>NW_024525489.1:14767258-15367258 GCF_017590135.1 Pyrgilauda ruficollis
TCGCGGGGGGGGGACGCGGGGACAGAGCCCGAAGCCGCCGCCGCCAACTCCGCGCCGGCGGGTGGGGGGGAGAGGAGAGAAGGAGGCCGCGGCCGCAGCTGGTTTGGCCCCGCTCGGCTCCCGTGGACTAAGGACCGCGCGGGCGCCGCGCCCCCATTGGGCACCAAAGCAAAAGCCTCACCGTGATTGGCCGCTTGCCCTCCGCCGGCCCCGCCCACTGCTTTGACAAGTGTAGCACCGCCCCGCGGGGGAGTGGGTACAGGGCGGGGCCAGGTGGGGGAGGCCGCCGTGGATTGGCCGGCGCGTTGCCATGGTGATGGGTGCCGTGCGCGCTGATTGGCCGGGACGTGTCTCCGTGGTGGCGGGGCAGATTCCGGGCGCGGGTCAGGTGAGGGGAGCGGGGCGGGGGGGCCGGGAGACCCCCGGGGGCACCTGCGGCAGCGCCCCTTCCCCGCTGCCCCCTTCCTCGCTGCCCCTTCCCCGCTGCCCCCGCCCGCAGCACGGCCGCTGGGAGCAGCTGGGATGCTGAGGGGCTCGAGGGACGGGGCACCGTTTCCCAAAGGCATCTTTGGGAACGTGAATTTTGTTGTGCTGGCCCCCCGTGTTTCCGAACTAGGATCCTTCCCTACGCCTCGCTGCCCGTGCCGTGACGCCCGTGGCAGCGTGGCAAGGAGCGAGGGCCGTGAGAGTATAGCTGTGTGCAAGTCTCCGGTTCTTCTCAGCTTAATACTTCCCCACCCCTTTAATTTTTATTTCATTATTATCTGGTGAATGGACTGCTGCCATGGAGACATCAAGCGTGGCTCAAAATAGCTAACGAGGCAGAACTGAAAAGGGGAGAATGGCCGGTACAAAAGGGGGAAGGGAAAAAGCAATTTGAGCCGCTGACGTGAGAGATGCAACCAGCAGAGAGGAAACCACAAGAGCAGCGATGAGGGGCTGCAGCCATTAAGGGCCTTTGTGAGGGGGAGCACGTGTGGGCCCGGTCAGCAAACACGTTCTCCTCCTCCCCCTTTGTCATCTCATTCTTCGAAAAGTCCTCCGGGCAGTTATAATGCGTGCAAAATACAGGTTTGGGGGATTGTTTTGGTTTTGTTTGTTTGGTTTTCTATAGTTTTGATTTATTTTACAGTAAAACAAAGGAAGTGGGGGGACAAAGGTATTTTTCGCAGTGTCTTGGAGATCAAAAAGGCTCATGCAGCAGGCATGGCTGGTCTCCTTTTTATCAGTGAGGATCCTCCTCTGCACCCATGACACTGCCTTGCCAGTGCAGCTGAGCAGCAGTAAGGACTGGAGTCTCCAATTAATAATATTTCTAATAGGAAATGGGCTCCGATTATCCCAGCAAATGTCTAATGTTTTATGAAGCCTTCACTGCACTACATATCCTTACAGTATCCTATTTTACAAACAGTGGCTTCAAAAAGGTTAATGCAGATTATAACTTCTACCTAGACCGGAAGAAATACCCTACCTGGCTGCTTTAACATAAAACTATATTGGTAGTTGTGATACCCATCTGTATCTCTCAAATAGTTTGTATAAACTTCAGTAGTAAGAGTAGTTCCTGGAGTGATCCTTCAATAAACTAGTCCTTCAATAAAGTTAACAAATGCAGCAGAGGATAAATTTTACTGCATGGAGAAAAATATATGTTGTGATTAAATACATTTAAAATGGTCACATTAGGGTATATTGAAGTTATTGTCCCACAATCCATCACCAACAGTTAGAAGAGGCTACTAGGAGGAACATTTTATTATAAAACATAATTTTTAATTATCTGGTATTATTTTCTATCACTTAGAGGAAAAGCTTTCATTTTCTCTAAGCATTTCCCTTTCAATTAAATTAAAATATAAGAACTTCTGGGTAGTAATCCAGATGGTTTAGTAAGTAAAACATAAGTATTTTCTTCTGGGTGTACTACCTTTCTTTGGTAGTGACTTTTTTCCTCTTCAGCTTGTCTTTTAAAATTCCTTAAATATATTCCTTCTTGTTGCTATATAACAGGCTGGATTCCTTTTCTCCTTATGCTTCTTTTTAAACTTCCTTTTCCCTTGCTTTCCTCATTACCCTTTCTTTCCTTGTGTCTAGTTTTATCTCTCCTAGGTTAAGACAAAGTTTTTACTGGGTGTAATATGAACATGGCATCCATGTGGATGCAGAGGAACACTACAGCTCAGTGTTAGCAGGTCACAGAAGGCACAGGCTTTTTGCTAATCCTTAAACTGTGGCATGTGCCCCAAACACTGTGACAGCCAGGTGAATCTCTGCCCTTCTCTGTTATCCATTAGCACTGTCAGTCCAGAGCCCATGGAAGCTGAAGAACATCCTCCAGGTTTTGCTTGCTCCTGACAAAGCTTGTCAGCCATAATGCTACAAAAGGAACTTCTGCATTTCCACTGCTAAGGGTGACAGTAGGATATTCATTTGTACCCTATCATAAGTGGTCCTAATACCACTGAGCAGTGTTTAGTGATTTGTGGGTTCCTGTTGGTAAGTGTCCTCTCCTGATCCTCAGCTGTTTGTGTAAGGGCCGGTGATGTGCTCCCTCAGTACCACCTGTAAAAGGAAGAGGCAGAAACAGAAAAGCAGTCAGCTCTTCAATAAGTGTTTGGAAAATGCTGTCAGACACATGGTGTGAGTCTTGGCATGTCCTGTGCAGGGCCAGGAGTTGGACTTGATCCTTATGGGTCCCCTTCCACAGGGAACTGTCCATCCCACCGATGGTAGCCCTGGGCTTCCTGGTGCTCAGGACATGAAGTATAGAAATGTTGTAGCCAAAAACTGAGAAACTAGGCTGAGCCTTCAGTGGAATGATGTGAAGCACAGGTTTGGTTGGGAGATGCTCCTGCTTCATCTACAATTCTTCCAAGCACTGTTTGTACAGGGAACAGTAACAGGAGCACTTAACAGTTCCAAGCTGTTATTCCAGTCATTTTTCTCTGATACAATGCATGGACAATCCCCCAAGTTTGCACACCCTTAAAACACAGACCTCTGCTGCACATGCATGTCTGTTGGCAGTTTCTTCCTTACCTGGCATGCAGTGTTTTCCTTCAGTAACACCCTGTGACCAGCTGGGATGGGAGGTTTTCAGCTGGCCCAGCTTTCATGGTCTGTTGCTTTCTTGGTTTTTGCTCTCATTGTCCTCTTGCACGTGGTTCTTTCCTATGTGTTTTTCACAATGCCCGCTTCCTGTCCCGTCCCTTCTCAGGAAGCTGTTCACTGTTACTTTAGGTTTTTCTATTTACAAACTCTTGTTCTGCATCTGAAGAACCTGCTGTCCCTACCAGTCCTTCCTTCTACTGTTAAAAGCAGGCACCCCCGCCTCACCCCCAGCTTCACAGTCCTTACAAGGGAAATATCTCTACTTCCTGTGCAACATAAGAGCATCTGAGATAATATCACTGGGTAATTATCCATCTTGTAAATACTTCTCAACCACCCACCAATCTTTTTATCAATTTAGGCTCCTCTTGGAAAACGGGTTTGTTATACACAATTGCAAAGCAAACTTCTAGAAAGCTAAAAGCTCTCTTCTGGAATAGGAATATGACACATTCCTAGTCAGTGTTGCACTAGTACTGATGTAAACTGCCCCATAATTATTCATGGTACATTTACATTTGAAGTCCTTGCTTAAAACTGTATTTGAATGGGAACATTGGTAGAAACAGTGCTGACAGACTTTTCATCATGGTAAAATGCCTCTTTCTGTAGCAGCTGGCATTCTGTATTTCTGTGATCTAGGCTATGTAGTCACTCTTAAAATGAATCCTGACTATGAAATGGCATAGGGAACACAAGCTAAGCCTTGGCTGAGAATAATTTGTTATGTAATTAGTACAATGATAAGAATATATCAAAACCTCCACTCTTTAAAGCGTGGTAGGCATAGGAATTTTTATGTTTCCTTTCCAACCTACGGGTTTCAACTGCTTGTATCTTCCAGAATTTTTCAGATTTTTCACTTGTTTGAAAGCAGGTCTTTTATTTCTAGAAAGTCTGATAGGGAGAGAAAAGTTCTTTTGATCAGACCGCTTTTATAATGGTAACAGTGCCTCAGAAAATAAAATGGATTGCTCAAAGACATGTACTGATTTTGGAGAAAGTCCTTGATAAATCAGAGGAGCAAAAAAAAAAAAAACAAAGGATTTGGCATGGCAAGTCAAACTGTAATTTTAGGTGGTAACAGGCTTCAGAGTAGAAGAATGTAGAATTCTTTGATCAGAATTGCTTTTAGTGGGAAATCCTTTCTTCTGTCATTGTTCCCTTCCAGGTAAATGACAATGTTCCCAGTAGAAGCAGTTAAAAAGGCACAATTCAAAATACTATATATGACACATATATAATTCTTTCACAGTTACTGAATAGTAACTTCTGGATATTGGAGATCTAAAATAGTAATCTTGAAAGGCATGTTGTCAGGTAAACTACATATTCCATTTTATTTTTGACTCAATTTTACTGCCATTTGGAGCATATACGCAGTTATCTGGGGTACTGAACACTACAAAAATAATTTTAAAAAAAGATATAATGGCTTTAAGCTACTTAGCAGTGGTGTGTCGTAGTGTCATATATCTAAAGTTGCCATTTTAAAGTACTTCTTCAAGCTTTTACTCTAAATGTATTTGTATTTCAAAATTAAATACAATTTATCTTGAAGCTTTCATAACTGTTATTTCCTGTGGAAAAACAGTACCACTTTCTAGATTAAATTGGGATAGCAAGCATCTGTCAAGTCTCTTCAAAGAATTTTCATTGTTTTGTAGTGAAGAGATTAAAACAAGTAAATGATTTTTAAAATTTAGACTTTATCATTACTTTTCTAACTGAGAACTAGATAATTCAGGTATTAACTTGCTACTTATTCCTGTCACAGAGTATCTTCTAAGGAGAAGATCTCAATGGGTGAAGCCAATTTATCAAGTAAAGGAAAATGGTTGTATTTACCTTGTTGATTTGTCATACCTTCAAAGGAATCACTAAGATATAATTCTTAAGAGTGGTAAGTTAACTAGTGCTAGTCACATCACAATTTATTTCTTAGAAGAGGCTGCCCAGAAAAGCAGCTGTAGTAAAATGTTCTAACACCATCACTGTGTGGTGTTAGAATGGCTTTTTCATTCTCTTGAATTAAAGATCTAGTCTAGATGGGAAAGTAATAGCAGATGACACCACATACCAGTGACACCAGCAGCTGAGTGGATGGCACAGTGCTGGCAGGGACAGCTTCCCTTAGTACTGGGACGGATGCTTTGAGATTCCAGGTTGATGCAAGAGCTGTGCAGAAAGCCAGAGTGTTTCAAGTTTTGTGCAGCTGCTTGACAGGTATTACTGTCAGGTAAGAAATCTGATTTTATTCTGAATTCAGGTACAAAAATCTAAGAAAATTGTCTGTTTGGGGAGGATTAAAAGTGAAACTGCTTCTTTTTGTTTGGTCTTGCACAAATTCTCAACACAGAAGCTGGGGAGCAACATAGATTTCCTTTGCATTTAACAGTTCTTACTGTCTTGCAAAGTTGTTTCTTATGAAATGTTGGAATACCATTTTAGCAATAAAAATAGTAGTACCAAGTCCTTATGGTGTTTCCTTGTCTTCACTTAAATGTTATTAGTCATTCCAGAAAGTCAAAACACTGTTGTTAAAATCCTTTCAGTATCTTTTTAGTAGTGTCACTGTTTGATGGAGACTGTGTTCACCACAATGCAGAAGAATTCGTAATCTCCTTCCAAGTTTTGGTAATTTTCCAAAAGACAGCTTTTACACTTGATTTGGGGTTTGCAGGCTTCTTTCAATTTTTGTTCCCTACTCTTACTGCTCTTGGACTGCACTAATTCAATGTTTCTGTTTTAGGATACTAAGATGTATGTAAAATAGTGAGAACCTTCCTACTAAGACTTAACAGCAAGACCTCAGTCCCTGCAAGTTTTTAGAGAATTCAACTAAGGGTAGCAGTACAGAGACCTGAATTACAGAACCCTTATACATCACTTCCAAATTCATTCTGTGTTTCAGCTGAATCCAGTACACTGAATCCAGTCCTAGGAGATCAATGCCAAATGCTGAACAGCACACCTCATTAATGTAACTATGTGAGACACTGGATGCTGTCTGTAGGTGATCTGTTCAGCTGCTGGATCTCATTGTTTGTTTTAACTAAACCCATTTCCTGGTGTTCTGAAGCAAGTTCTCTCTTCTCTACTTAATAAATAAATTCTAATTGTTCTGCATTTGTTTGCTTTCTGTTTAGGCATGTTGCACTGGAGGGTGCTATATAAACCCCAATTAAGCTACATAAATTATCAGCCATGTGATTCTTGTAATGAATTGTTCCCCTTTATGTCACGCATTCGGAGGACATAGCCCCATGGAATTATTCAGACTTTCATCCCGTAGTGGTTTCAGTACTTTATTTTGAAAGTCTCTTAATAGCTAGTTTAAAACAAGAGAACAATTAAATGTAAAGTGTTCTTTATTAAATAAACTCAAAAGATAAAGCAAATTGTGCAGTTAAGAAAGACAACAACGTGGCTAAAGGATTTTTACAGCAGAAAACAAATTGCGGCAAATGAGCATTTCAGTCTAGCAGCCAAACTGTCCTCATTTTTATGGAGTTAATTTCGGTCCTCAAATTGTGACTTGTTTTTTAAAAGATATGCTGCTAGAAATTCAATGGGATTGGGCGGTCTGCAAAGAAAAAAAGTAAATCAAAAGCAATTATTTTTTATTATATGAAATTAGGTAGATGAAGGACCAATCACCTTCCCTTAAAAGCAACAGAGCTCCTCCCAAACACTTCTAAGCATTGATTTAGGGATGACCAATGACCTAGAGTGACTCTGTAATTTTCCCGTTTATGTCTAATTAGGAAGTTTTTAAAAAGGGGTCTTAGTCACCATGGGTTCAATGTTACTAAATTGCTAGAACAGTTACCTACTTACATACCTAAAACCACAAGCTGTAAGCATAAATACTGTATGTACATCCTTGGATACGACATGAATTTGCCAATTTCTTTAACTTATGCTATTTAAAGTAAAACTGAATCTGTTTTTTTTTTTTTTTTTGAGTGGTTATTGTGTAGCTTAGTGTATTAAGAGTTATTTCATGGTTTCTGGCAACTGAAACACAACAAATCTTCAAGTCTGAGAAGTACTGTAACTTACAAGTAGTCAATAATAAACACTTTTGATCACTGGCCTTAGTCCGTAGTTTTTTTTAAAAGAACTCCTCTGGCTATACCATGTGAATCCTGCTAATCTGGATTCTGTCCACAGAATAAATGACATACTTATTCCACAGCAGGTCAAACCAAAGGTCTGGCAGTGAGCAAATATGCCTATAAAGAGCACAAAAACAACAACAACAAAAAAAAAAAAAAAAAAAAAATGCAGAGATACTTCTCGACCATCCTTTTGGCTTCCAAGCATGTACCAATTCCTGAGCTAGCACCCTTAATAGTCCTGGGTGGATTCCTCTACACCTTTGACCAGTTGCCTCTGGAGCACAAATAAAATATTAATGTCCTCAACTGAAAGCAAAAAAATAGCTTAATTATGTGACCTGTGAAGGATCAGCTCTTCTGTTCGCTATGAATTTGCTACCTGCTTTGTTTAATTTGATTACTGTATCAGAAGAGATAATAAACAGTCCATCCCAATACGTCATCTCTGTGCTGTTGTGATTTAACAGGCTCCTAATATGTTCGTCCACAGAAGCCTCTTTTCTAGATATCATCTATTCAGTCATTCCATATACAGACAGCATTCCATACTTATGACTACCTTGTCACTCTCACTTTTTCACGTTCTACCAGAATACAGGGGAATTATACATAATATTAAAAATACAGGAATATCACAAATTTAAATAGTGACATTACGCTTTTTTTTTACCCTTTTAAGTTGGTTTTACCCCTTCAATTTCTAAGTCCTACCATTCAGAATTTATTTTTTATTAAAGCAGTGCATTGACATATACATGTAACAGTTTAACATTTTTCCACAAGGGTAATTTTTAGCTCAGAAGCTAACATTTTGTCAGTACTGTTTTTAACCACTCTCTGAGGTCTACAATTTTATGTTTATTTGGATTCAATGTCATTTTCTGTCAGTTTAAATTATTCATGGCAGTCTTCAGTTTTATGACGTTCCTGTGCAATTATTTACAATTGATCAACTTAAAAAACAAACAGAAACTGAAACACAAAACTCCCTAATCTAGTCTGTAAAACTCAGTCTCATTAACAACTTTTCAGCCACTTCTTCAAATTGTTATAAGTGATCTTTTCCATTATTCTAGAGTTGAGCTTGTTTCACCATGAAAATTCAACATTTACTTCTACCCTCTATCTCATATCTTCCCATCAGTTCCTCATCCATATGAAGGTGTTTCCTTTAATCCCAACAGCAACTAACCCTCTTTAAAAGCTGTTAGTGAATAACTATGTGAAAAACTTTTTGGAAATTTAAACAGACAGACTACATCATCTGCATTCCTCTTTATGCATGCTTGCTGACTCCTTCAATAAACTCCGAGACACTTAAAAGACCTAACAAAAATTGTGTTGACCTCCTCCCATATATGTCATTTATTCATATGCTCACTATCCTGGATGGTAATTTCTACTGAATTCCAGGCATGATCATCAGATTTATTGGGCTGTTCCCTGAACATTTCTACATTCCTTTGAAAAAGGACTTAGTTCTTTTCCACTAGTTATTTTCCCATTCAATTTTAAGCAGTAAGTTATACAGCAGAGCTGATAGTTCAGCTTTCTCACTCCTGAGGGTTTATTATGCTCAGCTGAACAGACAGTTTGCCCTGGCAGGTTCATACTATTCAGATTTTTACCTGTATGTTCTCCCCAACTCCTCCTATCAATGATCCAATTTCACTGCTGTGATGAGCCCCCGCAAAGAAGATGGAGAACAGGCAAGACAAGGCAAGGCAAGGGGAAGGGAAAGAGAAAGGGAAGGGAAGGAAAAAGTTTGCCTGTCACACAGGTATTCAGAGTGTAAGGGTGGGGTATTAACCTTGAGCAGCTGTGTTTTACATTGAGTCTGCAGCAGAACTCCCACAGATGTCAGCTGAAGATCTGCACATCCCTCAGGTGTGCACATTGGTGGACCTTCCTAGGTGCCTAATTTTGCTTAATTAGCTGTCTGTACACTGCAGTTTAAATTCCCAACTCCTTTTGAAGGTCATACACTGTTGATGGTTTTTCTGACTGCAGGTGCCATGATGCAATTATGGTCACTTATACCAGCTTTTGTTTGTATTATTTCAATTTGACAGATGGTTACATTCAGTACAATTTGCCACTAGTGAGGACACATCAAAAGGCCAGAAATTATTTTTGTTAAGATGAACATCTGTTTGCTTTTATTGAAGGATAACTTTCTACACTGACTGGTAAAGAGAGCTGGGGCATCTCAACAGCATAATCTTTACCCAGAGGATAAACCATCAGTCTGCTTCTTACTCTGTTGACAGTGCAGGCTCAGCCATATCCTTTAGGAAGTATCTTAATCTCTGACAAAGATGCATGTCATGCCTGATTTGTCTTTCCTTCTCTTAAATGTCAAGCACAACTGTTTATAATTCCACACTACAAAAATCTTCAGAACTAGAACATCCTCTTGCCTTGTTTCTCTGAGGTGAATTATGTGATAAAAGCAATAACAAAACCCCTCCCATTTTTCCCTCTAAAACTTTCACAGTAGCGTACCTCATTGGGAGATCATGAATTCAATAAAAAACTCCTGTCATGCCGTGTGTGCCTAAGTGAGGAATCCATCCTGCATGGTCAATCACAGCAACTCATGGGTTCATAAACCTGTTATAACGAGGATCTTACAAAGAGCAAAACCATATTTGGTGTGTGAGGCCTGAAAGGTGCTGCACTGCCCAAGTTTGAGACCTGCATTTTCCTAGGAACAGAAGGGACAGAAGCATCTTACCTCTCTTTTGCAAGAACAGCAAGTCCCTGTAGCAAGATAGGTACAACTGTCTGATCCAAGTAGGCACGTGTGGGTAATGACTGAAGATCCACCTTCTGCTTTGACGTTTTCTCAGCATTTAGTTTCTCATTTTCTACTATCCTCTGAAGTATAAAAGAAAAAAAAAAAAAAGTAAGTGAATGAACACTGTTAATAGCAGCCACATCTACTTTAAAGTGCGTGTACAAAGTACCCGTCTCTGCAATTCGATGGCAAAAATTTCTTTACATCTTTTAAGAATATTTAAGTGCATATTTTTCCTTGCACAAAAACCTAATCCAGAGGAACCTTCTGTTAAATTCCTACATTTTTGGGAAACAAAGTTTAGAAGTTGTAAGTTTTCTACAAGAGAAGACATCCAATCCCAGTAATTTTTATTTCTGCTTTTGCATTCACTAATTTGAACTCTACACCACTAAGACAGGAATGACTACCAACAAGTCTCAGTTGGATGGTTCCTATACACGTGCTTCTAACACCAAATGCTAAAAGCACAAGGAACTCAGGTGAAGCCTGACAAAGGGGACTCCGCTAAAGTCAAGTACTTTGTGACTGTGCTCTACTCAAGTATAGATGGACACTTTAAACAAAACATATGCAAAATACTTCCAGGTACTTTTTGATCAAAAAGTGCTGAATCATCTTACACCATTAACTGTAGTTGAAAAGTGATACCCTCCCACTGCCAGTAAACCGAATGTATTCAGTGCAATGTACATGAATCTACTGGCACGGGACCAATGTGTTATGGCTCTGTAGGAACTATGGAAGCTGAGGCATAGACACAAGCACTTATCAGAGAGATGAGTCCCAGATGTTTTAAAATAGCTTCTGCAAAAGCTTAGCACAGAGTAGGAAGTTATAATAAAAGGAGACTGAAGACTTTTCTTTAATAAGAAGTAAATGCCATAGAGTTAGGAAGTGATTCTCCCAGTCTACTCAGCATAGGTTGAGCCTAATGTGGATGGGTTTTTTTGTGCCATAATATATATCTATATCTCTCACAGATAGCAATAGAACAGATAATAATCATAAGATACTTCAAAAAAAAAACCCCAACTCATTAAAAGGCTCATTAGCTACTTCACTACCATTTAGAACAATGGAAGTAGCACAACAGAAAATATATTTACAGCCATTTCTACCAGGGACAGGTATTGCTTAGCTCCATTGAGAATATTACATTTTCTGAAGTTAGACTCAGGAGATAACTTTCCCCAAATCACAAATGTGACTTCCACTGCAACAAAATCTTTGTTACCTCTACATTTTCAGTGAGGCCATATTCGGAATGAGGATTTTCTGGAACCTGTAAAATAACACATAGTTAGTAAAGCTAAAATTCTCCTTTTACACGTGAAACATAATGCACATAAAACTTTTCTTTTTATACCTGTGGCTGTCCCTCCATAATCTGTTCTCCCTCCATGATTTGAAAAGTGAAATCTGATGGATGTCCAAGAAGATCTAGGCAAGCAATAAAAAAACTGGTCAGTAGGCTGAGATGAAGCCCATCTGAGCTAAGTGATATTGCATCACTTGGTTACTAATGGTTACCAAGGCACAATTACTAGAAAGCAGAGGGACCGCCCCCCCCCCCCCCCCGCGCCAAACTTGAACTGGTTTCTCCCGCACGCAGAACCGACAAGCGCCTTTAAGTTTCGCGTTACGTCCGCTGAAGAGAGCAGTACTGGGATTAGAAAATACAGCACTCATGCCCCCGGGACGCCGGAGACATCCCTTTCCCTCCGTCCGTCCCTCCCGTGCCCGCCACAGCGCCCCGAGAGCCCCCGCGGGCAGGGCCGGGCTGGGGCCGCGCCGCAACCGCGGGCCACGTGCGGGCGCCGCCCCCGGCCGTGCCCCGGGCACCCCGCGGGGACAGAGGCGGCCCCGCCGCAGGGCTCTCACCGCCGGTCGGTCCGGGACGGGCGGGACACCGGGACGGGCGGGACACCGGGAGCGGCTCCGCAGCAACCGCCGCCGCCGTCGCGAGTTGTTTTGACGTCAGTGAAGCGGTCGCGCGGCCGGCCCCCGGCGCAGTGCGCCTGCGCGGGCCCCACCCAGCCCGGCCGCGGGGGGCGGGGCCGGGAGCGGGCCTGGGGCCGGTTCGTGTGGAGGCGGCCTGTGGGAATAAAAGGCGCGGGATGTGCTCGCTTCCAGATCCGCCTGGGGTTTTGGGATACGGAGATGTGCTCGGAAATGAACGCGGCTTGGTGTCTGAGCACTGTGGTGTTCGCGAAAAATAACATTGCTGAAGCTGATTTGGATCTGGAAGGGGTTTTGTTAGTTAAATAACTGTTAACAGTGCTTGAAGCTTCTGGAATTTCTTTGGTATTACAAAATCTGTTAAAACTTTATATCAGTAAATAAGAGATTTTTTTTTAAAGGACAGTTACATGTACAAAAAAATATTCCTCCTCTCATGAGTGGGCTGGAACATACTTGATAATATTTTCATAATAGAAGTACATCATCATTACAAAACACAGAAGAAAAATACTTGATTTAAATCTCTGCATTTTTTTCCAGCACTAATAGGCTGTCTGTCTAATAATGGTCTAGGTCATGAGTAGTTGCCATATGTTTGTTATTTTATATGCAATAACATTCTGTATTCTATACAGTAAGAAAACTGTATACTGTGTACTGTTCTGTCATTAAAAAAAACTCCACTCTGTCATTTAAGAAAATAAATACACGTTACTGGAGCAACTGGAAGTAACTTTATGAGGCATAAACAAACAAAAAACAACCCAGTAGTTTTATTATAGTAATTTTGGAAGAATGAATCAAACACTGCAGACAGTAGTGATTTTAGTTTGGCATATCCTTTTAATTAACATGCCCCACCAACTGCTCTTTCTTGCTATAAGCTGGGGGAAACTTGCTTGTGCACTGAATTACCTGTCTACAGTTTTGGGACTGTCCCAGCTCCTGTGTGCAATTCAGGCGTGCGACAGGGAGATGATCTGCCATCATCTAGGATCACTCAGTATTTTATTTGTAGAACAGAGAGTGTGTGGCAAAGCAGAACAACGGTGAAAAAGATCAGACAACAGACAATGCACCCACAAAGGTGGGAAGGTTGAAGCACAGAGGGAGGCGTTCGCTAAAGTGGTGAATATAGCAGCAGACACAGAAGTGCTGGTGTATGGATGCCTCCCCTCGGTTGCTAGACCAAAGGTACCAAAGCATTTTTAAGGTTTGAGATAACCAAAGGAGTAGGGAGCTGGAGGATCTATCTCTTTGGTGAAACACAAATAAATATTATGGCTGGGCAGATAATTGAGAAGGGCTTGGACAACTGCATGTTCACTTTTGGTAAGGAGAGTGGAGTAAAGATTTTTTTTTTTTCTTCCAGAGCGATGTATCTATAATGTATAGTGAATTCCATTAGCTCCCTGCATGTGAGGAGACAGCCTGTCATTCCCATTACAGAGCTGCGGAGCAGACAAAGCACCGAGCACAGCTCCGGGGTGGCGGGAGCAGGGACACCGCCGGGGACTGGCTGCTCCACGCCTCTCCGTGCGAGGGAATTCCCCGGGCTCTGCCTGTGTGCCACCAGCAATCACTCCAGGCGGGAGCGGCGCCAGGAACCTGCGCTGCATTGTGCCTGCGGGCCGGCTCACAACCCCAGTCAGAATCATTAATCCTATTAAATTATTCATCGCCCATCCACTCGGCGCGCCTCATGGGCCGGCACTGAGCGGCCCCGGCCAGGGCTGCAGCGGGCTGCTGCTTTCACTGTCGGGCCGCGCTCCCGGCAAGCCCCGAAAGGAGGCTGAGCCAGCTGGGAGGCGGCCTCTGCTCCCGGGCAGCCAGCGAAAGGACAAGGGTACATTTCCTCAGGCTGCGCCAGCGGTGGTCCAGGTTGGACACTAGGAGGAATTTCTTCACAGAAAGGGTTAACATGGCAATGGACTGCCCGAGGAGGTGGTATAGTCACCGTCCGCGATCATGTTCAAGACCCGTCCGGACGCGGTACTTAGTGCTATGATCCAGTTTTACAGCAGTCCAAGGCTAGACTCGATGGTCCCAGAGTGCATTTCCGACCACATTGATTCCGTGATTCCGTGCTTTCCAGGCCCAGCGCCGAGCGTGCCCGAGAGCCCGTCCCTCGGGCCGTGGCAGCGGGGCAGGCCGGGCGCTGTGGGCGCCGTACCCTCGCCTCCCATGGTGGGGGGGGGCGGTGCCAGCGCTCCCCGCCCCCGGCCGGGGCCGCCCGCATCCCGCCCTCCGTCCCTCCCCCTGGGCCGGCCGAAAGGGGCGTCGCCGCCGCCGCCATCGCCATGGCCGGTTGTTGTCAGTCCCTGGCAGCGGGTTATGGCGACGGCGGTGAATGAATTCTCCGGGTGGCCGAGGGAAGAAGAAGGGCTCAGCCGGCTCCAGTTCCGCGCCTCCGACCGCCGGCGCCTCTCCCTCCTCGCCGCCCGGGCCGGCGCCCCCCGTGCCGCCGGCGGGGGCGGCGGCGGCGGCGTCCCCGCACAAGCGGAACCTGTACTACTTCTCGTACCCGCTCTTCGCCGCTTTCGCCCTGCTCCGCTTCGTAGCCTTCCAGCTCGGGCTGCTCTTTGCCTGGCTCTGCGAGCGCCTCTCCCGCGGCGCCCTCATGGCCGCCAAGGGCAGCAGGGCCGGGGCCGGCGACGCGCCCGAGCCCGGCGGGGCGCCCGAGACGGTGCGGGCGTGCCACAAGCGGGCCTTCGAGTGCATCTCCATGGCTCTGCGCATCGACGAGGACGAGACAGGTAGGGAGGGAGCGCCCGCGGCCGCCCCGGGGTGCGGGGGGAGGCCGGGAAGGCCCTGTGCCGTGGAACCGCTTTCAGCTAAGAGCAAACAAAACCCGCTTGGGAGAGAAATGCGGGGGCTGCGGACGCTGTGTGCGGGGGTTGAGCCGTGCTGTGCCCGCATGCCGTGGCGGTGCTTTGGTCGCCGGCCGGGTCCGTCCGTGCCGCAGGTGCGGGTCGGATCACAAAGCTGCGGCCCGGGCTCGTTCCCCGTGCAAGACAAGTGCTTGTATCTCTCCCCAAAAACTTAATTTTTGCCGCGGGGGTCTGGGTAAGGCGGTTAAAAAATTGCTGGCGGGTGTGTTACTGTAACTAGCCTTCACCAAGCCAGCTGGACAACAAAAGCACCAAGGACAATAATAAGGATGCATCCTGTACTGCACTGCCTGACAAATGATGTGAGTGCTCAAGCGAGGCTGCAGGTTACTTGGCCCTCAGAATGCCCATTTGGAGTGGTGTGACTTTTAAGGAAATAAATACTTGCTTTAAGTATTTTGGCAGTTTCTTAAAAAATGTTTTTCTTAAACTGTATGACATGCATACTCTTAAAAAACCTAAAAACCTACCACTGTGTGATGAGAAGACCTTAAGGAGAGCATTTAGGGTTCAATGAAATATAACAGGAGTGAGGTTTTTTTTTTTGTGGGGCATTAAAAAAACCCCAACCAAACAAAATACTTGCTACTGAATTAAATTTAATAATTTGTTCTAAATGCAGCAGCATGATTCTGTCAGCATGCAAAAGGTAGGCCTTGGGGACATGCTGTGATGGTGTTTAAAATTGTCAGGAAAAGTCAGAATGCTTTATTCTAAACTTTCAGTTGCGCTTTAATGAAACTGCTATCCTAGAGGAGGAGATTAAAAATATAGCAGTAGGCCTTCAACAGAAGCTGCATGCTGACAGCACCACAAAAGCATGGGATGTGTCCTCCTTTGCAGTGACAGTTTGGGAGTGGCAGTGGTTCACTCTGGGAGAGAAAAAAAACCTGCACCATGTGCAGCAAGGTTAGCTCAGCACAGCTGTACAGGGAGAGAGCACTGAGGGTCATAGGAACAAAGCATGAAAGAAGGTGAGATAGCTGAAAGCTTTGGTGGTGTTGATGATTGCTCTGTGAGGAGTAGCAAAGTCTTGTCTTATCAGGCACCTCTTCCACTGCTGTGACCTTTAATTGTTGGTGGTTTGGAGGGTAAGCCCTTAAATATGAATTTTAATAATGGACTTGCTCTGTAGGGATCTTTAGGGTGATCATACATTAATTAGTTGCACAGGCCATACATTTAGTAAGATGATCTTTGCTGCTAATATGAGCATTTGCACAGCTGTTACAGCCCTGCAACATTCCACTAAGAAAGAACTCCTTTTAATACATAGATTTGTTACTTGCTTATTTAATTTTGCCAGAATACTTGTCTATTCTTTGAAAATTTTTTGATCTGTAAACAAGCTTTTTATATCTTCACAGAGAAAACCATATGTTAGACATAGTATGTAAAATGGTTGGAATTTCTGAATTGTCTAATAGCCTGTTAGTTGTGTGGCATTTTTGCTGTTGTGGGAGCTATGCATACTTCAGTAATTTTGATAGCACTTCTGGTAATTTTTTATGCTTCTGAATTAGTGGTGCAATTATTCTTGTTTTGGTATTTTCACAATTAAGCTTAATATATTTCCTTAAGAAGGTGCATGTGCTGTGTTGACCCCTGCAAGCAGTTAAGCATCCTCCACACAGCTTCTTGTTTACTCTTCTCAGTGGGACAGGGGAGAGCATAGGAGGAGCAAAAGTGAGGGAAAAAAAATGAGAAATCTTTCCAAGCAATGATTGCCTTTGAAGACAGCCCCCATTCAATTATTCATCTCCCCAGGTTTTTATTGATGACCATTATATTGTATGATGCAAAATATTGCATTGGCCAGTTTAGGTCAGTCATCCTGCTAGTGTCCTCTCCCAGCTTCCTGTGCACCCCTCAGCCTTCTCACTGGGGATCTGTGTGGGAAAAATAAAACCTTGAGGTTGTGCTGTTCAGCAATACTCAAAACATTTCTGTGTTATCAACTGTTTTAGTCACAAATCCAAAACACAGTGCCATTGGGGCTGTTTGAGGAAAATGAGCTCCATTCTGCCAGAGCCAATACGCCAAGTCAGCAACTTCCAAGGACTGTGACATTTATTTTATTTTTAATGTCATAATCCCTGAGAACTAGTCAACCATTCTGTGTGGAGTTGGAGCACAACCTTTGCAAACAGCTTGGTGTGGTATTGAGCTTTGGAAACTTTCTCCAGTTAAAAGCTGGAAGTGAAATTTTAATGATGACCTTGGCATGTCTGCAGCTGCCCCTAGGAATAACAAAGCCATTCAGGCTTTGTTAACAGAGGTGGGTGGAATCATCTCAAGTCAGGATTTCATTTAGCTATAATCAGTATTAGATTTGCGATTTATGCTGCAGTCAAAACTGTTTCTGTGGGTGGTGGAGAGAAGAAGCTTAAAGAAAAAGTCTAAAGGGAGGATTGAAGTCACTCACCTCGGGTGATTTAATTTATGTAGCTTTGTCCTTAACAGTCAGGATATATGAGGCTGGTGAAGAAAGGACAGTAATGATACAACTCCCAAGGTGTGTGGTGTTCATGACTATAGGCAGGTGCTTTGTGGTGGTAAGAAGAGCAAAGCATGAAATTACCTGCACAGGGGAACTTGCCAAATGTTATTAATAAGAGATTTTTTTTTTTTGTCTGAAGAGGAGCAAGAGAAAACCCTGAAAAGGATTATAGAAATGTATTGAAATATTTTTACTAACATGAAATTTACTAGAAGATAGGTTTGGGACTGAAGTTATCAAAAGATTTGAGTGTAGAAGCACACAACCACTGGCACTTAGGAATAGTTTTGTGAAACATCATCTGAAACTAGGGTAATGATATCTGAAGTTTCATTGTAGGCGTTTTTAGTTTTTTCTACCACTAGTAGTTTGCTAATGCTGATCAGGCTTTATGTTCTAATACCTAATCTGTTATATTCCTCTGTGGAAATGCATGCTTAGTGTGATATAATTATGTTGCAAAAGTATTTTTCCATATGCAGGTATATTAATTTTTAATGCAGAGTATTTATGGAAAGGGAGCAATATGAAGTAGGTATTAATAGGTCTTCAGTGGTTGACTTGCAGTCATGGTGTCACATGGTACAGGTACAGGCATGTTCATGGCTGTGTTTGCTGTAAAATGCACTCAGGACATGGTTGGTACAGAGGTGAGCTCTAACTCTGCTGTGTTCTGCTTCATGTGAAAGTTGACACACACCTGTAATACAGCAATTTCATAATAGCTTAAACAAAGAAATGCCCTCATGACAAATGAGCTGCACTGCACAAAAGGTGACCAGAGGAGATGTGTCTCTCATCTCTCTGGTGTAGTGTCTTAGACTTGTCGCTTTTCTTCTTGAGTTTCTGTGCTTCTATTGTTATTTTGGGTATTATTAGTGTTATTATTGGCTGTCACTGGAGGATTAAGAGGCACATCTCTACTTGATGTTCCAGAAGTAAAAACTGTTAATTTCACTGTTTATATTGGGTTTCAGAAATAAAAACTGTTAATTTCACCATTTCTGTTGGGAGTGATGAATATGTGTAGGTGAGCTTTTAGATCTTTTTTTGGGGGCATAAAAACTGTTAATTTCACCATTTCTGTTGGGAGTGAATATGTGTAGGTGAACTTTTAGATCTTTTTTTTGGGGCAGGGGAGGGGGGATTTATTTCTTTAAGGCAGATGAATTATTCTTGAAACAGGTAAAAGTGATTTGAGGCTGGTGTAGTACCTGTTTTTAATAGAAAAGCTTATTTGATATTTAAATAGATATAAAGTTGACAGTGTCCCTTTAAGACTTCCTTTAAATCACAGGATTTTGTTAAAATCTCTTCCTCTCTCTTACTTGTTTTATGCAGCATTATGTAGAACCATTCCTAAGCTTTAATTCGTTCAAGAAAATAATGGGCTCACTTCCTTTTTAAGCAGGACAAAAGGAACAAGCTGTTGAATGGTATAAGAAAGGAATTGAAGAACTGGAAAAAGGAATAGCTGTCTTAGTAATTGGTCAAGGTAAGCCAGTTTTGAGTTTTGTGGAACTGATTTTGGTTTATGGCTTCGTTGAAGTGAGAAATCAATATTACTAAATATGGTAGGGGCTAGGAGCAACCTGCTGTACTTCATAAGGATCTTCCTTATTCCTGTTTTAGCCGTAAGTGAGCACTTTTCCTTTTCTCTGTTCCACCTTAATATTCTGGTCTATATCACATGCAAATCTTGCTCCAAATATTTTCAGACTGCAAAATCATAAGGAGTTCATGTTACTGTTAAGTAAAACATGTGATTTCTTATATAATGGGAGTGCCAAAATACTGAGTTTTGATTTGATTTTCTGAAGTTGACAGCTCATGTTCTCACTTATGCAGAATTTTATATTCCCTTCAGTATAATGTAAAAAGAAACCCCCAATTTGGAATGGCCTGACATTGTGTTTCTGAATAACTTAGGCCAAAATAACTGAACATTTCCAACAAAGGAAGAATGCCAGCTATCTATGTGGAAGCATTTTAACCTTTAGTGTAGAAGTAGTTATGTACCATAGAAATACAGGTGTAGTGAAGGACTGGCTGAAAATTTGTCACCCAAATCACCTGCCCAAATCACCTGCCCAAACCTAAACCTGTAAGTGTTTTTGCAGACTTGTATTTATTCCCTTACCTGTGTTTAGAAGTATGTAGTGATCTTACTTAGGGGGCAATACCAGTGGCATTTGATATAACCTGTATAAATTGGCACAGTTTAAAAAAAAAAAGCTTGACTCGAACAGGAATTACTTCTTAGAAAGTGGTGTTAATGTCTAATTCTGTGTGTTTTGAAATGTAAAGGGACACAGTCAACTGAATTTAAATCTGTTAATTTTTCCAAAATCAGTTCCTTCAAATTGTACTTGCCTCTCAGTCACTTTTCAAGCTTTTATATTTTTGTTTTATTTGATTTCTCTTCAGAGAAATGCAGAGACAAGGGACGTATTAGGTCAGCATGAAATGTTAGACAATATGCAAAGCAGTGTTTGGGTTCCCATCGCTCTACAAGCACTGTTGTAAAGCAGAGAGTGTTAACTAACATCTTGATTAAATAGGAAGCTTTAGAGTTTTTTTCACTAGTTTTGTAATGAAGATATGTAGTGGAGGGGATAGATAAAGGGTGGGTGGAGGAGGAGGGAAGGCTGGGTATTAACAAATTGTGTTTTAACATGGATTTTTCTTTGTAAGGTGATCAGTGTGAACGGGCTCGACGTCTCCAATCTAAAATGATGACAAATTTGGCAATGGCCAAGGATCGGTTGCAGCTTTTAGGTACCAGTTACAATTCATGACTTTGGAAAGTTTATAATTATTTGCACAACTTCATTTAATGTATTCTTCTAAAATATTACTTTGATTTTTAAAGTGAAGGAGTCATTATCTTTGTAGGGTTGCTTTAGTTTAATTTTCAGTTGGGAGTAAGTGCTGTTGATGGATTTTGAAAATGGAATTTCATGACCCACTTTCAGGTATAAAAGTAACTGAGAAGTCTTTATATCATAGCACACTTGAGTCATAAAATGATGAAGTCTTGATTAACTCCTGATGGAGTTCAGGATTTTTCTGTTAGTACTGTAGTGAAATTTATGATATATTGCTGATCATGAGTGCCAAGTGTGCTTCTTGTAAGTGTAACTACTTCATATTCTTGTTGCTGTCACTTATATTAACAATTTTTCTTACTATTGGTAAATAATAATAATGATGATAATAATATTCTTTAACATCATATAGACCGTAAGGTTGTGAAATTCTAATTTTCTTGATTCTTTTCTAGTAGTGTTCTTTTTTAAAGTTAGAAGGTAGGGTCATATTTTTCAGAAGTATAGTGTTGTGTAGCTTTAGCTTTATTAAAATTAAATGTTGTATATAAATTCTTAACAAAGTAAAAATCCTCCCATCAAACGACAGACCACTGTGTAGTGCATCTTCTAAATTTAAAACTTTGAAAATGCTTTCAGTTCAGTCAGTAAAAGTAAAATAAGGGATATTTTTTAATTGCTCTTTATGGGTTCACTAACAAATGTACTTGATTTTAGCTTGCATATTTTAATCTTACCCTCTCCTGTGTGGAGTTGTACTAACTCATTCTTCTAGGAGCATATAGAGCAGATGGGAAAATTTGGGTTCTTTTCTCCTCTTACACTTGGTGGTTCTGTGGTCCTCACTGGTCACTGACAGGGAAGTTGTGACTGGTTCAAGGAAATTAACCCCTTTGTTTCCCTTTAGTTCCTAATGCCTTTAGTATTTTTGAAAAAAAATTGAAGGGGACAGGAAGTGAAAGAGGCATCTGTCTTCTATGCTTTAATATGGGTGTTTCTTCATGCAGTTTTAGTATATGGAGAAAATATATTTTCCACTTACTAGGGTTAAAGGCAGACTTCTAGAGGTAATATGAACTAGGGAACAATAGAGTGAAAGTGATTACATGTAATAATCTTTGGTAAGGTATGGCTTGAAGTAACAGGGTTCGTGTTTTGTGGGTAGTGCTTCATCCTTGCTTGTATTACTTTAGTAGTGCTTGCAATGTTGATAAGTCGCTTACTTGCTGTGATCTGATTGAAAAGAAACAAAGGGTAAAATTCACAAAAAATTTCTTGAAGTATATTCGTCTCTACTACCAGAATGTGTGATCACATGCTATTTGTTTGCTTCATTCAGAGTGTAGATTGAAAGGTAAACAGATAGAACAGTGTTTTTTACATTAGTTGATGCAAAATAATTTTTTTTTAAATGATCAGTTTAACACTTTGGTTTGCCTAGGTTCTTGTTAATTTTTACCGAGGATGTGCTTCATACAATGTACCTAAAAGCGAAATTTGGATAAAAAGGAGCAAGTGAAGTCATGTGCCCTTTAGGAAGGCAAAAGATGTGGTTTGGAGGGATATTTCAGTTATTTTAAATCCCTACAAGTTTGATCATTAGGGTTCTATTTGTGTAATATTGTATGCCATCTAACCAACTTTGAAGTATTGACGGCATATTTTTTATTATTTTTGTCTGTCATTTTACATGGATTTTGTAGAAATTTAAGGTAATCTAGAGTTGAATTCCGTGTGCCATTTTAAACACACTTTTAGCCTGTTACTTATAGTAACAGATATTTGGAAGTTTTTGAGTGGTGTAAATATCCTTTTGTAGTTGAATTAAGCATGAGGCTCTTGAAGCTGTTACAGTTTAATGAAGTGTTTTTTCCTGGGAATTGAACTCATAAGAGCGTTTTCTGCTTTGGAATTTCTCCCTTTCTTAAGTCAGAATAGGCAAGTCCTTTATTACATTAGCTGAAAGGATAAAGCAAACCAGACAATAATGCCGAATATTTCATCCTGCTTGCTAGAGGGAGATGTGATTGCAGACTGCCTAACTCGAATGCCATCCAGTCAAGCAGGTTACATTGGTAGTACATAGAAAGTGAAAACTGAGTCATGCTGATTACAACTGTCCCTTGAAAGTGCTCAGTGTTGTTGATGTTTTTGGTTGGGTGTTGGTTTTTGATTTTTTTTGAAGTGTTGGTACATCAGTGTAACTTTAAGTTGCATGACCTCACTGATGGGGGTGTTGGACACCGCTGGTGAGCGTGTGATGTCTGATCACACCCCTGTGTTACCACTGAGTCATCACACCACTGGTGCCTTTCAGTGTTGGAAGGGGATGGAGCTACCCGCTGTGGATGATGGGTTTTCTACTTTGAGCCTTGTTTTCATCCTGAGTCTAAATTATGTATCTTACTCTGTTTAAAGCTGTCCTGTGACACAGTCTGAAAGCTGAAGTGACTGCATGTGTGTTTCAGGTCACCTCAAGGGGACTTGATGGTTTTGGCAGTCCATTGACAATATTGGGTTGTGCTGGCTGTCAGGGGACTTTAAAATTCTTCCATTTGGTTTGGTGGTGGCCCCCCATTTTTGACATGGTTTAGGGTGTGTTAGCTGGGTGGTTAAATCTTGCTTTGATGGTCTTCACACACCTGGTCTCTCCTGGATGACTGATCACCCATGTTAGAGTCATTAAATTTGATGTATTTAGAATGACAGGAGGGTATTTGTTTTCTACAGTTGATAGACTGATAGAACTTGGCAGCCTGTTGTTCCTAAAGATAGATGGCTGTAATGGCCAGTGCAACACTATTCAGTTCTAATGCTATTTATATGTTTTACTAGTCTGTGTTCTCTCATTTCAGAGAGGTTTCCTGTAGGGACACAGATTTCTGTCACAAGTGCCTTCCTGGGTATTTAGTGTAGCTTCAGTATTTTGGTTGAAGACTGTATGTGACACATAATTCAAATATCTGTCATCAGTATCCTCTTTGAAGGGTATTAATGTTCCTCTGTTGTGCCTGTGTAGATACAGTGTTCAATGGACAACTTTTGGAATATTTCACTTTCGTGGAGGAGATGGTGTTTTTTTGCTTCATGCTTATGTTACAGGATAGTATTTTTAAGTAGAAATTATTTTCCTTGAACTCAAGCTGTAGTATTGCCTAAATAAGGCCATGCTTTTTGTTTGGTAGGTTTATGTCAGCGTTGTGTCATGAAGGTGAAATAATGAATGAGAATCTGTGAACTTTGTCAGTGTATGGAAAAATAGGGAGAAAGTATTTAAATGGAAGATTATGGTATCCTATAATTCCCTGAAATAATATCTAAAAGCTCAATTTGCTTTTGATGTTCCAGAGGAACCTACAGCTATACTGTCCCTAAAGAAAGGTGATATATTTGCCTTTTGAAATTTTATGTGCAATACTAAAATGAAATGTTTATAGGTAATGTGATGATAGGACTCTGAATTGAAACTGGAAAACAGTTGGATTACATTTTTTTCTGTGATTGGAGTTCTGGAGTTCCTGAATTTGTGGAACTAGCTGAGTATTGATAATTGTAGTAGAACCCTAGTGTCAGATCATAGCATTGAAGCAAGTAGTAGCATTTCCTGAATTCCTGCACAAGTGAATTGAAAGTTTTTTTTATTAAGCTCAGAAATATTCTCCAAAACTCAGCTGATTATCTAATATCTTCAAAGTCTATTAATACTAATTTTGTTTCCTGAGCTTTCTGTATGTTCTTTCCATTTGGGTTGCGTTCACTGGGCAGGGAGCAGACCATTCTGCTGCCTCGTTTGGTAGTGCAGTGTCCATTAAAGTAGTGCACTGTCTGCAGTCAGTCCTATTAAAAGGATTTTCCTTACCCTTCTGGAGAGAAAAACTTAGGAGGGTAACTTCTTGGAAGTTGCAGAGCTTGTGGTTGTTCATAGGCTGTTCTTGTGTGACTGACATTTTTTTTGTTTTACTCTGACTCTTCAAAGCTTTCAATTTAAAATGAAATAAACATTGTGTACCTATAGTAATCTTGAGCTTTAGCTTTTCTTTCATAAATGCCTGTAACTACTAAGTTTTCATTCTAAACTACATCTTGTTCAACCTAAATGTTGTTAAGCCATCACTGTAACTATGAGGTGTAAGGATACTCTTCAGGAAAGCTAAGCAGTGAGCGATGAGGAGCAGGAAGAAGAAAGGAACAAAGCAAAAATATTAGAGAAAGATCTGTAACAGGTAAAGAAGCCTAAGGAAGGAAGTGCTCATGCTTGTTGGTTGTACCATCTGCAGGCTCTGAATGGCACTTCTTCCTCCAGCCAGGTTATTTATGATCTTAATTGTGTACATTTTCAGTAGAATTTGTCTGCTTTTGCAATATATGCTTTCATAGTACCAGAGAACATTGTTTTTCTGCTTGGCATCTCTTTTCTTGCAGTTTCTTGGTAGTGTTATCTCTTGTCGGGGAAGCAGAAGGGGGAAAAAAAGCAGGAGGGAATGAGAGAGCTTGACAGCGTATGCCTTACATCCTTGCAGACCATGGCTGGTTTTTAAAACTAGAGGGGTGTGTGTGAAATAAAGATGGGAGAGGTAGTAAAGGGCCCCAAAAGTGTGACTTAGAGGTTTTTAACTGCAGTGGGAAAAGCAGATGTGGTAGTTGGGCTGCAGGGAACAAGTTAACTTTTCTTTTGTGTTTGCAGCCTTACGCCTCTTCGACTTATAGTTTGGCTTTTTTCATTACTTCTCAGAGTTAATTTCTTTCTCCTTTAGCTTTATAAATACTGTATTCAGGTGTTCTGAAGTTAATCTTCCTAAAGAACACAAATTGCATGACGACTTTATTGACTTAATTTCAAGGCAATTAAATATCTGAATAGAGGTGTCAAATGACATCGTTGTACTATGTATATGGTGTTGTGCTTGAAGTTTGAAGGTTTCTGTAAAATGTTGACTAGCTGTTACTACTTAAGTGGAATATTTATTGTGCAGAGAAGTGAGGACTCTTTGCACCTGGTCAAAAGTAACACCTTGAGAAGGACATTCAGAAATGTGTTATCAACATGAATATTTATTAAATTAAATTGAGTTAATCCTGAACATTGTCTTTAGAAGTAACTGCAATCACCAGACTGGAAAGATTATTGTAATTAACTCAGCCATAGAGGGTGAGTTTTAAAGCTGTTTTCAGTCACGCTCATACTAACAGAATTTTCTTACACATTTGCTGAATGTGTAGAATAGATAGAAATATTCCTTTTATCTTTAACTGTAACAAAGCCAAACTTGACATTTCTGTGTTCAACATACATAAATTTTCTTGGTTCATTTTTGGTTTTTGTTTGTTTATTTTGTCCTTTTTCCTCCCTCCCCCTCTGTTCTACTATGTAGAGAAGCTGCAGGCAGTTTTGCAAATTTCCAAGCCGCAAATGGAGGTCTATAATGACAGTACTAACCTGGCATGCCGCAATGGACATCTCCAGTCAGGTGGGTTTGGTTTTACCAGCACCTATTGAGGGGATGTCTCTCAGTTCCTGGTGTGTTACAAGGCAAAATAATGCAATGCTATATTCTGGCCCCACCAGCTTTAAAATAAAATTATTTATATTTCTGTTTTTAAAGGCTTTGTATAAAATACATTCCATACTTTCCATGGCTTTGACAACACTGTTTTATTTTGTAGTATTCAGTTTTCTCTTGCTATGGCTGTCCTAGAATTCAAATCTATTTATTAAGGCAACATTTTAGAAAATATTGCTCATGTAATATTCTTCAATGAATTACATTAAACCTGTTTTAGAAAGTGTCAGTGTCGGATATAAAGGTTATACATTGTTCCTACATTAATTAGTTCTTCCTTTATGATATTGTAAATATGCATTAAGCAACTGTAAAATTCTGGGGGTTTTTACATCAATAAAGTGATATGCAATTAAAATGAGGGAAAATGACAGGAGTTCTTGCATTTTGTCAAAGAATGTTGTTTTAATCCTTTCCCAGAAGACTGAACCAAACTTATTAATGTTTTTTTATTATTATTTATTTATTATAATATTAATATGGACAGCTCTAAAATTTAAAATCACAAAGTAGATGACAGAGTTTCTTAGAAAGCCACAAAATCAGTTTGCAGGCTACTTCAGATAGGAGGACTGTTGTCTCTACCTGAGGAGGTAGAGGTAATGAGCCAAAGGGCTCTGGCATAACCTTATTTTTCTATGTGTGGAAAGTGTTGCCTACCCTGTTGCCTAATCAGGTTGGGATTTTTAAAAGTTCAGGATTTTATAAAGTATGAAACATGATGATGTTCCTTCTTAGTTTTAACATCAAGTGTCTTTTTGCCCATCATTTGGTCTAAAATGATATTGCTTTCTTTTATTTGCCTTTAAAGGCCAAAGTCATTACAGAGGTTTTTGCTTTGTAATTTTGTGTAAGATTCTATTCTCACAGCTGTGTTGCATATTTTTTGTATAACAGTGTTACTGATTTGAGATTCTTCGTTTTCTCAAGATACTATTTGTATCAACCTTCCTGCTCAATTTACTTGATTCTTACACAAATGACTACCTATCCCTGTCTTCAGCATTAGTGGTTTCCAAACTTAAATGAATAGGTAGAGATTTTTCTTGAAA
The DNA here is from genome assembly GCF_017590135.1 of Pyrgilauda ruficollis. NCBI lineage: Eukaryota > Metazoa > Chordata > Aves > Passeriformes > Passeridae > Pyrgilauda > Pyrgilauda ruficollis. The sequence continues at coordinate 14,794,094 of NW_024525489.1, forward strand.
TTTATCTTCCAAATTTATACTGAGGTTTTTCAGACCTCATAGCAGTAGTACTATCTGCTCTTCAGTTGCAGAGGGCTATGTCTTAAAAGTAATAAGTGGCTTTGATCCCAACCTTTACTTGGAAATAATACTAATTTAATATTCATCATTCTTCTTCTCATAGCAGTCTTAAATTAGAGGTAAAACAATTTACCTGTGTTTTTCCCCCTGAAATGTGCTCGTTTTCCTTTGCATTGTGGATTGTAATTTTCTCTTTTTTAACACAAGCTAGGGAAGGAGATTATGCCAGTCTTGCCAAAGGCAGAGTTTGAGTTTTATGAACTCATTTACTAGTCACACAATACTTAGAGCATTACAGTAATTCCAGTGTGTACCATTTTATGTGTAAATCCCAGCATGATGGATGGCCAGAGAGAGCATTACATTTCTGTTACCTCAACATAAATACTGTGCAGCTAGCGAGTATTTTATCTCAGTTTTCACTTGGAAGGAGTTGCTGGCTTGACATTAATAGTAGGCATATACTGGCAATATTTGTCATGGTGCAGAAGTTCTATTTTTAATACTGAAGTTTTCAAAGGAGTTCCCTGAGTGAAAGAACAAGTAGCAATAAGATTGTTTTTTAACAGCATAATTTGACAAAAGCAGATCTTTGATGTGGATCTGTCAGTTCAGAAAGGAGAACAGCTGTAATTCCTGGCTTGTGTAGCTGTGCTACCATTGAAAACATGCAGCATGTCCTTCTTAGTTGCTGGAGCTTTCTGTTAAGTAGCTTTTATTACTTGCATCTACCTATTTGAAAAATCTGAATTGAATTCTTGAAGAATTGTGATTTTGGGGGCTGTTGTGAATGCTGATCCTGAATAATGATCAGTCTTGCAACTGCTGGAAGTTCAAAGCAGCAATTTAAAGTTTTTTGGTTTTGTTGTTTTTTTTCAGTGAAACAACATCATAAAGTTACAGATAATTTTAGACTGGTGGATTTTTCTTCCAACTTGGTGTCCACAGACCGTGTAAAATAACTTTAGTCCCTTCATCTTACTTCTCAATAGGCAAATGTAGGGAATTTCTGAGGAATATTCCCTGATGATTTTTAAGATGTCACAATTGAAGGCTGGAAATTGTTCTGCAGTACTGGAATTGCTGCTGTTAATTTAAATTTAAACTTTCTTTTGGATGCTTAAGATGTTAGAGACTAGTAGAAGCTTGTTTATTGACATGTGCTTTAATTTGGTTTAAGTGCGGAAAAAAAAATATAATGGGTTTGCTTTTTAGAAATATAAAGGATATTGTTATATTAAAAAAATTAGCTACACTTGCATAATTTTAAGATTGTTTTTGCATTTCCAGGTATTTAATATAATCAAACTTTTCTTAGATTTGTGCAAACATATTTGTACTTTATCTTTAAAATCAGTTTATTATAATAAGTATCTATATTTTTATATAATAACTTCTAACATTTCTATCTGTAAGGGAGTCTGAAATTGGGCACTTGTGTCTGCATTTTTATCACAATTTAACCAATAGAAAACTTCAGACAAAATTATGCTACTTGCTTTTTTGTAATTTGTGTTGTGTGTGTATTTGGATTAAAATTGCAGGGATGCTTTCAGGACCAGACAGCTATTATGTCTGTGTAATCCAGTGGTGTTAGCCTGGAGCTATGAAGTAAATTATTCTGTCCAGAATTAGAGAGTAAGATCAAACTGATTAAGCATCTATTACTATTCTATAAGTATGTGTGAAGTAGACAGTTGAACTGTTCATTGTTTCAAATACACTTGAAAAAATTCCATGGTGTCTCTTTATGATTAGAACATGTTTTAGGTAATTCCTTACTGTTTTATACAGAACAGTGAAACATTTGGCAGAAGGCTGCTGGAGATATTATGAAGGCATTAAAGTCACCTGCTGTGTATTCCCAGATATCTGTTTCAGTAGATAACAAATAAAAATGAGTAGGAAATGTGTTTGGGGGATTTTGCATTTGTTACGGCAAAATATGTATTATTTTGCATAATGGAACAGTAGGAGGTGTCTGACCTGTGATGTACTCCTAAACACCTCATGCTTTAGAAATAGATAAGCTTTAGATAAACTGTAATTCTGAACGATTTGATAACATTTTTGTTACTTCAATGAAAATTTGTATGTAAAATGAAGCTTCCCTCTGGAATTGACATTCTACAAACAACTACATTCAGAAGCTATTCATCAGTGATTCTTTATGTGCTACCCATCAGGACTGACAACAAAACATGTAAACTTACGGGTCTTGAGTCCTGGAGGTGCAGTTAGAGTAAATAATAATTTGTATTAAACCTTGTCTCTTTCCCTTCTTTCCTCCCTTCGGTTTCCAACTTCCTGAATTACTCCTTACCTGTCCAATTTTCTGACCCTCAACACTGCAGTATCTGTGTATTGTTCTCAGTGTGTGGGAGTGGTTCTGGGAGAGTGAGGTAATTGAACAGCATGTTAGGGTGAAGAACATGGAGAAAAACTAATTCAGGTTTTTGAAGCCTTTCCATGTTTGCTTCGAACCAGCTGTGCAAATGAGGTTGAGGCAGACTAAAAAAAACCCAACCAAACTGAGTGCCACCTTTTGATTAACTTGGACCAGCCAATATGCTGAGTAGCTAGATGTTTTAGTAGATTCATATAATGCTTTTTGAACTTGAAAGTTACAAAGTATGCCTGATTTTAAAGAGTTTTTGACTTGGAAATTGCTGGGCAGGAATGACTAAGTAAATGTATCCAGCTCTGGAGCTGTGTGTGGTTTAGTCAGTAGCCAGTTTTGGTGGTTTTTCGTGTTTTTTGTTTGTTCATTTGTTTTTAAGAAAAAACTATTACAGGTAAATATACTTAATTATATTAGTCAAGTTGCCTTGTTTCTTGCATGTTGATGCATTTGTAGTGTTTATTGTGACCCCTGCAGAGTTTCTGTAACTAAAAAGGGGTAGATTTGTGACTGAAGAAGGGCTTTAGAAACTTTTTCAGTGAATTATTAAGGATACCTGCAGGCTGTGTAGAGATTAGGTCCTGGCAGTATGTTTAAAGAGGCTGAGAACATAGTAGTAATTAATTGATCCTTCCATGATACTGTTTGACTGAAGTATTCTTTGTGTTTTTTAAACACTACATTTAAAATTACAAGACTTGTTACTTAAGTATTTTTCATTGAACTGCAATGTTATAAGTTAAAAATTCTTCATAGAGTCACTACTTTCCTTAAAAATCAGAATTCTTTGGCCTGTGACTTAAGACTAGCAGGTCAAATTGAGTTGCAAGTTGCTACAATCCTAGTGAAGACACTTGTAGCTGAAATCTATTTTGAGCTTCCTTACCTCTGATGCCCTATTTCTCTTACCTAATCAAAAGACTCCTTAATCCTTTTAAAAGGATATAAAATAAGACAGTATTTATAGTTTCCATTGCAGACAACAGTACTGTACTAGACCATTTCCAGTAGTGTATTCCCACCACAAAAAATACCCTAATCTAAAGCTATGCTCTAATCGTTAACCAGCCTGACCGACCTGCCTGCTTGCTGTATCACCTTCTTGCCTCTTTATCTGATTTGATGTTTTACACTTGTCATTTCTGTGCCAAGGAACTTTATTTTATCGTGTATCCCATACAGAGAAGGTAGACATCAAGTGCTATTTTGTTTACTCTGGACCAAAATGGCTTTTTGTGGTTTGATGGCCTGTGGCCAATATTTCAAGTTTATCTGTCACCTAATTTGAAACTTTCCTGCTTCATCATGGAGGTGAATAAGTAGTGTGAGTGGAATGTCTGGTAATGTTTAAACATATTTTAAGACTTAATTTTTAATGTAGGAAGGTAAGCTGCATCAGAGTTGTCCATTCAGAATTTACTTACGTCTTGAGATTCCTAAAGTGAAAGCAAGTTGAAAGAAAAACACCTGACAATCACTTGCAAGTATAACTACTAGTGTAATTTTTCCAGATTAAAATGCATTGGTGAAGCATCTGTGTGGAAGGTGCTATATAATGTTAACTGGCATCCAATTAACTAGCCTGCTAACATCACTTAGAGAATCAATACTCAGAATCTAAAGGCTTGAAATTTGGGGGTTATTGCAATGATTATTTTTAAGAGTTCTTGAGAAAGAAGACAGCAGAAAACCTTGCATCATAAGGAATCAATGGTGTTTTTCCCTTGATAATGGGACTAAGTTATTTCTGGCTTTTCTGAGATGGCTGACTAGCATTTACTTTGAGAGCTAAAAATTAGAATTTTATCTGTAGGTGAAAGCAGCAGTCAGTATCCTCTCAAAAACACAAAATCTCTTTAGAAATGTGCATTGTTCGTCTATAATGCAGTATTATATGTTTCAACAGTTCTGTCTTCTACTTGCAGTTGATGGTAAAAGTACGGCTGCTGCAAATGTTCTTACAACACTGGTTTTCTTTATAGAAAGTGGAGCAGTTCCAAAAAAGAAGGACCCCCTAACACACACAAGTAATTCCCTTCCTCGCTCAAAGACTGTTGCAAAATCCGGATCCACAGGCCTTTCAGGTCACCACAGAACGCCCAGCTACAGTGGGGTATCATCATCTGTGTCTAGACCAGCACCTAATCCTACACCTTCAGCTCACAAGGTACAGTGAGGATAAATATGGAAGTATACACTTGAAAAGTTAAGTGTGAATTCCGGAAGAAGCTTTCATTTTAATACCTTAATTGCAGTATTGTAGCAGCAAAAAGTTTTTGAAAACACTGAAACTCCAAATTTTTAGCCAGGCCTCTTGAGGTATGCTGCAGAGTGGATTTTAGAAATTGGAGGGCATCACGTGGGTGCATGGCAAAAGGATTTGAAGTGTAATCACAGTAATACATACTACTTGTTTTTAAAATTGCATGCGAAGCTGAGTGAAAGTTACCTAGAAGAAAAATAAATGTTACTTCTAGTATGTAAAAGATGGAGGTAAAACCTCTTATTCCAGAACTACAGGATTCTTCCCCCTACATGTTCTTCTCTTCCAAAGCATGCATGCATGCACAAGTTGTTTTGCAACCACATTGAAAAGCAAATTAGGGTTAGGCTGGGACTGAAGCACAGAAGTAAGTCCTGTAGTAAGAATACAGAAAATTACAGCATTTCTGTTGACCCATCTTTTTCCCTTTCATCCGTATTACCCAGTAAAGTAGAACAAAGAGCAGAATGGACTGAACATAACTGTTCTGTTAAAACATTATTGTTGCTATAAAATAAAATGAAGACTTCTAAGTGGCCTATTACAAAGTATGACAGCAGTAGGAATTCTTGCTTATAGGTCTTGAGAACCTGAGGTGGTTTAGGATGCTTATTTCCAGAGTATGCTGGGGGAAATACGATAGTTAAATAAATGAATTTTCAAACAAAAAACCTCAAACCAAACACTCTTCACCACTGGAGCCTAAGATACCACACTTGTGGCTGACTAATATGATTTGTATACAAAGTACAGCAGTAGAATATTGGGTATTTGTTGACATGCAGTTTTACTGGAGCAAATGAAATGTAGATCTTATTTTGTTTAACACTACACTTTCAGAGTATTAATCTGGGGTTTCTGGTGTTTTTATTCTTTTTTCCCCCCTCTCCAGACTGTCCCTAAAAATAGCAGAACCAATAAGCCTTCTACTCCTACCACTGCTCCTCGAAAAAAGAAAGACACAAAGATATTTAGAAATGTGGACAGCAATCTTGCTAATCTTATCCTAAATGAAGTTGTTGATAGGTAAGTGTGAAGAAGAGTAGGCTTTTCAATCCAGTAAATCAGTTTTGCATTGAGTACAATCTTGGTCCACTTGGAATGAAATTAGTACTTCTGCTTTGTTGGGGTTTTTTGAGGATTTTTTGGATGGGTTTTTATTGTTGTTACTTTGGCCAAAGAATGTTTAAAAAAACAATATAAGTTGTAGATTTTCTCAAAAGGGTTCTGTATAAATAGTCAAATGCCTTAAATTAGTCAGCTGCAGCTGAAAAAGAGTATCTCATTGTTAGACTAATTAGTATTCCATTTCTTTGTTAGTGGGCCAGCTGTCAAATTTGATGACATCGCAGGGCAGGAACTGGCTAAACAAGCTTTGCAAGAAATTGTTATCCTTCCTTCTCTTAGACCTGAGGTAAGCAACTGGGTATTGTTATCAGTCTGTGACAGGATTAAAGAAATGTGCTTCACACGTGCAATGATGATTCTTGAATCCTGTTTTTACTGATTGTGATTGCTAGGAGTAGCTGTGGGATCCTAGCTATCTTGGAAAAGGATTTATGTGTTAAAATAGTACCATGAAATTCCTTGTCTTCTGGTTAATCAATATTGCAGAAAGTGACTGGATCAAGAGAAAAAAAAGAAACTCCCTAAAAACTCAAGTCCAAATCAAATCAGCAAACCACAAACCCCTAAAAAATCCAAACAAAACCAAAACCATAATACCCCCACAAGCCCATAAAACAACCAGCAAAAGCGAACAAACAAAATTTCTCACTGTTTGTCAGACTGACTGTTCCAGATAGCTATAGCTGTGTGTCCAACCCTATATGGCCCTGTAAAGGACAAAGCCCACAACTGGAAGGGTGAAATGGGAGAGATTTGTATAGGTAAATTAGGTCATGACACTCTCTGTTTGGAAAAACGTTATTGTGGTCATCCTCTCTGTCAGGATGTTGGTTAAACACTGAATAGTTTATTCACAGATGGAAAGGATGCAAGGAAGTGTTGTGAACAGCCAAATACACTAAGATGTATAACATTTGAGGGCAATTTCCTCTTCACTTGGCTGCATGGAAGTTGACAGTTTAGGCTTTTATTTATCATAGATGGTACCTCAACTACTGTGACTGTTTAAATTCAGACCTAGTCTGCATACTACTGGAATTTTCAGAGCTACTTTTAAGAAAAAATTAAATAGGTCATTTCCTTGAGCTGAACTTACTAAAAGTTGCAGTACTCTTGAGGAAATTCATGCAATGATTTCCTGCAGTGCTCTCATGAGACTCCACCTGGAGTGCTGTGTCCAGTTCTGGGGTCCCCAGCACAGGAAGGGCATGGACCTGTTGGAGCAAGTCCAGAGGAGGAACAGCTAGGTGATCAGAAGGCTGGAGCACCTCTCGTGTAAGGAAAGGCTGAGAATTGGGGTTGTTAAGCTTGGAGAAGAGAGAGCTCCTGGCTGACCTTATTACGTTATTTCAGTACCTGAAGGAGACCTAAAAGAAAACTGATGAGGAACTGTTTGAGGGCAAGTAGTGACAGAACAAGGGAAAATGGCTCCAGACTGAGAGTAGGTTTAGATTTGGGTATTATGAAGAAATTACTGACCGTGGGGATGATGAAACACTAGAACAGGTTGCCAGAGAAGTTGTGGATGCCCCATCCTGGAGTTGTCCAAAGGCAGATTGGAAGGGGCTTTGAGCAATGTGATCTAGTGGAAAATATCCCTGCCCATGATAGGGAAGTTGGAAAGAGATGATCTTCAAAGTCCCTTCCAACCCAGTCCCACTTTGATTCTATGATTCTTGAAGAAAAACTACGGTTTGTACTTTTTGTTTGCTTGTGGGTCTCATTTGTTACATGGACAGGTGACTGGAGTTGCCCTGTGGTTTTCCCCTTAATGCAGGTACTAGTTTTGAAGCAGCATAGGGAAGAAACCTTAAACCTGGCATAGCATCACAGAAATACAAGCTGTAAGGAGAACAAAGCTTTGGCAACAAATGTATGTGCTCAGATGTTGTTATAGCATGTTTGTTACTACAGTGCAATAGTATGTCAAGTGTTTTGTTCAGTGACACCAACAATGTGAGCGGGGTGAGAAGGACTTGGAGATGGGATGCTTGGAGTAGCTTTTCCAGTAATGTGATATCTTCAGTAAGGTTGTCTCATATTACTGTAGCTAGCAACGGGTCTGACCTTTTTGTAGGTTGGGATGTAATAAGGACAGAGAATCCCATGAATTTTTAAACTTTCCTTGGAAGTAGGGTTGGTTTTATTCCTTGTAAAAAGAGCACAGTAGATGTGGCAACTGTAAGGGGATACTTAGTAAATTAACACTAGTTCAGTTTTGATCTTAATGAGTTTTGAACTCAAATTCCTATTTAACAAGCCAGTGGTATTTTGTAGGAGAGCAAAAGTTGGGGTACCTAAGCAGGAAACATTGGTTGAAAACCATCTCAGTGGTAAGATGCTAATGAAATGCTAGCAGTTAGTTCAGACCATATTCAGTATAATTACCCTGTTAACAAAAGCTTGAAAAGCTTTGTGTATCTCAGTAATAAATGTCAGTGCAGCTGAACTGTAGGTGATGATCAAGGTGAGAAAGAGTTACAGGTTTGGTCTGGGCTGTGTGAAAATGGTGGAACTGCACAAGAATTATTTCAAACAAAAGAAGTCAGACAAAAAATGCACATGGTGGTAAGCAGCATGGAAAGCAGAAACACTGCAGTGTTCACTTAGTAAATAGCTGGGTAACTGCTTTTAGGGATCAGACTCAAGCACAGACAAAATGCTGTGGATGATGAAATAATAGTGAAAACACATGTTGGTCAGTCATAAAAGAAACATAACACTGGAAATGGAGCTATTTGTTGTCATGGATATTGTGGAAAGAAATGCCTGCTGACAGTGCTGTTTACACATGGGATGTATATGAGATACCCTCCTATTGCTTTTGCTTGTTTATTGGAATTACTGGAATCTGGAAGGGAAGGGTGAGTGTGAGACCAGAAGAGAAACTCTGAAACTTTTGAGGGAAGGGGTAAAGACAACGTGCTAGAGAAAACAGGCAAGAGTAATAACTAAAAGTTACGTTTTCTGTGAGAATTTGTAGACTTGCCTGCACTACATGTGGTGAGGGCAATTTTATGGAGTAGGAAAGATGAACCTAGTGCAAAGTGAGAGAGAGGAGATGGCTGTCAGTAGCATAGAGAGAGTAGGTGGCTGTTAAGTAATATTTCAAATCGTTTTGTTGAAAGCTTGTCTTCTCCAGCTTTCCTTATTAAATGAAACTTGAAGAGTTCTTCCATATGGAGTTAGTAAGAGCACTACTTTAGCTCTCCTATTGTACCTGTAATGCACCTGCATTACTCCCTTTTTAACTGGAATTGATGCTTTAAATTTGATAGGCTTGTCTGTCTTGTGGGAAGTGTTTTAAACTGCTTGCACAGATCAATTACAACATAGTTTAGCTTCTGCGTGGGAAACAATAGTGGTGTGCATTAGGTCAAGTTAGTAACAGAGTGTAGTTCTCTCAAAGCCTGTACTGTTGTGGCACTCACTGCTGCTGTTACTATCCGTGCTAGCCAGTGTCCTCAGTCTTAAACCATTTTCTTACAAAGGTAAAGCAAGATTTTATTGAAGTCTTTGATGATAACTTATGATTATGTCCTTTTCAGTTATTTACAGGTCTGAGAGCTCCTGCACGTGGTTTATTGCTGTTTGGCCCACCAGGAAATGGGAAGACCATGTTGGTGAGAAAATCACTTCATGCATGAGTTTGTGGGCTTAAAATGTAACCACAAGGGGTGGCTTTCAGTTTGGGGCTTGGACTAGTAAACTGTGCATTCTTACAGAATATGTATTATGGTGTCATTTTATATATAAAAGGGCAAAATTGATATTAACCCTGGATTTTATGGAGAGAATTGCTAAACTGTTCTCTCTTTAATTATTTTCCTTATGACAAGTAATATTTTAAAACTTAAACCAGCAAGTCCAGGTTTCATTTTCAGAGAGAGCAAAAGCAAGTGGGTTAATTGTTTTGTTCAGCAGTGATTAATCAGAAATCATCTGCTCTCCACTGAAACATACTAGAAGTACATTTTGGAAACGGGCAGGGAGCACAATAGCAAAAAAAGGGATAGTCTCACTTGCACACTGCTGTGCAAAGAGTGTAAGAGCTGTGGAACTGCCTAGCCAGAGCTTTTTTCCTCAGCCTGATATGCTAGATCCAGGGAACTGCAGCTCCATGGCTGTGCATCAGCCAGGGAGCATCGCGTGTCCTGATGTGGCTGAGCCGGGCACATCCTCCTGATCACATGGTGTGCCTGCAGCTGCACTCTCTGCTGACACTGGAGCTGGATCAGCTCTCAAGTGCAGGAGTGTGAATGTAGAGCAGCTCATGTAGGCTCATCTGTTATGTTTGACATACTAGAATATAATTGCTACTCACTAAAATTAGACACTATAAGCAGGGAATCATAATTTCTTGAATATGGTGAAACTGTTAAAGGAGAGGGTAGTCTGAATGAGCATTCCAGCTGATTATTTTCACTAGCTTTCCTCTGCAAACAGCTTTTGCATAGATAAAGATGCGGAAAAAAACACCATAATTTTTTATGTGATTTGATCCAACCAATGCCTTAAGTTACCACCCCTAAATTAGTTAAATTTAGGCTTAGATGTCTATTCAGGATAAATTGGAAGGAAATGGAGACTTTATTCTCCCATAGCAAGTTGTAGTTGGCTGTGGAGCTAAGGGGATAAGAAAAGTCTATGGGAGTCTGGAAATTTCTCTATTGGTTTGACTGCATAGCCATTCTCATTTGTAAGTGACCTGGACACAAGTTTTCTGTACCATTTGCAAGGTGCTCCCTTTGGAGAAATAGAGGTTTTCAAAACTGTCCATCAGGACATAAGTGGTCACTGCAGATGCAGAGAACTATCTTCAATATCACAGCTTTTAAAAGTACTTCTGTTTTTCCCTCCTTTCCTAGGCCAAAGCAGTTGCTGCAGAATCAAATGCTACTTTCTTTAACATCAGTGCAGCGAGTCTGACTTCAAAATATGTAAGTAGTGGCTGTAAAATACATTGATTTGAAAACACCCATGCTTTAATTGGGGCTTAAGAAAGCCAGAGACTTCTGATGAGTCCTTGGTGAACTGTTAGCCTATAATGAACATAGTTTTTAAAAAGCGACTTGTGAACTAAAAAAATTTTGGTTTATGCTTGTGATAAAGCAGTGTCAAAGGTTTTTTTAGCTTGGCAATGGCAGTATTGCATATGAGTGGTTGTGGGGCTTTTCATCCTTAAAAAGTGAATTAGTTGGGTCCCAGCTCTCTTTCACTCTGGTAATTTAGGCACTGAAGTCTCTTGACAGTTAACTTAGTTGTGATCATAAGAGAAGTTGTAGTGTTTCTTTTAAGATGTAAACAATACCACTGTATGTACTGAACCAGTGATAATCTGAATATGGATAAATGGACTGAGTGTGGTTGGTTACCAGCAAGATTTTGTAGGTCCTTCTGTTAGCTGTCTTGTAATAAAAATTTTTAACCCCCTAAAAACCAGTTTATTGTTATTTTAGGTGGGTGAAGGGGAGAAACTGGTGCGTGCTCTATTTGCAGTAGCCAGAGAACTTCAACCTTCTATAATTTTTATTGGTAAGATCTTAAATGTTAACTCTTATTTACTTTCTTAAATTATCTTACTTACCAAAGATTAGTAAGTAATTAACTCTTGGAATAGTTGGGTAAACTTCTTTTGGGTAATTCTGCAGCTCAGGAGAACTGAATCAGATATCACTTGCTGGGCAAACAGTAGTTCATAAAAAGCGTGTTAGATTACTGTTACGTTATTTAGTTGGTTGTAATAGTGGGAAGAGGTGCTCTCTGAAAGAAAAATACTGTACTGTCTTTATGGAGTAAGTCCATTAAACATCAAACATGAAAATATGTTTTGCTTGTCCTGAGTAGCAGTTTATCACCAGAAAGAATTTTTTTTTTTCCCCTTGCCTCTCATCTGTGCCTGGCATTACCTATTCAAAGGCCAACACATCACACAAGTTTTTAAACTTTCCTAAGATCTGTCTGTCTCTTAAAGAATAAAGATCTGCTCTTTTTAATGGAGCCTTATATTAGCAAAGGAACTTAGGCAAATACAAAGACTTTGATGTTGTATGCTTAATTAAGATTTTTTTTTTTTAGATGAAGTTGATAGCCTTTTGTGTGAAAGACGAGAAGGTGAACATGATGCTAGCAGGCGTCTAAAAACAGAATTTTTAATAGAATTTGATGGTGTAAGTATTTAGTCTTGGTATTGTTTGATTTAGCTAAATTGGCTAATGTAGTGGGTGCCAGTAAAACCTGTAGGTGAATTACAAAGGGTTTGGCTGCTGGGGCTTAGCTCAGCCTCCCTCCCACCTCACCACAATTGGCAAACAGCTTTGGTTGTTCCTTGTTTTCTGCCTGCTTACTGTGGTATTCTGGAAGATGCAGTCTGGACTGAAAGGCAGTGATCTGGAGATGAGCTGCCGTAATGTCTGGGAAGATTATGGACAGAGAAGAAAGGATAACAGATGGCAGTAGTAAAGGAGCTGTGAGGACAACTGTTCTTACAGGGCAAGAGGGGCATTTTAGGGTCATGGAGAGTTGAATCCATGTCTGCAATTGCATGGCTTCATGAATCACTTCTCTTTATTCTGGCAAAGCAAAACAAGATTAAATGACTTTTAAATAGTTTTTGGTTTCAAAGGAATATGTGTCACAAGCATGCACTGTCAAGGGGTGAGACTTGAGGGATGAGGATTTCCAAGAGACTAGTTCAGATTTTATATATATATATATGTATCTCGTGTATGCACAGTTCTGACACATCAGAAAGATTCATTTCTGTGTTAGTACACTTTTTATTGAACTATAACTTTTTTCTTGGTATCATAAGCTAGAGAAGACAGAATTCAGTAAGAACTATTTAATGGCATGAATGCAATACCCAGGAAGAGGAACTGGATTTCATAATGGGACACACAAATGAGATCAGAGTATTTTTCTGTCACAGCACTGTTCTTGTAATGAATAATTTTAGTTTGTGTTCCATTTGCACAATGGAATATTGCTACAGTGGTGAAGCAATAGTAATGATGTACAGGAGGAGCAGAAAACAACATGGAGAGGCAGCAAGGTTGGGAAAAACTCCAAAATGGATGAATCAGGACAAATAATGCAATGTGACAGTGATATGCAGAGATTACACACACATGCAGAGTTTTCCCTTAAAATGAAAAGGGAAAAAGAAGCATAATGTAAAGTCTGCTGACTTAATATTTAAAGTGTAACTATGTCATAGAGTATTTATGGTGAACCTCTTGAACATGGTACAGTACCAATGAACCTAAATCTATGAAGAATTGAACACTAAGCAAATAATGTCTTTGATAGCCCAGAGTTTTCTCTAAAGTTTGGAAGGTCTCCATATTCTGGGGTATAAAATGAGTGAATTGGGAAGGAAATTGCAGTGTCTTTCTGCTATTATGGTTATTTTATAGCCTGTTTTGATTACTGGATTCGTGCGAGACCTGTGTCAGATGAATCTCTGTTCTGATTTTGTGGTTCAGGCTATGCTTTAGTTTAAAGTTTTGATTCTCACCTTACAGGCTTCAAAACAGTGTTTGGCGTGAAAACCCCAGAACAGCAGAAAGTCTCCGGTTTTTTCTATATAATTATCCCCTGGTGACTAAATTTATGAGTGCCTTTTATAGTTTTATAGTCTCAGATTTTTCCAGAAGGCCTTTTTTTTTGTTTTGTTTTGTTTTTTGGTTTTTTGGGTTTTTTTTTTTTGTTTGTTTTTTTTTTACCTTTTCCTGGTTTGACTTTACAATTATCTGAGGAATATTTTAAACCTACCTTAATGGGAAAAAACCCCAAAACATAATGTATATTAAGATCCCATCAGTGTGCTGAATCCATGGCAAGTCTCTAATGGGTTTTATTGTATTTCTGCTTAATATAGACTGTGTAAACTGAGAGCTGGCTTGCCTTCCCACATTATATAGGTGCAGTCTTCTGGAGAGGACAGAATACTTGTGATGGGAGCAACAAACAGGCCTCAGGAGCTTGATGATGCTGTTCTCAGGTATGAAAACATCTTTTTCTGAATACACACTAAGATGATACTCATTATGAAGAACAGGTTTTGCCTAATGTCTTAGTGAAGTTTTGTAATACGTAAAAGCTGTTCAGCAAGGCTAAGTTATTTAACCTCTCAAAGAGGGTCTCTTTTCTTTTGAGATGCATATGCACAATCATGGTGGTCTTGGAATAGTCTGAAACAGTAGTACCTGTTGAGGTCAAGTCAGCGGTTTTTAAATTTCTTTAATATTTTGCTTTTTTGTTATTTGGATTTTAATGGCAAAATAAAGGAGAAAATTTGATCAGTATTGCAGATTGATCAGAAATCCAGTATTTCTTCTCTGTGAATATTGTCTTCTGACATCCCATGCAATTACAGATCTTGCTGTAGATTTGCCTTAGGACTTTTTTTGTTAAAAGTACTCATACTTTATTCTCTTTTCATTCTTGATTGAGGAAAATAGATATGTCAGCACTGCCTGAAGAAATTATTCCCAAGACTTTTTTGTGTAAAAATTAAGAGAGGCTTCATTTCATTGCTGGTAGTCAGTCGTATTTCTAGCTTTAGAGTGTTTCTCCTCTGGGAGGAGTCTTACAATTTCAGATAAGAGTAAGATGGCACCAGTGGCTTGTACATATTTTTTGTTTGGTTTTTGCTGTTTTTTTTTTTCAAAATCTCCAGTTCTGCTTCCTAGAATTTGATGATAAAAGTGATATTTGGTCACTTAACCAAAACAAATGTTAGATTTGTATGTGCTAAATAGTTACAGAATAGTGTGAGTAATGTATACATGTTTGGGTTTTTTTCAGACGCTTCACCAAACGGGTATATGTGTCTTTACCAAACGAGGAGGTAAGTATTGTTTTCCACTCACATTTTTAAGACACAGGCAATTCTTAATTTGCCCTTGTGGATGATTACAGTTCCATGAACTATCTTCTAGCTCACCTTGACCATATACACTGTGCATTAATTCTGGGAACTGATTTAAATTTTTGTCTTTTTTTTTTTTTTCACTCATACTAGGAGCAAATCTGGTGGTAGCTACTCAGTGCTTCTTGACTAGTGAGGTGTTGCTTACAGACTGGCAGACGTGGGCAAGTCTGAAGTAGTTCTTACAGGAGCATGTTTGTGTGGCTGAAAGAGAGTGTTTTATTGCAAAAGACAGAAGTAATTTTCCTAATGTTTTTCAGTTCAGCAGGAGATCAGGAACTTTGATGAAGATTCTAATTCTTCCTGATACTCGTAGTTAGGCTCTCGGTCTGGTTTTTACCCAGTACTTATCTCTGCTCCTGAAGAGATGATATTGCACAGTCTAATTGCACAAGCACTATGGGCAAGTTTAAACTGGTGGAGCACAAAAGCAAAACTGACAAAAGCATAATTCTGTTCTTGCAACACAATTTTAAGTGTTCAGTGAAAACAAGTTTTACATCTGATAATTTTATCTTCTTTTCAGACAAGATTGATTTTGCTAAAAAATCTTCTAAGCAAGCAAGGAAGTCCATTAACCCAAAAAGAGTTGGCTCAACTAGCTAGGTAAGTATTTTGTAACCATACTAAATAAATATATTCCTCTACTGCATTCATTCATTCATGTATTCATTCAGACTTTAATTAATTCAAAATGTAACTAATGTAAATCACCCGACAGCGACAACATGAATTCATACATTTGGGGAAGAGGATTCCCTGTCAGGCTGTATGAAAGTGTTTTTATAGATGCACATATAGGATACACCCAGTCAGGTTTCTGTTGTTGAAACATGCTCATCAGCTCTTTACTTGGGAGAAGAGGGAGGAGGATGCTTGTTTCCACCCATCCCTCAAGGAGTCCAGCTCTCCTCCCTTGTGCAAAAAGATAGCACCAGTTTTGCACTTGGCATTCATTTCACATAAAAGGCAAGATCTCTTTGCTGGTGCCTTGCTAGGCTTGTTGAATGTATTACCAAGATAGCAGAGCAAGCACTGGATAATTTTAGGTTCTTTTCATTTTCAAATTTTATTTGTAAAATGTGGGTTACTTTTTCCCTCCTGTTATGAAACGGAGTTGTTTTATGTTTTTCATCATTGAGATTGACACAGTACTGCTGTTGATCACCTAAATCTAATAATTTCTGTGAAGCAGATCAGACTAAAAAGCAGGTAGAACAGGAAGGAGTGAAAACAGAGTGTGAGGTAGCAAAGATAGGCAGGTAGATGTACTTCAGTCTGTTTCTCTTTGTGGTAGGACAGCAGAGGTTAGCACAGTCTTGGATGTAGCATTTGTCAGCCTCTTAGTAATGTTGCAGAAGTTGATGTGTACTCCAACTGAATATATTCCCTCTGTGCTTGAAGGTTGTTAGCTCAGGCCGCATTTAGGCTGCAGTAATAGCTAACTGGTGGAAAAACACAGTATCAGTATTCTAACTGCAAATATAAGAACCAAATTACAAATGCAACTTGAGTACACTTATTTTGAAGGGTTTAGAGAAAATGTAGAAGTTGAGCATCCTGCCTGCTTCTTTTGCCATCTTTCTTTGTTTTGAAAGAGAGAAGTATTTAACCTCCATTATGATTTTGTGTTCCTTTGCTCCTCTGCAACTTTTTCTATAAACTGTGACAGACGTTATGATCTCCAGAAGACTAAGCTCTTGTTACTGCAGCTAGCCACTGTTCTTAAAAGGGCGCTGGTTTTGTTCTTAAATTTTCCTTAAGGTAACCTGCAGTACTCATTTTCACTTAGGTTGGCATTTTGTATTGGTGGTTTCCTGGTTCAGTCAAGGCCTTTTTTTTGCAGAGTATTTCACTGGTTAACTTGGATATTAAGTCTGATTCTGGAACAGCTCCCGCAGAGTGTACAGGACAATTGAGGTTTTGGTTTTACGGTAATTGACAAATGTTGATAAACTAGTGGTACGGAATTCTCCTAACAGAAATAGTAAATGTGTTTGGGATCAGTTTTCATCTACAAATCCTAGTTGCTGCCTTTTTTCTTTTCTGGAATGGTATTTGAGACTTGAATATCTGTACTTTAAATTTAATCTGTGAAAGATCACTTGCAGTGAAATATAGACCACTTACAGTGAGTACACTTCTGATTTATTAAACTTGAAAAATAGCATCAAAGTAATACTTCTTCTGATTAAGTAACACTTTTATTATCTGCAATTAAATTGATGTGGTTTGAAGCAGGTTTTTTGTTTTTTCCTTCCTCCTTGACCCCACTTTTTCCTTTGCCAAAGAATGACAGATGGATACTCTGGAAGTGACCTAACTGCATTAGCAAAGGATGCAGCACTAGGCCCCATTCGAGGTAAGCTGCAGAGATTTTTACTGAGCTTTTGACATTAGAGTTATATTTTCTTGCATCTTTATAATTTTCAGACCTCTGAAATTTAACTTTTTACATTGGATTTTAGTCTCTTCCTCATAATAGCATCTTTAGAAGATTTACTTACACAAAACCTTGCAGCATCTCACCATGTGAAAAAGTAAGTTTTTGTCATAGGAGAAAAGCATGTGAAGTGCTTCTCGCTCATTTGTAAGGTTTTTAACTAGTGTCTTTCTGAGGCTGGTGTCAGTTCTGTTGTAGCTAAATTACTACTTCAATAGCAATTGCTGATTGCATTAGTTGCCTTTATAAAAGAGTCAAATCTCTTTGAAGTCTAAGGGAAGGAAAACTGAAACAAGCTATTTAATGGGATTTTTCTAGATACAGTTTGAATGGCATAGCTTTTTATATTTTTAACTTTTAATGTTGAATTGTGATCCAGATGGCAACTGTGAATGAACTAGAGTTTTACTTATATTTGTTCTTTCTCTGACATGTCCAGCTAGGAAAAACCCACAGTTGTAATGTGAATACTTTTTTCCAACACCTCCTCTCTTTGTTCTTTTTAACTAGCTAGTTGTGTCCAGTAGCCACATCTGAGGGCACTGATTTTGTTTAGTGGAGATCAGTAGCAGGATTTTTGTGTAGAAAAGATTGTGAAGATTTGGTGTTAGTTTTCTGTTTGTAGACATATTGTCCTACTTTACAGAAAGGTACTAAAGGCAGGCAGAGCAGAAGTGTTCTGTAATATCAGCTTATTATGTGTAAATAAAAATTGTTGCTACTCTCTTAAATTATTTATGGGGAGGAGAGGTCTGTTCATGTTTTGTGGGTGTGTTTGTGTAGTATGCATTTTTGCCAGTGCACTATCTCTTTTGAAAGCAGCTGCTGGAATGTAATGTTTTTTACATGTTTTTTTTCAGCTGCTGAATTTGTAAACCACATCTTTCACAATCCTGCATAATAACTGGCAAACAGAACTGCATTAAATGGCTCTCATAAGAGACATGATGTCTCCTAAGAATTTGAATATATTTATTTAGAGTGGTGGAATCAATAATGTATGCATTTAGGTATGCAGGCTTTACTTTGCTGACAACTCACTTCACACGCAAGTCCATTTCAAGAAGAGACCGTGTAGCATTGTGCAACATATTTCTTTCACTTGCTTCTGTTTTCCGTATAAAACAATACATTTTTGAAAATGTTTTGTGATATCATCCTTGCCAATCCTGTCTAGATTGTTTTTCTTGTACTCTCCTAGCAAAATGTTTGCTGTTACATGTTGATACCATGAGATTATTGCAAGTTAAAAAAATAATAAAAATTGGTGAACGATGCAGGAATGTTCAGATCCCGTGCAGCATAGGGCAAGAAGCACTGTGATGTGCCCTGCCTGATTTTATTTCAGTGTTCTTGGCTGACTGTTCCTTTTTTCCTGAAATTCAGTAGGGAGGTTGTGGATATCACAATTAATATGGGGGAGGTAGCTCTGTTGGCTTGTGTGCTGTTTTCCATGCTTTAGGAGGAAGGAATAATTCTGGTATCACTTTGTGCTGCATCTGCAGTACCTAAGTGTGGGAGAGCCTGGTTGAAGAGCTGATAACTGGGGAAGAAGGAGGCAAAAACACCTTTCTTTACAGGAGACTGTGTTGAGGCAGAAAGGTATAATTTTTAGCTGCAGGGCTTTTTTCCAGAATATAAGTGCTTTTAACGTGTATTATTTGTCAGAAGTGATTAAAGTTTTCTTATGAAACTCACCTATGTGTTTTTATTTTTACAGAATTAAAACCAGAACAGGTGAAGAACATGTCTGCCAGTGAGGTAAGCTGTTCCAGCAGCTGTATTTTCTCCTTTGAATAGAAGGTTTTCTCATTAGAAACTTTGAAGATCCCTTTTTTATGTGTTGTATCATACAAAATTTTGGGGGGTATTATCCTTTTTAATCACTTATTCATTAAAGAAAATTCTTTAGAAATAGAGACTGACAAGATCTGTCCTCAGATGTCAGAGGTTCATGTGTTGTTTGTTGGCTTTCAGGCTTCAGAGCACTTATTTTTCTGCTAGTAAGTCTGTTGTTCTTTAATTTCAGCTGACTGTCCTGTCTTTTCCTTCACACTGAACTGCAATATTTGTTACCTAGCTGATGTCAGAGGCCTGGCTTTTATTTACTCACAGTGTTACTTCCAAGAGAATTCCCAGAAGTGTTATGTGAAATTACTTCTACCCCCTCCACCCCATCTTTACATAAAGCAGGTTAACTTAGGGAGAACCTAAAACAGATTGGTGCATGTGTGTGTGTAGTACTTGCATTCATTGACATGGATCAACATGAAGAAAAAGATTAAGCTCCTGACCACAAACTGCTAGGAAAAAAAAAAAAAAGGAAGCAATTGGTCCTGTGTACAGAAGTTTCTATTCAGGTGTGTGTGCAAACCATGGTTACATAGGGAAAATTGAGCAAAACTTAATTTCTCAGTTACTTTTTGTGTTTAGCCTGAGGTTGTGGCCAAAGCTGGAAGGATTTGTTGCAGGAGGATAACAGCATCTGTGATAATTTGTTGTGATGTCCTCATATGCACCAGCACACATCACCTACTGAAACAGGAAGAAAGTACACAGTCTAATGAGCTATTAAGTAACAAGGCAGATCTTACTATTAGCAAGTGTTAGCTTATTAAAAATGTTGCATACTGGTAGTCTTAAATTACAAGACTCTTGCATCAGGTCGTAGAATAATAGAACACCCAGTTTGGAAGGGATCTTGAAAGATCACCTGGTCCATCCTTTTGTGGGAAAGGGAACACAGATGAGATTATTTAGCACTCTGCCCAGTCATGTCTTCAAAACCTCCAGCAATGGAGACTCTTCCACATTCTTGGGGTGGTTGTTGCAGTGAATGTCTACTCTCTCTGCAAAAAAAATTTGTTCTTACATCCAAGATGCAGCACTCGTAGAATGTGTTTTGTTAAAAGTGAATACTCAAGCACTTCTTGAATAACCTGAAGTAGGTAAACTGCTTGTGATCCTGATGGTATTGATTTTCTGTTTAGATGAGAAATATCAAGCTGTCAGACTTCACAGAATCTCTGAAGAAGATCAAGCGCAGTTTGAGCCCTCAGACCCTGGAAGCGTACATTCGCTGGAACAAGGACTTTGGAGATACCACCGTGTGAGACACTACTTGAAGTGAAACACTGCTGCCTGGGGAGCAGCTGGTGCAGAAAACTGGGAAGCAGCCAGAGTTTACAGGACTTCACAGATATTTAAATATCTGCATTAAAACTTGAGATTAAGAGAAAATTATACAATGTGAAATGTGTTCATCATCAAAGCCTCCTTGGCATTTAGTGAGGATTTACACACTGTAAGAAAGAGCACAACAGGACTTCAGATAAGTAAGATTCCTAGCAATCTGATTCTGGTTTGAACATTAATATATGTATATTGTTTCTGCTACAAGTCTCTGATGATATTGATCATTGGAGGACCTTTCCCTATGTTGTGTGTGTTTTTTTGTTTTTAATTTTGCCATGACGTTGATGAACAATGAACTTGGAACAATGGTGTTCAATTTGAGGTTTGTAAACTGCAGTACATTTTTTTGACTTTTTTTATCCTTAATGTGCCAAATAAAACAATTTCCCTGTGCAGAGTGGAAGAGAACAGCATTGGGGAATTATCATTATTAAAATGTTAAAAGTAGCTGGTCTGTTATTATTTGTCTTTTTATTTTGTTGTAATGTGACTGAGTTGTTCACAGGACAGGTTTAAAGAAGACCTTTGATAGCAGAACAGCAAAAAACTCCAACCTTATAAAACCAATTCAAACTGCCTTTTAAAAGAAAAATTACTAAATAAAAGAATAAACTGAGATACTCATTTACTGGCAGTATTTTCTCTTAATGCATTTTGTAACGCTTTCATTGGTAGAATGTTAGCTTATGCTTACAGTGTACATCTTGAGCCCAGCTGATGTTTGAGAGAGTAGGTGATGCTAATTGTTGAGTTTCAGAAATGACGTGTTTCTACTCTGTATTTTGGTCTGTTTATGATAATTGAAAGTCAAATTTCCATTGTGATAATTTTTTTAATCTCTACATGTAAGCATTAAAACATGAGGCAACATGTTTAATACATAGCACACATTAATGTTTTTATAGCTTTCGTATGTTTCAGTTTATATATTAAAGTATGAAACACTCAACTGATCTGCTTTTTTAAAAAGAAACTGCATCTTTGTACAAATACTTGTTTTTATTATATAAATGACAAGCTATTAAAAAAAACAAACTCTTAAATGATAGCCTTTAAATACCATAATAAAGGAAAGCATTTTTGCCTTTACTTCTAAAGGCCCAACATCTTGTTTACAAATTCTACACAGATTAAACACAGATGTTTAAGATGCAAGGCAGAACACTAGTTCCTTGTTAAAGCAGGTTTGTGGGTTGTTGGGTTCTTTGTTTTTTTGGTTGGTTTGGTTTTTTTTTTAATACACCTCTCCCAACTTAGTGATACTGCAAAAATGCATATTGTTTACTGTTGTTTTAATGACAATGAATTGTAAGTATTATTTGCTTTTGGTCTTAACAGAAAATTTGTTTTTAATGTTTCATTTAACTTATTTTTTTAACTACTTACCTGAAAGTTGACTATAAATAATATATTATATGTATATATGAAAAGAAAAAAACAACCCTAGCTGATAGATGCAGTTGTAGGTATAGTAATACTCTGAGAGGACTGTGCTCACTGTGTGGTATTGAGTACTAAACAGCAGAAACTCTGTCAAACCTTTGAGATGCACATATGCAATACGTTTGGGATTTTTTTTTTTTTCAACCAGAGATGCTTTTAACTGATCTTAAGATTAAAAGCAATCAAATAAGAGAAGATTGTGTTCCACTACTATGCCTTTTGAAATAGTCTAACCAAACCACTTCTAGCCTTTTAAGGATAGGACTCTCTCAAATGTATGTCTTATGTAAATGAAATGTGACTGTGGTTCCTCTGATTCACCTTTCTGGAGAAATGCTAAAAGATTTCGGATTCTTAAGTCTCATGTCTTGCTTTGCCTTAGTTCTGCCTTCAGTAGACCATCTCTGTTGTTGGAGATTCCTGGCTGACTTGATCCATATTTGTAATATTCTTCATAGTGCTAAGCATGAATGTTACTGTTGTATTAGCATCTGCCAAATAGCTACAGCTAAGACAGGGCCTTGGTTTTATTCATAAAGCTTTGACAGACATTCCTTGAGATCCTTTGCAAATGAGGACTTAGAAGATAATGCTTCTGGTTTTCAGTGTTCCTAAATGATTGTTACAAAACTGTTGGTTTTGTCCACTTAATTTTGAGGAACATACTGGTTATTTATTTCAAATGCATACTCATTGGCATGGGATAGGTACCTGAAATGTTGAGGTAGAAGTCCCCATCTTTTAAAGCAGCACCAGTATGCAGGACAGAGTCAGACTCACCAGCTGCTACATAAAAAGAAAAGGGACCAGCCCTTTCACTAGTTTGTACAACCAGTTCAGGTCAAGAGAATCTGCGTGACTGGTACAGCTGCTTTTTAGTCTTCTATCATGCCTGATTGTTTTCTGCTTAGTGGATGAACTACAGCACTCTAAATTAATGCTCGCACACAGTAAAAAGAAGAAAATTTGGTTCTGCAGCATCAGTTTGCCCCACAGCTGCTGGACTCTTAGCCCATGGCCAGGTGCTGTTTGGTTCATAAACCTCCTTTAAATGTCTTGTCTTATGCTATTTTCTGAATAGTGTCTTTTAAGAATAATTCTGTTCCGCTTAAGGCATTATCTTGCATCTTACTCCTCGTTTTACATGTAGTAAGTCCCAGCTCAGTGATTCTGTCTATATGTTGGATTAACTGTGTATAAGAGCAGATCTGGGGAAAAACAACCACAACAACGGAAAAAAAAAAACACCAAACCTTTCCCCTCTCTCCCCCCAGGGAAAAAAACCAAACAAAAAAACCCACTCCAAATAATCTCAAATTACCTGTATTTCCCAAGTCTGTTGTACTTACACAGAACTTTACCAGCTGTATTTTCCATAAAATCAGGTTATGTTCTAATACAATGTATCAAATGAGAATGAACAGAACAGCAGCTTGGATGCTTTTAACCTTTGTGAAGACTACCATTCCATTAATTCTCTGGACTGATTTTTTCCTTTCTCCCCCCCCCCCCCCCCCCGACTTTGATTTTCTGTGAATCTGCCCACTGCTAGTGAATGAGCAACTTGACCCACTTTTTTGACATGATTAGTAAGCAGCTTGTCTGGCTCTCTGCCAGCGTGTTTTACTGACTTTCAAGTGTAGCAGTTACTGGAGGGAGAAAATAAAACCAAGCCCTTGTGTTTTTCTAACAACCTTCTTCATACATCTTTCTGCTTTTATTAAGCAGGAGCCACATTTTTTGTCTTTCAACATACTGGAAGAATAGTATGTAGATTGCTCTTTCTCCTTAAAATGAAAATTTATTATATGTTATGATGCTCCCTTTACTAATGTTGACTTTTCTGTGGACTACAGCAAACCTGTACAGTCCTCTGCACATGCAAAGACAAAATCAACACAGCATATTAAAGATAAGCCTTAAACTGGGATATGTATGCACAAATAGGTTTCTCTGTCCTGTTAGTTTCTTAGACTTTACAGTGTTTAGAATACCAGAAAAATTGGCATTGTGCCCCTGAGATGTCTTGCTGACTCAAAGCCAGTTGCTAGTACAGTCCTGTTGAATATGGCCCTGCAACTTGATGTAGGTAACAAATGTGGTAATAACACTTAAAAATGAGTAAGAATGGGATCTCTGAACTGAAAAGGTATGTTGTCAGAGGCTGTTGCTGGTTTTTCTGTTCCATTCTCTTAAGTGTTTTTAAAATGACAGTTTTTATATATATAACTCAATTAACCTTACCTTCTGGTGTAGGATAAATAGTATTTTTTCTGTTCTAGACAAGCGGGGTTTAGCACTGCTTGGCACTGCTGTCAGGTCCCTCTTATGAAATTTAAGTACTTTGTACTGGGAATACTGAAGTCAGATATGCTGGCAAATGGAGCTGAGACATCTGTTCTGCAACTGGAAAGCAGTGTTCTCCTTAGGGTTTCCTGAATCACCTATGGTGAGAATTCATGCCCTAGATTTCCACAGTGCTTTCCTACCCAAGACATGGATGATGCATAGTTGTGCCCAGCACGTGCTTCTCTGGCTTCTCCAGCTTCAGTGGTGCTTCTGCATGTGGCAGCTTTGGGAGGCAGCCAGTGCTACTGTACCTGACCAGATTTTCATTCATTTTCTGTGGTGCCCTCAAGCTTTTGTGATGCTTTAAGTTGTTGGGGTTTCTACCAGATATCAAAAATGGAATGAAAAGTAGCAAGCAGGTAGTGAACACAACTAGCTATCTCAGTCATTGTGCTAATTAGAGGCAGTTTTATTATTAGTTTCTCTTGAGCTGCTATTTAGTGTTGAAGAATGTTGTTTTACTGACCTATGTGAATTTTCATGCTTAGGATGATCTGCAGACATCCTAAAAGATGGCAAATTGATCAGCTATTTTCTTTTAGAATTTCTTATTTAATTATAATTTTCAGTATCTTTTCTTTTAATTATTGTAATTATAATTCCACAGGATGAGGAAGTTAAGCTGTCACTTCCTGCAAATACAAAATCATCTTGTAAAATACGGGGAAATGTGTATTCTGTTTTTCCTGCTTCTTGTGTAAATCATTAACTGTCTTAGAGTGGAAATTTTTTACCTTGTCAATAACTACCTCCTGAGTTCAGCAATAATTGGCAAGGTACACACTCCTCCGGTGGATTCAACATACTGGCTCGACACTGCAGATTCTTCAGAGTCTGATGTTTTGATTTGAAAATGCTTGACATTACTTCTGGAAACTATGGTGATGAACCTTGTTTTGCTGTAAGACTCTCCTTGCCTTCATAAGATACGCTTCTTAAAAAATCCTTTCTTCAGAGAAGTGGCTTTGAGGATTAAAGGTCGGTGCTCTGTGCAGTTGGTTAATACGGGCGTAGCGGTCAAAGATGCTGGGCTGTGGCCTCTCAGTTATGCAGGGTTCTCTCCCATTAGAAGTGGGGAAGAAAGTATTTTGTCTAATAGTGGCACACCTGTCAAAGGGACTGGAAATACAGAAACTGCTTTTGCTACATGATTCCCATTTTTTGTCGTGTGAAGGGCTGGTCGGTATTTTTCAGAAATCTTTATTAAAGCGATGAAGACCAAAGGTGGAGACAAAACACCATACCACACCTCCATAAAATATATCAGACAACTCCAGTCTGGGATGGGATTAATTTTTGTATTTTGTTGTTGAGAAGCACTTTTGTTTCATTGTTCTTTTAAGAATGTTTTCTGAAATGTTAAACATCACTTTACTAAAAATAACCAATGTAAAAAAGCATGACAAGCAGTCACATAGCTTTAGCTTACAATAAAATGTTTCATTTGTCCTGTTATTACTGTTTTCTTGTCTGTTTATCAGATAAAATGTCCAAAACTAATAGCCTTTTCATTAAACTTGAAGCCTGTTAAATTGCTGCTGGTTTAAAAAAAACCCCACATTTAAAAACATCAGGTGTTGTATACCAGATGATGGAACAATAAATATGTAAATAAATCAGTTTCTAAAGAACATAACTCAAGTTCTTAAAACTAATGTAAACAGAAGTGCTACTTCCTAAATAAATGTGCTTAAACTGAAAGTGTGTGCTTATCCTAGTCTTGCTAGATCATGGTGAAAACCAGGAGTTTTCACATAACTAATTCTGGTGGTCATGAGGAAGTTCTGAAAAATTTGGAGCAACATTTGCTTGGCCTGAAAACGGCTTTTCTTTTGCTTGGGGGAGAGTGCTGCTGTTAATTCTGTTAACAACATAATTTCTTTACTTATTCCCATTGCCTTACCATTTGTAATTCTCTGTCTTGAGGCTGGATCTGGACTGCTTACAGCTATTTCTGTTATTACAGTTACATCCTGAACATAAAATTAATCAAACGTTATTTTTTTTAAGATTCATTTTAATAATACATATCTGACAGCATTAGGGGTCTCCCAAAAAACACCCATGACGACTGCCTTCCACACATCATCATGTCAACCACTGCTAAAACAAATCGACCAAATAAAAATCAATACAGTAAGGAAGAAAAAAACCCAGTATTTTGGACTGAAGCATGTGAGCTATTCCTGCTTCTGTGAAGGAAAAATTCCTTAGGACAGAAAGACATCACTGTGTCTCTCCAAGGTGTCTCTGGCTGAAATACTACTTTTTGGGGGTAGATTTTGAACCACTAAAATGATTTCTATTGTGTAATTTTGTGTATAGGTTACAGACATTCAAATACTTTATTCTTGTAGAGGGGATAATCAGAAAATTAAAATCAGTGAAGAAAGAAGAGCATGAAAAAACATATCCCACCATTTGCTATTTTGAAATCTACAGAGATTTTGGTTTTGGCAGCATACCCTGGACTGAAGTTTATCTTGGACTCATTGAGTTGTTCCCATTCCAGCCAAGGAGGGGAGACAAGGCTGCATGCCTAGTGTTAGATGTTGGTATATCTCAGATGTTTATTTCTGTATTTTAGTGCTCTAAGTTTGCTACAGAAAAGTGAGAAAAAAGTAAGTTAAAACTTATTGGGTGGGGTTTTTTTGTTTGTTTTGGGTGGGTGGGGTTTGTTTTGTTTTGGGGTTTTTTGTTGTCGGGAGTTTTTCCCCCACTCATGCCATCTTTCTGCAAAATTCCAAATATGTTGTGAACTTGTGAAATCCAGCCTGTTTCCTATAAGGGTTCATATGGCTCTGGAGAAGACAGTTATGCAACTTTCCCTAAGTTATTTTTTATTCTATGTATCATGATAAAACAGAAAATACATGTAGTGGTGAAGGCAGAAAAATATAATTTAACTAAAATCCATCTCTCAACACTTGTGGGATTATTCCAGGTGCTGTGTTCCAGCTATATTAAAAAAAACCCACATGTTTTCCAGAATACCAGCCTACAAACAACCTACTGAGCAAAGTGTGGTGGTTTTACCACACAGTTTTGAAAATTCCACTTTTTTTGCAGTGTATACTGTAAGAACAATATGTTCTTTCTAAGTCTGTAACTTCTGTTATTTTTAAATCTCATTTTAGTAATTTCTAAAAGGCCTCAAACTTGCTTCAGTAAGACATCCTTGAAGACTCTTGTTATATGCATATGCCGAATGCTAGTATCAGCTGTGCTATTGTAGAACTTTTCTTCTGTGAAGGCACTTCCTCAAGTGCAGCTTCTAATAACTAACTGTTGGCCTCTTCTGGGAAGAAATACCCTGTGACATCAAATAAATCAAAAAGCCCAATACTATGTCAATAATGAAGTAACCAAAAAACTTTGTGGAGCAAATTATACAGCGCTTCACCAGAGTTCTGATTTCCTCATTAAATTTGAAAGGAGGCAGCAGCTGCAGTTTGAATTTCTTGCCTGTCATCCAGATTCTATAAAGCACAAATCTATTTTCTGCAAATAGTTTCCAAAATTTCTTCCACACACTGGAAAAAAGCATAGTGATTGCAGCCAAGAGCTTAGAATGAGGTTTGAGACATTAAATAAATCTTAAGGGGTACAATTACCTGATAAGTCTGATAGTTGTTCTTAATTAATGATACCTCTAAGGACCAGATACACTCAAAATCTGGAAAATAATTTTTTAAAAATCAATAATCACAGGTTCTGCAAATGCACAGGAACAGGAGACAATACACAAAACTTAATTGTGAAGCACATCAAACTGTGAAGCAAATTAAAGACTGGCTTGTTCCTTGTTTAATTTGATGTACAGGCCTATCTCTCACCCACAGTCAGGTAAGTATTTTGGTATGTTTTACAGAACAGGTGAGATGCAAATAACATTTTTAACTATGGGTACTGGAGAGCTGAATAGACTCTTTAAGAGAACAAAGATTAAGGCAGTGTCACAGAAGGTTGTTCCAAGTTTCTTCCTAGGCACAATAATGTGTCTTAATAAAATATCTCACTTCAATTTTTATTTCTCTCTTTTCCACTTACTTTGCAAATAATAATAATAAATAATTAAGCTATTTTGTGAATAAATCTTTCAGTACGTTCAATCCCATGCAACTTTGGGATTGCTTTGCAGCACAATTTTCCTTAAGAGCTATCCGAACTTCCAAGATGATTTCTGTTCTGGATTTCATTGCACTTTCTATGCAAAGCGGTCCTGCCGTACACATTCCTTCTGACAGGAGCTTCTGGGCACAGTGAAGCCATCTGCTGGCCACCCAGCCCGGGGATCGCTGTCACCTTGTGTCCCGGCGTTCCCGAGCCTCGGGAGCGGTGGTCAGTGGCAGGATCCTCTCAAAGTCCGCTTTGGATAGCAGCTGGCTCTGGGATGGGGCTGGACTGCGTGCGGATCCCTCCTCTGGACTGTGATGCTCCGGATGTTCATCGTATCCAGAGCCACGGGGGCACTTCTGGGAATCTCAGCACACCGTGACTACATTTTCAACATAATTCCTGTAGTTTGGAGAGCTGCTGTCCTTTGGGGGTTTCGCCGGGGAAAAGAAATTCCTTTTGCAGGCTGTGTCCTGAGTGCCCTTAACGCCGAGTACCGCGGCTGGCGGTGGGGACCGAGGAAGGAATGCTCGTCCTGGGAAGCAAATCCCTCCTTGTGGAAGTGCTGTAGTGGAGCATCGTGACAGACTATGGCAGGCCTAGGACTACAACACTCTTAAGCTGTGCCATGGGAGGTTTAGGTTGAATACTAGGAAGAATTTCTTCACAGAAGGGGTGGTTAGATACTGGAACGGGCTGCCCGGGAAGTGGTGGAGTCACCATCCCTGGAAGTGTTTCAAGGAAAGACTGGACGTGGCACCCAGTGCCATGGTCTAGACGACATGGTGGTGTTTGGTCACAGGCTGGACTGTGATGACCGTATGTCTGTGATGGTACCACCCGTAGGATCCCTTTCCTTGGGCTCCCGCAGGCAGCGGGCACACGAACGGCAGAATTGCGGGGAAGCGGTAGACAAGACCTTTACATCCCAAGGCGGGCCTCCAGCCCAGCCTGCCCCCGGCTGGGGAGGAGCGAGGGAAGGGCGGCTGGGGCGGAACATCCCCGGCATCGGCACGGAGCCGCAGCCGGCTCCCGGCGGGCGCCGCTTCCGCCACGTGTCCCGCCGGGCCCGCCGGTTGCCGCGGCGACGGGAACCTCTCCCGCCCCTTCCGGCCTCGCATGGCGCCGTCTCTTCCGCTGCGGGGAGTAATATGGTGAGTGGCCCCTGCTGGAGGCAAGGAGGGAAAGGGGAAGGAAAGTCGTGCGTGGAACACGGGGTGCGGGGGCTGCTGGCAGCGCCCGCTCCCTTGCCGGGGCGGCGCCGCCGCGGGGCATCCGGGCGGGCGCGGCCCGTAGCGGGCCCGGGGCAGCGCGGGGCGTCGCTGCCCGTGCCGTGGTTCCTCCTCGGGGCTCTCCGCCCGCCCCTCCAGCGCCGTCACCGGGCCGCGGCCGGCCGGCACCGCGGGCAGGGCCCGGCCGGGTACCGGGGCCGTGGGGGGCCCCTGTGCCGGAGCTGGCTCTCGAACGGGGTCGCCGGGCTGCGGTCTGAGCCTCGCAGTTCTCCTTCAGCGGCACGTCGGTCAGGGAGCTGGGACTCGCCGCAGGACAAACAGGTTGTAGGGCGCTTGCTCCCCGGTGTCGGGGCTGTCACTCTGGCTCGCTTCTCAAAGACGAAAACTCGATCTTTTGGGCACGACCGCCGCGTGTGCGTGTTCGTCTGGGCGGCGAAATGTTCCCCTGTCGTGCTGGAGGGACATCGGTGTCCTTAACAGGTGCTGTCACCTGTTGGAGCAGACAGTGCCGCTGGCTGCAGAAACTCGTCTTCTGGGGCTCTTCTGTCGCCTCAGGGGCTGGCTGAGGTGTGGGGCAGCCGCCCTGCCCAGCTCCGGGCTCTCGGCACAACTGCAGGATCTAGGGATGCCTTCCTGCCAAGGTGCAACCCCTGCTGAGCTGGAGCTGTTCCAGGGGTGCGCTGTGGCCTGCCTGCGTTTGCTCAGGTCCCCTGTGGCACCGAGTACACAGCTCTGATGCATCCTTTGTAAAGGGAGGTGTGGCACGGTGTGGCTGGGCATGACACAGTGCCAACAGTGTGGGAAAGGCCTGGGTGCAAAGGCAGCAAGGAGGGCTACGGAGATGTGAAGGGTCTGGAGGGGCAACCGTGTGAGAAGTGGCTGAGGTCACTTGGTTGTTCAGCCTCAGGAGACTGAGGGGAGACCTCTCTGCAGCTACACCTTCCTCAGAGGGGAACAGGAGGGGCAGGCGCTGATCTCTGCTCTCCGGTGCCCAGTGACAGGACCTGAGGGAATGGCCTGGAGTTGTGACAGGGGAGGTTTAGCGTGGCTAGAAGGACAAGCTTCTTCACCCAGAGGGTGCCTGGGCACTGGAGCAGATCCCCAGGGCAGTGGTCACAACACCAGCCAGACAGAACACAAGAAGTGCTTGGACAGTGCTTTCGGGTACATGGTGTGACTCTTGAGGTGTCCTGTGTAGGGCCAGGAGTTGGACTTCTATGAGTCCCTTCCAACTCAGGATATTCTGTGGTTCTTTCTGATTCTGTAACACAGCAGCTTTCATAAGCAGGCTGTCCACTGCCTGTTAGAAAAGCTATTCGAGGTGTTCTGGCATCGTGCACATGTCTGTTAAGAATTAAAATTATCACTAATGATTTGCTAATAAAGAAAAGAGTAAGAGTAGGCCTGTGTTTTGTCCCAGATGAGCTAAACTTGGGATATGTAGTAGTGCTCAAAGTTTAATTCATGGCACACTTGTATTTCTTAAGCTGTGTTGACAAAATGTCTGAAAGTTAATTGAATTTATTTTGGTGAAGAACCTATTAGTATGTCATTTTGCCTTCTGGTAGCAGCTAAGGTGTGATAGCTTCAAATCAGGCCTTATTTAATCTGGCCCCAGACTGCTGCAGATGACAGACCATCCATTACAAGTCCACAGATTTCTATTGCAAATCAGAAGGGTTTTTCACGTGGAAAGCTTATTTCATTGTGGGGAGAGCAGAATAGAGGACAGCCAGAAGCTTGGACCCTCTGAGGAAAGGGAGACAAGTGTCATGGCAGATGAATTTCTCTGGTAGTCTGCTCCCTGTCAGGCTTGCAGGAGAGCCGGGTAGCAGCCCCTTAGGTTAAGTCAGAGCCAACAGTCGTTGTTGGTATATTTCGTTTTGTTGGTATATTTCATTTTGTTATTGGCCTTGTGTTCACCACATCACCAGCATTGTTTTTACTTTAATGGTGGGTTCTCCTTTATAGATCTATAAACAATATTTTCCTGTTTAATAAATCCGTTGCCTTTGGGTGGGAAGTGTGCTTTGATGAAGAAAAATATTTGTGTTTTCCAGCTGTCTTGTAGTTTCATCTAAAAGAAAGTTAAAACCCACTCTTTAGGTGATACTTTAGTGTCTTTTCCAGTAAACCTGATTTCTGGATTATGTCTAAATGAAGCTTGATTCTAAGTCATTTGTCATTCTAATATAATAAACCATGTGAGATGGTTACCAAAATATTGTTGAGTTTAAAGCTTGTGATATTTCTGGTTAACAAAAAGTTCACTGTAGTCTTTGATATAACTGTGAAAATAGTTCATAAATGAAAATTTCCTTTTTGCTAATTTAAATTATGATTTAAGTGAAGTTTTTAATTAATTAAACTGTCGATTTTTTTTAAGGGGACAATACACTTGTTCCGCAAATCACAGAGATCATTGGTTGGAAAGTTAACACATGAATTTAGGCTGGTTGCAGCAGACAGAAGGGTAAGTGTTGTTTAAAAAAGTCATAATTGTAATAAAAATGCATTAGCTGTAGTAAGTTAAAACACACTATTAACTTAAGTATATTATGAATTTTTTTCTTTGAATTTTTCTAGCTGTGCTTAAAAAAATAATCTTTGAAGTTGTATAGCTTCTGTGGGTTCTCCCTATGAATTAGTGTTCTCCAGAATTATATCTGGTGGGTTCAGTGGAACTGTAAACTGAATGTGTTCAGATGTTTTTGGGACCAAAGTTTCAGCACAAATAAAGGAACCCACTAATATAAAGTTGCATGAGTTGGTATTCAAAA
Source organism: Pyrgilauda ruficollis (assembly GCF_017590135.1). Taxonomy (NCBI): domain Eukaryota; kingdom Metazoa; phylum Chordata; class Aves; order Passeriformes; family Passeridae; genus Pyrgilauda; species Pyrgilauda ruficollis. Next base: position 14,826,439 of record NW_024525489.1, read on the forward strand.
TCAGATGCTGTGTGCTGTAATGAAATGCAAATATTATAGATGGGTGGAGGTTTTTTTAGACCAAAAAGGTATTTTAAGCATGGTGGCATTGATAAATGGGTTTTAAAATAATCTGTAAAGTTAAAAATAGAGTAAGGGCTTGCTGTTCTGAAATGAGTCGTGAATTTTTGGGAGGGAGGAGAAGCCAGTTCTGTTTGCATGATGAAGTACTGCAGTATTGTTTTTTAAGACTGGGTAGATGTATTTCTGTCTTGTAAATTTTGGAAGGTGTAAATACATATTTATTCTCATCAACAGTCCTGGAAGATTTTACTGTTTGGTGCTATAAATTTAATATGTATTGGCTTCCTGCTCATGTGGTGCAGCTCTACAAACAGCATAGGTAGGTGGCTCTCATGTACTGAAACTGTAACTACCATGTGTTTCTTAGCTTGTGGAGTTCCAGCTGACTGAAAAAGCCAAATCCAGTACTTACTGGAGTTAGTGGTTTGCACAGCCGGGTTCGGAAAGTGCTTCCTTTGGATTTGCTGCAGTCAGCTTAGAAGCAGTTTTCACAGACAAGTTTGGATGGGTGGAAGTCCTTCAAAGTTTGCACAGTTTTTAGTCCTGCTGGTCATTTGCTTCCTGCATAGCTTCTTCATCCTTAAGAATCAAAACCAGTAGACTTTTGAGTTACTAGTCCTCAAGCCTGTTCCTTGTACAAGTAGCACCAGTGACATGCAGAGACCCTCACTTGCAGTTGAGTGGGGATGTTTGTAGCGTGGAAAGGCTTAAGACTTCTTTTCTTCCAAGGAATGCTCAGCAGTAGCCAAAACACTGGAGTGTTTTCAACACCTCTGTAGCTGCCACTGTGAAGCACAGCACTGAGGGCTGCTGTGGAGAAATGAGCTCCAGATCAGCCAGACCCAATGCAGTTTTGTGTGACTTCTGCTTTTGGATAGGGGCTTCGATGTACTTCCCATCGCCTGTGCTGAGAATAGAATGCTATTTCTGTGTTTAATTTTTGGTGCAGGTTTTCTTTCAGTTTCAAGATAGGTTAGAGATGCAAAACAAGTAAAATATTCAGTTTAACCTACTTTTCACTGGAATAACACACATAAGAGATCTCTTACTTTGCTAAGTGATGTGTTTCTGGAAGATCTCCTGACTTTCCAGTACTTAAATTCCAAGTCACAACTTAGTCACAAATGTGATACCTTTTGTATCTGGGCTTTATTACGTGCTTTAGTTGAATTAGGATTGCCATCATCAACCTGCTTATGACATTAAGTATATTGGTGACTTGTTCTATCAGCAGAGGCAGTTTATGTAGGTAGAAGATTGGAAAGAGCTGTACAAAAAGGACTTAAAATACAAGTGATTTTTGCATTGAAAATTAAGTTTTAATATTTACTTTTATTTACAGCTTTAACTGCTTACACATATTTGACAATCTTTGACCTTTTCAGGTGAGTTTTTTTCCCATTTTGTCTGTGTATTTCTGTACACTTAAAATTTACTTACAGGTTCAAAGATATGTAATGTAGTCATCAGTATAGAAACAGTAACTGGTTTAAATATAGCTTAAATGAGTATAAAATTGCACACAATAAATAGATTGTAAACCCTACCATAGCTATGTTGGGAATGACTAGTAACTTAGTAACTGATCAGTTCAATCATGAGATTTCTCTGTGCAGATACATGACAACATAAAGCAATATGGCACAAAACTGTTGTCTGATTGTTTTCTCAGAACATTTTCCTAATGCCATAGTCACTGATTGTGAAGTAACCCTCAGTTTTAACGTCAGGAAACAAGAAGTATGTAATTCTATTTCAAAAATATTTCACAAGCTAGATACCAAATATTCTGCGCATAAGGTCATTAGATATTTTCAGTATTTTTCTTGTATTCTAACAAAATTGTATTAAAACAATTTTTAGTATGATAGTTCTGAACACTTTTGCTAATATTGCTAATACAGACATGAAATATGTATTATCAATAAGATACAGATGGTAGCAGTGGTTGGGAAATAAAATGTAGACATTTTAAAAATATTAGCCTACATTACCTTCCTTGCTATCTCACTATCTTATAAAAGGTATAGGTCAGCTTTCTGAGTCATACATATGTCCATTACCTACTATAACTTATCTGACTTACAATAAAACATTCGTAAATGACATCAGCAAACATGCAGAAACAAAAAAGACTTGTTGGGATTGGCACAAAAAAAAATTGATCTGTGACTGCATTAGAATTAAGATTTAACTGTAATGAATCTTGTCTTTCTCTTAGAATTTTGTATCTACTGAGTTTTTTTTTTTGTCTTGACTTTTTTGTCTTGACTTTTCACCTTGGGGAAATTCGGGAAAGTGTTGGTGTTGTACTTTCCATACTTAATTTGTATGGAAACTTTTTTTCTTTTAGTTTTAGAAGAGGGTAGAACACCCCTGGCACTCCTGTCTTATGGTGGTTAGGGGTTGGACTAGAAGATTATTCTAACTCACAGCAATCTCTTTCAAGAATTTTGATTTGCTGTAAGGGAGAACAATGCTCATTAATTCTGCTGCAAAAGTAAATTTCTGCTTCTTTTCTTTTTGTCATTGCCTGTTACTGCATATAATACTCTCACTGAGAATATGAGTTTATGGCTTTGTATATGAACAGTATTACTTCCTTTTTACTTTTACTTTTTATTCCACGCAGCTGAGAATCAAGTTGTGAGGATGTGATTGTTCATCAGTTGTAGGGATGAGTTCTTGATCCAGTGTGATTTAACGTTGTTAATTGCAAAAGGACTGCATGAAGCGCAGATGGCACTGAATCTGTGTGGATTCCAGTTGAAAAAATGGTTCAGTAGAGAAAAAAATGGTTCAGTAGAGGAAAAATAGTTAGATGAAATTATACTCATCCTTGAAACGTTCTGACTACTACCATGGAGATTCCAAAATAATTGGAATTCTAGATGTTCAGTATGAGAGAAAAATTTGGACAGAAGATAGCAAGAGAGACCTGTGGCTGTCAGTGTATGCCCAGTTAGATTAGAGGTTGTGTAGGTGAATGCAGCCAAAGAAAGTTAATCGTTGCATACATAGAGAAATTACACTGTGTAAAAGGCAATGCTTGGTGTGGCCTGAGACTCTAGAGTACTAAATCCAATTCATGGTATATCTCTAAAAGAAGACTTTAATGGAGAGATTTCTTTGCTTTTTCTTTCACTCTTCCGTCTTGCTTATCAGCTTCCTTCTCATTTAAGCAGCATTTCTCAGGTTACAACATTTCTAGGCAAGATCAGAAAGCACATGAGGAGCATTTGGAACATCACTGTGACAGTGATGGAGGTTGAGTTCAGGGCAAGATGTGGCTGTGTTCCTTTGTTGAGTTCTGGTGGCTCAAGTGTGTATTTGTACATTATGCAGTTTGTAAAGGCTGCTGTTACTTATCACAGTCTAATTCTCCCTTTTTCAGTTTGGTAACATGTCTAATAAGCTACTGGGTAATGATGAAGAAACCCAGCCCAGTGTATTCATTTGGGTAAGTACTAATAACAAGATGTTGTGTTTGATAATACAGCATTTCATACCTTGCTCCCTCTCATTGCCTGGATCCTCGAACAGCCATCAGTAATACTCTGTATGTGAAAGAGCCTAAAAGTGAGCAGGGGAAAGACTTTATGTAAAGAACAATACAGAGTAGGGGATGGACAGGAAGAAGAACTAAGAAATGCTTAATTTTAAGGTGTCTCTGAGTGGAGTGTTAAAAGAAACTGAAAATAATGACTATTCTGTAAAAGAAACTGAAAACAATGGCTATTCTATATTCTATAAAATCTCCAGTTTCTTCCCATCTGTCTGCTGTTGAATGAATTGGAAAAAGTAGCTGTATCCTGCTGGTTCTTGCACAGAAAAGATTCTGTTGGATGCATTGTTCAATGTTCAGTGTTTCTAAACTTAATTCTCAAATTTCAGGTTTGAAAGGTTTGAAGTTCTAGCTGTATTTGCATCTACAGTTCTGGCACAGCTTGGTGCTCTTTTTATACTGAAAGAAAGGTAGGGTTATGTACTATTTTCTTTAATTTTTCAACATATGGAGATACAGTCCAGATCAACCGAGAGCACATGCATTCTATGAGTATGTGAAGAGATACTTTAAAAAAGACTTAAAGATTTTAAAAAAATATTGCTAAATCTTACTGCTTGCTTATATTTACTACACTATGTGTAGGCTTTAGATGTAAAGATGGAAATTGATAAATGTTCTTAAAAAGCTCTCTAGGGAAAGATATAATGGTTTTAGGAGTACTTTTTCCAAAAGTTTGTGTAATTAATTTAATTAATTTCCTTATGCATCTTGACTTTTTTAAGCTCATTAACAAATAAAACTTTTTTGGTTTTACTTCTGTTACTTTTTGAAGTCAAGAAGCTTCATAATATATCAAGGATCTGAATGTTTAAAGCATCAACTTCTTCACTCCCTCAAAGTTTGTTCAAGTATTAATTTGCCATACCATGTATGCTTGGGGGCATTTGTATTTCAGGACATTAGCCTAAAACATTATTTTTGTTTTTTGAAGATGAAAAGGCTTTTGTTAACATCTAGAATTTAAAACTGCAACAGTATACCTTCCCTTATTTTATTCAAGTGCTCTATTTTCTGTGTAAAGGACTGTATTAACAACTTAGTAACTTTATACTATAAAGTCAATGTATTGAGGTGACAGTCCACTGGAATGAATCACCCTCTGTCAAAACTTCCAAGTTTTCCAACATCAATTTTAGGAAATTCCACAAACTTAGCAGATTTTTCTGTTACAACTGAAGCTCATTTGTTAACTCACTGGTGGGTGAAAAAAGATCTATATCTCCACCCCAGTATCCAATGTTTACTTTATTTGACCTTGCTTAGTGTGAGGTTGTAAGTCAGGAATTTCAGACTTAGTTTGTTGTGGTCACCAACACTGGTGGTGGTGCCAATAGCAATATTTTTTGCATGTTCATTTACAAGCATATTTTTATCATGTAGGCAGCATTCATGGTAGCTGGCACAGTTTGGAAATATTTGGGAAGTCTAAATCACATCTGCTTTGATTCAGTGTTAAATGCTTTCATTGCTTATAAAAGTTGCTATGTTTGTTTAACAATCCATTTTTTGCGGTACTGTATCTATCAGTTTTTGTTTATGAATGGCAGCTAATGCTAAGGAACTGTAAAAACATGCTTCAAGGCATGTATCAAGGCTTTACTGTATAATATAATTTAAATTTTCAATTATTCTTGTAGTGCGGAGCGGTTTCTGGAACAGCCTGAGATACACACGTAAGAAATTATTTTAACATGTAAAATGTGTTGTCCTTTTGTGTTTCTGATTGTTATCTAGCATATATTAGTTGTGCAAGTGCTTTCAGTACCAAATTGCTTTTGGTGCCTTGGCATTTGCTTTAAACCATGTGCAGGCTATACTGCAGACGGTTCTTTTCAAGGTACAATTGAAATTTAATGCTCATGTTCTCTCAAATAGTGATCTAACTACATATTGCTGCTTTTCCTACTTCAGTTCCTTTTGTTTCTTGTGGCCTCTTGGAAGGCCTGGTATGTGGGGGGGAAGGATGCTGTGGTCAACAGGGAACTGAAGGTTTTACAAAGAGGGTTCAGACTATAAAGACCACGGGGAGAGGAAAAGCAGGTGTTATGGGGCAAAGGAATGGGACGTGGGATGTATGCTGAAGTAGTTCTGGAAGAAGGTTGGGGGTATATGGCATGATTCCATTGAAAGCTGAGCTTCTTAGCTGTGCTGCTGAGGGGACAGTGTGTTTGTATCTTCAAAGGGCAAATATATACGTGTGTGTGTTTGTGCAATTGGTTAAGAGCTGTTACTCGACATTACCAGCATTGTGTGATAACAATGTACGAAGTTCAGTGATCTTGTACAACCCTTACAATGATAATACACTGCTGGTTATTAAGTATTACACTAGTTTATCCTACTGGTTTTCAGCCTCAGTGAATGAAACCAAGCAAAATATTTTGGTACTGTTATTGGTAGTTACAGCTTGATGGCATGTTCTCTGGTTATGGGAAATTAAGACACTTTTTTCCCCTCCCTAGGGGACGACTGCTGGTTGGTACTTTCGTGGCTCTCTTTTTCAACTTATTTACAATGCTTTCCATTAAGAATAAGCCTTTTGCTTATGTCTCTGAAGGTATGTGATAAATTAGACTATAACAAGAATTCAGAAAAAAATGTTAATGTTCCTATTTTTATCAAGGTATAACTTACTTGTCTTGTAACTTCCTTAACTAGTGGTTGTATATTACTATTACCTCTGTTAATGTATTTATGTTAATTGTTAAATATGTTAATTGTGCAGTAGAATTAACTAGTGGTTGTATATTACTATTACCTCTGTTAATGTAACTTTGTGCAGTAGAATTGCCATCTGATTTTCAACTCCAGTTTGTTTATAAGGCTCGAAGTAGTCTGAGGTCATTAATATGATAAACCAAGTATTATTTTAATGCTTCAGTATCCTTTATTTTCAGTTTTTTGAATGCAATCAGTGGAGGCATGTAACAGATACCAGAAATTTCAACACATTTTATGGATGTATTAATGAATTAAAAAATAAGTTAATGCAATAGTTCTTTTTTCCTCTTCATTGGTAAATGAAAAGCTCTTTTACTTTTTCATTGTGAAGTAGGCTTGCAGTCATTCCTGCAATTGTAAATTGTCCTGTAAATTGTCCATAGTTATAAATATCTAATTTACACTATATTATATAAAAGATAATGATTATAACCTGCAATTATATTTGTATTTAATCAGTTCAGATTATTATGAGAGATGGATGTTGTACTTGCTGCCTGGAAAAGACAGACCTGGGTCTTTTTTCAAGTGCCTGCTTCTCTGTTGAGATATATTTACTCATTCACAGTGTATTTATTGAATTCTTCCCTTAAAATATAACTTGTGTGTACTTTAATATGTAGTAACTTAAAAGTGGTACTTAAAATTGTGGTAACTTTATTACCTTCTTTCTTTTGCAGCTGCCAGCACAAGTTGGCTTCAGGAACACGTTGCAGATCTTAGTAGAAGGTAAAGCTTTATATTGTTTTTCAAAATCATTAGCTTCTGGAAGGCAGTGTTGGTTTTGTGTGTATAATAACATTTTGGAGGGGTATTGAGGCATAAACTTGTATTAGAGCTTTTAAAATATCTTTACCTACTGGAGGTGTCGTGTATGAACTCTGGGGCAAACATTGTCTCCCATATTTCCCAGATACATCAGTCTAACAGAAATACATCTTTCTGGGTACCTTTTCTTTTGAATATATGTGTTCAGTACATTGTATGTAATTCTCTTTGGATGAGAGTAGGAAAACTAGCATTATCCTGTACATACCTGAACTGCATTTCACAGCGTGCATTACTGAGTGATATATTTTGTAATAATTCATGTTTATTTACTTTGTGGGCTGGACAAATGATTCAGATGGTTGAGTTTAAATGTGATGTATGAAACAGGTAACTCACTAAACCATAGCTATGGAAACTCCTGACCTGTCCAGCAGGAAACTGGCAAGTCCATGTCTTCCAGGGATATAAGGAGTGTTGATCATTCATCTTATCTGTTAACTGTCTTGCTTGTATTGGATATCTAAATGCAAGATAATGTTGTTTGCAAATAGTTTTGTCAGATGTCAGGGAAGTTTATTTTAATCCATACACATTCTTCCGACTATCTGTCGGTATCAAAAGAAAAATGTTAAACCAAGCTGTAAAACATGTTAAGTATGCTTCAAAACCCATCTGTTTCTGCATCTCGTGATCTTTTTTACAGTTAAGGAGAGGAGAGAATGCTGGCTTGGTAACAGAAGAATTAATTTTATATGGGTATAAGATGTTACATCATCAGAACCAAAATCTGTGAAATATTTTTGGAAGACTAATAATTAGGTTGCCAAGTTTTATTGTAAAAAAAAAAAGGTGGATACCAATCATGGACAATAGCACAACTTTCCTCTTATCAGTGTAGAAACACAGTTTTAAGGGGAAGGACATTGATGGATAACTTGAAGGAGTCCCAGACCAAGAGTAATATTATTTCTACTGGGTTTTGAGATAACCTGTGTATAGTTAAGTCAATATAAGTAAAACCCCATTGAATTAGCATGTATACAGCTATTTCAGATGTGTTATGTGAAGCAGTGCTGATTAAAAAAATACCTGCACCTGTGTATAATTATGTTGATTAAAATTCTTAAAGAAGCAGGCCAGCACATGATGTCTAAACATAAGTTTGCTTTAACCATAGCAACCAGATATTACATTCACTGGGAAGTACATAAACTCCTTTCTGTCTTCATACTCCCATTGACAGGAAATAGCTATAAATAAGTAATTTTTGCAGCATTCCCTCATGCATTTTTTTGGTCTCCTCTTATTCAACTACTGGTCTTCTTCCTCTTTTAAGACTTCATGAATTAGTTAGCTTTGACTTTGGGACGCTTTTGCACACCAAGGTGGCAGATGGATTGAAGACTGGTGATACGCAAATCTCTCTCTATGTACATCTCTGTAATACCAGTATTGAACCCACCAAGCACCTGTGTTGCAGGCAGCTGATTCAGCTATATCACAGAGCTGTGTTCCCAGAAAAAAAAACTTGAGTAATTTTTGCTGACAGCAGCCTTTGAGCAGAATTAGTGGGGCCTTTACAGTGCTCATCATATGCTATGACAGCAAGGTGTGTTAGAAGTCAAATGCTAAATGATGGGTGTAATTTTGGAATTTCAGAGTAGAAAGAGAGAGTAGAGGAGCTGGCTGACAACTGCTTTTTCTGTTTTGTTGCAGTATTTGTGGAATCATCCCAGGATTGAGTAGCATCTTTCTGCCACGGATGAACCCTTTTGTCTTGATTGATATTGCTGGAGCTCTGGCTCTTTGCATTACATATATGCTCATTGAAATCAAGTATGTGCAGTTGTTGTTTTAAAACAGTATCTCTTTTTGTATCCAGTTTGTAGGAAAATACATTTTTTACGTGAAAGAAATGCTCTGATGTAGAGCTGCATTTTGTATGAATGGTATTGCAACTCTGAATGCATCTGTCTATTGTCCAAGATGAATGAGAGTTCAAATGAGATTAGTGTATGTAAAATTCTGTAAGTTTATGTAATTTAAAAGAATGAAAAAAGAACCATAAGTAAGTTGTTCTGCCTTTCAAAAATGTAAATGCCAGTGTTTCTTTAAAATTGCTCTTTTTTCCCTAGCAATTACTTTGCTGTGGACACAGCCTCTGCTATAGCAATTGCTTTGATGACATTTGGTACCATGTATCCCATGAGTGTCTACAGTGGGAAAGTACTACTCCAGGTAAGGCAGCCTTACAAATCAACAGATTTTGTCGTTTTGGTTTTGTTAAATGGTCTCATTTAAAAAAAAAACCCAAACCTTGAAATCTGTTTTAAACTTGCAAATAGAAGTGTTCCTATGGGAATTCGTGATGTGCTACAAGAATGTTAAAGGTTGTGCAAATATACATCACGAAGTCATAAGAATTTAATGAAAATGTCATTGCTCTCTTGTGTGAGTAGACCAGACTTAAAGGCTCTCTTACTTCAACAGGGCCAGTTAATCTTTATTATAACTTGTATTTTCTTTACTTCTTCTTTTTGAAGACAACCCCACCTCATGTGATTGGCCAGTTAGATAAACTTCTTAGAGAGGTAAGTCAGTGTATAATACATAGCACAGTGTGTACAGCTAATAAGCATTCAGGAATGTGAAGAATTTTTCTGACCAGTCCAAGAAGTTTGCTAAAATTATTTTTTTAGTATTTTTTTAGCTGCATGTAGAAAATATGAATCTTGCTTTCCAAGATGAATAGTGTCTTTTAGGTATCTGGAACAAATCTATTTAAGTAGTGCAGGCTGTTTTTATTTAAATTTGAGCTACTATTGAAGTGGTTTACAAATGTGAGTTGAAGGAGGAAAATGAGTACAGGCAGCTGTTGAATTATAGCATATCAAGTTAAGAACATACTTAAGTTTGGCAGCAAGAGTTACTTGAAATATGTTCCTTAAAACTTTTTTGATGGATTTGGATGTTTAAGGGTAGCAAAAGTGCAATAGATAAGCGTTAGTGACATTAACAGACATCATCTGTTCTCTGTATGGAGCTTTTATTTCACTACTGAAAATTATTTGTTATTCAGTTATGTATAAAAATATGTTTCTAAAGGGATTTGAAACTTCTAATTTATTTTCATATTTGTGGATGTTTGTGTAAAATTAGGTTTCAACTTTGGATGGTGTGTTGGAAGTTCGAAATGAACATTTCTGGACATTAGGTTTTGGCACTTTGGTAAGTTATACCTTTATTATCTTTCTAGGCTTCGTTTTCAGATACTATTTAATTTTTTAATTTACATAAAGTAAGATATTTCTTCTGAAATAATAACTGTAAAAAAATTTGATGGAGTTAGTACTCAATCCATGTGTTTTATTGCAAAACTTCTGTTCCTCTGTCCTTTACATTTTTTAAAGCTTTGTTGGTTAGTGTTATTAATGTATACTGCAGTTCTGGCTTAAAGCATGCATTTTTGCAACTGTAGAATTTCTTTTGTATTTTGGAGTGAAGAAAATGACAAACAATGGAGAAAAAAAATTTTTAAATGGTGTGTTAGTGTATATTGTCTAGGAAAAGAGAAATAACTGTAACCCTTCAAGCAGGAAGGGTCTACAATAGACAGTAGAATCATATGTTTTCAGCATTTCTAGGGGAGAAGGTAGAGCAAAATAATTACAGTTGTGTACCAATAATTCTGTAAGCTGAAAGAAATGAAGGTGTATTTTTTGTAATACAAAATGATCACCAGAACTTGGTTATTCCTAAGTTGATGCAGGTATTTTGTGACAGCTAGAAAAGTAAGACTCTTAGAAAATTTCTTCATTGGTTTCTTCCAGTATGCTGCCCTTCTTTAAACAACAAAAAAGGCATCTATTCTCTCTTTCTGATGTAAAAATAGCTTTCAGTTTACTGTTCTGCCACTTATGCCTAACTTTGCACTTTGTTCTTTTGAGCCATTTTTCTCCCCCAGTTGTTGCCTTTCTTGCCAACACATGTTGTATAGATGGGTTGTAAGACTCGCTTCTCCTGAATGATCATCTTGCTATGTTCATAAGAGAGCAACACATCAGGAAAGATCAGAATGTATCCCGTAATAAGGTTCTTAATTTAGACTATAGTTTCCACTGCAAAAGGTCTTTGTGTAATTCTCTGCAGGATAATTTTCCTCTTCTTTAATGCATGTGGAGAATCTTTATTGGGGTAATAATTAACAGCCAACTTGTTTTTTTCACTTTCTAGGCTGGATCAGTCCATGTCCGAATTCGGAGAGATGCAAATGAGCAAATGGTACTTGCCCATGTCACTAACAGATTATACACATTGGTCTCGACCTTGACTGTTCAGATTTTCAAAGATGACTGGATCAGACCTACCTTATCATCTGTGCCTATTGCAAACAATATTCTGAACCTTTCGGATCATCACATTATTCCAATGCCATCTTTGAAAGCTGCTGACAATTTGAACCCTGTTACCTCCACTCCAGCTAAGCCTAGCAGCCCACCACCAGAATTTTCTTTTAACACACCAGGCAAAAATGTGAGTCCAGTCATCCTTCTAAACACTCAGACAAAGCCCTATGGATTGGGCTTTAATCATGGATCTGCACCCTACAACAGTGTACTCAATCAAGGACTTGGAATACCAGGAATTGGAGCAGCTCAAGGATTCAGAACTGGTTTTGCAAATGTCCCAGGCAGATATGGAACAAACGCTCGTGGTCAGCCCCGACCATAATAAACACCATTATTTATTATACTTAAGGGTATTGACTTAATTCTTTTATTACCCAATTTTTATAAGCATTTGGAATGTCACATCATTCTGAATGGCTGGGAACAAGTGCATTGTTCATATTCATGAAGTGGTTAAATAGCAGTTTTTTCCTTTGCATCAGCAGTAGCCTGTCTAATGCCACAGATATTTTGCAGATTTACAATACTTTACAAGTAGTTTTTATAGGGTGTCTATTTCTACTCATCTTTTTTATCCACTTTTCTTCATTTATCCAAGAATGTATTGAGATGCAGCACAACTCCCTAAGAGAATAAAATTGTCACCAGGTAGCATTTTTTTTTTATTCTAATGAGAATTACTGGATGCTGAATAGCTCAGAGAATAGGAAATAGCAGAAATACAAGTCCCAATTTTCAGACATGTTTGATTATTGTATTAAGCCATGCTTGGGCCAGATCACAATTAGTTTTTGATTGCAAAAATCCATCAATATTCATGTTGTGGCCATTGTGAAGACAATCTGGCATTTCAGATTGTAATTGATTTTGCGAGACCGTGTTTTTACATTTTTATTGATGCTTTTATAGAAATTCAGATGGTTCAGCAACCATTTTCTAGTTGTAAGTATTCCATACTCATCTCTGATATTTCTTACTTTTTGGTTTAACTGCAAAATTATTTAGCAATATACTGGGAAATAAAATACTTAAAACTTAAGATTTTACAAGCACCTCTTTTTTACAATTAACCCTATTGAGGATACACATCAGATGACTGTTGTTTCTGAAGCCAGTATTTAATTTTTGACTATGGAGAGTATTCTATTATTTGACTGTGACTTTGTATTTTCCTCTTTGTATTTTTTTAATGTAGTTCCACGGGCAAAAGTAATTTATTTATATTCCTGGTTTATATCCAGAGTGCAGATCAGTGATCGCTGAGAGTTTGTAGTCACCGCTGGAGTGCTTAACTTTTGGGGCACACTCGGAACAAGACCACTTAACCTGTCTCTGCTTTTGCATTACTGTCCTACTGTACATTGAGGTGTCTGCATTTCTCCAGGGCCTTTCTCAGAGAGCTCTTCCCTCTCATCGCTGTCTTTTCCTTCTCTGCTCTGACAACAGGGAAAGGCCTTTTAGAAATACTTCAGTTTTTTTCTGTTCCCCTGTGCAGTATCTACATTACAATTGCTCCTCTGTACATTCTTCTGCATCTCTTGGCCGTCTAGGAATGGGTTTCCACTTGCAACTCAGGGTGCTATATATTGGCTTCCACCTTGTTCGTCTGTGTGCTAAATTATGCACTCCACTTCCGTGAGGTGGTTACATGGAGCTGTAGTATCTCAGGGATTCCAAGGATACTATGTTAACTGAAGATAATTGCTTTGATGGAGAAATCTTTCTTATGTGGATCTGAGTGAAGAAAACAGCCTTCATTTGGATTTTAAAGATCTGTGGCCTCTTCACTGGCTGAGGATTTATTTTTCTTTTTCTGTGTAAGAATATTTCTGTTTTTCTCCCCCCTCCATGACCTGTGTTTCTTGAGCCAGTGTTTGGAGGAGGGAGTCATTCTTGCAAAAGCAAGGTGACATTCTGCATGATGGAGATGTATCTTTTGGGGATGTTTCAGGCTGAGGGTAGTGCCCTGGCTGCCACTGGGATGCTGTCCATGTAAGCTACAAGTAGGGAATCTAGTTCTGTACTTCATTTGCAGTGAGAGTAAAAATTTCATTGCTCTGTTAGAAAATGTAATGACCTGGCAAACGTCCATTTAAAGATTACAGTGAAATTACAACGATTGGCTCTGTTTCTGTGGGGTCAGTATTAACTCAGTAATCACCTGTGGCCCATTATCCTGTCTTTCTGTGAGTCTATTGCGTGTGCCATTGCTGCATGGAAATTCACTGAAGTACAGAACACTTGAACAGATTCTCTGTACCTCTTGGGTGCTGAACTAGACTGCACTTTCTACAGCATCTGCAACACCTTAGAGCCAGCAGAATGTTTACAATACACTACTCTTGTGTGGCCTGGTTAAGAATTGTTCCTTACTCCAGTTTCATAATCACATGCCCTTTTTCTGATATTTTTAATACATTGTATTATATTGAATGCATGCTTACTTGTTTTCAGTAGAAAATTAAATCTCCATTTTATTAAAAAATGAAGGTGATCTCTGATTTAAAATGAGAAGGGAGGGTGAGAATCCCAGAATTCTGAGTGCAATATAATCACTTTAACAAAAATACTTTTTTGAGTGATTGTTTACAATATATATAATATGTGCAGATGATAAAGATTCTTTTAGATACTAGGACAGCTTTTTAGCTGCTTTATTGTTATGAATATATTAGAACATTTGTTAAATCAGCACAGAGTAAAATGTCTCCTTTTATATGAGGAAAATAAAATCAGTGTAATTCGTAACTGACAAGAAAAAAGTGGTAATTTGTGTACAAGATTTTACAGTTATCTTTCTATATATATTGTTTAAGTGATGCTCTCGGGTGATGCTTCAGTCTCAATGAGCAGGTATGTCAAACTTCAGAACTGTTTTGCTGGGTGTAATACCAGTGTAGACTGGGTCCTTGGAATAATTCTGTAGAAAGTGGGTTTTTGTACATTTTGCCTTTTCTAACTGTGTTTTGCTGTTAGGCGATCACAATCTAAATGTTTATTTGATACATAGTGAATAAGAATTTATAATTTATATCATCTTCATTCCTAATGCTAGGAATGCTGTCTCAGCTAGAGAGAAAAGAAGACTGGTACTTGCTGTCATTTCTGTCTGCCAGAGGATTTGGCATTGTTACTCCCTTAAGTTGTTCCAGCTGTGATCGCACAGGATCGCATCACTTGTAGGTAAATGCATCCAGCTTTAGAGAGTTTGAGGGGCATGTACCATTATTTGGCTCCAGATTCTTGTGAGAAACTGCCTTTTCCCGATACAAAAGGAGCCAGAGCACCTATCACAAGACAAATAACTACCATATGGGTTTTTTTTCAGCTTTACATGTTGAGTGATGGCTCTTGAGTTCATTCTGTTCTGCATTCCCTTAACCCAGGTGGTAACCACAGACACCTTTGGCACACAAAGCCAGGGACAGCCTTTTGTGGCTGGTAAACTGATTTTTATTCCCTTCCCCTTGACTGAGATGTGACAAATCCTTTTCAAGGCGAGAACCTGTGCAGCAATTCTGCTGATTAGAATAACTGAAGTCCTCTATTGATTTCTAACTCTTGCCGCCATCCAACAGAGGAGGAGAAACTATCCAGCTGTAGGTTTTTCAACACAAAGCATCTCTCTGAATTCTGAAGTGGTTATCTGTCATGTGCTTGTCCAGACCCAATGGATCTGGATATTTAGTCATACTCAGTGTTGAAACTGAGAGTAGAAGAGATACCAGTCCTGGTCTCTTCACTTGTATTTTTTGTTCTCTGGGCATTTTATGAAATAGCTTTGACTTTGTCCTACCTGCTTGTTCTCCCCTGCCTTAGTAGCAATGAAAACCCGCCTTGTGCCATGTCTGCCTTACTGACTGCTTCTTGTGCTTTTGAGAACTTAGATTCACATGGTTACTGGGTTAATGCTTTCCTTCCAGCAATTATTTTTTAAATGAATGATGAATCACATAAATTGCTAATATGATGATCCTTCCCTCTGTAAGTAAACTTTTCCAGGGCTAGCATCCAGTTAGGAGATGGCCTTTTTTTCCTGTACCAAAAAAACCCCCAAACACAAAACCCAGGGAGGGAAGAAAAAAAAAAAAAAACCAAACCCAAGCCTTTCCATGTTTGCTTCACATTCTGATAAATATTGAATCATATTACAGCAAACTGTATCTCATTTCCTTGGACTGAGTAAACATAACTCGAGAGCTGCATGCTCAGGCAGTAAAAATGTAATGACAAAATTGACATGATTTGGTGTACCACATGGTTAAATTATGGCTTCAGCTAAGTGTTCATAGAGATTTAAAAAACGCAGGCTTTTCCCAGTTACAACAACCCTCTGAGCCAATATTTCACAATGAAGCATGTTTTAAGTTAACTTTCAAAAAAAAGAAGCAGAGTAGCAGTACACAGTGCAAACAGGTACTGCATTTTTCAGAGGTCCTGCAAAATAGGAAGTACCACAAGAGTTCACCAAAACAAAACAACCTCACAAATTCATGTTTAATATTTCTATATTTAGCCATTCTGTTACCTTTCTTTGCCACTTAGGAGGGTATGAAGGTGCTTTATACTGCTCAAAGTATTCAAACTTCAGAAGATTTAATGTAATTTTCTAGACTATTTTCTCATGGGCTGAAGTAGAAGAGAATATGATTGCAAAGAGTTCAAGAAGCTTTGATATATTTAAACAGATATACAGTAATACCTGAAAATAAAGACATCTGTCTAATTTTTTAGAATTTTCATAGTACTCTATTTCAGAAGTTGCAGGTAAGACAAACGGCATAAAATGCTTTTGCTCTTGAGCTACCAAATCAGAATTAAATTTAAAATCAGATTAAATTTAATTTTCAGGCTATCCTGTAATAGTAAAATTTTACAGATTTTCACTGCTGTAAATACCTATTTCTGTAACAACTTTATAATATGGATGTAAATATTGTCTTAGGCTCCAAAATATTTGCTTTAGGAAAATGGTAAAATACAGGCCAAATCTGACATGCCTACAACTCCATTGCTTACCTCCTTTTTAAATCTCTTTGCTCAGGGTAGAACTTTGCAGGGAAGAAGTTTGGAGCAGTAAAATACTGACTTTTTTTCTCTCAATTCATTTCCTATCAGCTTGATTTTTATTTTTTTTCCTTAAAATGCTCTCATCCTTTTCTCACCAGTGGAAACCATAATTTTCTCAGTAGCTTTTGAATATTGTTCTTCTGGCTTTCATTAATCTCATTCCAGGCTTTCTTTTTGCCAGTGTTACACTAAAGCTATTGAATAATTCCAGTAAGGAACGTAAAAGCACAGGGTTGTTAAATTGCTATCTTTTGGTGTCTAAACTGTTGTCTTGCTTTTAATAACATTTTACTTTTGATAGCACTTTGCCTTTAAAATTGTATTTAGATAAACTATAGTTTCTAAAGTGAACACTTTGCTCATTGATTATTTTTGTTGTAGTCTGTATTAAAAACAGCAGGTGGGTGGTGGTTTGGAGGTTTTTTTGGGTCAAATTGTGAATGATTCTCACGTGACTGAATGGTGTGTACTGGGTCATTGCTCCCACACACCACCTGATCTTTTGTTTGTATCTCCTGTGTTGCAGTCAGAGCACAGGGAAACCCCCACATACCTTCCTGTTAGCATCACATTCCCCCGCCCCTCTCTATCAACGAGTATCCAACAAATGACAGGGGCAAAACTGAGTTTGGGTTATTGTTCTGTTTTCTGGGCATCAGCTGTCTGCAGAGAAAAGCCCTTGCAGCCACCTTTGTAGGGGAAGGAGGAGAGGGACCAGAGAGAATTAAAAATCACATCTGTGTGTCAGGAGTTCTAGCAACCCAATGGAGCATGAGGTGGTTTAGTTCAGCCCAAAGTAGAAGGCTGTTATGGTGTGATTTTTGCCTCTTCTGATAACATGGCATAAATTTCCATAGCTGAAAACTGCAGAAGTTGGTCACACCTTGTAAATACTATTACCATGTAATTAAGCCATGAGGCGTTCCCTCCTGGGATCATAATATGTGACAAAAAACAATGATAACAATCTGGAAAGATTCTGGAGTTTTTTTTATTCAGACACAAAACATGGAAAGATCAAATTCTTTCCAGGCTGAGCTAGGTCTTATTTAATGGTATCTTATTTGGCTGCTGGATCAATGGGCCATGAATAGCTCAATCAATAATCAGTCTAGCAAGAGCTATCACATTTTTCTTCACCTTGGTACGCTCCAATGCAATTAAATAACAAGTGTGAAGGTGGGCAAACAGTAGTGTGAATGGAGTATAATTTGTTGATGTTTTGTCTTTCATAGGTTGAGATATTCCAGTACAAACACCTGCAGGATTTTGTTGAGATTGTCAATAGTTGCTTTGTCAAGGTTTTCTTCTGTGTCCATCATAGTATGCCATACTGCAGGAAAAGGGGATGGAATCAGATGCAGGACTTGAACCCCTATAAAAAGGAAAGTGAAATTTGGAGAAGAAATATTTTAGGAGTTCTGTTAAGCCAACCGATACTTCACCATTTAGCAACAGAGTCAGGTAACCACTCAGTAAGCTTGCTTTAGAGGGTGTGTCTCTGCAGCTTCCTTTTACCTTCTCTTGTTTTGATGCTTGTGACTGCATCCCATCATTAAAGTGTGTTGTGTAAAGCTGCCACCTTCCTTTCCTTTAAATATTTTTCCCTCTTTTTTTTTTTTTTTTTTTTAAGTAATCTGTGGCCCCTCTTTGGGAGTTTTGGCTTGGGGGTTTTTTTGGTTTTTTTTGGTTTTTTTTTTTTTTTTTTTTTTTTTTTGAGATTCTTTGCATTTTGTCTTTAGGAGTTGCAGAAGGACAGAGAAATCACTGCAGCTCCTCAAAAAGAAAACTGATTACCATGTTTTTGTGAAAGTGTTAAGACTGAAAGTTTTTGAAGCATTTTTTTAGTTCTCTACATAAATGGTAAAATAGGGTGTCTTATTTTTACTCTGTAAAATAGAGACAGTGTTGCCTTCAGTGTGTGTGTGTATATATATATATAAGGTATGTATGCACACACATTAAGCTACCTATATGTACTGCAACTTGTAGGCAAAAGAGGAATTAAATCAGTCTTCTGCTTCCCGATTGCTTTTGGGGAGGAGCACTTTTATTTTCTCATCCTCTTTCCTGTTTTACTTCTTTTTCTCTCTGATTTTTCAGCTGCATACCACTAAGGAATCAATTTTTTCATTAGGTTTTAAGTCAAAGTTCTAAAGTTGGATTCAGAAGCCTCAAGTTGGGGCAAATAAGCTTGAAAAACAAGAGCATATGCACTTGCTCATTTACTAAGTGATGCATTTCTTAGTGAGCATGTACAAATTATAAGAATTTCTAGCACCTCTTAACAAAAATGGAACATGATCATCTTCAACCAAGCCTCGATGTAAAGTACTGTGGAAATACTGACTTCCAACAGGGTGATTCTTCAGCAGATTCATGTTGTGTAGCTTTTGCTCTGTAATGCACAATGAAAGTGGTTATTACAATTTTTGGACAATGAAGCATGTTAGCACGTTTGAATTATTATTCCTCACACACGGAAGCTTTTTCCATCAGAGAAGAAAAAGGCAGCGGTGACTGTCTTTTGCATTTGTTTAATACTTGGAAGACCTCAGGATTGGTGCTATTACCATCATTTTACAGAAGTGAGAACAGAAACACAGAAGTGAGGCGGTTGCCAAGTGTCACAGAGTGACAATCGGTAACAGAATCTGTTTTGTTGCTTCCAAATGCCTGAGAGTCTTCCTCTGTTGTTTTATTAACTAAGTATCAAAATCTTCATATAGGTTTAAGATTTCACATTTACATTATCAAAGATTATTACTGTAAACCAGAAAATTAATCTAAAAATCTGATTCACAGAACTTAATATATTCAGAAACTACTCACTAGATTTTGAAATTCATTCAAAACCCATATCCTTCTGCTTACCAATTGCTTGAAGCCTCTGAAACCATCGGAGAGTGTTTGGAAAATAATTGGGAAAGACTGGGTTTGGCGCACCAATTAAATCCAGTAGTACAAACAGGTCCTAGACAAGAAAGAATCTTTAGTACAGAATGCTTTCCTATAACATCAGCAGCAGCAATGAAACTCTTGGTTTCCTGTACAGGTCATGAGCAGGTCTTTGCTAGCCCTGGCCAAAGATCTGCCTTTCTACCGTGGGGCCTGACAAGAATTCACTAGCAGAACCTGATTCCAATCTGATACTGATACTTTTGCTGTCTTCCCAAGGAGGGAAAGGCTGGGCTATTCCTCTGTTCCTGGAGCTGAAGCAGGCTGCATAGCTTAGCTTGCAATTTGTGCGTTATATCTCTTTAAAAGAAAAACAACGGTGGGTGGGGAGAAAGAAGAGGAAATTGCTTTTTCCCCTGAGAACAACAAAGTCTGTCAAGGGAAAGACATTTTATGAGTCACAAGAAGCAGTGACAGAAGAGAAGTGCCTCAGCAGTAAACAGGGAAAGTAGAAGGGAGCAGACATCCAGAATGTTAGTAGGAATCAGAGGAAAACAGAGGTTGCTGTAGCTTAGTACTGAGCTAGGGGATATTTGTTCATAGGCCAATGCTGTTTGTGCTCTTTCCCTATCACTTTGAGTTATCTTTTCCTGAAGAAGGTGGGTATCCTAGTTTATATTCTAATAAATTGTGTATTGTGATATTTCTGTGACTCCTCCTTGTACTTACATGCAGCTGAAAAGCTCTTGCCAATTCTCTATCATATCTCATAGTGTTTCCAGAAGCCTGCTTCTTCCTTTAACTTTAGTGGGGCCGTGGTTTCTTGGGAATTTGACCAGTTACCTACTAATTAGATATTTTTTAAAATGCCATTTACTATTGTTTCTTAAGGAGGAAAGTCCTTAAAAAGGGGAGAGCCACTTACTATGCCCTGTAGCTGGTTGGTGGTTGTTGAACCAGGTGGGTGTGGAGTCGATACCATTTTTTGAGCTAAGTGTTGAGATCCATAGAGGGAATCGGAAGGGGACCACCGAACAAAGGCTTCTTCACCATCAAAAAAAATGAGCTGAAGTGAAAGGTCTGGTCTTGACGTTGAGCTGGCCTGTTGGAGGAAGTTAAAAGTCAAAATAACTGATTCTGAGCAGAACATTAAATAAAGGGCAAATACTATAGTCATGAAAGTAACACAAATAAGGATGTATTTTCAAGGTTCCCTATGCAAACCTTCCTTTGGATGTTATTACGGTGTAATCACTCAAGGTAGTTGTTATTTATCAGTGACACATTCTCCAGTCTCATAATTTTGGTTCTGGATAAAAGTTTCATTTCTGACTTGGGAGGACATGACCTGAGTGTTGAGATCTGCAAAAGCAGGTAGCAGCAACATTATCTCAAATAACGAGGAGACGTGTCAGTAACAACACCTGATATGAGTGCTAATATTATTTGATTGCATCACAAGGATTAATATAATTGCTACAGCTGTGCATCAGTGGAGGTGAATTATGTATTTGACAAGTTGATGGTTCTTTGAGCTCCTTCTTTTCATTCAGGGGAATTTCCAATCACTGAGGCAACTTTGTGTGAAACCAAAGCAAAGAGAGTGGGTATGTCAGATATGTCTTTCCCTTTCAACAACCAAAATATAGCAACACTAAAACCTGAGAATATATGTGATAAATGTATTTAATGTCACAAAAAAGATGTTTGTATGAAATCTCTTCCAATGTAGAGGGAGTCTACTATCTGAAGCCTTGTTTGAACTATCAGAATTTCCTAATAATCCACAGCACAGCAAATCCCAGTCTGGTTCCACTAAATGAACAGTTTTGGGAACTGTAGTCTTAACAGTTGCTATAAATATTTTAAGCCCTCTATGAATTAACACTACTTCAAGTAAAAGTAAAAAACTGCATGATGTGGTTAAAAAGGTGGGGTCACTGGCAGCAGTCATGTCCTGTATGGGCTACAACTCCCAAATAGCTGCAGCTGATGCAATATAAACAGAAGCTTCTATAAAATGTCGGTCATGCAGGCAAGATGGCATTGATTGTGCTCACAGTGGTGTATTGATTTCTCTAATGGCAATGGTTTGCTGCCCTTTGTACGTGACAGAGCTCTGTGGGCAGCAGTCATTTTGCATTACATTCTGGAGAAAATTGAATCAGTGCTATTTGAGTTTTAGAAAGTAGTTACTTGTGTTATTATTACTATTACTGCTTAACACATTTTAATAATGTTTATTAATTTAAAGAGAAAAGTCTTTGCCCAACAATTTAAAGCTTACTCTGGAGAAGTAAGTTATAACTGGAGAAGCGTCAAGATAAAAATCACAACTTCAAGTCAAAGTATAAATAGATTTGGCTGAAAACATAGCAAAGTCTGTTGTGCTACCATAAGCAGAGCAAAACCATCATAACTAATGTATTAAGCAGATGGATCCCAAAATATATTTTGTTAACAGACTGTAAATGTGAAAGCCTGTGAAAAGTAATTAGTTGCCTTTTGTCAAATGCTGTCATCTTAGATGATAAAAAACAATTTTAACTGTAAAATAGTGTATTCATAGTGAAAAATGCCAGTCTTTAAAGTCAGTGTGCAGGTAGTTTCATAAATAGACACCAAGCAAATTTATTATAAATGAAGCTTCTGAATGAAAGCCTATGTATTACAGGAGTTTTTTGTTTTGTGATTAAAAATATTGGCATAGTCTTAATCTTCTCATTCTTAAATATTCACATATCAGAAGGCACCAAATCAGTTTCTGGAAACTCCTGTTGACAAGTAATCCTAATACTTGAGCTGAGTGTACTCCTGACACTTTATAGAGTGTCTCTCGTATTTGAGAGACCTTTTCCTGTAACAGCTCTGTAAACGTATGAGAATTATTTTTCTGTAAATACTGAATACTGAACCAGTAGATGGCACTCGTGGATCCGTAATCCTACCAATTTGTAATCCTACAAGCTTTAAGAGTTTGTAGGCTCAACAGATTTTTGTGCCTAGCAATTGCAGCCCTTTGAAACAGATTTTCGTAGCATAGGTAACACAGACTGACAACATTATACTCCTTTCATAAATAAACCATTCAAATTTGTAAAAAAAAAAAAAAAAAAAGAAAAAAAAGAAAAACTTGAAATCCTTGTGGGATAGGGACACCTGAGTGTGACTCTTCTGCAAACAGTGTCTCAAAGCAGAATACTATTGAGATATTTCTGCAGGATTCAGAATGCAACAAAACTTTTGAATGACCCTAGATGTTACTGGATATGAGCTCCTGCGTCAGGTTCTGTGCCTTTTAGATAGAAAGTAGCATTATATCTTTCCAAGTCTATGAAACATCTATTATTCATGTATCATTTGTTATTTTTATATGGTGTATGTTTATATAGATCACTTTTAGATATCTGCCCTTTTTATAAGAAATTTTAATGTGATAATGTACTTTAGAGTAGTAGATACTGATCTCTGCTTGTTCTTGGAGTCAATGGGAGATTTATTACAAGCACAGCAATCAGGGAACCCAGCATGCAGGCTATGGAAAAGAATGTGGAAATGCCCTGAGGCCTGTTGCTGTTGGAAAGGCAAATGAAAATAAAACAAAAAAAGTACCTTGATTAACTGAAGCTGGTTATCCAGGGCCCGTGCCAGCTCCAACATCATGGCACAAGGCACAGCTGAATCAGTTGCTCCCACAAACACTCTGCCCTGCCATTGCTGTCCGAAGAATTTTGAGTCGTAGTGGCAAGCAAGTACGAGATGGCGTTTTGCAGAGGGCTCAAGAGTGCCAATAATATTGGAAAATGTTTTATAACCATATGGTGTGTACTTCTGAAATGTATCTTCTTCAATTTCCCAACCAGCCTTTAATGTTTGAAGACGGTGCTTGATATGCTGCAATTATAAAAAACAATCAGATTAGTATTTCTTGCTTCAGAAAGATGTTGCAGACAAACTATTATTAGCTAATTAATAGTGGCTCCTAAGCTTATTTCTGTAAGTTCATGGTGTTTTAAAGGATAAACTTTATAGCAAAACATGTAATATCACTTTATAACTTTGCTACTTTGCTGAGCCTTTGACTGCCTCATTTGCTTTTCATTTCTTCCTTTTGACCTTTCTCTTTGGAGTGTGAAGGTGTTTTGAATTATTGCCAATTATTATGACACATTAAGATCTCTGAAGTTTTCAGGCCAGTGTCTTTTTCAGGTGTAACAGGAGCAGATTTAATGTTAATATCTTCAAAACTTAACTCAGATGTGCCTTTAAATTGAAAGTCAGAATTGGCTGCAGAGACCTTGTTCCTTGTTGTGGCTGTTTAGACAATTACCACACAGAGATGCCACAGCAGTATAAGGAAAAAAAAAAAAAAACTGTTTTGCTTGGTTGGTTGGTGTGAGGTGGTTGGGCTTTTAAGCTTCTGTGTGAAATCTGCCTTTCGAGTGATATAAATTGTTTACAAGGCAATGATAGGTAGATTCCTTTAATTAAAGAAAGAAGGAAACGTTACACAACAACATTTTAAAATTGAAATTCTGTAAGTATAGCTCATGTAAAGAGAAGAATTGAGACAATCTATAAGGCAAATCATTAATTTTAGCTATCTTCCTGCCTGAAGATAATACCTCTAACAACCCCAGCTATACTTCAACCAGAGTTCTGGCTAACTCATATTAGAGGGACATCTCTGTTTCTCTGTTAAGCAACTTATTTTTATGGGTCCCTAGAGGGCTTCTTCAAGGCAGATTCCTCTCTCTTTAAGTAAACATTAGGAAAAGCCTCTGAGGGGAAAATAGACTTTGAAGACTTGTTCTGCTCTTAGGGAAGTCAGTAGGAATGATAAAAAACAACAATATTGCCATAGATTTTACTGCTAGAGCAAACTTCCATTTTGTTCATGATCACACTCTGAAAGCTTTTACAACATGGTATGGTCTATCACCTATCAGTAGGCAGAGTTAAGGATTTGAGGGGACCATATAAACCTTGATGGAGTTCCCAGTAACCTTTTCCCTTAAAAGAGTCTGATGATTTTGTGTCTCAACAAAGACAAAAACTCCATTATTGTGTTTTGAAAATAGAGGACTCTTATTTTTTTCCTTTGGTGAGGGGTCTAATTTAATACATGCTGTTACCTTGTAACAGGATGATCCTATTTTGAACATAATCTGTGGTTTTCTAGCCTAGGCTCAGCTGTTTTTTTGTTTTTCTTCCTTTTCCCCCTTTTACTTGGCTGCCTTCCAGAGTACTGCTAAAGAAACCACAAAACTAAATCTACAGAGATGTGCACACACACACACAATGCATAAAAAGGCTGGATTTTTCCAATCTACCAATTGCAGGGTAGCAAATAAATTTATTGTAGCTGGGGTTGTCTTAGAGCTGTTGAGTCAGTGCCCAAAGGGTAGATGAAGGCTGGTGAGACGATGAGAATGTCTTTAGTAAACTCAGCTGTACCATTGTCTGTCTCCTGCTTGGTTAATGGGGTCCAGAGCCAGCACGGACACTGCCCTGAAGGTGCTCACACTATGAGTGCAGGACAGAGGTGCTGACAGGGCAGCACCCCGCTTGTGTGGTAACTTCTTGAGGCTCAAAGACAACGTGCTGGAGTCTTTACTGCCTTGGGGCTAGCTGCAGCCTGGGTTTGTCAGTCCAGCACCAGGACACTGCTGTGCTTGGGCCAGTGGAGCTGGTGTGGTTTGTGGAGCAAGGCTGCGCTTTGTCGTGCTGACCATTTCATCTGCCTGTCCCTTTGGGCCCCGATCCCCTTTTGTGTTGACACACCCATCTGAAGCAACACTCCAGGGCATTGTAACAGCACAGGACAGGGCCTCTCCAGAAAAAGTGGTGGGGTGTAATTTATTTAATGCCATGCATGGTCTTGGGTCTGAACCAGTGACCAAAAACCTGCTCATGTGAGGGAAAGGACAACCATTGTGTTGTACTTTGGGTACCAAACCTGGGGCAAACTTGTTAATTTAAAACATGGGGTTTTTTTAAAAAAAATTCTTATTTTTCATCATGCTCTGCAGCCCTGGGAAACAATGTCAGCTGATGTGCAAGCTGCGTCATGTAGGCACTATGGGGTCTAGACTTGAACAATTGTAGAGTTCATCCTACTGAATTAAAGGAATGTGCCTGTCACTTCTGTGGGACTGTCTCTTTGGTGGGGGTCAGCAAAGGTGTTACCAGAATATAAATATTAATAATTATAATAATATATAGTACAGATGTTCTTGGAGATTGTTCAGGAAGTGTTGTCTTACCTGTCGCACGATGTAACTTCCTTGTGATCCCGGATATCTTTCGATCAGGATAGGGCGCAAATCATTCTCCCACATTTCAGAAATATCTGTGTTGGCCACAACTTTTTGAATAGCATCAGAACCTAAAATTCTTGGTTGGTGAGAATACTGCAGAAGGTAGAGAGAAAAAGAGTGCTATAACTATTACTAGACCTTTTTAACCATAGTTTTCTTCAGAATTACAATAAAAATGGTATATTGTGCTACTTTGATTTATTCCCAAAAAAACATAATTAAAAAACCCTTTTCACTCCGAAATGATTGGCTTCTCTATCCTTCATTTCCATGCAAAATATGCTTGTATTTAAAGTATGGGAGAAAGTTTTACCTACCAGCTAGCTGTAAAACCTGAACCTATGAATGGGTTCTGTGTTCCCTAATATCTTAATTATACATGTCATGTCTGCAACCACGCCACCTTCAACTGAGGTTTCTATTGAGACAAACACCAGAAGCTTTGTTTCCAGTAGTAATAATATTTAGCTTTATGCTGTGTACTGCAAAGAAATGCCTAAGGTAACTCACTCCCAGAGGGAGCGAGCTGTGTCATTGTGGTCTCTACCCACAGTGGCAGAATGAGTGTGACTGCAAAGAATGTGGCTTATCTGGGGCTAGCTGGGACATTGGTCCGCTTGGTGACACATGGGTTAACCTCAGATCCAACAGCTGTCTCCTGTGACAGCCACTAATATGTGACCTACCTCCCTTCCTCCCAAGTGACTTCCTTTCTGTTGCCCAAGCGCGGGCCTTTGGGGCTATATCAGGTGACCCAAAATGCTTGAGACATCCTTATGGAGCTGCCAAATGCACATCTTAGATCTGCAAGAGCTCCATAGTGCTCTGGAGTGGTAGCTGAAAGCCAGGTGGGATTCCCAGGGACATCTCAAATGCCCCTTTATACACCAGATTTGAACCTATCCAATCTCTAGCAATTGTCTCCTCAGAAACTTCCTGTGCCACTACTGTTGTTACAGATTCCTCATTTATATCACAGGGTCTTCCCTCTACTCCTGTCTTTCTCCTAATGAAAAATATTGCTTTGTTTATTTCTTCTTTGATCAGAGCTGCCTTACATGACTGATCAGACTTGCTGTCCTTCCATGTACCTTGTCTACGTCGTCCTTTCTGAGATGAGCAAAAGAAGAGAAACTGGAACATGACCACATCATAGTTTATAGTGGAGGACAATGGTATTTTTTGTTTTATTCTTTTTCTTTCTTCAAACTGTTTAACAGGTGACTTGCTTTTGGGCTGCTCCTGCATCAAACTGACATTTTCATAAATATCTGTAGTCTAGCCCTATCATTGTATGTGTTAACAAGAAATTATTCACTCTCCTTTTCTTTCATGTGTGTCATTTCACATGTGTCTGAAATAACACCTAAAACCCATTACCTGGCCAGAATGTGAACTGACCTCAAAAGTCAGGTATCTTCTTAGGTGATGAATATTGTTTAAAAATGGGAGTTGCCTCATATTTTACTTTTTTCTACTTCATTTGTGTTTGTACAAGCAAGTACAAGCATGAGTATTTTCTAGACTTCACCGCAAACATTTAATTCTATCCTTCTCTTGTTTCCTAGCTGTTTATCTCCATGTGAATCTTTCCCCTAATTCCACTTAGGTTTAGCAGTGAAATTAAGCAGAGGGCTGACACAAAGACACTGAATCTAGTTGTGCCAATTTTAATGCAGTGTTTAAAGCTGAATTTTAAGACTGTAAGTACACCAAAATTTAGGATGGGCAGTTAACATTTTTAATGCTAGCAAATTTAGACATAGATTAAAGAAAAAAGAAAAATAATTTCATCTGATATAAAGATGAACTTTTGAAAGTTTGGAAATTATACCTTGGATGTTGTAAAACACTCTTTTGAAATACTAGAAGTTTAATAAGGTGGAACGTAGACCACCTTATTAAAAAGGCACAGAGAAGAGAAAATGTCAGGGAGCTGTTCGATTTAGGAGGAGCAGGCTGTAAGGGGAGAGTGAAAAGCTAAAGCTATGTACTTTGGAAGAGTGTAGGAGGACAATTTGATTAAGGAAGTTCAGAAAATCTGCAGTTGAACAAGAGAAAAGCATGCCTGGTAATTGGGGTCATCAAATCACTTGGCAAAGAAACATTATTAAAGTACAAATGCATGAAAATACTTCAGAAGAGAGGAATCAATTTCCACTTCTAGTAATGGAGATATCTACAAATTTGGGAAGTGAGAGGAGTTACAAAAGTGGTTATGAAATAAAAGAGAAGCAAAATAAGATTTGTAAGTGACTCATTCTTTACAGTGTTGGTCAATCCCTGTTTTGCCACAACAGGGAGGCAGAACAGTATATTCATGAGAGGGTTGTCACTAATCCTGTTGTACTAAGCTGTATAAAACTGCAAAACTCCGAGTTCTACAAGTAGCCCAGGCTTACCTGAGGACTTTGAATTTCTGGCTCACATGTCCCTCCAGGGAGAAAGAACAAAAGTTGTGGAAGGACAAGAATTTGATGAGGAAGAGGAAGTTGTTCTTGCTTAGTGTGTGCACAGGCGGAGGAGCTCAGGTGTGATGGCTCTGTGCCTGGATGGCACTACTGACAGCGCTGGCCAGGAGACTGACTGCTCAGAGTGGAACCAGCTAAAGAGGGAAGTGCTGGGGCTCCAGGGGGCTGCAGAAGGGAGACTGGGGCTACGTGATTGTTCATTGACCAGTGTGACTAAAGATTCAGCCCCACATGTATATACTATATATGTACAAATACATGTATTGTGCATAATTACAGATGTATTGTGTAACAGATATGTAGTCTATACATGAGCTATATATATTATATAGTGAGCTATACACATATATATGTATGTAGTGTAAGATGCAATAAATAGAACAGAATGAAACAGTATCTCATTAACAAACAAAGAAACAAGCCAACATTTCCTTGAATGGGGGCATGAATAAAATCAAGGAGAAAGGGAATTACTATGGGGAAGGGTGTGAGGGAAGCTTCATTTTACCAGCTTGTCCTGGACTCTGATCTATTGGTGATGAGAACGGTGCACTGGATTTGTGGAATTCAGTTGCTTCTTGCTGAACTTTGACTTCAGCTCTTCTACAAACACTTGGGGAAGGGCCCTAAAAGTATATTTTCTGTTTGGAAATTCCTGAAGTGTTTAGTTGAATGTGGTTTGCAGTTTTATGCTCTCCTACATTTCATGTGGTTTAATTCTTTATGAAGAAAACTATGTTAATGTTTCATAATAATACACTAAGAGCTGCTACATTGAGAAATCAGTGGTTTAAAGCTTACCACTCTTTAATTAAACCTTATCTCAAGGTTTCTTTTTTCACTAGTTCACGCAGCAGTCTAAATTAGACACAATATGGTATGAGTCTACAACATATTAGAGCATTATATCTTTTCAAAACAATTTTGTACCGGCTGTCGGCACCATGCCTACTTGTTTTTCCTAGATACATGTGCATTGCTGCTGAAAGAGCTATTTGTCTTCTCAAGCTAAGTCACTGTCCTCTGCCTCATCACAATGAAAGTTGGAGTATAGTAGAATGTTATAAGGAATACAAATTCAGATTTTGATCCATCTTGCCCTGTTTGGGTTTCCCCTTAAATACAGTATCTGCCCCTGACAAATCTTATCGCTCTTGCCGCCCGGTCCCAGGCGGTGCGAGACGACAAAGCCAAACGTGTGAAGAAGATCCGCTCTCTGCAGCCACCAAGCTCGGGCTCAGGAGAGAAGCCATGCCACCCACCCTCACCTGCGGGACCGCGCTAAGGGTGACCCCAGCCCGGATTCACTTTGGAGGCCAGGGCAGGATGGATGGGGCCGTTCCCGCGCCCAGCCGCTGACCCCTGCCCGCCGGGAAGGCGCTGCCCCCAGTACCAAAGGAGAAGCAAGAAGAGCCTGGGAAAGGCAAACGCCACCCACCTTCTCCAGGGTCCACGGCGCTCCGGCGTCCCTCCCGAGCGCCGGGGACAGGCAGGCGGCGAGGCACAGTGCCCCGAGCAGCCGGGCAGCGACCCCCGCCATCCCTTCCCTCCGCCTCGCCGAGTGCCGGGGCAGCAAAGGAGAGAGCCGCGGCTGTGCCGGCCGAGGCGGAGGCGGCACGGAGGAGGCAGGAGGAGGCACGGAGGGAAGGTCGGAAGGAGGCAGGAGGAGGGAGGCACGGAGGGAGGAGGCTGCGGCAGGAGCGGCGCTGGCTGCCGGAGCCGCAGCCCAGGCAGTGTCCGTGTGTCCCCCCGAGCCCAGCCGGGCCGGCAGCACGTCAGCAGTGCCAGGGGCTGCTGCGCCCCGGCCCCCTCCCGCCGCCTCCTCCCCCGGCCGCCGGGCAGCGAGGGCGGGCAGGCACTCGTGATTCCCACCGTGGGAAAAGCCGGAGCCTGCGGCTTTCCCCTGAAAGCTGGTTTTGTGTTCCGAGGGGCAGCTCGTGATCTCTCGGCCTTCGGGCATCGGTGGGAGCCAGGATGAGGGAGGGCTCTGCGGCGCTCTCCCGCCGGGAGCCAGTCGGGAGCAGCGCTCGGGGCCGATGGAAACTCGGAGCGGGCATTCCTGAAGTGTGTGACAGCAAGGACCTACAGAATTGAGAAGGGGTTTAATTCATTAATTTACAAGTTCTTATTATGATCTTTTTTAGGCCTAAAACAACAACCTTTTCTAAAATGAAAACCCACTCTTCAGGCGTTTTAATTTCTGTACTTACATTATCAACTAAGAACACAGCAAAATCTGTGGTGAGGTGGTATTTTGCAGTGCACCAATATAAATTAATAAACCAAAGATACAAGTTTCTGAGCTCTTGTTCTCTTGTTTAGGTGATTTGACATCACCGTTCTTGCTCTAGGGTGTTGTAGAAAACACCTGACTATTCTGTATCACAGATACTATATTTAAAGTCTCCGACTTTTACATATTTCTTAAAATTCAGGCTTAATCTCAAAACAAAATAAAAGAAAAAAAAAAAAAAGAAGAAATGAAGGAGGAAAGCAGCAGGAGTAATTTTGCTGCTTGTCAGCCTTGTACTGGAAAGCCTCATCCTAGTAACTAGAGTTTTGCAAGTAAGGGTGATGTTGGAGAAATTGAGTGATTTGTGATTTGCAGACCAGATTTGTTGAC
The DNA here is from genome assembly GCF_017590135.1 of Pyrgilauda ruficollis. Lineage (NCBI taxonomy): Eukaryota > Metazoa > Chordata > Aves > Passeriformes > Passeridae > Pyrgilauda > Pyrgilauda ruficollis. The sequence goes on from NW_024525489.1 coordinate 14,857,353, forward strand.
CCAGATTTCACAAGTTTCCTAGAAAAGCTGGTGGATCTGCCACCCAGCATACAGATGACATCTCTGGTGGTGATAGCTTTACTACAGATCCTTCTAGCTGATACTCAGAATGTGGCTGTGTCCAATTTTTTTCCTATATGGGAAAACAGAGAGTTAATTTAAATTGGTGCCTTTTTTTTTTTTTTTTTTTTTTTTTTTTTTGTCATGAAAGTCGACACAGTGCTTTGTTAGGAAATTGTTCCAAATTCACAGCTGAATCACTGGTCTGGTTAACAGAAAGAAATGGGCAATCTTTTGATTACCAAGAAAAATCAGCATGGTTGACAGATTTTTAGACAAAAGCCCCAGCATGTCAGAGATCAAGTCACAGGCAATTAGTCTAAATCCCACTATCCCAAGATGATGGTGATCCCAGCAGAACTACACAACAGAACAAAAATCTGTTGCCCCTCCATGAGATTTCCTGTGGTTGACTATACAATCCAGATGCTGGACAGAATTTCTGGGTGATGTGCCAGGGTTCTCATACAATCATACAATTTAGCAGAAAAGAAAATAAATACTATAGCTACAGGAGAAATCTGACAAGAATATGAGTCAGGACTAGCTAACACTGCTTTTCCCTAAGGGATTGTGGTTGCTCTGAGGGTTACAATTATTTGATAGATTACAAATTTGGCAAGTGTAAAGTCAGATTAAGGCAGTGTTAATATCACCTACATGAGAAACACACATAAAAATGTAAGTGCTGGACCAGATGTGTAGAGAGATCAACCGGGATTTTTTAAGGGCATTACTTTCAAAATTTGGAGTGGAGATGTCTCCTCTCATAACTACCCCATAAAGTTCTATGTCTACAAAGACTGAGGGAACAGCAAAAAAGAGTCCATGTAATAGAAATCAGAATGCTTCACAGCTGAAAACAGAATTACATAACTATTTAAATATGCAAACTTAAAAAAAAAAACAAACAAAACAGAAGTGATGGACATTTTGTTTTTCCAGAGATTTATAAAGGTAAAAATGTGTTGTTTAGTCCTGCTCTGTACCACCTAATAGAAAATGTGTCAACAAATTTCTCAGTGGTCAGCTGTTCTATTACATACATTTTCAACAGTTGGCTTATTACTCTGAAAAATCAAATAGATGTAATCAGATATCATCTAGGGGGGGAAAGGGTAGTTTAATTGAAGAAAAGCATAGGCAATCTGTGACAGTATGCTCTGTACATCGTCCCCTCCTGTGCCCAGGAAGTGACAGTTGGTGTGACAGTGCCATCTACTGAAGTCCCGACGGACAGCCGATGCAGGCACCTCTGTCAAAGCCTTTTCCTTCTGCTGACCCTCCAACATGTCAGCATTTCAGCCAAGCCGCCCCTGGGAAGCTGAGACCTCGGGCTCCGTCATTGCCTTGGCTATCAGCTCTGGGGAAATTTTTTTTTTGGCGCTGCGGGTTTGATGCGGGTTTGATGTGGGTTTCGTGAGGGTTTAATGCGGGTTTAATGTGGGTTCCAAGCAGGTTTAATACGGGTTTCATGCGGGTTTGATGCAGGTTTCATGCGGGTTTAATGTGGGTTCCATGCGGGTTTGATGCAGCTTTAATGCAGGTTTCATGCATGCCAGTTTTCTCCCGAGGGGGAGCTCCTGCACCTTCCCCAATGACAAATACAGTTTTAATGCTTGGCTCTCCCGACTGGCAGGGAGAGCAGAGGAAGTGTGGTTTGCTGTGGTTTGAATCCACATAGTAAAAGGTCATTTCCAATCCAAAAGGCTGGATGGGGCTCCAAGCAGCCCAGTCTAGTGGAAGGTGTCTCTGCCCACAGCAGTGGGGTGGGAACCAGATGGTCTTTAAGGTCCCCTGCAATCCAAGTCACTCCATGATTCTGTCATTTTGAGCCTCAGCTACGGCGGATTTGCCAACAGCAGTAAGGCAGCAGAAACTCTCTGAGATTTCCAGTGCCCAACAGCCTGGGCCGCTGCAGACTCAGCAATCCGCAGGCAGCTCTTCCAGCCCGGAGGGAAGGGGTGGTGGGGCTGATGGCACAGAGCAGCACAGGGGCCTGCAGGTGCCTGGCGCTCATGTGCACCTTGTGGGCTTGAGCAGCTGCTGCTCATCCCGCTTAACTCATCCACTGCTCCTCCTCCTGGGGCTTGCAACAGCCTTTATCAGGCTGTGGAAGCAGCCTGCTTGGTGATTCAGGTTAAGGAGATCCTGTTTCCATGGGCTGATGCCTTCTCAGACAAAGCTTTAATAAGTGGAAAGTGTGTAATGTGTTAGGTTTACCCTAAACACTTATTTAGGAAAATAACTTTATTTTGGAGCTGATACAGTAGAATTATACATATGATATGAATGAAGCTACCCATCCAGCAGATGAAAGGATCTATGAGGTCATTCCTTAAACTGGGGAGGGGGGGGGTAAGTGGATTCCAAAACTCAATTACCTAGGATTTTAAATACAAATATTCATTGTGTTTAATTAAAAAAAAAAGTCAAAAAATGTATGTTTATACCAAGGTAAATTTTGATTTTATGTTTATAAGTCTATACTAAACTTTTCACTGGTTTGTTGGGAGGTAAATTTTGGGACAAAGTTCAGCTAAGGGCTCAAACCAAGACGATGAGGTAATTCATAGACATACCCACATTTCAGGATTTTATCCAAACCAAACCTGAACTCCTAACTTTTTTTTTCAGTTCCCTTATGGGAGAAGTTGAGTTGAGAGAGTGAGAAAGAAAAGAGACAATGAACAGAAAAAAGAAAAAAAAAAAAGGAAAAGCATTTCTATATTTTGTCTATAGAGATATTACTTCCTCTTTTTGCAGACATTTGCTGCAGATCCTAAATGAGGGCAACATCAGGGTCGAAAGCAGTGAAAAATAATCATGGCAGCATGTACTTATGGAATTTCTAAGGCAAATGCACCAGTAAACTCTTCCAAGACATTGCCTTGAGTATGAAAATGTTTAAAACATTAGATTGGTGAATAGAAATGAATACATGATGCATCCATTTTCAGATATGAAATACCAAATGCTAGAGGTATTATTTTCAAACTGGAAAAACTTGAATCATTTTTAGAGTTATAAAACAGTTCCAAATGCAGTTTGTTTATATAGCCCTTGTGGTCTGTACAGAAAACCAGGTTTTTGTTTATAAAAGCAAATAAATACAATGAAAGTTACCCATTTCCTAGTATCTTGTAGATGTAAGAGAGAGTGATTTGTAAAGCACAGCTGGCTTCAGCAGGGAAAGCTGAGCTGTGAAAGCAAGCTAACCATCTGAGGGAATGATGTGGGCTCAGAAAAAAAGTTAAGAACACTGATGAAATCCACAGGAAATCACTAATTATGGTAGTCATAAAAATAACAACCCGGAATGCTTGCCCTGTCAATTGCTGCAGCCAGGGCTAATGCTGTCATGATGCTGCAGTCACAGAGTCAGCTGTGCATGTGCACAGATGGGTGTGCTGCTCCACACTGATACTGCATGCAGAGCTGCTTTCAGATGTGTTTTACACATCTTTACAACAGAGTTCTTTACAAACAGAACAGGGTTTGGATGCTTCAGCAATATTTGTTCAACAGAAACTAACACCAAAGAAGTGCTTACAGCAGTTTTGTTTATTTTGATAATTTTATTGATGCTGTCCTGTGTTCTATAATAAATTGATTTTAACTAATCCATCTTCTGATTTATGAAAAAGCAGCTATTACAGCTTAGGGCAGCAAATTAAATGGCACCAACCCTACTGGATGGTATAAAGCTGAGCTTCTTTACAAAGAAATATAATCATTGCCCAGTGGCTGTGGTAATACCTAATATCCATCTGGTGTTGTCCATAAACAGCTATTTTTAGGGCTGCTACTCCAAATGTGAGAAGCTTGCTGCACTTTAAATACAGCAGAGTGTGACTCCTGGCTGTGCTAAGCATCAGAAATCATGTTTATGGAGGCAAGCTCTGTGTTTACAGTGGTGGCGTGTGGGAGTCCCACTTTAGAGGAAAAAGGAAACGAAGATTGCTCAGCTATCTGGTGCAGAGCTTTGGCAAGAACATCCTCTATTCATGGAATAGCCTTCATTAAAAAGTCCCAGGGTGGTTTTTGGCATTCAAAACCAGTTAAAAGCAGAATCAACCATTAACTGCTACGTTTTTAGTTTAAAGTACTTCCAGATTTTGACAAGAAGCTGCAGGCATATTATTTATCAAATAAAATGGCGCCAGTCAGCGCAGAGAGCTGGTTACACTCTCTGTCAGCTGTAAAGGTCTGATGCAAAATAGGGTGCAGAAGCGGAAAGGCTCCCCTCAGCTTCAGTGGGTTTTGGGCCAGGCCTCAGGAGCACAAGGTGAAGGAAATGAGAAACGTACGTTACAAACAGAGCTAAAAATGACAAGGCACTAATCTGCTGCTCCATCTGTGTCTCGCTGAGCTGAGGATTAGAAGCCTTTGAATTTGACAGTTTGCCTTTTCAAGGCATTTTCGGTCTGGTATATAACTTAAACTTCAGCAACTCTCTATGGCAGTAGATATTATTTTAAGACTTGTACACAGAAATTGAATCCAAACTCAAGAAGGAAGATTACAGGTTGTCTCTCAACAGGGAGCTGTTGGGCTGAAGGGAGGTTACAGAAGCACTTTTGCCTTGCACCAGTTTTATTTGGTACTGCAGCTCACTGTTTTCCCAAATATCTTGCCTGCCGAAATTTGCAACTGATGCCAAGAGTGGCATCATTAACGCAGGGCAGAAAATGGGATTTGGTGAATCAGAGTATTAAAAGGGGGGGGTTGAAAATCAGCAGCAGGAGACGGTCAGTGAGAAGGGCCCGGAGAACTTCTGAGTTCTTGCACGCACATCCGTGGGGGCTAGCGGGAGACGCTGAAAGCCACTTCCAGCTCCCAGGTCAGCGCGGCCACGGAAAAGACCAGCGCGATGCTGTGACACACTAGGTCAAGTATTTCCTGCGCAGCGATGGAGGGCCTGCCCGGCCCAGGGGACACCCCCGCGGGGCTGCGCCACCCCGTCCCGCCGAGGTGAACCGGGAGCGGCGCGGACGGACACGCGGGCTGCGGCTGTCCCGCCGGGCGGAGCGGGGAAGGAGCCGCGGCACTGCGAGGTACGGCGGGCAGGGCGGGGGCTGCCGGACCCGCGCCCGGCGCTGGCACCGCAGCTGGCGGGAGCGAGCTGGCACAGGCTTTGGCAGGGCTGGAGAGCCGAGGCCGGGGCGGCGGCGGGGCGGCAGCTGCAGCTCGGAGGGCAGGGCCCCGCAGCCGGGGCCGTCCCGTCCCGTCCCGTCCCGCCGTAGCGGCTCGGGGCAGCGCCCGCCACGGCCAAGGAAAACTAACGGAAACTCTTTCAGGGAGCTCTGCGCGTGCGCCGCCGCGCGCGCTGAGCCCCCCCACCCGCGCGGGGCACGTCGGGGCTCGTGGTTCGCGCAGGCCGGGCCGCCCGCGGCAGAACGCTGTGGCGGGACTACAGCTCCCGGCAGCCCCCGCGGCGGAGCCCCGTCCCGTCCCGGGCGGCTCTGGTGTGTGTGTGGGGAGCCGCGGGGCTGGAGATGCGCGAGTGGCCGCTCCGGCCCGGGGCAGCGGGGCCGCAGGTGAGCGCGGCGGGACCGGGGATGTGGCCGCCGCTGCTGTGGGCAGGAACTGCCGTGGGGTCGCGGTGTGTGTATGTGGGTGTGTGCACGGGGGTCGGGGCCGCCGCCGCCACCGCGCCGGGGAAGGGCGGGGGCGGACTCCAAAAGTTCCTGCCGCGGCGGCGGGAGCGGCCGCCGAGCCCGGCACGGGCCGTGCCCCGGGGGAGCGCCCGCCGACCCCGCGGGGGGAAAGCGCCGCGGCGGCAGCTCCGCCCTGGGTGCCCCGGGGTGGGGGTGACGGGCCGAGGCCACATCATCTCCGGAGATGGTGCCGGCGGGGGCGGGTCGCGCAGCGGGGATTTAAACCGGGGAGGGATGGGCGGCTGCCAGCGCCAGCCCGGACGGGGCTGCGTGACCCGCGGCAGGCAGGACGCGTCCCGCCGGTCCCGCCCGGCATCCGTGGCGGGGAGCTGCCGTCCCTCCCGGTAGGAACGGCCCCTGCTGGGTAAGAACTGCGAGTGGAGCCGCCTGGAGCGGGGCTCGGCGTCCGCGTCTCGCCTCGCAGCGGGGCGGGAGGGCGGGTTAAGGACCAGGTGTTGGAGAAGCTGCCCGGGTTTGGGGGCAGCGGGATCGGGAGGGACAGCGCTTGCGGGCGAGCGCAGGCTGCGAGCTGGGCTGCAGGGGAAGGAGGCAGAGGGACTCCTTCATTGCCCCTGTTCCTCTCTGCGTTGTGAGGTATAGGGTTGGCGTAAATAAAAACGCAGAGTTGTAGACTGCATGTCAGTTTCAGCATACACCTATTTGATGTTCGGAAGAACTCTATCCTCACTACAAAGTGAACAGTTTCTATGGTTTTCCTTTCATAGAAAGATCCATTCTTTCCTACCAAGTAACAAAAATAAACTTTTTCAAAGGCTTGTATGCAAACACACGTGGTATCAAAAGACTTTGTCAATGCAAATGCATCGTGCCTTTGAGAAACATAATTAGCGTTCTAATTAGGCAGTTGTAGGTGAGCTTTCACAGGGTGTTTTCACTGTCTAAATTAAACTTGCCTAGCAGACTAATTAATTCTTTCACATCATAAGGCTTTTCTGTTCTCTCTTATGTTGGTTAGGCATTGTTTTTTTGTAATTCAAATCCACCCCTAAGGCTTCGTATTTGCTGTCTCTGGTATCTGTGAGAGGCGAGGGAGAGGAAAGCAGTATGTAGAAAACAAGAACAAGTCATCTTCAAGTAAACTTAAAGGCACTGTGGAGCTGCTCTCTTGAGAAAGGTCTTTAAATGTTACTGTTGCTGTCCTTGCTCTTCCTATTTATTGCTTTCATCTGTGTCATGTTTAAGGCCAAAGTTTCTTTACAGATGTCATTGCTACAGGTCCAACAAGTCTTCTGTATTTGAAGGCAAGAGTTTCTAGATAACTGTGCTGAAGATCCAGATGTATCAATTTGTTCTCTTTACAGAGCCTCTGTTAGGAATTTTTGTCACAGTACCATGAGCTTATTTTTCTTCCAAATTGTGTATCTACCTTTCAGAATGCAATGACTGTGGGGTTTTGACCTGTTTGACTGGTAAATACCAGGAGTGCATAGTGTATTAATTGGACTGTATTAGCAATTCTCAGCCTTATTTCTGGGAAGGGACAGCTTCTACTGTGTGCAATAAGATGTGGCATTTCTCTTCTGAAATTTCATTGCAGGAGTAATGCACTTGCTGAGTTTGGTTTGTTTTTGTTTTTTTGGTTTTTTTTTTTTTTTTTTTTTTTTACATAAGGGAAGGAAAAAATATGTGAGCTTACTTACGGACACACAGTATCCTGTATGGATCAATGCTCCATAAAAACTGTTAGCAGTTTGTAGTATCTATGTATTTGGACCACTTTTGCACTCATGGAAAACTTCTCCTGTGGCAGAAGTTGCATGAGGAATCTTGAAATTATTATTTTCAAACATTTCAGCTGCTCATTGAATGTTTGAAATACTGAATCAGGTAACATAGCATCTTGTAACAAGTATCTCAAGCCCATGCTCATGAAATTATTTATTTTTGAAGGTTGCAGCAGACTTGCTTTTTAATCAGATGTGTGAGTATTATTAAATGATTTAATTTTTTTCCCAAAGGAACCAACCAATGCTCAATTGTACCTCTCCTATAGTTTGTGCAAGTAATTCTTCAGTTTTCTTGAATAACAGTATTAAAATGATACCCTGGGTACATGCTGCCACGTAGAGTTTGAGTTTTTATCTTGGGTTTTTTTTTTTGACATTTCTTTTTTTGACATTTCTGTGCATTTAATGAATTTCCTTCCCTGCCCACCAGCTTCTCAATATAGATGTACAGAACAGAGCTGTGTTCTACTGCTCCCTCCCCCTAGCTTTTTTGTTGTTTTCCTCTTAAGTGCTAAGGGTTTTGCTCTGCTAAGCTGTCGTTAATTAGAAGTTGTAGTAACATATTGGTCAGTGCTAGATCTGATTTTTCGTGTGTATCATACAGTGGGAAAGCAGTTAAGTTTAATTTACAAGTACTAAATGCTTCTAATGTAATACATTTAAGTAAAAGGAGTTGAGTGTGTGACTTCATGCATTTCATGTGAAATAACAACTTTATCTTTTCCCCTACAGGTAGAGTACAATGTTTCAAAACGCTGGAGATTATCTGGGTGATGCTAGAGATTACATTTAATATGATTGTGTCTTCAGACATTCTGCTCCTCCATTTCATGAGCTAAAATATTTTATAAAAATGAAATCAGATATCTTCATTGATCTTCAAGTTCACTGTGTCCTGTGAATTCAGAGAAGACTTTCTGAAGGAGGAATAGAGTAATCACATGCGTGGACTTCTGTTGTTGCTCAAGGATACACTTTTTTTTTTCATTGTGAAAGGCTGTCTGCGTGGAGATGAGTCTTCATTTGAGATATGATCTGTGTAACTAGGTGAACAAGGATACTTTTAATGAATTATCAACTTCTGTTTCAATCTGTTTCACCAGATTTTTTTTTTTTTTTAATAAAAAATGAAGAGTATAAAACAGCAGAGCTGATGTGTTTCTGTGAGGCCTTTATGTAAGCCTCTGTGTCTGGATGTGGTGCTAAAGGACAGACAATCTGCTTTTGATCAGCTGATTGTAACTGCAGAAAGAGAACCTTTAATTTAAAGTAACTTGCAGCTGTAATTATTTTACTCTTTGGCTTGCACCGAATGAAAGGGAAATTTAAGTTTTACTCGTCAGGAGCATTTTACTGAACTAAGAAAGGGAAACTTACATGATCCTTGTTTTCATTTCAAACCAAGAACTGATAACCTATTTCACTTAGAATTTGACTACTAGGGAGATCTCGGCAGAGTAAAGCAAGTCAGATGTCAGCAAACGACTCTTCTCCCCCATCCTTACAGAAGTTTTCCCCACCTGCGTGTCATGCTGCTGCACCACAGACCCCAACTTTGTCTTCAAGTCCCCAGTCGGGGCTCTCCAGCCGACTCTCCAATGGCAGTTACAGTACCCAGAGCCTCACCAACTCCCGAAGCTCTATGCATGGGATCTCCTTCCTTCTGCAGATTGGTCTCACTCGAGAGACTGTCACCATTGAAGCTCAGGACCTGTCCCTCTCTGCTGTTAAAGACCTCGTGTGCTCAATAGTTTACCAGAAGGTATGGTATAATGCTACCGTGTTCTGCAACAGTTGTTTGTTTGCTAACAGGCTGTTTAGTAATAGCAACTGAGATATGCCAAGAGTTTGGTATGGTGACAAAGATCTATGTTAGGTATTTGCAATTACACAGAAAGAAATTTTGGTAACTCTCAAGGGAGAAGCCTTTAATTCAAAAGGAGTAAATTCTCCTCTTTCTTACTTGTGAAATCTAGTAAAAGATGTAGTTCTAAATTTCCTGCAACAATGTCTTTTCACAATATGGGCAGTTTTTGCCTTTCAACAATTGCCACTGATACCTTAGGTTTTTACTAGCTTATGCTTACTACTCTTGAGGGATATTCTTGGATCTGTATAGCCAGCCGCAGTGACAGGACCAATTGTGGCTACAGAAATGCATTGCAGGGCCACAGACTTGATACTAGCTGTTCCTTTTGTTTCTAGTTAATAAGTAAAGATCCCACCAAACAGCTAATAATGTCCTAGTATTGTTTTTCTGTATACTGAATACATGTGTTACTCCTATATATGTCAGTATAGTTTCTGCTAGGAGAGGGTTGACTGAGAAACAAAAGAACCGTAGCACACTTTTCTCTTGTGTCTTGGCTACCCTGTTGCAAATGCTGTCTATCTAGGAAGGAAGTAACGCTGATTGTGCTGGTTTTGCATCCAGGTTTTATCTTCAGGTTAGGAAGGTTAGATCCCAGGAAGCAGCCTGAAAGAAGTTAACAGTATTTCATAAAGTAAGAAGTTACTATTTTCCATCAAGGTCAGGGAATTATCTCCATGTCTTTCATTGTTGTGATAATTGTGATATTTATCATTGGTTAGTTTTATTATATAATTCTTTTTCACCTAATAGCCTGAAAAAACGTAAGTGCATTATATGTTACTTGCATATGCTTGTGTATCTTTTTTCCTATCTCATAACTTACTGCATATTTTTCATATAATATATTTCATATCTTTTCTATTTTTACAAACTAGTTGTCAAACAAACCGCTTTCATAATAACGTCCATAATATAATTCAGCATGTTAGTTCCTTTCTGAAGAGACGAGTTATTTGGGTCTTTTTTTTTTCATGTACCATGCATGTTAGGTATACCTTTATGCAGCCATTTTAGGGCCTGCTTTTTCTTTCTATATCAGCTCCTTCTCTTTACATCTGCATATTTCCTGTCTTCTGTCATAAAGAAAGATGAAAACAAGTGCATTCACTCTTATTTTTCTTTTTCCTTTCTGCTTTTCGGCAGGCTCATCTAAAAGTTTAACACGAAGTCTTCTTACAGCTCAAAGTTCTTACACGCTAAGCCTAATCTGCTGTGAAACTGATGAGGATTTCATGGTCAGTTTTCCTTTTTGTCTGGCTTTGCTGCAGTTTCTGCTCTCCTGCAGCTGACACTACCAGAAAGTGACTGCTCAGTGAAAACATGTTGCAGGCAGCAAACTGATCAGGAAACAACCTCATGTGTGGTGGATTCATCTTTCATAAGTAGTTTTGCAGCTAGTGCATGAGTGGCAGTATTCTCCCTGTACTCTATTTGACAGCAGTATGTCCTGCCTTGACTGTTTTTCTCTTAGTTCTGGTGACTGTTGCAAGACTGTTGAGTGTTCTAGGATTAGTGGATGCCTAATGTGAAAATTGCTAACTGCGTTCTTGTCGGTAATCATGCAAATGGTTGCTCTTTTTTCCAGTTGAAAGTTTTGAAGCTGCTGGGTATGCTGTTGAGATTCAAGAGTGTTAAAGCTTCCCTTTCCTCTGGTATTCCACAGCCTGCTTAAACTGTCTTGTCTTGACTGCAGGATACTGTGTGGTTGTTGTGATAGTTCTCTACTTAACAGTATCTACTTACTGTTGCATTTCTTTAATGAATTAGGAGAAATACCTTTTTTTTACTTGGAATAATAATTGATAGCTTTTCTTCTTATTTGAGTGTTATCTTTACTAGAGTTAAACAGATGTTTACTTACTTAACAGTCACAATTCAGGTTTGTATTCCTCTATGTAATCTGGAACAAAATAAAACTCTGAGGATTCCTTCTTTGCCTACTTGGGAGCTTGAACCACCTGCCTTACTGTATTTGAGGCTACAATTACGGTATCAAAAACAGTGGTTAGGGCTCTGCTTTTCTGTGTTTCCTGCTTCAGACACTGGTGTTCAGTGTAGCTTGTCAGGTTTTGCAGAAGGGTAATTAGAAGCAGCATCAGCAGAACTGAAACTAAAGAGGCATGTGTCTGCAAAGGGAGTGAGATGAGTAATGCAAATATTTGGTGTGTCTCTTAGCTCTCATACAGATGTTCTAAACATCAGGAGATGTTTTTTCTTTTTAAGTGTTTTTCTTCAATTTTTTTCAAGTATAAAGTTAAGTTTGGGGGTTACTGTGTTAGGGTTGTTGTGTACTAGAATGGTTAATAGAAGTCCTCAGAAAATCCAAACTTTTGACTTTATAGGGATGCTTAAAAAGAATTCTTGCTGATGGTCTCCAGTAGATTCATGGTCTTCTCTGTTCATTCCTTATCTAGGTTGCTGTGTATTAAAGTATCAGACATACAGTTCTCAGAGGCAGTCTGAAGAGGAACATAAGCTGGGCACATATGGCTGCTGGAACAGAGGGACAGTGTTTAGAAGCAGAAAAACTTGTAGCGGGTAGACAGTATGTGTCCTTGCACAATAGTCAGATATTACAGAGGCAAGTTTTTAATCCTGTTCTGTGTTGGAATACTGTCTCTTCATTCCTCAAATGATGTAGAACAAAGGGATGACTGACTTAAAACTAGAAACTTGCGTGTGGTGATGTTCCACTGCCTGCAAACTGAGGGTTATGTTGGACAGCATGCTCTAAATGCTGTATTCCAGTTTGCCTAATTTTATTCTGATTAGAGCTATAAATGAGAAACATTTGATTACTGGAGCTAAAAGTTTAACTTGAGCTGTTACTTGTGTAGTATCAGTACTTGCAAGATTTGTTGTAACTTTTTCAGTAAATTTATGAATCTTTACTTTCCTGATTCTGCAACTTCTCTGTCTTTTTTGGTCCACAGACCTGTCCTTCATCATTTTCACTTTCAGTCATACTCAGCATTCTCCTTCTCTGTATATATTTCCTCTGATGGCTTTATGTTTTGCTCTGAAACAGACCAACTGCTCCCCTACCTTAGAATGTTTCCCTGAAATTCTCATGATCCTTTAACTGTTGCATTCTGAGTACTGGTACTTTACCCATGCAATCTGTTTCTTACTCTTCCCGCGTAGTTTTTCTAGAGCAGTTTTTTTGACTGAACCCACCCAAAGTCACCATTTAACAAAATCAAAGGGGTATTTCTTATGTCTTGCTGATTAGATTCCGCTTCATTGTTTTCATTGCATTACAAGGATCATATTGCAATCCATCCATATTACAGATGGATCTCTACAACACTTGCAGTAACAACTTGAGCGTAATAAATAAGTAACAGAACTGCAACTGGTTAAGCTTGTGATAGTTCATGGTGTTTGTTTTTGAAAGGTTCAAAAATGAACGCAAATCATCTCTTCTGTTCAGATGTGCTCAAATCTGTTTTCGTCATACTGCTCTGCCTTCTTGACTTGTCAGCTGTTTTCTTCATATAGGTAATGCAGAGACTTAGCAAGAGTTGAGGCATGAGAAGCAAACATGCTTGTGAGAAGGTGGGAGCTGGGGAGTTACTGGTGGTACAGAGGTGTTACATGGTGAGCAGATTAGCACTTCCATGGTAATAGGTTTGTATGCTGGAAAACCTAGCCAAGCAGTAGTCCAAGTATGTCTGTACTGAGGCATCTGGTGAGGGAAAGATCTCCTGTAACATGTTTGAAGCTAATAGTCTGTGTGATAATGTGATTTGGCACATGATTCTAAAGAGTGGGAGTGAATAGCTGGGTAGGGATACAGGATAATAGAATGATGACTTCAGTGAATGGAGAGACTTTCCAATGGCGTTTTGGACCATTAGACTTTGGAATTAACTTTCAGTGGTTTGAAGCATTTGTTTTGAGTTATGACGGGTCATGAGATATTGGACCTTGAAACAATATCCGCCTACACTTTTCCCTAGTGTGAATTTTTGGCGACTAGTCCAGAACTTTGTAAAGTAACTCCTGGAACTTGAAGTAAAGGGATTTTTCAGTTACTGCCAAGATAGAAAGAAGCCTCACTTGTGTTTCGCTCAGAGTACTGACTGCTGTATGTTGGTTGAGTTCTTCTGGATAAAAAAGGCGATGTAATGCACTCTCAATTAAAGCTAGCTATGCTGCAATACTTACAGTATGAACATGCTAGATAACACCAATGATTTTTCCTCAGTGTAACTGCAATAATGCGCGAGTTGTGTCATTTGTGCTAGTACCACCCAAGTATTAACAATTACATATATTCTTGATATAAGTTGGTGATATTGTTGTACTAGAGATTAATTTTGGCACAGTCTAGTGGATATGTGGACTTCCCACAAGTGATTTCCTGTCACTAGATGCTCTTTTGGAACTGTTAAGACTGGGAACAGTCATGTTTTCGCTTTTAGGAAACTTAGTAATACTGGGATTAGCAGTTTATATATTCTGAGTAACTGTGCAGATACATTAGGCTTTTATGCAGGAAAATAATAGCTGTATAATCCCGTAAGATAAAACAGGCTTTAAAAAATTCTGCTTTGAGTTTTGTTTTCAAGTTTACATTATGAGCTGTTAACACTTCAAAGAAGCTGGATAATGTTCTTCCTTAACAGCTTCATGTAACTGAGCATAAGAAAAGCTATAAAAGCTGTACTTTGCTGCAGTACAAGAGAGAAGAATTTGGTAGTGTACAACTTGAATGTAGTTCAACTATTGAACATAGTTTAAGCTTTGCGTAAAAATTCTGTTAAAAGATACCACTTGAAATAAAACCCCTGTTAATCGATGAGGTTATTGTTGGCCAGCAGTCTGCACACAGCCTTCTGGCCAAGGTGCTAGCTAGGAATGCTGTATTCCCGAATGGACTGGGGAGCGGAAGAGAGAGCAGGGCGCTGCATGCCTGTGAGGAGCCAAGCTGCTTGGTTGGAGCTGATTGCTCCCTGCATCGAGGCCCAGCCAAGTGCCTTAGACAGGGCTCTGCTGGGCCACCTGCAGCTCATCAGAGCCGGCCCTGGGGAGGGCAGCCAGCCAGTGCTTCCATGGCTTGGGTGCACGGGCTGGAGTGGGGACAGAGAGAGGAATCTGAGCCAGAGTGTGGAAAGGAGTTGGGAGGCAGGCATCTTCCTGGTAGGGTCTGTACTTTTGTAACTGGGAAATTTTTTTTTTGTGGGGGTGGGGTGGAAGTGTTCAAGGAAAGAGCAGGATGAGTCATCTAACTTGAAACATTTTATTAGGTATGATTGAATTTGGAGGCTGCTATAGATACATACAGGCTGCTGTATTCCTGATAGACATTTGGATACAGGTGTGCAACACATGCATGTATATGTACATATCCAAACAGATCAACAGTGTGTCTGTCTGTCAGCATTCACATGAGCACAAACAACACCAGCAGTCCCATTCTGTATCAGTCTCTGGTGGTTCAGGATGGAGGTCTGGTAGTGGGGAAAAAACGTACAGACACATACTCACTCACCCACTAGTAAAAAAATAGCAACAAATAGAGGTGGGTGTCTCCAGCAGCTGGTTTCAAGCACTATTTGCTGCTTCAAATAGTTGCCGGATCTTGGTCTTTTCAGTTGCTGACACCTGGATATTCAAGCTCTTGATTTCATTTACTTTGATCTCTCCAGTCACTGAGATTACAGGATCCTCTTGCTCTGATTGCTGGTGGTCAGACCCACCCCCATACACACACATGGGCTCGGAATGAGAGAAAATCTTTCAGGAAAATAGCTAGAAATTGAATTTAATGAGAATAGAGGATGAGTGGAGCTGATGATGCATGGGCCATGATCAGACAATTGTTCTGACCAACCCCTGTTTACAGGTGACCAGCCTCTTTTATCTTCTTATCCCTCAATTTTTTCCCCATGTTTATTGCTCCCTGAATCGCCTCTTTCCTTGCCTTTATTGCCTTCTGTAAACATTCCGTAGATAATGTACAATCCTAATTTCCCAGCATTTTATGATCTGTAGCATACCATTAGACTGCAACCCCTCTCAGGCCAAAAGGTGTTCTAATGTTGACTTACCTGATCAGTGTATGTGTGGAAACTGGGTCTAAGGATGTCTTGTGAAGGCCAGAGTATCTTTTCCCTGGAATTTTTTATTTGGTTTTCTACCTTCCCTTCTTTCTCTGTGCTCCCCTGGCTTGTGGAGACGGGCCTTTGGATGGCTCCTGTGAAGGGCCTGGAAGGTCCTGGGCAGGGTGTTGGTGGGCTGCCCTCACCTGCACTGTTCCTCTGTGCTGCTTTGTGGATGTGCAGACAAGCACCTCACAAGCAGGACAGGTAAAGGAGCTGCTGCAAGGTTCCTCAGCTACTGCCTGTCCCTCTTATGGATTCAGGAAAACCTCCTAGCAATTGAAGCTCTTCATAGTAATGAACAGGCTGGGTCTCTTCTCATCCTTTTAGCTTTTGGAATTATTTCAGAAATGGAGACCAGGCATGCACAATGCCTAGAGAAATGTGTCCTGCTGCAGTCTTGTCACATACTATAGAAACTGTATACAGAGTCTGTGTTTAGTGGGAGAGTTCTAGTACTCCATACTAGTATAGATTATTCCCTTGTTAGTCATGAGATTGTGATTCTGCATCTTAGTCTAGAAAGCATTGATAAAGCTCAAGTTTGGAAGTGGAAGAAATACCTTTTGAGGAGGTTAAATGTTAGAGTTACAAAACAGACAATCTTGCACTGTCACTTCTTTTATGTGTATGTATATTTGTTTTGGAAGAACAGGGCAGTAAAGCATATCATGACAATATGAGAAGCATTCATGATACACAGCTTAAAAGGTCAATTTAATTAATGGAGAACCAAATGAGGGTGTTGATATCAACAGTTCTAACAATCTGTAATAGATGATTTTGCTTTTTTTATAATATTTCTACTCCATATAAATTAATTTTGCCTTTGTCTGGAATTTATTTGTAAACCAAAATCTTAGTTATAGGTACAAACTTTGGATTAATGTTGAGGCTGCTTTCTCAGGAATGTAATGTCTCATATTTTTAATGATTGCACTTGCTGTCACAAAGAGGACTTCAGTGTTCATCTGTAACTTTATTTTGCTAGCTAATGTCTTTCAATAATGAAAATTAGTGTAGTATGTTTAAAACATTTTAGTAAATCCAAGATTTGTCCACAGGAATGGGTAAATGGTGCATAGGCAGAATATATTTTGTCATAGCAATTAAGATAAGTGCTGCTTGGCAGGTGATTGTGACCTCTGGTTATTGAGGTGGGGGATTATGTGTAGGGATGTTCTGGCAGCTGCATGATAGGGTTATGGTCTCAAAGAGTGAAAAACAATAAAAGAGAAAGACATATCTTTATCAAAAGAAGGAGACTCAAACTTGTGAAGTATCTTAGAAGCTTCCTTCAAATCTGTGGTTCATAGGTGGTTCTGTGAACTTAATATGAAGAGACAATCTTTCACGTGATTCCCTGAGTCATGAGTTGTCCCTCCTGGGAGCTGACATTAATATTGGTGTTATTAAAAAGTGTAATGTGTATCTGCAGGCATATATATGCTGTTGTTGATTTTCTATGCCTTTTGTTAGGTTAAATTTTTCAGCAGTATAATGCAATTTAACAGAAGTTAACAGTGTATCAAGGAATAAACCTCACAGCACTTATTAAAATAATGTTAATGTATCTTGTTTTCTTGTCAATCAAGGCACAGTGGGATTTTGGGTTAGAGCTTAAAGTAAGTTTATGATGTAGTTTCAGTTATGAAGAAATGTCAGTTCCCTTGGAAGAATTACTAGTGGCCTGTATCATTGTGTGTTCACAATATAAAGTCAAGTCCCATGCACACTTGCAGAGATTCTGAGGTACATATTTGGGCAGCACAGCTAATTCTTAAGCTTTACATTTTCTTTTGTATTACAGATGATCTTTGGGCAATTGGAAAAATGTAATTTTCAGAATATTCTTGGATATTTGCTATTTTACGTAGGAAACCTGAGAGTGATTTGAGAGACAGAGGAAGCAGCTGGCTGCTTTGGCATTGGCCCAGTAAATCAGCTTCTTGCTGAGGACTGAATACCTATGTGTCAGTATAAATTTGTCAGCTCTGTCTTTTGATTTTGCAAGGGTTAAATTGTAGAAATTCTGCCTCTCTTTGTGACTGTCCAAGGTACATAGAGTGCTTTCTGGAGCATGGAGTATTGTGTGTCATGTAATTATGTAGTGTGTATACACCAAAACAGAAGATCAACTTGATATTTCAGATGAAATTGCTGCTGTAAAGAGGATATTATTTTTTCTCTGAATGAGAAGAAAGTGTGAAGACAATGGGCACAATGGATACGATACCTTCATTATGTTTTTGATTTGGTAGAACAAATCTGTGATGATTTTAGTTAAGAGCAATTAATATACCACAAGCTTCCTGCAGTTGACTGTGTGACATGTAAATTACTAACTTGTTACCTCATTAAATAAAAGTTTCTTTTGAGCTTGTCCATATTTTTTCCCACACTTTTCCTGTTTTGTTCTGTGTATGTGTTCCCATCTCAAGTTTGAATTCTGGTTTAAACCAAAAGGTCAAAGGAGCTGCTTGAATGCTGCTTATTTCTCTCCAGAGTCTGTTCCTGCTCTTTTCCCCCACAAACTGTTTACTTTTAAACTTTTCATTTTAAGAATTTTTCATTTAAAAAAGTTTTGCTCATACTTGACAGTGTTTTGAAGAGTAGGGAAAATAAAAAATGAGAAAGCTTTCTCATTCTATATTTTCCCTACTCATTGAAAGCTTTTTTCACTGATGTATCATGGAAAAGTGGCATGTGATTTAGTTTATCTGTTTCCTGTACAGATTTTTTTTTTCTGTCCTTGTGGGGATTTGAGTTTTTCTTTTCACAGAATCATAGAAAATGGGTAATGTTGGAAGGGATCACTGGAGGTCATAGAGTCCAACTTGCCTGCTGAAGCAGCGTCCTCTGGAGCATGTTACTCAGGATTTCCTATATCTGTAGACCTAAACTGTTGTAGAACAGTGGTATGGAGCTTCTTAACTGGCTTGCTCCTCAAGAGAAGTGTAGCAGGTGCTGCTGGAGTGTCTTGAGCTAAATACCTGCCTGACCAGAATACCTGTGAAATGAGGATTATAGGTGGTGGTATCCAAGTTAAAGGCCTGCATTGGCTTCTTTGTGCCAGACTGATTATGTAGGTCTGAGAGATTAAAAACCCAAAGATACTAAAACTTTAACACTTCTTTTTACTTCTTTTTTTCAGGTAAAAAAAAAAAATATAATTTTTCACAAAATGCTTTGTTTCCTCAAAAATAAGCAGATTAATTTTGTTATCATGAAACATTTACCACTCCTGAGTTCTGTAGCTGTTACTAAAAACATTGATGTATAGGGTTATCACAGAGCATGTATTAATTTAGAGTTTGATTTCTGTTGCAGTTCCCAGAGTGTGGTTTCTTTGGCATGTATGACAAAATTCTCCTGTTCCGCCATGACCTGAATTCAGATAATATTTTGCAACGAATTACATCAGCAGAAGAGATACATGAGGGAGATCTTGTTGAGGTTGTACTCTCTGGTAGGTATTATTGTAACAGTGGCACAACTCTGTGTTCAGTAGATTAAAAGAAAATAGGACTTCATGGAGCATTATTTTCATGCCTGCCTTGAGCTTTTTCACTTTGGGCAATATACTTCAGGGTAGAGGTTTCTAAGAAAGTCCAAGTGTCACTCACTGATGCTTCAGTATTCAGTTTTGTTATTTTTTCATTGTTCTGTTTTAATCTTCTTCAGGTTTCTTATTAAAAATAAATCCAAACTATACAAATGAGAATTTATAAGTATAATAATACCAGTTTTTAATTTTTGTAATTGTTTAAGGTGAAATGCAGGTAGGATTCAGAATTTGTTCTTCCAACTGTTGTGGGTTTTCTTTTGCTTATATCTGTCTTTTTATTCTGTAGCTTTTACTATTGATGGCTTATGCTGTCATAAGACTTTATATAAATGTTGCTGAATCATACCTATAAAAACAGACTCTTACTGGTTATTGTAATGGTTTCTTTAAGCAATGTAGTCGTTAGAGTGGTGGTTATTAACCAATAACGAGGACAGAATAACCCCAGCCCTGATTGCCATTGTATGTGTTTGATCAATACTTCATCAAATTCAATCAAAAGTCAGCTGTAGTTAAACTACAAATAAAAGCTGGACTAGTGTTGAGCAGATTTTAAGTCCTTGAGGATAAAGTGACAAACTGAGACTATATATTAGGAGGAGAGACCTCTTGACTGTCATGAGCTTAGATTTGTAAACTTGGTCAATAAATATGAATTTGATAGCTGTAAGGCTGAGTCCTTGGCCACATTTCAGGGCATGTTTAAGATGTTCAGTAATTGATCATCTTATTTTAAACTTTTCATTGCTTCTGGTGAATAACATATTTGGAAAATTTGTTGTGTGACTCTTGGCAATCTCTGACAGTTTCCTTCTAGACAGACAGACCACTCAAAACTGAAGCATTTTGAAGACATGTAAATCTCTTTCAGTAGGATTTTAAAAATAAGAATCTGAATAGGGAGTGTTAGTACGTGTCTGATCAAAAACAATAGCCATCAGGGCAAGACAATCTTGATGTAAAATACGTTTTTTTTTTTTTTCCCTCAAAGAAACAGGACAAAAAAAATTGAAATATATCTATGCTTATTTAAGGAAAAGAATATTTCAGTGTTCTGTGAAACTTTATCCACAGTTCTGTTTGGATACACTGAGTATAATCTAATAAGCTTTTACTGCAACAGTCCTTTAGAAGATAAAAATCTATTTTTTAGAACTGTCTTTTTTTGAAAATTTTGTAGGTTACAGAACAGCTTGAAAATTAAGTTGCTCTTTAAAACATTTACTGTTGCTTTTAGCAAAGCTTGTTGTACCTGCCTTCAGCTTAGTGAGGTTTTCAACAGAGTGATTCGTACTGTTGATTAGCTGGGAACATTAGCCTACAGAGTTCAATAGATATTCTTCCTCAATAAAAATGTTTATTGAGAAGAACTATGTAGTCTCCTAAATGCATATTTAAATGTTATGTACAGTAAAATGCTGATTTCTAAATATCTTGTCAGCATTCTTTAAGTTAGCCTTTTTTAAAACATGTTCTTTCCATAAATCCTTGTTGATCCTGTGGCAAGAATTATAACTTACTGCAATTTTTTAAAAGCTTTGGCTACAGTTGAAGATTTCCAGATTCGTCCTCATGCACTTTATGTGCATTCCTACAAGGCTCCTACTTTTTGTGACTACTGCGGAGAGATGCTTTGGGGTTTGGTACGACAAGGATTAAAATGTGAGGGTAAGTAAGTCTATGATATTTAGTGTATTTGTGTGTGTATATCTATATAAGATGAGGAAGGAGAACTTGTATCATGTTTGGTATGTTAGCAAGTGATAAATACAGTATTTCCTAGCTGGAAGGATTTGTGCCTTGGAAAACCAAAGTTCTGATGTTGGCATTAATGCAAACTTGGGCTAATGTGTGACCTTGGGTGTTGTTTCCCACTTTGGAAAAAATAGCTAGCTTACAGCCTTGTGTTCTTCGCACAAGGAACACATAGTTTGGAGAGACTCCCAAAGGGGAATCCCTTTCCTTATGGCTTTCATCCAGCTGGCTGTGGAGCACTCTGCAGCCTGCTGTCAGGTACTAACGCTGCCTTCTCACTGAATCCTTCTTGGTTCTTGTGCTCCAAAGTGAGGGAGTGATGAAAGCCTCCTGGTGGTGGGAGATCAACTGCTTCCAAGTGTTAAACCTTGTTACTAGAACTGGGCTTACTGGAGAAAAAGCTGTTTTTGTGAATTGCATCAAGAGCACTAAAATCAGAGAATTTGACACAACAGTCTGTTTCTCCCTTTACCATTTTCCTGGGTCATCTTTTAAAAACTGCTTTATCAAAATACTAGTACTGCTTTTGTTACTTTGAATATTGGGAGGTTTTTTGAATAAACAAACTCCTCTTCCAGGTTGTGGGTTAAACTACCATAAGCGATGTGCCTTCAAGATTCCAAACAACTGCAGTGGAGTGAGGAAGAGGCGCCTGTCTAACGTGTCTTTACCAGGAGCAGGGCTTTCAGTTCCAAGACCAGCACAAGCTGAACACACATCCTCTGCCTCTGAAGAGGTATGTAATGGGAAAGGAGAAACAATTTCTGTTTTCAGTTCTTCAACCTCTGGAGAACTAGATAGTGTTTTAAGTGGCTCATGATGAGTATGTGGGAGTCAAGCTTAACCATTATGATCAGTTTTAGTGAATTTTAAAATACGATGATTCTTAGACTTGGACACTTACTGCTTATTATTACTATGAGAGATGCAAGAGGAAATAAATCATAAGTTTAATATATAATTTTGTTATTAACCTTTCACTCATGGTTATATCAAATCCTGAGAACTTTGGCTTCAGAATGATAAAACATCTTGCCTTCTTAGTAATACAGATTAGTTCTGTAATTATTGTATCAGCATAGATTAGGTACTTGGCCAAAGCAGTACAAATTGTAAGCTTTAATACTGGAGAAGAGTGTTCCCGATCTGCGGTTAAGCTTTTCACAGAGTTAATCCAAAAAGCCCCAAACCCCATCAATGAGGGTGCAGGGGATGAAGGGCTTAGAGTAAAAACAGACATCCGTAGTAGTTCCTTGTTGTGATGAGTGCTGAGAGGTTCTCAGTTACATAACAAATACCAAGTATCAACTATATCCCACCTATATTGGGATCATAAGACAGGACAGGCAGGGATTAGATCCATTTGTTTGTGCCTTAGGCTTTTATAATAATCTGTTACTTTACACTATAACTATTCTTACCACAATTTAAAATACAAATCATATAGTCTAGTTCAAAAACATGATTTTTGTAGCTAGGGGCTATAAAAGCTTAGTCTTTGGTATTGAAAAATATTTATTTTGATGTTTATGACTACTGGTAAGATTTATTCAGTGAACATAGAATTGTAAGAATTTATCACAGAATTTTACTTCATGATTTCTATGTGCATGTTTGGTACTTTTTTGATGCCTCTTCATTTACTCAATACCTCTTCTGTTATAATTACTAAAGTTTTTGTTTTAACTTCAAATAATTGTTTTGAGGGTGTTGAGT
The DNA here is from genome assembly GCF_017590135.1 of Pyrgilauda ruficollis. Taxonomy (NCBI): domain Eukaryota; kingdom Metazoa; phylum Chordata; class Aves; order Passeriformes; family Passeridae; genus Pyrgilauda; species Pyrgilauda ruficollis. The sequence goes on from NW_024525489.1 coordinate 14,879,840, forward strand.
TTTCTAAATAGCTTTGCGTAATTTAGTAAGCTATCCAGCATGCTATACCTTGCTTCTAAAATCTGATAGTTTGAGGTGGTGATTGGAATTTGGTTTGCCTGCCTCCAGTGATTTCTGTTTTACCTTCTGTATGGATGTTTGTATGTGAGTCTGCACATACAAACATCCATATAGATGGATGTAACTCTTGTCAGGTTGCTCAAAAAATGAATGTCATGAGTGAATTTCTAGCATTTTATCTTCTGTGGAAATAAAGGTACTTCCTGCTTTCTGTAAGGCTTTTCCATCTGCTGTTTTCATGTCTTTGTTTTACAATACCAGAATGTCCTCTTGAAGCTTTTTGGCCAGGTTGCTTTCTTGTCTGGTCACTTTTGGAGCCAGCACCTCCCTTACAGCCCCACTGACATTTTTTTTCATCCTCCAGGACCCCCAAGTCCTTCCCAGCAGGGTTGACACCAATCCCCATCCCCTGTGTTGATACAGGGAGGTGCCCCAACCCAAGTGCAGCACCAGCACTTGACCTTGTTGAGCCTCTTAAGTTTCACATGGACCCACTTCTCAAGCTTATCCAGGTCCTGCTGGATGGCATCATGTCCCTCCAGTCTGCCAGCTGTGCCACTCAAGGTGACATCCACAAACTTGCTGAGGGTGCACTCGATCCCACTTCTGTCATTGGTAAAGGCATTTAATAGCTCTGATCCCAGTGTCAGCCCTGAGGGATATCACTTGTCACTCATGTCTATCAGGACACTGAGCCATTGACCACTCCCCTCTGGATGTGACCATCCAGCCAATTCCTTATTCTCCTAAAAGTCTGCCCTTTGAATCCATCTCTCCACTTTAGAGTGAAGGATGTTATGGTGACCATGTCAAAGGCTTTACAGAATTCCCAATAAATGACACCTGTAGCCCTTTTCTTGTCCACTGATGGAGTCACTTCATCATGGAAGGCTGCTGGCTGTCCCAAATCACTTCCCTGTCCTTCATGTGCTTTAGCATCGCTTCTAGTAGGATCTCTGTGATCTTCCCAGATATAGAGGGGTGGCTGAAAGGTCAGTGGTTCCCAGGGTTGTCCATTCTGTCCTTTTTAAAAATGGGTGCAGTTTTTACCTTTTTCCAGTTCACTTGACTGCTGTGACTTTTCAAAGCAGTCATGGCAGTAGAATTGTTCTGGTGCAAATTATGTATTCCTTCTTTATTCCAGCGTTTCTGCCCAGAACCTAGTAAGAGGATTCCCTCTTGGAGTGGCCGCCCCATCTGGATGGATAAGATGGTGCTTTGCAGAGTGAAGGTCCCACACACCTTTGCTGTTCACTCTTACACTCGTCCCACCATCTGCCAGTACTGCAAACGGCTGCTTAAGGGCCTTTTTCGCCAAGGAATGCAGTGTAAAGGTAAATGTTTAATTTTCTGCTGTAGCAGTCAATTTCAGTAAAGGTCTCATATTTAAAACTGATTGCAACTTAGGTGGCTGTATACTGCAAAACAGCGACATGTGAGTTTTGAAAAATTGCATAATTTTCAGAAGATCACAGCAGCCCTCATTTTCATTGTAGTAGGCTGTGCATTGTACGTTTTTCTGAAAAATGAAATTTAATTATGTAGATTGAAAACACTGTAGTTCTAAAAGGATAATTATGAATTAATAAAAATGGGAAATGCTTCCTTTTTTTCAATATCTGTATTCTAGACTGACCACTAAGGAATCTGTGAGTTTTCATTGTATTAATCTAGTATAGGATACTGATTATGACCTTTTGGAGCTAGGTGCCTGTGCTGAACTTGCATGGTTTTTGTGTAGCATATGTTAACATGCATGGCTTCAGTTCTCAGGCTCTTCCATGTGGTTCCAAGGGCATAACTAACATGATCTCCTTCTGGATTTTTATTACTTAGTTAGTGCAGACTTATGAGAACTGGCCCAGGACAAACAACTTAATACAGATCTGTTGATGTTTTTGCAGGAAACAAAAGTCTAGTCATGAATCATAAACATTAATATGGAAAGGAGTTTCCATGTCTCTCATGTGAGTTTGTCAGACAGGAGTACTGAAGGTCAGCTTTTGGAGAGAGGGCACTTAATATATTTTCAGTTTGCTTTATTAGAGGAGAGAAAAAATTGTAAGCTTGCAGCTATGTTAGCCTTTTTTTTTTGACTAGTAATACTGCTGCCTCATGTGAGTAAGGAAGTAGTTTTATCTTTAATTTCTGTTGTTATTTGCAGTCTCTGTAGTCTGTTTGAAGTCTGCATCCTGAACTGGTTTTGATATTTTTTCCAGTCAGTGTGTCTCTTGGATACACATGATACAAAAATAATAAAGCCTAAAAAAGATGCCTTGTGGTTTTAACATACAGATGCTGCTGGCTATATACCATTGCTATGACTGTATCCAGCTGAACAAATGGGGCTACCGCATCAGTTTCAGGGAATTGAATGGCACTGGCTAAGAATATTACTTGTATGCATGTTGTAAGCATTTATGCATGGAAAACAAGCCTAGAGAAATGCCATGTATATGTGCAGGACAGAAGTAAGTGTCTTAATAGGCCTCCATTAACGCAGTAAGATCCTATACTTATTTTTAATATATCAGGAATCGATATCAAGCAGTTAAAATATTTTCACTGACTTTTCATACAGATTCTTAAGGTTTCCCACCAACTTTCTTGTGCACATTAACAAAGCTTGGGGTCTTTTAGTAGTTTTATGTTTCTGACTACCCGTAGGAGCCCTGGATTTCTTGATTTAATTCAGGTTGCTCTTTGGGCTCTGAGGATGATGTTTGAGATGCTAAGGCTGTATTTGTGGTAATAAATTAAATGTGCCCAGAAACATTCCCGGACACTGAGGTCAGCTGGGACACAATGACCCGTGTTCATGAACAAATTTTCTTAGCATCCCAGCCTGGGTGGCTCTATCAGACTGCCTGGAGCAATTTCATAGGATGCTCTGGTTTATGAGCTAGACCTTGGAACTGTTTGAGATTATGTTAATGTTGTGGGCCAAAAGCATGCCAGGGGATGTTTGTAGCTGTTTACTAGACTAGAGAATTGCATTGCTGTATCCAGGAATGTTTCTGAATATAGTTCAGTTTTTTAGGATAGATTCAGTCTTTTAGTTTCGTGACAGGATTTGAAAATGTCTCTGTTTCTTCCAACCTTCTTTAAAGTAGTGAAGTAATTGTATTTCATAATATGGACTGAAGTCATGGCTGTAAAATACTTTTAATGGGTCTCCTAGGATGCATCTTTTTAGGCACTCAGAAGCTGAGCAATATTGTATTCTGCTCCAAAATTTGTCTCCTCTGCTACTAAAAATGGAAAGATAATGGTTTTTCTCGTGTCTGGGCTTAAAAGAAAAACACATTGAACTTGTTTTGGATAGCAAAAAGAGGTTAAACTATCAATATGAAAACAATTGTGGGGGCAGTAGGGAGTTTTGAAATTCATGGCGTTGATGGAGTTGAAAATCACAGGGATGCAACTAACAAAGGAAATTCCTGTTCATACCAGTAATGTTGTATGCTGGACTTTGTTCAGTAGGCTGCATCTGGTACCTCGGGTGCAGAAATGGCACACATCCAGGTGAGATTCCATCTCCATCTCAGGCCAAATCTGGACATAATGCTATTCTGTCTGCCCTGTGTCAGCAAGAAATGGAGCAAATCTGTAGCCGAATGAGAGGGGAACTGGACTTCAGGATTTACTGTAGTACATATTTGTTCTGATGTAGTTGTGTGATCACAGATTTTGTGTGATCAGACCTCTGATGTCTGCAAGTCTTAGTTGGCTGGTGGGGAAAAATGTTAGAGATGAGACAGTTAAATCATATAGCAATGGAAAAAAGGATGTGGAACAAATGAAAGAATGGGAGAAATTACATAATGAGGGAAAAAATAGCTTCAGAAGAAGCTACAGAAGTAGCAAATAATTTTGTACTGGAAGGGGAAGTACTGACATAATAAATAGTGGTGGGACAAATCAACATGTGACATAAGGACAAGATTGCTAATTTCCTCCTGGAGGTGACCTCATTGGTGCTGTCTTCAGTTACATGCAAATGTATGAATATGAACTGAGTTAGTGTTGGAAGAAGTGAATTATAAATGTTAGTGCCTGGGTGGGAGTGAGGTTCTGATGTCATGGGCTCATTTATCTGCTGTTTTAGATTGCAGATTCAACTGTCACAAACGCTGTGCACCTAAAGTACCTCGAGACTGTCTTGGAGAGGTTATTTTCAATGGAGGTAAGATGAGAAACATGCTTTCAAATAGTGAGAGATCTTTTGAGGCTGAGTAAGATGCATTAGTGTTTAGTTTCCTCATCTCTGAATATTTGACATATTTTTATTTATCTTGCCAGTTTTTTCAGTTAAAATGAAAAAGATTCACTGTAAAACTTACACTCTGGTGACTTAAATTTTACTTAATCAGTCTTGACAAGTTCACTGAGCTTTTGCTTGGGATTGCTTAATGGAAATGAAAAATCTAGAAGCCACCCCAATCTACAAAATTTGAAGATCTGTTGTGATTGGTCTACTCATTGTTCACCATGAAATATATACTTTAAAATGTTAATATCTGAAGACACGTACCATTTTTTACAACTTTCACTTATCTTACTGGCCAGAGTTAGCAGAGGTGTTTGAGATAAAAGAGAAAGGAGAAAAACCCCAAGCCAAACCAAAAGAAAGACTTGCACTCTAATTTCTGGAAACCTCAATGAAGAAGGACTGCTTTTTGAATAGACCTTGCAGAATTGAAAGAGGAACATGTGGAACACTTTGTGGAAGAATGTTTAGAGTATTTTTGTAAGCCAGTGTTAAACTGATGAAGTATGGGTAGATGAGCAGATAGGGGTTAAAAACTGATTGAATGGGGGGGCCTAGAGAGTGATTATCAATGGCAAATAACTCATGGTGTATCCCAGGGGCCAACAAAGGGTCCTGTCCTCTTCAACATCTTCATTAATGGTCTTGATGGGGCAGAGTGTACCCGCAGCAGGTTTGCAGGTGACTGGGAGGACTGGCTGATATGACAGAGGGTTTGTGCTGCTATCCTGAGGGACTTCAACAGACTGGAGAAATGAACTTGGGGGATTGTTGGACCAGGTGACCTTTCAAAATCTCCTCCAACTTCAGCCGTTCTGTGGCTGTGTTGCCTTGTCACACATTTTTTAGTGAAACAAAATTGGTGACGTGGGACAGATCGCATCAAACTGTACAACTTGATTCAGAGGCTTGGGCAACAGCTGTGCTAGGATGTGCTAGGAACATGATGTTGCTGCAGCCTGGTTTTACTGCCCTTGTGATGCTAAAGTGGTGAAGGCCACATAGTTTGGGAACTATGGTTTCACGTAATTCTTCTGAGGATGTGAAAAGCAATTTATTTTTTGTTCTTTCTCCCATTCTTAATTGAACTCACCGCAAGTAAAAAACAAACACAAAAACAACCCCCCACAAACCAACAAAAAAAAAAACCATAAAAAGGCTACAGATGAAGATAATATGTCTTAATTCTTGGTTTTCCACAGTACCAGTTGTACAGCTTTTGAAAACACTAAATTTCTGCCTACAGAAAATCAAAGGTGAATAAGATCTGTTCCGCTTTTCTCTTTTCCTGTAATTCCACAGCTCCCCTTTTCTTTCTTACTTTTCTTGTTATGGACTACACAAGCAGGGGGAGCAGAGTTGGGTTGCTGTTAATGGAGAATTTCATTTGCACAGAAATAATTCTCTGGGTCATCTCTAGCCATCGAAAGGTTACTTTGTCCTGATTACTTGTGGAACAGAATTACTTAATGAGATTTAGGTATAGACTTTAGGCTTTTCACTCTGTTTCAGTATGGTTTGTGTTTTAGTTGGGTCTCTCTTGCCTTGGAATTTAGCAAAATGAAATTGATAATGTTCATTAGCATGCTCTGCTTACAGCAGAAGTGTCAAGACTTTGTATATTGTGATTGTAGTTTTATGTTTATTTCCGTAAGAGTGAACTGAAAAAAAAAGGTGTGTTTTGGAGGATTTTATTTATTTTTTTTAGTTGTGTGTTTGAAATAATGTCTGACTTGTGTTGTTTCCAGAACCTGCTAGCCCAGGCCAGGACTTGGATATGCCAATGGAAGTTGATAGCAGTGAAATGAACAGTGACGGTAGTCGAGTTCTAGATGATGCCGAAGAGCCCTCTCCTCCAGAGGACAAAATCTTTTTTATGGATCCATCTGACCTCGATGCAGACAAAGATGAGGAAGCTGTCAAAACAATCAGGTAAGTTACAGGATGGATTTCTTTGCTCAGGATATGTGTTGCTCAATATTGTGAGTAAAATGTTTCCAATTAGCTCAGTTTTGTTGCTGAAAGTGTATTTTCCCCTTGTGTGGAGTTTTGTGGTTTGTTTGTTTTGTTTTTTTTTTTTTTTAGCTTGAAAATACTTTGTAAAGTTCTCCTATCTCAAGAAAATCTGAAGCATAAATAAACTAAAAGAATACAGCCTCTTCTAATTGGAAAAATTGTTATGCTATGACAGTTATTGAAGAAATACAACCAGATTATTAAAGCAGGATAAAACTTAGAGCTTAACAAAGCTAATGTGTAGTTAAGGTCTCTGTGATATGATCCTAATTTAGTTACTGTTATATATGTGTGGATTTAAACAGCATTGGTTGGGATATTTTAATATTGGCATCATAGTCTATGCATGTTAGGCAATAGTTTGCTTTATTTATCTTGAAAGTGGTATTTCTGAAGTCTTTTATCCAATAACTGTTAACATAGTTCTTTAAATCAAATTTGATATTTTTATTTCTCTGTTATTCTGAGTAGTGTCATCTTGATTTTCTTAGTCATTCTTAATAAGATAAGCGCAGTTGTATTTGATCAAACTAAACATCGCTGTAGCTCAGGGCTTAATAGAAAATTTGTGAGGGAGAGCATATAATGATACTTCCCAACTTTCAGTGATTTATAGCTCAAGGATCTCCTGAGTGGGAAGCAACATCTACCTCTAAGTAGGATTTTTCCATTTATTTCTAATCAGATTGAACCAATTCAAGTTTCTGGCATGACAGCATCCTGTAGCCAATTCTGTAGTGTAACAACAGGCCATGTTAAAGCATCCTTACATTTTTTGTTTTGAAACTACCTCACGATATGTGTTTACAGATGTTTCTATTAGTGCCACATGTAGAGCTCTGGTGTTAGGCAGGCAGCTCGGTGGTTAGCTTCATTTTCAGTGCTATTAAAATCTGTATGTTTAATTTATGGCTCTCTCAGAATATTAGAGATTATCAAACGTTTGTCTGCAGGGCAGTTAATATACCTTAGCATTGATAGAATTTTCTAGTGCAATTATGATTTAACACACCCCAGTTTATGTTTTTGTAAGTTGAAAGTTTGCTTTGGTAGGGGCCTTCATTAACAACAGTATTATGAAGCAGCATAATTAACTTACATAGAGAAGAAGAAATGCTAATTATGCTGATGTTAATTATATTTCTGTGGTGTAAAATGGCATAAAAGACGAGCAGTCTCAGCAGATTGTTTTGAAAGAGGATAATTTCTGTAGGTGTCCTCAGTCCAGTGTGTTTCTTCTCTGTTCATTAAGTACTGCAATACTTGCCCTAGGAGACCTGGTAGGAGCTCAGATGCCTTATCAAATTCATCCATTAACTAAATCTGTATGGGAAAAAAGGTGTCTGTTCCTGAAAATTGTGGATTAAATGTGTGAAACGAGTATAATTGCAGAACTGTTGTATTTTAACTTGTTACGTATTAAACTGTTGTATCTTCTCTTTAGTCCTTCAACAAGCAATAATATTCCTCTCATGCGAGTTGTACAGTCAATCAAACACACAAAGAGGAAGAGCAGTACAATGGTGAAAGAAGGATGGATGGTCCACTACACTAGTAGAGACAACCTGGTCAGTTACTTTAGTTTCTTCCTAAATCAAGTTATTTCTCTAAACTAGTGTATTTTATTTCTGATTTAGAGTATCATTTGAAGGAATTTAGCTGTGATGTTCATTATAAAGAAATCTGGTTCCAGAGAGAAACTGTAATTTATTCAAAATTCTTCATGTGGTGATTGAACAGTACTTTTCCTTCTCCTCTTTGAGAAGGAAAAGCATCTCTACATTGTCTCAAATTAATTGCATATGTAGTATTTCAGCTTTCCTGAGAAAGTAACTCACAATAATTTGTTTGTGTCTTCTTTCTCTTTAGTAGTTGAACTAAATACTTGTCTCTTTTTCTATTTTACCCTGTGAAAATGTGGAAATCATAAGAATATTATGTGTACTGAAATGGCTGAGAGTATTATTCTAATGATCTAGGTGTTTGTAAATAGTTATGTGTAGATATGGAAGGCCCTAATTCCTCTAGCAATTCAGTCTAAGAGTTGTGGCTTGACTGTGTCCTTGGGTATGCAAGCATCCCCAAAAAGACTGTGTCTTTGTTGCCAGTGCTACCAATAATGCTACCTTAATTGAGTAGGCAATCTGCTTGATTTTTGTATATTGAGGAGGAAGACAAGGCAAAATAATAGGGTTCCATAGTATTGTCTGATGGGAGGAAGTGAATCCTCTTGTTTTTTGGTAGATGAATGAAAAGGATGAATTTAAGAAGTTCCCAGAACTCATGGAGTTCATAATGCTTTATGGCATATTGACACTGTTCGTGAAAGGCAGCAGAAATACTTTTTCATTCTTTATCTCTGTGGCATCTGATTGAAGGACACAGAATTTAGAGAAGCAAGGTTAATTAAGTTCTGATTAAATCAATTTGAAGGTTGATAATAGCTCAGGTTACTGTAATATTTTCACTTTTTGTGATTGTCAGCTAAACTGACTGCTGTAAATAGTCTTTGTGGAGCTACCTTAAAAGCCATTTCTTTAAGGTACAGTTTTCTAGTACCTAGATGTATTTATCGCAATCCAAAATAAGCATCTAGTGTATTTTAGGTGTGGTTACAGCCAAGACTACATAAAAGTCACAATTATCATCAGCTAGCTCTGGAAAAACTAAGGCCAGGTAGCAGACAGAGGTGAGTAGTTCTAGCAGAACTGTTCAGAGCAGACCTGGTATTCAGCTCTGATTTAAACTTTCAGTACAACCAGTATGTTTTCCCATGGACTTTTTTTTTAACCTCCCCTTAAGACAGTGATCTGATGAAACACCTTGCTTAGTTTGATTTTCTTCATCTGTCAGTCTGGCTGCTATGTTGATGACATCAACTGAAAAAGGCCAGTCAAATGGAGTATCCTGACCCAAAGGATAGTCAGCCAAACAAGATCTCACAGAGCTTCCTAATGGGAGGAGACTTCCGTATTGGGCATTACAACATCGGCTATTTCCCTTGACCGTTCCGTTCTCAGCAATGTCAGACTGTTTCCTATTCCTGAAACAACTGAGCTTCCTATCAGTTCCAGACAGGTTCATTTTAACAGCAGAATCTGTGTGCTTCTTGTGCTCCCTGATAACAAGATATTTCACTCCTTAAAATGAGAAGTTTGTGTCATCATCTTTACTCTTTTTCTGACCCTGGTCCCATCCTTTCTCAGAGTAGGGTATGGGGCAGATTTTGAACCCCTGAGTAAGTTACCAGCCTTTTCCTTAATTTCTCTCCTCCAAAGTCTTTCCTGATTCACAAGTTAATAAAGGGCATATATGTTGAAAAGGAGGGGTTTACACCTTTGATTTCACCCATTGTCCCGGTGCTGTCTGGGAACTTCTTTTAGTTAAATCCATTTTTGATCTAGTTTTCTTTGTATAACTCCTGTAGGTTGACTTAGCTTCTCCCGGAGTGAAGTGATTTAAGCTCTGCTTAAATATGGCAAAAAAAAAAAGGCTTTGCTTTTAATATGACAAAATTTATAAAATAGAAATATAATAGAATAATATTTCAAACTTTGTCATCCTAAGTTAGGGTTAGGGGTCTTGGGTTTTTGTCCCAGAAAAATAGAAGTGGTTTTCTAACTATATGAGCATGGTGCAAGCAAAGTATCTTACAGATACTTTGATTCATACAACCCTATTAGCTTTCTAAAAGCTTCTTTGTTTTGAGGAATATTCTTCTGCTTAAATTACAAGACAGTTATATACAACAGTTAATCCATGTTGTTTTTTGGTGGGGGAGATTTCTTTTTGGTGGGAACTTTTAGCAAATGGCTATATAGTCTGTCTTGTGGGTTTTTTTTTCCCCCACAAAGTATTTTTTTCATTTGAATCTCATAATGTGTCTGTTTTGCCTCTATATTGATGGAAGAATTAAGGACTTAGGCTTGTTCAGTGCTTGAACCCTTGCAATGTAGGTATGAGAGCATAAAGGGAGAAAGCATGACTTCCACAGTTGTCACTAAATTTAAATAATTCAGATTTTGTGAGAATATGCACCTGGAGTAAAACCTGTCTAGTAACTGTTTTTTCCTATATGAGGTAACTCCTGTTGTCACTGCTTTTGCTGTAAGGTAAGTGATATTTTTGCTAGTTTTTGGAAATAATTTATGACCTTCTTCTTCAATTAAGACAAAGTCTTTATTCCCAAAGTTTATTTTTTCATTTCTGTAGTCTAAGATTACTGTAGATTAATTTTGAATTATTATCACAGTAATTTAAAGCATTTTTTAATGTAAATACTGAGATAGCAAAAGCTATATGAGAGGTTTATTCCTTATGTAATTGTACTGTACATTTTGTAGAGAAAAAGACATTACTGGAGACTGGACAGCAAATGCCTCACACTATTTCAAAATGAATCTGGAACAAAATATTATAAGGTAATTAATGATGAGTAATAATTATGTTTCACTTTATTTATTCAGTGCTTTATAGATATGACGTCTACTGTGAGCAGTTTATGTATTATCTCCATTTTCCCATCTCTTTTTGAATCAAAACTGTGACCAGGTTAATTGTTGCCCAAAGCCTGTAAGTGAGAAGGACCAAGACTAACTCTGAGAAGTTGCTTGCAGCTCCTGCTCTAATTCCCTTGAGTACGTCTCTCCTTACATTTTTGCATGTACTGTTCTCCTGAATTACCTGGTATATTAAGCTTTCCTCACAATTACCAGAGAATTTCTTTGGCCACCAGTTGAATGAAGGCTTGGATTTTTGTGTTCTCTGAATAGTTTGCATGCTTATGTGTTTTATTTCAACATTCCTCAAATTCAATTACTCCCTACTGTACAACTGAAAGTTTCAAGTAAGATTTACAGGAAAATTTACTGTGTAGCCTTATGTTTATATAAATGAAGCTTAGTGTTTTGTCAATGTAGGATTGTGTTTGGTGGTGGAATGTTCAGAAAATGCATTTGAATGTGTAAACAGGACTTTTCCCTTTCTTGTCTTATGCCTTTAGGTGGGGGTCCAAATCTTGCAACTTCTTCCTTTATAACAACTCTAAGATCAAGCCTTTTCTCTGTACACCCAGCTAAACTTGCCCAGATCCTTTTCATCCCTATCTTGACCAATGCAGTCTCTTCTCAGACCTCTCTGATACTTGTATTGCCCTGTGCATTCAAAACACAGCTGGTAAAATATGTTCCTTGCTTGTTGCTCCATTACGTCACTGCTTTTAGTCCTTTCATTTGCCCCTTTGCATCCCTTGTTTTAACTGCTTAGATCTGATTGTTTGTCTTGGCTGTTAGAGTAATTCACAGTTTTTGCCTTTACATTTATTTGCTCTTCATCTCAATCAGCTGCTGTCTCTTATCCTCCTAATAAACTCCTGCCCGGTGTTTATCTGCTTGTTCACTACTCTTGCAAGTGACCTGCACCTGCACCTTCCCATGGATGTGGAATGTCCTCCTCCACCTAGTGTGAATGTGAAACCATTTCTTCCTTGAGATCTGTTCTCTAATACTCTTGTACCATGGTCTTAAACTGACCAGGTAGAGGATAATATCTGAATGCAGATAATATCTGCTAATATCTGTATGAAAGAGAATATTTACCCATAATGATTCTGATGCACAAAGCAGTGCTTACTGATTAGTGCGTATAGCTGCATCCTCTCCTTAATGTTACTGTTTCACTTTCTCTCCCTCATGCTCTTTTCTGCCTAAGCTGTATAAACTGCAAGGGGAAAATGGTCATTCTCTATTTGTGCATCACTTACCCATGTAGTGGGGGTGTGTCTCGTGATGAACATAAATTTAGTTTGAGAAGAAAATAGTAGTTGTATAGAGAGAACTGTGGTGGGCCTGAAAATCTGTCTAGGCTTGTATATAGGAATTCAGAACACCTGGTGTTCAATGGTCATGTGCTGTTCAAATTTGTTTATGAAGCTTGGTGTTTTGGTTTTGTTTTTTTGATATATTTGATTTGGTTTCTTTGCAACGCTTGCAGTTATGGGTGTTAGTGTATTAAAATATTATGTGCATTTTCATTTTTTAATTTTTAATATCTTTCTTCAGGAGATTCCACTTTCAGAAATTCTCCAGGTGACTCAGCCTCGAGATTTTTCACACGTGGTGCAGGGCAGCAATCCCTACTGTTTTGAGATCATCACTGACACGATGGTGTACTTTGTGGGCGAGAACAATGGCAGCACTCATCACAGTCCAGTTCTTGCTGCCTCTGGAGTTGGACTTGACGTAGCTCAGGGCTGGGAGAAAGCCATCCGCCAGGCCTTGATGCCAGTCACTCCTCAGCCTAGCGTTTGCACTGCTGCAGGACAAGGAAAAGATCACAGTAAGCAGGCAGACAAGGCTCTTGTTCATATGCTGAAGCTGCTGATGGTAGTGATTCCTTTGGGAACAGTGCTTATTTAGAGTGAAGTATTGTCTGTTGGTTATCTGCTGAATTGGGTTCATAATTTTCCATGAGTCTCTAAAAAGTGACCCTCAGGTTTGTGGAGGGTGGGCAAATCCTTTAATCCTTTGTAGCAGAAAGTAGTAAAGAATCAGATTTACAATATGAATGCAGAATGCAGAGTTTTGTTGTGGGACCACTAAGAACACATGCAGATGTAAAAAGGGAGTATAGATTAGATATTTCTAATATACATAACTAAATAGATTATATGCATACATTTTGAAAGAACCAAACTTGGATTTTTTTCATGTTAATACCTATATATGTTTATATTTTAAAAATTCTCTGAGATGTCAGTAGCTAAGGAGAAGAAAAGGAGTTATTGTTGCTATGTAAATACCATCAGTATGTAAAAAACTTTTACTAAGCTGTGGGTAGTTATAAAAAGTACCCTGTTCTTCTTTTTATGCACCTTCCCTCCCTTTTATCATCTGGCATGGGATTATGTTCATTATCAAGGCTACCCTAAACTTATATATTGTATTCTTTCTTTTAAGACACCTCCGTGTTTCTTGCAACAACATTTATTCTCATTCGATACTGAGATTTATGCTTTCACTTTTAGTTTCCTTTCAAATTCCAGCTACTCTTTAATCTCCTTGCAGAAAAATTTTCTTTTGTAGATTCTGAGATCAGTTTTTTTGTCTCTGATGTCTGGCTACTCTGCATCAGCAACAGTTAAGAACATGTAAATGCTAGTCTGAGGTAAAGGCACTTCCTGTGAATGCAGCAATGGTCTGAAATAGTAAACTATGAAATGCCAGTACTGGCGTTGGTACTTAATTACAGTGAAGAAACATACATGTGAGATGGTACCTCATACCTGCCTTTATACATACATAAAATGCCACTTTTGATACGGAAATTTTAGTTTCATATATATATATATATGTATGTATGTATATATCTCTATATAGATACACCAAAATTCTCTTTGCTTTCTAGCATCTAAGGCTTACTGTTGCTGACAGACTTGCAAAGACACTTGATTTTTCCAAAACAAATAGTTTTTCAGATATGTATAATAACATTCCATTGACATTGGTAGGGAAGAGAACTGCAGTGGTAGATGCTGAGAGGAAGTATTTTAGTATGTTTAGGATTCTAGGAGTATAAGAAACTACTGTGAGTTGGGGAGTGGTATTTACATAATTTTAGACAACTCAGGTTGGTTTTTAAACTTTCAGAAGGCCACAAAATGTCTGTTCATCCCTCTTCTTCCTACACTTTGTGAATCATGAAATGTGTCTCAAGAGCCCTTAAGATAATTAGATTTTAATTTCAAAAAAAGTCTCAAATACGTGCTTTTAAATGAAAAGACCCAAAAGAGGTCTTTTCATTTAAGGAGGAAGGAAGACATTTCATTTAAGGAGGAGGAAGACATTGCTAGTGCTTGAAATACTTGCAGCAACAGAGAATTTGTAGCATCAAAGTGTCCACAAGGCACTATCTAGTTATTGTATACCCCATTGTGGCCAGAGGTAGTTAGAAATGAGGATGTTCTCCCAGTCTGACCCATGGCAAAGAATCCTTTGTAACCATGTACCTAGTTTAGTGTTTGGGGTGGGGTGTTTCTTTGTGGGGTGATTCTGAGCTAAAATAACAAAGAGACCTGTCTGCTGTAGAGGAAATTTACCTGCTGCAGAAGTTGTGTGGAATTGCGGCATTACTAATTTCTTTAGAAGTGACTGCTTCTTAGCCCTTACTCTTGCACATTTCAGACCCTAGAAAAATGGATTTATTTGGAAGGAATAACTCATTCTTTACCTCTGAGTTATTTAGTATTCTGTAGCCATCTGTGGATGAGGGTTCAGTGTGTTCTGTTAAACTTCCAAAAACTGTATTTTTATTTTCTAGTTACCTTGTAGCAGTTTTTGTTGACCTTAGGATTTTTTTGTCTGACTTCTTTATTGTTTTCCCTTGTGTTCTGTACGGTTACTTCAGTGCTGATTTGACTATAGTCAATAATCAGTAGGCATCTGCAAGACTCAGAGTTCATATTTTAGATGCAGACTTCAGGGTGTCTTTGAGAATTAGTAGTTGTTCCTATCTTGTCGCTCTAAATTTCTTCTTTGAGGTAAAGCACAGGTGGCAAAAATCAGGCATCTTTTTTCTCTGAATTCTCTTTAGGATGATAAAGGCTCTTTTCAAACTGCTAGTTTATAGTGTGTTTTCTAGCTACCTTGTAGATGAATAAGCTCTTTTTCTTCTTTAAGTTAACATAATATCACAGAATTGTTGGGGGTGGAAGGGACCTCTGGAGATCATCCAGTCCAACCCCACTGACAAGTCAGGGTCCAGGTTACACATGAAAGCATCCAATTGGGTCAGGAATGCCTTCAGAGAGACAGACTTCAAGTGGTAGATGTCTGTTAATCTGAGATGCTTTACTTTGGCCATGGAAGTCAAAAAAGAAGGGTATTTCCTGCCTGCCTTGGTATATCTCTTCTTGTGCATCAATGTTATTCCTGTAATGAAAAGTTCATGTCAATGTCTGCTGCAGACTGAAGGATTCTTTAGCTGATACATTTACTTGGAAATTACACTTCCTGAATGTGCCCTTATGTTCCAAGGATTGATTTGCTTACTGTGCTAACTGATCCTGTCAAACTCAAAATGGTCTGCTAAATGCCCTTCCAGAACTAGCCAAAGTGGAGTAATCCGATTCCTCCTTCTACTTGTGCTATCTACACTTCTGCTGACCTATTGGGGGTTTAATGATGTGACTGCAGGGGATTCATATATGTCCTATAGGAAAGTTACTTCAGCCCCCCCTTGTCTGTTAATCTTCTCTAAGAAAAGTAGCATGTTATGGTTTGTGAGCTAAACTCTGCCAGCTTTCACAAAAAATGCTGTCAAAGCAGCATTTCCATGAAATCCTGGTCAAGATTTTTTTTTTTTTTTTTAATCTTATGGGCTTTACAGCGGTGGAAGGGATCAGTTATTCTGTTACTTGGTTTCTTTGATCTGTTTTCTTTTCTTATACATTAATTCTGTATATCTTGGTGCCACAGAAGATAAGAAGCCGCGTTCATTTGACTATGAGAGATCTACCTGCTCCTCTTGCCTGTGTTTTTCTTTATTGCTACCAGAAATCATTGTTCATTTAATGAACTATGATACAATTACTAGTGCTTTTGGTTCTCCAGCTGTCTATTGTGTACACACTTGTGTTGTTCTACTGTTTTTGTATCAGGAATAGGACAAAAAAAGACAAATAATCCCAGCAAAACATTTAGGGTTATTTGTCTAATGAGTTCCAGAGTATGAAGTTTCTGCAAAACAACACTAAAAATCATTTCACTGATACTGGGTTAGAAGTCAGTAAAGAGTTCTTGTTGATTACTGTTTTTCCACTCTTTTTAGAAAAAGTCTGCCCTTTTTATTTACTTACTTGGCTTTATCTTCTTTATTGCAGAAGAATTGTCTCTAAGCATCTCTGTTTCAAATTGCCAGGTCCAAGAGAATGTGGTGAGTCATGTGCATTGTATTACAGTGATGTTTATTTATCTGAGTATTACAAAGTAATTGGTAGTAGCAGTGTCTGGATGAGAAAGCAGCACCAGCGCACTGTAGGTAAAGAAGTCCATGTTATATGCAGGAAGTAAACTACTTGTCTGCCATGGCTGTTAGTTTTTATGAATGTGTGTCCCTGCTTTTGGTGCAGCTCAGTGGATCCTTTTCAGGAAAAGTTTGTTGTGTTTTCCCACTCCTCAGTGTAATGATAGTACCTTTTACAGATTTTGATTAATGTCAAATATAATTATAACCTAGCCAGTAATAACTAATGTGAACATTTTAATGACTTAACATTACATTTTAATGACTCCTGATATTTGGTTTTTTTTTTCATGCATTAGGATATCAGCTCTGTGTACCAAATATTTGCTGATGAAGTGCTGGGTTCTGGTCAGTTTGGTATTGTATATGGAGGTAAATTGCATTATGTTCCATTATGCATTTATTAAGGTAGAATATCTGCTCAATAAAATTATCCTTTTCACGCTTACTTAGCTGTATCTAGAATGTCTAGGTGAAGTCAATCTTGTTAAAAGTTGTGTTTGTATTACTTTGCTGCATGTCTCTGCAGTTCTATGTACAGTATTTCTTACAATTAAATTCTTCCATTTACAATTTTGCATTGGCATCCTAATCTGTTTAGAATATGTGTTGCATTTAATACAAAGCAATCCAATTTGGCCATGTTTTATGATTTTTTAAATTGTAAATTCTAACACTGTTTTACAGCATTAGAAGTCATATATTTGCTGTCAGTTATACCTGTTTTGAATTACACCTGAGAGATGTGGCCAAAAGCAATTAGAAAAACACATAATTTTTTGACAGTATGCATGCAAACATATTATTGTTGCGAACAAATTTCTGTCAGCAGGATAAAATAGAAAGAGGTATTATTTGCCAAGAGTGTTAGCCCTAGGTTTCAAATCTAGTATTATCACCTAGTTTTTAAAACCTGTTGCAGCATATAACTTGTTTTTAGTATGTCATCACAAAAAAAAGAAAAATACTAGAAATGCCTTGAATTTCTAGTATATGAAATATGAACTGTTTCTATCTCTCTCTTTTTTTTTTTTTTTTTTAATCTCGTGTTATATCTCAAGTGTTGAGAAAACCACAGACCATAAATCTGGAAAGAAAAAAGAAAAAGTCATAAGTAATGATTTACAAGTGGTAATCTTTCTGCTTCTGTCACAATTTCTTTCAAATCAGGAAGTATTGTGGCTTTGATTTTTCTGTGTGTCAATTGTGTAGTTAGATACTTTATTACTTCTAAACTGCTTGGTGGAAATGCAGTTTGGTCTGGTTTTACATCACTCTTGAAAGAGGTCAGGTTTTTTGCCCCCTTTGTATTTCTTAAAGCATAGTGTGAATCAAAATGTCCTCCCTCTCTTATGAATAGAAATTAACAAATGCAGACACTTATTTTAATGACTGGATTTTATTTTTCCTAAATTGCCTTGTAGGTAAATTTCAGTTTGGTGTTTTGCAAGATTCAATGCTTACAAATGCTTGTAAGTGTAATAAACACTTACAAAAAGCTTTCATTGGTTATTTTTTTTTTTACTGGATAAGGGCTTAAAATATATAGGATATGCTTACTTCTTAATATAAAATCACAAGCTGAAAGGGTGTGAAAAGACAACATAAAAGACTATGATTTTGCTGGCTCTACACACTGCTTAATTGTTGCTGGTATTTGGAGAGACTAGATCTGATAACTTCTGATATTGGCTTATCTGCACCTGTGTAGTCATACTGAAATAATGGTAACAGTTAATGGAAAAATTAAGTTGCTTTCATTGTTGTGGGGTTTGGATTGCATTTTTATTTTTTGTTGCATTTTTTGTGTCCTCTATTCTTGACAAACGTTTTCAAAATTGCAAATCAAAAGTTGTAGGATATAGATATCCAACTCCTGCATCAGTGAGAACAGTTTCCCTCTGCTTTTCCTTTCAAACTTTGATTACTTTGAAAGATCTGAAAAAAGGGAGACAGAAAAAAACTACTCTTGACATTTTCTTACTGATGTAAAACTTGCACTGAAAACTGGCTGGCTGTGTTTTGTTTCACAAAAGGAATTTTCAAGCTGCTTTTCTGTTACTCTTCATGGGCAAGTTTTAGCTGTAGTCTAGCTTATGTAGTTAGGTGTTTTGTTAGATAGGTTGGTTTGCTTTATATTCTTTAGCAATCTAGCATTTGCCTTCTGTGTTTTGCATCTAGTTTGTAATTCATTGTATTTGTGCTTCATTTCAATATAATTTCCTTTATCTGGTGGAGATAAGCCCTTTATTCATGATGATGTTAAAGGCAGGTGTAGTAGTTGCTTGGCAGAGCAGCTGTGGAGCAGTTCCTGTGCCCTGCATAAGCCCTGGCCACCAGTGCTGACCAGGGAGCAGCAGGGGAGGCTGGCTGGCTGCTGAGGTGTAGCTGGGCTCCCCACAGCAGTGCTGGTAGAACCTTCTGTGACACTTCCACTGTAGCTGTATCGTCCCTTCTCCTAAAATGGCTTCCAAGCCCTTCACTGAGCAGATGAAGAGATACTTTTCTTTGGTGCAGACTTACTGGTCTGTCGTAGTTTAGTATTAAATGTCTCAGATTTCCAAGGTCTTGCAGTGTGTGATTCCATTAACCTCTCTGATGTGACTGAAAGAAGCCAGCTGTGAAGAAGCTGGGGAAGCATTAAGAGCTCCTCACTTCGCCCTGGACACAGCCTCCCTGTGTATTGCAGAACGCTTCTCATGGAGCTGATGCAGGTTGCAGTAAGGAATACTATGTGGTGCTGTCAGCTTTCTATCTCTCTCTCCACAACCTTTTCTTACCACAACCTTTTAGAGCTTTTTGATCGCAACAGACTGCCTTGGGTGTTAGATGTGTTGCTGTTCTTTGGGCTACTTGCTCTCATGTTCCCAAAGAGTATTAGGTGTGTAATTTCCTGTGCACATGGAGCCCATAAAAGTATGAAACCACTATAGTGGGTGTGTAGATCTGTCTTCACTTTGGCCTTGAATTGTTGTTGATTTTACAGGAGAGGCAATATTCTGTGGAGTAGTTATTACTTGCTTATGTGGAAGTCCCTTACACAAGCAAACCTTCACCCAATACATGTAATGTCAGTGTGTGTGTACCTGACAGCAGAGTGGTAACTGGTTTAAGTTTAAACTACAGAATTCCTGTCGAGGTTGATCACTTCTTTTACTCATATACCATTTGCAATTCTAAATATAAATATGGTGATATTGTACGCTTGACAGAATATACTGGTTTCCCCAAAAATGAATTTCTGCCGTAATGTTTAATAGCTATGAATTGCTTCTATCTCACGATGGCTGACACTGACTTTCTGTTCAGGAAAACACAGGAAGACTGGAAGAGATGTGGCTATCAAAGTCATTGACAAGATGAGGTTTCCAACTAAACAGGAAAGTCAGCTTCGTAATGAAGTAGCCATTCTCCAGGTATAAAAGTGTTTTGGAATCATGTTGGAGTTTTGTCTTAAATAGACCATTAATGAGATTTTGTATTGTGTGTAAGTGTTCTGAATTGATTTTTAAATCTACATCTGTGATTTCTCAGTACTTTCGGAAGAGGGAATCTTAAAAAAGCAGGAACTCCTGAGTATTTAATAGAGTTGATAACTTGGGGATGATATCTACCTCACTGAAGCCATGTATTTTGGCTCCATGTTGACTCCCTCAGTATTATTTTCTGCTGTTTTCCACTACTAGCTCCTCAGTCTTTGAGTATTATTCTTATACTCAGTAATTTGAGTACAGAACATGCATCAACTGTAAAATTAATCATTTGAGCTAAGTTGTATTAAACAAGTTATCCTTAGTAGTTGTTGTGTTCCATGGGTTGACACTTGTTTTGAGCTATTTTCTTTCCTCAGATTTTTTTTTTTCTCACCTTTATCTATTTAACTGTTTTTTTTTTATTTGTGGTCAGCATTTCTGTGTAATTCAGGCTATTTCATACAGTTTTATTTTAGTAATGTACCTGTGCTACTTTGTTTTAGAATTTGCACCACCCTGGGATTGTGAACCTCGAATGTATGTTTGAAACCCCAGAACGAGTCTTTGTTGTGATGGAAAAGCTGCATGGGGATATGCTAGAGATGATTCTTTCCAGTGAGAAAAGTCGACTTCCAGAACGAATAACTAAGTTCATGGTCACTCAGGTGAGCAGTCAGTTCCTCTGCTTTGAGAGGAAAGGCTAGATTTGGGTTTTGTAATTATAGGATGAGAATTTGGAGGAGGAGTGTTCTGTACTGTTATTTAAAAGAGACAGCAGAGAGAGCTACACATCTAAGGAAAGTTGAATAAACAAGAAAATAACTTTGAATGTTAATTACGTTAATTTTTTTGGCCCTTCTTTCCCAAGACTTAACGTTATGGACATCTAAAGATGAATGTAAAAACAGTAAGCATTCAAAAAACAGAGCAGGATGTTGGGGGGGAAGAAGGTTGGGGAAAATAAACCTGCTTGTTTTCAAGTCTTAGTAGGCTGGAAAAAACCAGTATTTGCACAGTATATGTGGGTTAGTTCTTGAGGACTATGTTGATAGAAATTGCTGTATTGGTTAGTTTGTGTGTCTTTTGACACTTCTGATCTGCTTGAATGTATTCTGAAAGTGTTCTTTCATTTTGTAGATACTTGTTGCTTTGAGGAATTTACACTTCAAGAATATTGTGCACTGTGATTTAAAACCAGAAAATGTACTACTAGCATCAGCAGAACCATTCCCTCAAGTGAGTGAAGATTAAACAATACTTTTCATTACTATTCATCAGGTTTTTTTAAAGCAATATTGACACTGCTGATTAAAAAGCAATCTCTTGTGGGATTTTCAATTGACTTCTAGAATTACTTGAACTGCATGTATTGTAGTCGTCTCTTTTTTTCTCCTTGTCTCATTAAGTGCCTTTAGTGCATTGCTCTTTCTTATACTCTGAGGAGGGCTTATTGACTTGGGCTTACATGTTGAACTTGATCTGGATCCTTTTATCTCCATAAGTGCCTGTTGTGTTCAAGTTAAGGAACACAGGATCATAAAGATTTGAACACTGGTGCATGTGCCAGCTATTAATGCGTTTCACTGGGATGTTCTGTCAAGAGCTGGCTGGCTCTGAGCTCAAGCTAAAACTCATTGTTGGATTTCCGTGTAGCCGAAGCCTCCAGCTTTAAGAATATGATTAAGAGGAATGTGATTTGGCTGGGATTCGTGTGTGTTTTTAACTTTGGTTCTGTGCCTTTTGAGAGAGAGGATTCACTTCTGAAAATGAGCTGGGTTTGGAATAAAGATATTTTTTCCTTATTTGCACATTTGTGGCCATGTAATACACAAACTGCCTCAGACCTGAGTCTGTGCAGGCCCAGTTCAGATCTTGATCTGAAGCGTGGCTGATCTGTATGCTGCAAACCCAGCAACCTAAAACCTTAATGGACTGGTTTACATGGGGTTTGTTCTGTTTGCCTACAATGTTTATGTGATGGCAGAAAGGGTGTGAGGTCAAGCAGAGGTTTCTCAGTTTAGAATGTGCTGCTTTTGCAGGTGAAGCTGTGTGATTTTGGCTTTGCACGCATCATTGGTGAGAAGTCTTTCCGGCGCTCTGTGGTGGGCACCCCTGCGTACCTCGCCCCTGAAGTGCTCAGGAGCAAGGGCTACAACCGCTCCCTAGACATGTGGTCAGTAGGAGTTATTGTCTATGTGAGCCTCAGTGGCACATTCCCATTTAATGAAGATGAGGATATCAATGATCAGATTCAAAATGCAGCATTTATGTACCCACCAAATCCTTGGAAGGAAATTTCTAGTGAAGGTAAAAAATTAATTTTTGCTATTAGAATGTTTGTGTATGTAGGTAACACTTGCAAATGCTTGAACGTCAAGGTTCATTTAGGAAGGAGTGTGAAAATTATTGATAGTTTTTTAGTAGACTATGCCAAAGTAGATAAATATGAGTTAAATATATTTGTGAAAGATAAATTGTGGAATATAATGCTTTAGATAATTTTCAGGGCAGGGGAGTCAGGAGATTTAGCAAGAAATGTGAATTTTATGTATGATGAATGGGATGAGTAATCTGACACTTCCCAAAAGTCCCAAAGGAGTTAATTCATGTGTGGGTATTTGCTGAATGCTGGTATATTTTATCTGAACTATAATCACAGAAACGGCTCAAAGTTGAATCTGGAATTGTAGTGTGTACACTAGGAAGCATGGATTTAAGTGTCAGGTCTGAACAATACCTAGAAGTTTACAAAGCTGGTTTCTAGAGCTCTTCAGTGCCAGCTTTGGTTATATGTTGTTATCATGTTTGGTTAATACATTATTAATACACAGGTAGATGTGGAAGGATGTATACAAAAGTATACAATAGTGGAAGTACTATATCATTGTGGAACACAGGATTATGCTTAAGCTTTTTAGGCATATCTGAAAATCACTAAAATCAGTAGGGAAAAAGATTAATGAATAACACAGTAAAGCTTTTAGTGTTTCCATCAAAAGTAGGGGGAACTTACTGTATACCTATATTGTAGCCACATTTAACATAAGCAAAGCTAAATATAAAATTCAAGAGCTTGGTTAAATTTAAAGGAATTCAGTGTAGGATACAGTCACACATAAAAAAAATTCTACTGCAGCATGTGAATGATGATAGAGGTTAGTATTTAAACAATATAATTTTTGTTTTTCTTTGCCAGCCATTGATTTAATAAACAATTTGCTTCAAGTGAAGATGAGAAAACGTTTCAGTGTTGACAAATCCCTTAGTCACCCATGGTTACAGGTAAGCCCATCTGCCTTTTTCACTATGTTTATAATGGGTGAATAATTTTTTTGGCTGAAATCCTTCAGAGGCTTATGAAAACTGCAAGTGTTACATTCTGTTAACAAGCATTTGTGAAGGCTTGAGCATTTCTGGTTTTAGCTTTACATTTGATGTGCTCCAGGGTTCTGACCATCTGAGTGCCTTCTTTCCTCAAGGGAAATGTGTCTTACTGCCTCTCCCACCTTTCCGTTTCTGTCTGACAAGAACATGGGTTTACTCTCCTGGCTTCCCTCCTGACTGTGGGCAGTGATGAGTGCATGGAGCCCTGTGAAATCAGCATGGGGACAAACATTGTTTGTTCAGTGCTGAAGTGGACACAGAGCCTGCTGTGTGCCGTAATTTGTAGTCCCCTTAGAAAAGATTTGTTTGGAATGGAGTTTATCTGCTGCTTTCACAACCTTAGATACTAGTCTATTTAATTTTGAACTATTCTTTGTGGACAATGTTGGAGCTTTTTTTTTTTAACAGATCTTTTTGGTTGTATCTTGTGGCTATTTACACTAAAAATGGACACAAACTGCAGAATTTATCTGTGGGAATGTACTATCGCTGTTTCTTAAAACTGCTTCCTTAAATCTCTTTTACTCCTTAGGATTATCAGACTTGGCTTGACCTCAGAGAATTTGAAACACGCATTGGAGAGCGTTACATCACCCATGAGAGCGACGATGCACGCTGGAAAGAACACGCTTATGAACACAACCTCGAGTACCCCCAGCACTTCATTATGGCTCCCAACCCAGATGACATGGAAGAAGACCCTTGATTTGTTCATTATGCTAAATTGCAGCAAATAAGGATACTTCAGGCAGAAACTGAAGAAAGTGGAACAGCTATTGCTGTTTCCAAATGCTGAACACATAGTTTGGTGCGTAAAGCCACAGAGGGATCCTGCATTGCCATGGGAATAGACTGTTGTCTGCAAACTTTTCTCCATCCCTGACTTTAACTCTGAGAAGTTACTAGACAGTGGGATACACAGCCCTGTTGGGTAACATTTCACCGAGCTGGGTGGCTACAAAGCCATTGCTGAGGTGTAGTGTGTACAGACTGAATGGTTTGTGTTTTTCAAAGGTTTTTGTTTTTTCATAGCCTACGCAGTAAGAGTTTTGTAATAGTTTTCTAATCCCTATTTACTAGGCCATAGAGGACTGTTTTCTGTTACTTAGATACATCTCCTGTTTCTCAAACTGTGGATGGTGAAGAGACTGTATACCTTGGCTAAAGCAAAACGTGCTGGTTTAGTTGAATACAGCTTCATAGATGAAGGAATAATTTGCTGCTGTTTAGACAGTTAAATATGTGTGTCTTGGCCCTAACTGAACTTTTAACAGATAGCAACCAAAAAAAAGGAAAACCCCATAACTTCTTACATTCCTCTTGAAATGCTGGCTGACAGTCTAAGGAGATGACAGTCAAAGCTGTGCTAGGCTTTTATTTTGTCTGTTAAACAAAGCAATAAGCCACAACAGTGCGCTGCTGTGCAAGGTTGGCACGCCATTGATACACACCAAAGGCATTTTGCCTTAAAACTACACAATGCAGAGAGCACACAAGACTTGATGTAGCATATCCTTTCACTCTGGAAGACCAGCTTCTAGCAGAAGGATGTGGAAAAATAGGGAAAAATACATGCAGCTTTCTTCTGTCGTTTTGAGTAATAAGATTTTAAAATTTTTCTAATATTTTTCTAATTTTTTAAGGTTCTCTGGACTTACATCAGGAGTAGTTTGTAGCCTGCTAGCTTGTTATGTTAACTCTGCTCAAAACCTAGAAGTAACAGTGGGTACCACATCAGCTGTTGCTTCTGCCAGGGCAGCTGGATTGTAGGAGAAAGGACTTTGCCTTCCACCTTAACCTGCAGCCCCTCCCATCCTCTTTTTTACTGTGCTCAGAACTGTTTGAGCTGAATGAAGAGTTTAAAAGCAACTCCTAACTCAGTTTTTACTGTGCACGTGCCTCAACTGAAGGATTCCCAACCACTAATTTGACTTGTGGCACAGTAGAGGGGAAACAGCAGTGTTCTTTGGAAATGATTCCCTTGGACAGTTCAAGTAAATGGTATTTCAAACAAGTTTGAGGCCATAATGCTAAGTGCAAATGGAAGAAGGTTTTTTGGTCTTATTTAAAAAATGAAAAGGGTGAAATCCTTTTTTTGTGGGGTAACAGTGTTGTGCTCCTGGAGGGTGCTGGATGGCTGTATGCATCCCTGATGTGCCAAGCTACTTAACTGGAGCTTAGTTGGAAATATTTCTAAAGTACTGACACAGGCTTGAACTAAAAAGGCAGTGAGAGGCTTTGGGTTATCTCCTCTCTCCTACCAAGATTTTTCTTTTTTAGTTTGTGTGTAGATAAGTATTTTTTTCTACTGTTTTTATTCAGGTAAGGAAACAGGTGAGCAGATTTATAAGTTGTTAGATAAACCTAAAATGTTACATGGTTAGTTCAGAGCTGGCAGCTGCTTGCAGTAGCAGTGACCTGGCAGTGGTCAGTGGCAGCTGCAGAAGGATGTGCCCACAGGTAGGTCTGGGTCTTTAACCCACTCTTTCTTTTCCCACTGCCCTTTATCTATCTGCCACTGCATTTCGTAGGTGTCTGTGTTGGCAAGGCTGAGCTCTGGATTCTTAACCCTGTTTAGAGAGGGTTTCAGGACTGATTGTTCCAAGAGGCACTGCTTTTCATCTCTGCAACCAATCACCTCTGACAGTGGTAGTTTGCTATTTGCCCGCTCTTGGCAAGGAAAGCAGTGCTGTTTTTCAACTTCCAGTGCTCAAGTGACCAAATTTCAGTGAAGCCATTGCTATATTCCATCCTAATTGTAATATGTAGATACAGTTTGGTTTTAAACTTCAGATTTTTTACTTGAGCTGTTACTTCAGGTTTACCTGTGGGTTTGTTGTTTGTGTTGTTGTAAGGGAGGAAATAAAGCAGCTCAGTCACTTGAAAAAGCACAACAGGAATAGAGGAAGGAGGGGACAATAATGAAGTAGAAGGCCTGGCTTTTGTCTCTCCCCATGAAGTCTGCTCTGCTTCAAAATATTATATGAGCTATTTATTCTTCAAGTTGTATTAAAATAAAAATAATGCTGTTGGCCTTTGGAGGAGATTGCCTGATCATATGCAGACTTATGGAGCCAGACAAGAGAAGCCACAAGCAGCTAGTAGTCAAGAAACCAAAAAAATCAGGCTTACATTATGAGTAAAATTCCTAGAGTAGTAAAAATAGCTGAGTTTTTTATTCCCTTTTTTCTACCTTTACTGCAGACTTTTACAGCAGTAGGTTACAGTGTTTAATACCTTTACCCCTAGATGAATTAAGTTGCATTCATTCAAGCAGTAGTGCTATGGTGATGCTAGAAAAAAGCTCATGTAAAATTTATAGCCTCGAAATGACACTGTCAAGTACTTTTATATTTTTATACACCCCATTGTTTGTAAATATCCTCTGGTAAGCTTGAAAATAAAATTTATTTCCCTATCAGACTCGTTCTTTTTATTTACATGAATTCTCTCCTGTCAAATGTTATTAGGAGTAAATGGTTTATACTTTCTTGTTTGTGGATTTATTAAATATGTCCTGCTGTGGAAATTCAGCCAGCAGGAACTCCTTTTACGTGCATCCTGTCACTATTCTCTTTATAAAAATATCTTCAGAGATGTCAAGGCATCTTGATTTTATTCAAGTACCAAAGCTTGAATACATTTGAAGTATCCTTAGTGCATGTTTGTTACTGACAAGTTTTGATTCCACTAGTAAATATTTCACTCTATTCTCTCATAAGACCCCCAAACCATTGTTCATTCTCTGCTCTGTGTGCTGGTTTCTGTATTTGCATTGTTTTATTTCCACTCATACTGCTTTGAGTAGGTCAGTCCAGAGGTCTGGCGTGCTGCACCAGGCTTATTTGGAAACAGCCATCACACATTTTGTGACAGTATTTGAAATTACTTTAGTAACAGTTCATTAAATCCAGCAACAGGCGGTAGGGGAGACTTTGATTCTGCCTTATCTTTCTTGTCAGGATGTACAAGTCTGTGGTGAGGCAGCAGGGCAAAAAAATTAAAACAGTCCCCCATCTTCTCGGGATTCATCAGCATATCATAGCTGTGAAGTAACTGCTCACGAGTTGCTGTGTCACCTGAATTCTGCAAGAGCACCTGAAAAAAAAAAAAAAAAGCAGGTTAGAGCCCCTCCTGCATTCCTATAAATTCCTGCATACCTGCAATCCCTTCTTGCATCCTTTTCACTTAACGGTGCTGTGATGGTTGGTAGAACTGGTGAGATCACTCACTGATGGTGGTCCACAGCCCATACACCGATGCAAGTTTTGCATTAAATGCTCCTAAATATAATATGGTCAATTTATTTTCAGGGATCTGGAGCAACTTACATCTAGCAGAAGCAACTCTCTGATCTCACACCTACATTCTATGTTGAATAACTTCATTTTAAACCCAAAGATTTTTACTAAAGCTCTTGTGCTGCTTAAAGAGTATTGCCTGTGGATTGGGAGAGCTCTACAGCTGCGAACACTTTGTACCTGCAGTCGGAGGTCAATGCCCATGTTCTTTAAAAACTCCCTCTGTTTTATAGGGCCTAATGTAGCTGTTTTTCCCTGTGCCATCTTTCGAAGGTAGCTGAAATCAACATCTGCTGTCAGGTCTGCTGTACCCGGAGCACTCAGCACATCGTGAAGTTTGTGATTCCGGAAACCCTGAAAATTAAATTGGAAGATTACACTCAGCTGTAGTCCAACTATGATAGCTGGGACCAGCAAAAATTAAGCTGTGCCTTTGAGTGGTGACAACAGCAAATTATACAAGGAAAATTTGAGATAAATGTAGCAAGAGCTCAGATTACCCGCTCCATCTGATGGAAACCCTTCTGGGTATTGTTTAAACAGGAATTACTCAGTTTTATGCAGTTTTTGCTATTATGCCCACCTACGAACTTTCTCACAAGAACCTAAGGATAAAGATAACAGAGTCTTTTGGCTTACTGCTACAGGGCAAATGCCTTACCCGGAAAGTGTCAGTTTTGGTTCCGTCGTGGCCGTAATCTGCAACCAGAGCAGCCCCACCATCCTTCTCTATCCGAGAGGCCAGCCGCTGCACAATGACACCGGCCTCAGGACACACTTCCACGTGGTCTCTTGTTTCTTCTGGCTAGTGCAGAGTCCAAAGACCACAACACCTGTATTAGCAGAGCACAAGGCAAGTATCCCTGACATTTGGTGTCTTGGGGCTGTTGCTCTGCTGGGACACGCAGGTACAGGAGGTGCATTCTAGGCTACCTATACCAGCTTGAGCTAGTTTTTGCTATCACTCATTCTCAATTAGTATTTTCTGAGTGCTGGATTTCAGTTCTCTCTTCAATAACCTGTAGTCAAATGCAAATTTTTCTACCAAGAATATCTGTATCAGGGGAAACTTCCTTACTTAAGGAAAATAGTGCTTCAGCTGTGCCCACCCTTCTGAGAGGCCTCGCTCTGTGAGACTTTGTAGCTCTGTTTAATCTCCAGTACTTAATTTTGTAGCTGAGTATCCAGTGCACTTCAGGAAGAAACCACAGCCACTTTCCATTAAAGGTCAGCCTGGCACTGAGCAGGCAGCTGCCCTGAGTACACTGCAGCAGGCTGAGAGCCTGGCTGAGGCAGGGCACTCTTGAGATGGTGATGCCACACACACAGTGGAGAACTCTGCCCGTCACTTGCTGCCTCGGTTTGCTGAGACATTTTGTGTGTTCAAGCTCCTATTTTGCAAAGTTTGATACAAGTGATCATTTTTGTGCTGTAGTTTCACAGCATACAAAGCTAAATGCTTGCAGAAATTTTAAGCTCTATTCATTTACAGACTGAGAGCCCTCTTCTTGCTGTCAGAGTAACTGAGAAGCACTAAATGTACTTGAAAGAGTCAATAAAGGTGTAAGGATGAGCTCTGGTAGGCATAACCTCACCTGAATAAAGTTTTGTGTTGCAGGGGTCCTGGATGGCGACAGGACAAAACGCAGCTGGTCAGGAACTTCTGGATCAATGTCAACCAACACCTCACGCCAGCCTTTCTCCGTTCGCTGTTCAACGAGCCCAAGGGACTCATGTTACACTCAACAGGCACCACAGCATCTTGTTCAGTTGATTGAACTAATACGTCAAGCCTTTTCACAAAGGTTTTAGGAACAATACATTGCTAACAACTACTACTCATTCTTTAGAAAAAGCTTGTGGTGGACTCTCATCTGCAGAGCCAACAAATACAGATTTAATTATACTTGCAGGGAATGAATAATGCTCTGAAGAAACATGCTGCCTCTTCTATTGTTCTATTGACAGTGCAACATTTAACTTATCAAAATGAAAGATTTCATTCCACTGGTGATTTTCATAAATTACCTACTTCTGAATCATAACTAGCCTCTGTTTTGCTGCTCTCATTACTATTCAAGTGAAAGCCTTTCAGTCTTTTGTTAGCAGTATTACAGAAAATCATGTGGAAATTAAAGCTGTGTTAATGTAGTATAAGGAATAAAAAAACCCACAACCTTGAGAGTTATTTTAGCAGAAAGAAATCCTTAGCTTTCCTCAAGTTTTTCCATTCAAAAATAATTACTAATTTTACAGTTTTCAGCTAAATTAAGCCTTATTTGTCCAATGCAGATATAATTATTTCATCACCAGAGACAGGGCATGTGACTAGTTTGGCACCTTAATTCTGCTCTTCCTCAAAGAGAAAAAGTGTTTAAGCAGATGGTCACAATTAAAATAATAATCTTGCTATACCTGAAACTTATGTATTGGCAGGGCATCAAAGAACTCATGTGCTAGGTAAAAGCTGTAACCTGTGGGGAGGTTAAAAAAAAACTCCATTAAATTATTAACATTTCCAGAGCAGTTCCCAGTTTAAAATATTTTAATGATTTTTAATGAATTAAGCTAGTTAATGTGGTTGTGAAAAAAACACAATTACTTCCAGCTTGCATACGTTTAAGATGCCATTTCTACAGCTAGCTCTAGCTTCCAGGCAATGAATTTTGGATCACTATCTTGTGAAAGGAGATTCAGGCAAAGCCAGTAAAGGGTTTTTTTTCCCCCACCAAGAAAATAAAAAGCCAGAATATAGGAAATTGGGTAGCTATCCCCAAATGAAGGTAGACAGAGTAGGTAGCAGTGATGAAAATGAACCAAGATCCTGCCTCAGACTCATGAAAGTAAGAACAAATATGTATGTAACTACTTTTCTGTCCAGTGTGAAGGCTAGCAGAGATGCCCTCTGCTGTCAAAAGCTGTCAGTGAAGGAAGGGCACCATCCCTTTAATGAGGCATTCAAGCTCCTTACCTGGTGGCACATCTTGAACGTCTCTGTACCAAAAAATGGGAATTCCAGTTTTGCTAATGCCTTTCATGTAAGCAGACTCGTCCTCAGGGCTTGGCTGCACCTTCCCTCCTGTCAGCATCACTGCTTGGATCTCGCTGAGTTTGGGGCTCACTTCTACCAGATGAACAGAGACATCACATTTACTAAGAACAGAGGCGAGCTGCTTGAAGACCTATAAAGGCAGATGAATTCTATTAGGTGCAGTCTTTTGCTCTGTACATTAAAGGTTTAAGTATTAACCGTTCTTGTCACTATTTACTATTCACTATTAACTATTCAAGATAAAAGATTTTAGTTGGCTTTCACTAACAAAACAATCTCAGTGAGAGACACTGCATTTTGCTCCTCCAGTAGGAAGTGTGAGTTTCTTCATAAATCTTAATAAAAGCTGCTACACTTCAAAAAAGTTGGCTGTACATTACAGGGCTGTACGGACAACAACATGAAATGCTAATTTGGAAGAGCAGTAGCAGCTCCTCTAAGACCTGTAGAAGGTCTAGCATTAGAAGAGAAATGGTTCAGTTTTCCCTGCCACCTTGAAAAAGTGTTTGATATTCCACATTTCACTATTTTTATTAACATATGTAAATAGAATAAAAGTTCTTATGTGGTGCTAAGTCCCATTAGCTATTTGTTTATCAATCAGCAGCATTTTTATAAAGACAGCCATGCAGGCATGACTGAACACAAAACATTAACTCAAAAGAAATAAGGCCTTGAAATGCCCAAAGGAATTAACACAATTTCATGCTGTGTTATTGTGCTCCCCCGTTCTGTTCCTTCCACTAAGGCCTCCATCTCAATTACACACAGCAACACCTTCCTAGATGGTTTTCAGTTTGGATGAAGTTTCCCTGCATAGAAATAATTTACAATGGAGTATTCCTGCCCTCCCCTTCTATCCAGTGGTGTTTGGAAGGTCACAGGCGTGGCTGTGCAGCGTGCTGGCCCCTGGTCTGCTTCCACCTGAGAGCCCTGGTCCCAGAAACTCATCCATTCTAATCAGAGTCTGAGCTGCCAGCCTGACTGAAGAGATCTGGCTACCTGGGAAGCGTAAACCCTGACAGCAAATCATCTTCCCTTCAGATTTCACTGTAGCTATGGAACACAGCCAGAAACACAGCACACGGATGGTTTCACCTACCCGCAGTATGTCCTCGGTGAGGGTGCCCCTCCCTGGGCCCAGCTCCACCAGCTGGAAGGAGGTCGGTTTGCCCATGGCCATCCATTCACTTATGTACCATATTCCTATTAACTGGCAGTGAGAAACAACACACAGGTTACAGCAGTAACTTCAGCACTCGTGCAAAATCACGCCTGTCTTTCGTCTGATAATAACTGAGATAACATGGCAACATTCTCTCTTGATATTTTAGTTAAGAAGAATTATGATACATAACATCACATTATTGTCTTTAAATATTAACATTGGTCATTGATTTCTGTCAGCCCAGCAGAAGCAACTCTCCATCAGTAAAAGTGAGGAGTCTGTTCTGGCTGGAGCAAGAACTTTCACCTAAATGCAGGTCACTGTCCAGGTGCCTTTGGAAATGCCTTCTTGATAATGCATTTACCAAAGCATCCCTGAGAAGAGGATTTAGCCAATCTTCACTTCTGGAAATGATATACAAACCAGAGTGAGCCAGACCAAACTCTGGAGATTATTTTTGAGGAGCAGTTTCACACTGGAGAATCACCATAACTCTTTTTATTTATAAGCAAGTTCTGTATGAAAATAAACAGTTACTAAGCACAGATGGTGTTTCAGACAAAAGACTTTTACAAAAACAAAACCCCCTTTCCTCCCTCAAAACCAATTTTTCTCTTGGGAAATAACTTGAACCTTATTATTGCTACTCCAGTATTTTGACATTGATAAGGTATCTGAACACTGGCTTGGAAATCAGTTGGGGTGGAAACTGGAAGGGACCACATTGGGCCATCTGGACCACCCTCCCTGATCAACTAGGTCATCCTAGAGTACCTGGCACAGGATTGTGTGCAGATGGTTCCTGAATGTCTCCAGTGAGGGGAACTCCACAACGTTTCTGGGCAATCTGAGTGCCAGTGCACAGTAAAGATCTTCCTCATGTTGAGGTGGAAGTTCCTGTGCATCAGTTTCTGCCCATTGCCTCCTGTCCTATTGCTTGGCACCAGCGAGCAGAGCCTGGCTCCATCCTCCTGGCACCTCCCTTCAGATACTCCCAGGCATTGATGGGGTCCCCTCTCAGTGCCTCTTCTCCAGGCTGAACAGGCCCAGCTCCCCCAGCCTTTCCTCATCAGAGAGATGCTCCAGAGCCTCGGTCACCTTTGTTACCCTCCACTGGAGCCACTCCAGGGGCTCCATGTGTCTCTTCTCCTGAGGAGCCAGGGCTGGACTCAGCACTCCAGATGTGCCTCACCAGGGCTGGGATCGCCCCCCCTGACCTGCTGGCAATGCTCTTCCTAATGGACCAAGGATTCCATTGGCCTTCTTGGCCACAAGGACACACTGCTGGCTCATGGATGGCTAGTTGTCCACCAGGATTCCAGCCAGCCAGGCCCGCGTGATTGAAGTACAAGAAGTAACTTAAGAACTGCCTTACCTCTCCGAACACCTGGCTTATTTCAGGCGAGGTGATGAAGTCCCCGCTCTCGCCGACGCCTCCGCGCCGCGTGTAGTAACCCTGCGGGGGGCAAGCGGCACAGGGGCCGGGGCGGCGGTGAGCGGGGGCCGAGGCACAGCCCCCCCGGCCCGGCCCGGCCCCGCCGCACCTGCCCGGGGTTGGTGAGCGCCTCCCGCATGTACTCGGCCACCGTGACCGGCCCGCAGGCCCGCAGCTTGCGCGCCAGGTGCCGCAGCATCGACCTGTCCCCGCCGGCCGCCTCCGCCTCGCCGCCCGAGCAGAGCCGCGCCGCCGGAGCTGCGGGGAGAGGAGGGGAGGAGAGCGGGGAGAGGCGGCGCTCACCGCGGGGAGCGGCGCCGGGACGGGGGAGCCGCCGGCGGCCCGCCAGGAGCGCGCGGCGCGCGAGCGGCAGCACCATGGCAGCGGCTTCCCGCCCCTCCTCCTCGGTCTTCTTCCTCTTCTTCTGCTTCCTCCTCCTCCTCCTCCCCGCCCGGTGCCCGCCGCCCCCGTGAGGCCGCGGCACGGGCCGGACGCGCGTCACGGGGCTGCGCGGCAGCGCTTCCGGCGGGCGGTGATGGCGGCCGCGCTCTGGGACTTCGGCGTGGGGGAGCGGAGGAGGGCGGGTGGCGACAGCGGCGAGGAAGAGGGCGACGACGATGGTGATGAAGAAGCAGAAGGCGGAGATGCGGGAGAGTTCACGCTGGAAGAGGTGCTGCGCCTCGGCGGCACCAAGGTAAGGGAGCGGGGGGAGGGAGCACGTGGCGGCCGGGACCCCCCTCCCGGGACGGGCCCTTGCGGGACGCGAGCAGGAGCTGGGAACAAGTTCCTTGCTCAGGGGCTGGTGAGACACTGGGACAGGTTGCCCAGAGAACTTGTGGATGCCCCATCCCTGGAGGTGCCCAAGGCCAGGCTTCATGGTGCTCTGAGGAACCTGGTCTAGGGGAAATTCCATGGCAGGCGGGTTTGGAACTAGATGGTCCTTAAGATCCGTCCCAACCCAAATAATTTTGGGATTCTGTGGGGAAGCCTTGGGAGTCTTGGCAAACCTTGTATCAGATCTCCCCGTGACAGCTGTGCCCTGTCTCCGCAGCAAGATTACCTCATGCTGTGTGCCGTGGACGAGGAGAGTGAGATGGTGGACGGAGGCAAGAAGGACACGATCGATGACCTGAAGGAAGGGGAGCTGGAGGCATTCGTCAGCTCCCTGGGGATCAACAAATATGCAAAGAGTTGCCTGGTGGTAGAGGGGGATGAGGATGATGGTGGCAGCAGGGAGAAAGAGAAACCTCCAAAGAAAGAGAAAAGCAAGAAGGAAACAATTAATCCTTCAGCAGAGGGAAAAAAAGAAAAAAAAGGAAAGGAAAAGGCAAGTAGTGTGAAAGACAGCAAGAAGAAGCAGGCTGGTGATGATCAGGGCCAGCAGCCTTCCGCAAAGAAGGAAAGGCTGGAAGAAGATTTTGAATTTCACGCTAGGCAAGCAATCCTGATCAAACCAGGGGGCAAGTGGTATGATCTAGAATACACCAATGAATTCTCTACAGAGCCACAGAATCAAACACTTTTGTCCAAGTATAAGGCCCTGGCCCAAAAGCTGTATGAACACGAGAGAGACCTGTTTAAGAATAAGACAGACTATCAGAAGGGGGCCTCTTCTGCATGGATTAAAACTGTTGTGTCCTCGGGTACCTTGGCTGACAGGATGGCAGCAATGACCCTTCTCATCCAGGACAGTGCTGTCCACAGTCTCCAGTTTGTTGAGAACTTGATAAATCTTGTAAAGAAGAAGGGCAGCAGGCAGCAGAGTCTTATGGCTTTGGACACTTTCAAGGAGCTTCTCATTACAGACATCTTACCAGACAATCGAAAACTGCGGTCTTTCTCGCAGCGACCGCTTAACAACATAGTGCAGATGTCGAGTGGCAACAAGGATTCAAGAGACAGGCGGCTGATACTCTGGTACTTTGAGCATCACCTGAAGCTGCAGATAGCAGAGTTCGTGCAGGCCTTGGAAACACTGAGCCACGATTGTCTGACAGCCACGAAATCCCGAGCGCTGGCAGTTTCCCACGAGCTGCTCTGTAACAAGCCCGAGCAGGAGAAAGCTCTGCTGGTTCTGCTGGTGAATAAACTGGGTGACCCTCAGAACAAGATCGCCACCAAAGCCTCTTACCTTTTAGAGACCTTACTTCACAAGCATCCAAATATGAAGGGAGTAGTGTGCAGTGAGGTGGAGAGGCTTCTGTACCGCTCAAACATCAATGTGAAAACTCAATATTATGCTATCTGCTTTCTAAATCAGATAGTCCTCAGTCATGACGAAAGTGCACTGGCTAACAAGCTGATAACTTTGTACTTCTGCTTTTTCCGGAACTGTATAAAGAAAAAAGACGTTGAATCCAAAATGCTCAGTGCTCTACTTTGTGGGGTAAACAGAGCTTACCCTTACGCTGAGACTGGTGACGAGAAAGTGAAAGAGCAAATGAACACCTTGTTCAAAGTTCTGCATCTTGTGAACTTCAGTACCAGTGTCCAGGCCCTGATGCTGCTGTTCCAAGTGATGGACTCTCAGCAGACTGTATCGGACAGGTACTATGCAGCACTGTACAAGTAAGTGGCAGGTTTGCATTTTTATATAAAAAAATTTCATTTTAAGAAGTAGTCACCATTAATTTAAAGTTGTAGAAACACTTTGCTTTTAAGATCATGCTAGTTTTGTGTTCCGTTGGCTAAAATTCCTGATGTTTTGTAGGAGCTGGAAGAAAGTGCATGTGATTTCTTTGATTTAACATGAGGATAAAAACAAAAGATAGGGATAGGTCCTGAGAACATATCTGCATTTCATGCTTTGTCACTCTTCTGGTGGCTTGGTTTACTTCCAGATGTTATTTGAAACTAATTGATAATTACTCCTTCTGAAATCACTTTTACAGGTACTAGCCTGTAAAGGAATTAGGCCTGTAAATTAGGCCTGTAAATAGCCTTAAAAATCTTATTTTTTTTTATCCTTATTTTGAGGAGGAGGAATATTACCTTAAATTTTATAGATTATTAGGCCTGTAAATAGCCTTAAAAATCTTATTTTTTTTTATCCTTATTTTGAGGAGGAGGAATATTATCTTAAATTTAAAAATGGTTTAATTTCTGTAGCTGGAAAGCCTTGTGTTATAAAAATATTGCTTTTTTTCTTGTCCCAGCTGATGGTTTAGACTCTTTATAGGATCCTTACAGGCTTCTGTTAGCTGACCAAGGGGAAGTTACTGGTTTTTTTAAAAAGGGAATTCAGGTTCCCTGAGAATGTGCAATGTATTTAAGGGCCTTACTGCTCTTGGCAGCCTGGAAAAAAATTGGAGCCAAAAATGCCAGTACAAGTGTCTGATCTGATTGTGAAGTGCGCTGATTTTTAACCATTTGCTTTCTTTTTTTAAACAAATAAACAAATCTGATTTGTTTCTTAGCACTGAGTATCTCAAATTTTGAAACTGTTTTCAGTTGAACTCAGTTTCTTTTTATTTTCTTGCAATATTTTTTTTTTTACCAAGGCAGTTTGTTGCGGTTTTTTTTAATCTTTAGTGTCTCATATATATATATAGAAATATTACACAGCTCTTGACAGTTCAGGATTAATCTTAATGGTTTTGAGTACTGAGGAGCAAGCTGTCACTAGTTTTTTATATGGCACTCTGAAAAATGTAGGTAATTGTTAATAGCAGTTGTTCTCCTGTGTGCATTGTGACAATCAGCAAAATTTCTCCTGTGTTCCCTACAGGAAGCTTCTAGATCCTGCTTTAGCAACATGCTCAAAGCCATCCATGTTTCTAAATCTTGTCTATAAGTCTCTGAAGGCGGATGTTGTGTTGCGGCGTGTGAAGGCCTTTGTGAAGAGGCTGCTTCAAGTCACCTGTGGACAAATGCCACCCTTCATTTGTGGAACCCTGTACCTTCTGTCTGAGCTTCTGAAAGTAAAACCAGAGTTAAGGGTCCAGTTACAGGATCACATGGTATAAGATGATTTCTTTATCTCATTGCTTTTTCAATAAGAGCTGTTTTCATAAGCACCTTTTCCTAACCTGTTTTTTAGTAACCATTTGCTAAGATGTTTCTAAGATGGGGAGGGACCATTATAGTTGTGTGTTCTAAGCAGTAAAGTTCAATTTTAAGTGCTATATCAAGGACAAAAATCTGTATTTCTTAAACATCAACCATCATTTGTTTAATTTTTTTTAAGTAGCTCAAGAATTTTATGTGCATTTTTCTAAAAAATCAGAGTAAATATGGAAAGAAAAAGTTGTTTGCTAATGTTTTTTGATTTTTAGGGGTCAGATGATGAAGAGTGCTTTAAGGATCATGAGGAGGCTGAAGAGGATGAGGAAAAATTTGTGGATGCTGACAAAGAAGTAGAAGATGAAAAGAGAAGTACAGTGGAAAGTTCTGCTAAAACAAACAATTCAAACTCATCAGCCTCGTGGGTGCATCATCTGAATATGGGAGGTAAATCAGCAAGAAAATACATACTTTAACAGCTAAGAGTCCATAACAGGGACATGTTGGTCAAGAGTTGTTGTAAGATTAAATGATTAAAACATTATTTTACTTTTTAAATTGAAGTTTGGTTGAAGGCAACCAGTCAGAGCAATTTATCTGTTACCTCAGCAGTAATGAAAAGACTCTTGACTGCTGTATTTCACTGTGAAGGGCAGCTGAATACAGCCTTTTCCTGGTGCCAGATGAACCCCTGGCCTGTCCAGCTGGGAGTGATGGGCAGCATTACTGTTATGGGGGAATGAGGATAATACTCCTGTAAAGTTGCCTGAGAAAATTTGTTTTGCTCCCCTCCACCCCACAGGCAGGAAGAGTGAAGCTTCCTATGATCCTATGCACCGAAGTCCTTTATATTGTGGTGCTGAAAGTACAAGCCTTTGGGAACTGAAGAAGGTGGGACATTCTTGAATTGTTGTTGTTGAGTTGAAAAGTGTGGCCCTTATATGAAGAGAGAGAAAAGAACTTGGTTATTCTTGAAGTAACAACAGAAAGGTTAATGCTGACACTTTGTTCATTTTAAAGCTTGTATATGTTCCATACAATACTAATATTCTTGAGTAGGGAATAGAAATTTTTAGAGTGGAGATTTGGAAAATAATTATATTTTTTGACTATTGGATCTTAGCTTTGATCATTAAAGCTTTTCAGTGTTGACTTAAATAAAATTGTAAGTGAAAATGTATTTAATGCAAAAAAAGACTAGAACTTGACGTTCTTCAGTTGTTAAGGTGCTTCATCAACCTTGCATTACTATGTGTATGTGTTATTTGGTAAGTCACAGAGTGGTCTTACAACATATTTTTTAATTAGAAATAAATTAATGACTCATGTTTTTCAGCTTTCTGAACATTTTCATCCATCTGTGGCCCTGTTTGCAAAAACAATTCTAGAAGTAAGTGCTTTTGCTAGCTTGTTGCTTTAAAGTTTGATATTTTATGTCAGATGTCTTTTGCCATTTGAAAAATACTTTATGAAGTCTCCTTGCACTTGTGGGTAACTAGCAGCTCTGCAGAACTCTATCATACTCTCAAATGCCAAGCTTTTAATGGAATTACAATGTTGTGTGTAAGGCAAACTGCTTACTAAAGTTTTAATTTTGCGGAAATGTAGATATTACGATTCTTAAAGCTTTATTAGAGTTTTTTTGTATCTATTTATTTTTTTTTAAATATGGGAAACTACTACAGGAACAAATTCTTTTTTAAATACTGTTGTATGCCAAAACCACTCCAACTTTCACAAATACGTATTTAAAATGTTTATTTTTCATTTGAATATTGAAATATTTAGATATTGAAATTGGTATTGAAATGATGTTGAGTATTAACTGCTGTTAGCACAGTACATTGCAAGGCAGTTTGTCACTGAAACAAAGCAAAGGAATTGTGGTTTAGTTAAGCAAATAGTGAAATTGCAAAAAGGAGAACCTGATCAGGGTTATGTGGTATAGCATCCCCAAGTCTTTATCTTTTTAAAGTATGTTTTAATGTTTTTGAACTGATTGAGTCCTCTATGTTTAGATGATGTCTTTAAAATCAAGACCTTAATGGTTTTTGGCTTTTTCCCTCTTTCAGGGAAATCACATTCAGTACTCCGGTGACCCTTTGCAGGATTTCACGTTAATGAGATTCTTGGATCGTTTTGTGTACAGAAACCCCAAGCTCAGCAAAGGCAAAGGTAGGCACTTCTCTGTACCACGTGATCTTGATTATAGCTGCTGTCTGACTTATCATTCTCTCAGATTGGCCTTGTCAAATATGTGGGGTGCATGTGGTGGAACAGAGGAGTGGGATCTGTCTTCAGGGCTGCAGGAGAGGTGTCTGCAACCCAGAACCAGGTGACAGTCACATCCTGCTGCCCCTCACACCCACAGTGCGGAACTGCTCACTTTGCAGGAATAAGCAAGGCATGGGGAGATGTAAACACTACAGAATGCTAGAAGGGACCTGTGAAGTCATGGGCTCAAGCAGAGACACTTAGAGCAGACTTTCCAGATGGCTTTTGAATGTCTCCAAGAGAGAAGACTCCACTGCTGTGCAACCTGTGCCAATGCACAGTTGTGCTCACAGTGAAAAGGTGTTTCCAGGTGTTCAGGCGGAGTCTCCTTCATCAAGTTAGTGACCCATCACTTAATTCTCTCTAGTATGCCCATGTCTGCCTTATACTGGAGAGCCCAGACCTGGGCACAGGGCTCCAAGTGTGGTCTAACAAATGCCAGGAAAACCATCTGCCTTCTTTGCTGCAGGGACACAGTGTTGGCTCACAGTCACCTGGGTGTCCACAAGGACCACCAGGGTGTTCTTAGCCAAGCTGCTTTCCAGCTGCGCAGCTCCCAGTGTGTACTGGTACCTGGGGTTGCTCCTCCTTCAGTGCAGAACTGCCCTTCCCCTTGTTAAACTGCAGGAGGTTTGTGTCAGTAGAGGAAAAATCCCAGCAAAGGATTTTTCATAATATCATGGCTACACCCTTCCCCTTGTTAAACTGCAGGGGGTTTCTGTCAGCCCATTTCTCCAGCCTCTTGAGGTCATTATGGATGGCAGCACAACCCACTGGTCTGATAGCTGCTCCTAACAGTTCCGTATCAATAGTCATAAAATCAAAATTCTCTCTGATTTATATTCTGATGCAGAAAACACCAGCAGTGTGGTAATGCAGCCGAAGAAGAAGCAGTTTATGAAGGATATGCAGAATCTTGCAGGTAAGTCTGCCCCTTAAATCAGTTAAGATTATGGTGACTAAAAAATCCTTGGTTGGTTGATGTAGATGTGTCATCCGTACCATCTATACCGTTTGTCTTAGCAATAAAAGAAAGTGCCATCCATCAGGAGTGCAGTGGTCATGCCTGATGTTCAGGATCAGACCTCATCTTGTAAGGATGGATGGAATCTTCACAGATGGAACTTTGGATCTATTGAATCATTTGTAGAAAAAATTTTGTAGAGAAAGTCACGTATTTTATAGCCATTTTTATTCTGTTTATTATGGTTGAAAAATGACTTAAAATACCAGAAAAATGGATCTATATAATTATTTAAATCACATTAAGTTCTTTCCTTAAATGATATGGATTGCTCCATACAATGCCACAGCTGCAGCTGTTGTTAGGATGTTGTTAGCACTGTTATTTTGCTAAGAGTCTTCCTGCCTCCAGAAATAAGGTGCCTTTTGTCCAGTCCCACTGTTTCCAAAAATCCAGAGTAGGATTTAGTTTAAGAACCAGCAGTTAAGAAAACAGAGCAAACTATCAGTAAAACATGCTTGAGGACAGAAGAGGTACTGGCAGTATCTCTGTAGCATTCCCAGGGATGTGCTTTTTCACCAGCTTTGGGTCTTTTGTGTTGCAAAGAAGTTTTAGTTATGCAGATTAGTAAGTACTGATGTACTTTTATGGCTGGTTTTACAGCTGTTAAAGCTGAAAATAGAAATTTTAGCCTACTCACTTTGTCACATTTTTTAGTTTATCTGAGTTGAAGGAGCAATTTAGGAGCACTTCTGTCCTGAGGAATATACTATTAATAAATAAATAAAATAGTGGTGTAAGTCTCAAGATTAAAGAAAAGCATCTTGAAAACCTGCCCCTGTCTGAAAAGTTTACAGTATTGTTACATTGGAGATGGCTGAAACTGAGATTACACGTTTGAAGTCTTCTGTACAAAGTACTCTTTTGTATATGGTCAAAACTGCTTTCTGTGTTTGAAGAGGTTTTCAGATAAGCTCCACATTATTGAATGGATGACACCATGTGTCTGCTTCTGTCTGTGTGTGCTGCTTAGCCTCTGGAAAGAATAACCAGCATTTCAGCTTGGGGTAAAAATCAGTTCTTTTTTTGTTTTTGCAGTCAACAGTAAGGAATTCCGGGCCAAAGATGAAAGCAAAATCCCAGTGGATGAAGTGTTCTTTCACAGGTAATGGAATACTTGTGAACATTCATTTTAAGTGTGTGTTTTTTTTAATGCACTGCCATTAAAACTCACTGCATTTTTAAAGTACTCTCTGGTATTTCAAGTATTTGCAAATTTTGTTTATTTTGAACTATTTGAGATGATAGTGCTTTTCTTGGATATAATTTTAACATTTGCCAAAAGCGCTTAGGAAAGGATATCACCTATGAAGAAAGGCAATTGGGGCTTGTAGTTTAAGTAAATTAAGTAAACTGATATTACAATAGAGAAGCCTTAAGTAATAAAAGCTGGAATATAGCTTGTTTACGTTACTAGCATCAAAGCTTATGAGAATGGAACAAAGCAAAAGAAAGTCAGAGGAGCTACTTTTTAGAGTATTTAGATTTTTATTACTTATAGTTCTTCCTGTTCCTTTGAGATTATTACTAAAAATGCAGTTGTAGTACTAAAATTGATGTGATATGCATTTGGCAAAGATGTGTTTTTATTAGATCAAAATACTGATTACCTGTGTCTCCTTAGGAAATTATTGTTTGAATTAACTTGATTTATTATAAATTAACTGATGCTATAATATTGAGGAATATACTACTACTAAATAAATAAAATAGTCGTGTTGGTTTCGAGATTGAAGAAAAGCATCTTAAAAACATGCCCATCTGAAAAGTTAACAGTATTGTTACATGGGAGATGGCTGAAAATGAGATTACACATTTGAAGTCTTCTGTACAAAGTACTCTTTTGTATGTGGTCAAAATTGCCTTCCGTGTTTGGTGGTTCTTTAACATGAA
This sequence comes from Pyrgilauda ruficollis, assembly GCF_017590135.1. Classification (NCBI taxonomy): domain Eukaryota; kingdom Metazoa; phylum Chordata; class Aves; order Passeriformes; family Passeridae; genus Pyrgilauda; species Pyrgilauda ruficollis. The sequence continues at coordinate 14,922,212 of NW_024525489.1, forward strand.
ATGAAGGTGAAAATGGCTGACAGAAGATAAAACTAAGATCCAATAGAAGAGGGCTATGTGAGAAAATTTGATAAAACTTAATTGGTGAATGTCTTCTTTATTTTTTCCCAATTACATTCAAGTTGAATTTGATCCTTTCTTCCTTCTTAGTCTGAGGCAGATTTTGACATCTTTGTTGTGCTCTTTGATAAATTCATTATGTTAAAAATAACTTCTGCCACTTTTGGCTAGTGAAATTCCATTGTTTTAAATATTGCAGTAATGACTGATTTTTTACAAAACAAAGGAAGTACAAGTCTTTTGATTTTAGATGTGTTTGAAACCATCACTTATAGTTTTCAACTGGCAACATACATGGGAAACAATGTGCAGATTTTGTAATTAAAAAGTCATAAAGATAATCCCCTGTAATTTTGTGTCTGAGAGCAATATATTATTTCAGATTTTATTCGAAGTTTGATAAGAAGAGAGAGAAACAAAAGCGTCTGGATGATGAAGAAAGTGTGGAAGATGTGGATGATGATGAATTTGAAAGAGTCTTAGGTAAGGCTGTGTTCTTCCTTGCAGTAACTATCCCAGTATTCCCACATTTTTCAAATTACTAATTTATCCTTTTTATAGTTCATATTGTGTAAAAGAACCAGATACAGGAATAAGGGAGTGGGAGAAAACTTGGTTTCCAGTTGTTCCTTGTGCTACTGCCGACAGCAGTTCCTGCTATGTGAGCCACGTGGGTGCTGTTTGGAAAAGAGGCCTTGCTCCCACCAGTGTAGTGCTCAGCTTGTTTGAGTGGCTGGAAGTTGTCTGATTTTGAGCTTACACTGATGAGTGCCTGTTCATGCCCCTTTGTTCTTTTCCTAATGTAGCCTGAGTGACCTTTTCTAACAGCATGTAACATTTGTCTCTACTTTTTCTTTACTGCTGGGCCTTTTTCAGTCTTGCTTACGGTTTCTCCCATAGTTTCTAACGTCTTTCATGAGGTTGTGAGTTTAGGAACGTCACTGGCAAACTTCTGCAGTAGCCTTAGCTCTTCCTGGAGCATGTACTTTGCTTTGGAATTAGTGTGTGATTTGCTCCAGAATTTAAATTTGTTAGTGTACCAGAAAATGTCCATTTTAATGTCCATTTCAAATTTTACTTATATGTATTAAAAAAAATCCAGTTAACTCTCCATAACTGTTTTATACAGTGTTTTGAGATAATTCTATATTCTTTAATCAGGGTTATTAGTGACTCAATTAATGTGGTCTTAGTTATGACAAGAATCTGTTACTAATTGCATTTGTTTTTTATTAGTATTTCTGATGAGAATTTTCTTCATAAATTCAGAAGCTTAAAATAATGATCTGAAAATTAGATGTTTTGCAATGCTAGAATCATAGAATAGCTTGGGTTGGAAGGGACCTTAAACATCATCTCATTCCACCCCTCCTGCCACGGGCAGGGACACCTTCCACAAGACAGGTTGCTCAGAGCTCCATCCTACCCGGCCTTGAACTTTCAGGGATGGGGCATCCACAGCTTCTCTGGGCAGCCTGTTCTAGTGCCTTACTACCCTCACAGTGAAGAATTTTTTCCTAATACCTAATCTAAACTCTTTCAGTTTGAAGCCATTCCTCCTTGTGCTGTCACTACATGCCCTTGGAAAGAAGGGCTTGTAGCAGCTCTCTTGTAGCATCTTTTAGGTGCTGGAAGGCCACAGTAAGGTCACCCCAAAGCCTCCTCTTCTCCAGGCTGAACAACTTCAATACTAGGAGAGGTGCTCCAGCTCTCTGGTTGTCTTTGTGGCCCTCCTCTGGACTTGCTCCAACAAGTCCATGTGTTTGCTGGATGCGACGACTTGCATATTTTTTTGTAGTAACAGCATTTTTTTTCTCCCTAGATACTTTTGAAGCTGCTGATAATGCTGTTGTTGGCCAGGATGACCTTGATTTTGCTGGGTAAGACTTCAGATTAGTTCTTACTCCTCTTGTCTTAATATATGTATAGAGTTTTACTGTGTGAAACTAGATAGACCTTTTCAGAAGAATTTAGAATATCACCTTGCAAAAAATCCACAATATCAGCAAAATCAGCAATATCAGATTTACACTGAGTAATGCAGGTTTTCTGCATGTCCTGTAATAGTCCCATAAGGATGACTTTGGGATGCTTATAGTCCTTAAATAAGATCTGTAGTATCGGATTGTCTTAATTAATTAATTAATTGTTTATTTTATACAATGGAGTGGCCCAGTAAGCAGTGTAAAATCTCGTTTTTCATTGCCTCAGGTTTCTATTTGAGAATTACGAAGTACAAAAGGAAGCAGAATGAGGCATTATGGCACTGCTGCCATAAGTACTGGCTGTAACTGGACCTAACACAGTTAATCAGCTTTGTGAGATCCAGAGTCACAGAGCTCAGAGCTTTCAGTTCTCCTGCAGTCAGCACTTCCATTAGTCATAGCATCGTTTAGGTGGGAAGGGACCTTTAGGTTCATAGAGTCCAATTGTAAATGATTAAGCAGCTTCTATTTTACTCAAATTATTTATAATGCAGCATCTGAATTTGCACAGAGACTTTTTCCCCTTGAGGCAACACCAGAATTAAAATCTAAACTCCTAGTGAAACCTGAAACATTTTTGTGATCTTGACTAGTGTTTAATAGAGCAGTGTGTGTTTTACAGAAAAGATTTTCTGAAAAGGAGCAAACACATAGAGGAGATAAAATACTCAAGCTGTCATTTTTGCTAATTTCAGAATAGGATTCTCTCCAGAACTTCTTAAAATGGTTGACTTTTATAACACAACTGCCTATACTTATGTTGAAAACATACCTGAGTATATAATATTTATATTTTAGGTCACAGCTTACATTTGCAGTAGTTTGCAATGATGTTGAACTTTACTCACATAGTGTTTGCCAGTAGATAGATGTCATCTAGATGCAAACAGTATTTTTCCAGATGGAGTGCTAAGCTTGTTACATCTTCTTTTAGTAACATAAAAAAAAATCCCAAAGGCGGCAAGAAAGGCCAAGGTGGTGATGGATCTGGTGCTGACTGGGAGGATTCTGATGATGAAGATGACTTCAGTGATCTGGATGATGAGGAAGTCTCCTTAGGAAGTATGGAGGAAGACTTTGAAGAGGATATGGATGAAGAGGGAGGTGTATTTATGGATGTGTCTGAAGATGATGATGACCTAGGTAAAGTGCCATTTGTTACTGAAAAACAAGAAGAAAAAGCTTTAAAAATCGGTTATCTAATATCTACATAGGCAAATTCCAGTTTAGTTATCTAGGTGGGAATTTTGGCTTTTAGGCAAGGAAATGACAAGTCTTTCTCTGTACAATGAAGTCTTAAGCATTTCCAGGCACAATCTCCTAGGTGAGAGTGGGAATTAGGCATCAAAAACTTCCAAATGTTTCTTTCATTCTGAAAATTTATACACAAATAACTGGCTTCAGTAGGCAGAAATGTTAAAAGAGCTCAAGGAGGAAAAAAATCTGATAATAAACATTGATAATTTTTCTATTTCTTTAGACAATAGTTAATGCTGATTTTTTTAGATGAAGTAACTGTTATTGAAATGGCTGTATCACAGGTAACAGCTTACTTTTGTAATACAGCTATGCACTCAAGTTTTTATTACCACTGGAGTAGTAACTGGTTCTTGTACCTGCATGGTTTTATTTTTTCACCTGAAAAGCACAGTTTACATAGACTACAGTGCATGTGGTTGGAAAAGCAGAGATTAATGGAGTATTTCAATGAATAACTAAAGGTCACAGGAAGATGACTGAGGGTAGAGGAGGTAAACTGTTCATAGTTGTTAACACAATCTTTAATGAGATTATTATTTCACCAAACTTACCATGTAGACATTCGAGGTTCACCTAATGTTTGCTTTTAGCTTTTGTATTTTATGTATCATAGTATCATTCCCTTCTGGTGCTGTGGAAACAACATAAAGAACAGCACACTAAAGACCAATTTTTAATGGTCTAGCTTGAGGAAATGCTAGATTTGCGTGTGTGCACTGCCTTTTAAAGACTTGGACCATTATGACAAATATGCCTAGAAAGGAATTTTAGTCTCTGCTGTACTTCAAATACTTGTACATGGTGTGAAAATTGAAGACTGATATATTTGGGTTTTTTCCTGTCAGACTCAAACAATGACAAGCAACTGAAATCCGTCAGTAAAAAGGGCAAGAAAAAGAAAGATATGAATTTTGCGGGATCACTGGAAGGTAAGAAAACACTGACATGAAAGCTTAATAGAAATAAAATAGTCCAAAAACCTTTGCAGAGGGATTTACTACAGTAGATTATCACATTTTGGATCTAGGGTCAGATTTGAATAAACCATAAATTAAAAGGAGGTTGTCCCCAGCCAGCATAATTCAGAGTAATAATCTGAAGAGATTTGAGGAGATTGAAGAAGAAATTTTGAAGGATGAAGTTGTACTGGTGCTCTGTGCATCTGTTACACCTGATTTGTGCTATTTATTTCTTGGTTGGAAACTCTTTTTTTCCTTTTAGGGGAGGTGGGGAACGAAGATTTCCAACATAGCTAATTCAGATAATCTCATAAAGAAAAAAATTCTAAACATTTAAAACATGGTAAAACTTTGTTTTACTGTCTTTGGGAACTCGAAGTTGTGTCTCATAAGAGTAATACTCTTTGTTTGAAGGATCCAGCCGAGGAAAGAAGAGAAAACTCCAAGATGCTGGTATCCTGGCATCTGCAGAAGAGGTGAGTTTGATCAGTGCTTAACAAAAAGTGATCAAGCATTTCACTTGTTGTTTTGTGACAGAATACTAAAATTTCTCTCTTTCAAGTTTGGCTATCTGCTGGATGAAAATGCTGGCTCTAAGTTTGACAATATCGGAATGAACGCCATGGCCAACAGGGATAATGCGAGTAAGTACACGCTGCAAGTAGCAGGCAGTTGGAATGCTGAAGTTCACTTCATTCCCTTCAGGTTCTGTATGTGAAAGGATGAACCACCTTTAACTGGAACACAGGCTCAGAAACCACACACAGCAGGGACAGTAACTCAGCATCAGTAAGATGTGACAGTTTTCTCTGGTGACAAGAGATGCCCAGTGCTAAATATTAAGTGGGAGTAGTGGAGTGCGTAAGGCTTCAGAAAAGAGGGAGAAGCTGTCGTTGGCTCTCTCACACTGTGAACAGGGAAAGGCAGGATGCTCTTTGTCACGAATTTGTGTGAATTCTGCTCAGGTAAAGTGTCCTTGATTCCTTGGAAGGGGAAGGCATTAAGGTATTATTGCTGTCTTTACCCACCTATTGGACTGTCTCCTTGCAGTATCAGTGAAGCAGCAAGTAGTTTTCCCAAAGTAATTCTAAGGAACCACATGTGTATATGCAGGTTGAATAAACACTGCTGCTAACGCAAGTGTGTCTAGCATTAGTAAAATACAAAGCAATGTCTAAAACTCTTGAGATGGTAGGGTTTGTTATATGAAATGAAAAAAACCACAGCTTTCTCAGAAAAAAAAAAGGCAGTTGGCACTTTATTAACTTTTATAAATACAGTAGTCAAGTTTTAACTTTTATATGATTGCTCTGTACGCCACATCATGGTCAGAGGTATCCATTGGCTCCTAAATTCTCATCTTTCTTCCTACAGATGTCAAACAGATCCAGTGGGAAATAGAGCGTGACAAGTGGCTTCACAACAGGGATGTGAAAAGCATAATCAAAAAGAAGAAACAGTTCAGGCACAGAGGGCTGAAAAACAAGTACAAAGGCAAGAAATCAAGACGATGAACGTCTTGATGTGGACATTTAAAAAATAATTATTCTTAAATATTTTTTTATTTAATCACACATCTTTCTTACTTCAGTTCTTGCTGCTTAACCATGTCATCTGGTCATTCTCCCTTATGCCATGAATTCCAGACCGCTCATTGGATTTGTAATAAACTGAAAAACAGGAAAATCCATGTCAGCTCTAAGTTAGACATACCTGACGAGCAGCCTCTTTGTGGCTGGTTTTACTCAGTCCAGCTCTGAGATCTCTATCCAACAGTCTGACACTCCAGCCATGCCTTAACAATAAAAACTTCTGCAGCTGTCTCCTGGGGAAAGGTTTAAGCCATCCTAAGATCAGTTGTCTATATTAAGATGCAACAGAAGCTTCAGCCATCCTTCTGAAGCCAACAACTACAAACCCACCTTCCAGAATTGATGGAAACCTCCTCTGCATTGTGTATCTGAAATCTGACAAGAGAGATAAATCACAGTTACTTTCCCAGCATATATTAAGACGAATAATTAAATGCACTATTTTTCTAACTAGAGTTGGTTTATCAAAATTTCTTTGGGCTCTTTAGTTACAGCCACCATTAAATAATGTGATAGGAATTTGTTTTTTAAAAATAATTTCAGAGACTGTTCAGGTTACTCATATGTGTAGCCCCATCATCACAGTAATTTCTGAGCTTCCTCACAATTGTGATAACCAAGTCCTACGATTCACAGGAAGCTGCATGCTTCTCATAGACTGACATGCAGATAAAGCCAGGGAAATTTTGTTTCTTTGTACAGATGTAGATGTTCACTGTATCATTCTGTGGGCCACTCTGACAACCCAGTAGAAAATCACAACAGGTTTATGCTGTTAATTATTTACAGCATCTTGTAAAAGGATGTTAACCGTTCTAGTACTAACACAAAGAAACCAGTAAAAGCCTCAGACTCTGAGTTCACTGAGCTCTTAGATTAGCCCACTGTACCTTATGGAACTACAATTACATAGAATATGCAAATGCATATAAGAATTGCAAAAGAGGAGAAAAAATCCCAAAGATGGACGCCAAACATCAAGTTAAAATAGGCAGAAAACATCTGTTCTCCATATTTTTGTTACATGTATTTTCTAATAAAAATGCAAAGATGGCTGAAATTTAACAGCCTGACATCATCTGGATCCTGGAAAACAAATGCAAACTGATGTGAAGGTGAAGCTCAGCTTGTACTTGGCATGAAGACCACTGCTGAAATGGGTGGATTCTTGCCCTCCCAGCCAACGCAGCAGCTGCCTTTTGGCTTGCCCTGACCCTGCAGGTAGCAGGACAGGCTCTTTTCCCGAAGGGACACAGGTCTGTAACCAGTGCTGCACCCTCCAGAGCCCTGCATGCAAAGTAAGGCTGCTGCTGTGCAGAGCAAACATCCCTGTAGTAACCAAACTGGTGCTTTGCTTATTCTTTCTGTGTTACCTGGGCACCGAGTCCTAAGTATAAGAGACCTGAGGGACTGAAGATAAATAATCCAGGAGACAGCGCTGGTGCCTCCTGCCAGCCGGGTCTGTCCTCAGCCTGGGAAATGTCAAATCGCAAAGGCTGCGAGACCCAGACACAGCCCGGACATCCCTTCAGGGCTCAACACCAGATACCTGAAATAGGACCGATGCATTCCTGCCTCATTTGCGGCCAGCCTCTCTCCCTTTCAAATCCTTATCTGGCCCGGTGCTGCTACCATAAAACCGCGCAGGATGCCTCCCTGTTCCTGGCGTGGTGGCGTGCTGCCCCGCGAAGGACTGCTCGCGGGCTTGGGGTTGTAAAACTGCAACAGCAGCTCGTTCTTCAGAGGTAAACCCTAGGGCCAGCGAGCCAGCCCTGTGCGCCTGCACTCACCCGAGCCCAACTCCTGACCCCACATGGCAGGATTTCCTAACACAACCCGGGCGGTGCGCGGTGTTCCGCGGGCACCGCCGGCGGCCCCCGCGCGGAGGAGCCTCCTCTGCCCTCCCCGCGGCCCCCGCCCGCCCCGCCGCACCTTGGCTGCGGTCCATGGCGCGGTAGAGCAGGAGGGCGCCGAGCAGCCCCGCCGCCTCCAGCAGCAGCAGCCCCTTCAGGACGCGCCGCGCCATGGCCGCGGCTCGGCGCCTTCCGCCGCGCTGCGCAGGCGCCGCCGCTGCTCGGCCTCACGGGCCCGTCATGGCCGCGGCCCGGCCGCTGAGGCCGCCCGGCGGCGAGCGGTGCGAAATATGAGCTGTGTAAAAATCCGGTCAGGCAAGGGCGGGCTTTGTTGTATATCCGGCCTAATCAACGAGAAAAGACATTAATCCTGAGGCAGGTAGCGGGTAACAGGCGAGCGCTAAGTGATGGCCAGGTGTTGGAAATACAAATGACTTATATCGGTAGAATGGCCTTGTTAAGGTCTTGGGCTCGATATGCTTCAATAATGTCAGACCTAGGGAGAGGTTACTAACGCCAGGTGAGAAAAATGAATTGCTGGTAGTGGACACAAAGACATTCAGCAGAACCCCCAAGATAAGGAAGAAGCTGATAAAGTGAACTCAGCTGGACTGGATAAAAGGTAATTTATGGCCGGGGCAGATTGTGACCACCAGCTGATGGCCACGGACCCAAGAAAACTCCGACCCACAAAAAGAGAAAGAGTGAGCATGTTGATTGATTAGCATGAGAAGCAAGGCACTCATTAACTAATAGAAGATGGAAGACTAATTAATAAGGGAACTATGTCACTTGCAGCCAAAGAACACTAATTCTTTAGTTTGCTAAATTGTATAAACAGTAAAAACTTCTTGGCGTGCTTGATTTGTGGAATACCTTGGAGCACTCAGGTTTGTGCAACTCTGAAATAAATAATCAGTGTGTCTCTGAAGTGTCAGGAAAATTAATCCACGATGCCAGAGGTTTATGTCCAAAAAGGAGACAGAGGAGTCCTGTAACTTTATTTGAATAAAGGCCATGGGCATTTCCCATGGGGGTCTCTCAGATTTTTGGGGGATACAGTCCCCTTTTTTATCCTAAGTTCCTGACTGCATCTCCCCCTTCCTTGTCCCCATTGGCTGAGGTACCTGGAAGGCACAGACTTCCCGACTTGCCTGTTCTATGCTCCCCTCGAGTATGCACCCCCCTTTCATTATATAAAAGAAAGAAAAGCCTATTCATAATTCTATTAATTCTTTGTTCTTTTTCTCTAGGATCAGGAATTTATCACAGCCTTGGCTGAGCAACAGTCTGTGTTGATAGTAACATTTTCTAGAACTAAGAATTTCTTCTGTTGCTTCCCTATCTCTTAGTTCTTAGCCCTATCTACAAGCAGATTCACATGGTCTGTTTGTAAAGACACAGTCATCTTATTCCTTGCATTTTCATTGTCTTCCATTATTCATATTGCTATTAACTCATATTATGGGACTGACTTTATTGCCAAAATAAAAGCTCTTCAGATTTTCCTTAATAGGGACTTAATTTTCTTTGTAAGATGCTTTCCCCCTCCTCTGCTAGTGTTTTGTAAGATTAGATATAATATTTTTGCTGCTCATTCTTACAGGGTGATTAATTTTCCAATTCTCTTTTCCCTGGTGGCTGAATTTGCAAGTATTGCTTGTACTCAGTGGGATTTCTCAGTAAAGTAATTCCTGCTCTGGGGATTTTAAGTGAACAGGATCAACCCAAGCAGCAGAAGCTTAGGGTTGTTGGAGAAAACATGGATCCAAGAAAGAAATTCATTGTGTTATCATTGTAGCAGTTGCGGCTCGAACCAGAGAGGGTCCTGGGTCAGGATCTCATTTAGCATATAGAATTTGCATTGTTTGGCAAGTTCTGATCTGGAAAGAAACTGTAATATATTTAGGGGCTTAAAAAGTACGCCTGTAGTGTTTAGAGTGAATTTATAGCAGCTGTGAGACCGAGCAGTGAACTGAAAGAGGCCAAATAATTAAAAGGAGCAGGCACAAAATGTGAAATATGCATCTTTGTTTTAAGGAGCCCATAATCCCTTTGGGTTTGGGTCCAGACTCCTGATGGACCCTACACAGATGTTGTTTGTCATATCTTGGCACTGGCTTTTATTTCTCACAGAGTTTGGAAGAGTTCAGGTGTGGAGACATGATTTGGGTTGTCTCTGACATTTACTGACTCAGTAAACCTCTCCTGCTCAGGCCAAAGGATGAGTAGATAAAGGAAAAAAGGGATCTCACACTGTTAATGTTGGACTGTTTGTGGTAGCTCAGCAGGAGAATATTTTACTAAAGACCACTGCCAATTGTTCAGTAGGAGAGGAGGTACACAGCTCCCCGTGGTTTGCTGAGGAATGCAGCATCTTGTTACCTGGTAAGCACTCTGGTGGAAAAGCCTGTATGCAAGGTGAAAAAAGGCAAGACTAGAGGAAAAAGAATGAAAAGGAAAGATTACCTGCCCCAGTCTGAAACTAGAAAGTGCTGGGCTCTCTCTTGCCCCTTTATGTGGCACTTGGACCCACCAAGCCATACTACCACCAGGCAGAAATTAAAATGTCAGCTCCACAGCTCCATCGTGGGGGGCCCCGTGGGAAGCCTTCCAAGCACTTCCCAGCGAGGACACAGGGAGGGTGCTGTGGGTCAAGGTGACCACCCTGTTCCCTTGTTCCATCCTGCTGGCAGTTGGCAGAGCAGCAGTGGGGCAAATGGGAGCCATGGAAGTCTTGGGGAAGCTGGCTTGGAGGCGCAGCTCCAGGAACTGGCCACAGACTCATGCTGGAACAGGATGTACCATGGGGGAGGCTTTACTGCAAGATGCCTTCCAAAGGGTCAGGGGTGGGGAGGAATGCGGGTGTCTGGGGAAACAACTCTTCTAGCACTTGTTCTGGCATGTGCTTTGTGGACACAGCTACAGGCACAGCTGAGGACATCCACTGGCAGTGACACTGAATAGGTGACTCTGCTTTGCCCTTGACCCAGGGCAGCAGAGAGAGGCAGACAGTTCCCTCAGCAGAATGAGTGGAGTTTCTTGCTAATTCCTTCCTTCTCCTACCCAGAATCTTTCTATGTGTCTCTCTGTAAAAGACAGGAAAGCTCCCGTCATTTTCTGCCACTGACTCTGTTATGAATATATTAAAAATAGTAAGTGGATTGTTGAATCAGTTTTGCCTCCAGAAGTGATTCAGGAAGGTCACAGTTACAAAGCTGTTGAGGATCTCATTAATGGAAAACATTACTTTGTTTATAATCATTTGAGTGCTTTGGTGTTGTCATTTGATTATACTGAATTAACCTTTGTAATGAGAAGACTCTGACATCTTATTTAACCTTCAGACATTTTATTTTGTTCTCTGGTTTTCTTGGTGCAGGTATGAAATGGCTTGTCTAGATTTTAAATGATTTGATATTTACAACTGTTTAGAGTATGTATGTAAGCACAGAATTCATTTTATTAAATGTGGAGATCCAGGTAAATATCACTTTAGTGAAAAGAAATTGTCAAACCATTTAAAACTGTTTTTTCTCTCTCCTGCACTCCTGCACAAAAGTTATTAAAATGAAGTCATGCAGCAAGTAAGGCTATTTCTCCTGAGATAGGAAAGAAGATAATTTTGGATGACTAATGCCTTCTGATTAGGGGCTCTTTCACACAGGAAGCTCTCACAAATCATTGCTGCACCTGTGTAAAAAACATGTTTTCTCTTCTGTTCCTGTTTAATTCTGAAGAGGATAAAATAGATTCAGTTTCTAAGGATTTTGATAACATCTGAATTATAATCACCTACCCAAGTCTGTTTTAAGGAAAAAGGTACAGTAGGTTTTTGTATTTTCCCAAGAACAAGCCTCATCTCCCTTAGAGTATCAGTGTGCAAGACTAATTCTGGGGCCATATCCTGTTTTTACACCCAGGCAGGTGGCACTGAGGAAAAACAACTTGGAGACAGTGGGAGTCTCATGATACTTGGTCTCTCTTAGCACTCCCTACAATTCACAGTAGCCTCAGGGGTGTTGGAATTGACATAAGCAGGGACATAGGTAGAGCTGTTGCAGTGCTCTGAAATTGCTGGAGTGTCACAATTTCCTTTCTTTGTGCAACTCTTTTCTGTGCACAGTCATAATGGGAATGAATGTGGCAGCAGTCTCTGGAACATTGTCTGTCTCCTTGCAAAGACTCATTGAGGTTAAAACTTGAATGTTTCTGGTACGTGGTCACTGAGCAGTGGCAGATACTTAGCACTTCCAAGATGCACCACAGAGGAAACGAATAACTAGTTAAGGGATAGAGATTTTTTCCATGTATTATTGTTATTTTTTCCTGCATGAGGCAGGAAAAAAATGTATCTGGCAAAAATATTTAATTTGTATAATGTGTTTTCAGAAGTGTTTGTGCTTCTCTGGGAATTACAGTCTCTTAAGGATTTCAAGAAAATTATTGAAAAATGGGAGATGATTGTAACAGCAGTGGTTTTCTAAAGGAGCTTTTCCTGACAGGAGGTTGGCAAATGGTTCCTTAATATTTCCCAAGTAGTCATGGGATAGTATTCAATGACAATATTACAGTCTTTCCAGTTACATCTCTCTACAGTTGCTTCATGACATAAATGAACCTTAGAAGTGGTGATAAGGTCTTTATTATGATTGTGTTACAATTTTGTTCTGCATGCCTTTGTTAATAAAGTATTTTATAGCTCCCAGTATGTTATTGGTTGCAAAATGTTTGGTTATACTCTCACTTTGTTTGCCATGGCAGAGGAGTGATCTAAAATTGTGACCTCTTTCTCCCACTTCACATAGTAGTGTTGTTTCAATACCCTAAAGATACAGCTGTTTCATTTTCCATTTCCATAAAAATGGAATGCAAAATGTCCCCAGTTACAGTTCCAGGGATGAGTTCTTCTCAGTATTAATGATAGATCTGTGTTTTTACAGATAATAATTGTAGCTGAAAAAGCAACAGAAAAAACATTTTAAAAACAACTGAATGGGACCAGTGGGAAAACAGCTGTGCCATAATTAATTTCCTGATGGCTGTATGTCACAGTAAAGGAGGCAGCTGAATGCCAGAAGGGGAGAATGTCCAAAAGATGCTTTGCTTCTGGGTATTTGTTCTTCCAGCAAAGGGTGAGGGAATTGCATGGCAGCTGGACAATGGCATTGGGTCAACATTCTGCTGCTCAGTGTTGGAGAAAATGCTGCAGGTTCAAAGTGTTATTGAAATAGCAGTTTGTTTCTTTAGTGTTTCTCCCTATTAGGCCAAATACCTCATTAGCAACCCATATTTTAGATGTCATGCTTTGTCTGTTAAAAGCTCTTTACAGGACAGTATAGTCACAGAAGGGAAGCACATAGTGAGATTAGTGTTTATGTGTGCAAACTGTTTACCTACAGAAGTTCAGGAAGCCTCTGTCATTCTCCTGTACAGACAGTACCACGGAAAGGACAGGCTGTTCTTTTTGTCTGTATTGATGTAACTAACAGGCAACAGAAGGCAATTTTTCAGTTGAACAGAAAAAAAGTACCCAGTTAGAAAGGAAGATCACACCAATGCTTTTTTTCTCTTCTTTACAGTCAGCTGGGAATCCTGTTTTGATCCTGCAGTCACCTGGAACAAACACATTGAAGATAAGAATGCTATGGTCAGAATATATGAAGACCTGAAAGGGGTGCAGCAGATGCTGTTTACTGACAGCCAAAACACATCTGAGCCCATTCCTTGAAATCTGCTGAAATTAAGAGGAAATGGTACAGGTTTCTGAAAAAGCAAAATCCAGTTGATTTTGGTGACAGGTTGAGTCTGGCTGTACAGAAGCAGAGCTCCAGAAAACAGAAATGCAACACAGAAAACAGTGAATGAAATTAGTAGATGATGGCAATGCACATCCCAAGTGGGTGACTCCCTTTTTTAGAGGAAGCATATTGCACATCTCGCTTTCACTGTACTGCTTTGAGAACCTGACTGCCAGTGTAAAGCAGATAGCAGCATTGTCTGGATTCTCACCAACAGCTGAGCAGATCCAGGCCATTGCAGGAAGACACACTTTCCAGCCATGTGAGTGTTGAAGCTCAGGAGACTGATGGTGCTGCTGGCTTGATTCTTTTCCATAAAGGTAAATCTGTTTGTATTTTGCCAGAGCAGTGAATGGTAGCTCTTTGTCTTGGGCAGACAGGAATTTGGATCAATAGATGGTTAATATTTATGTGTAATTTTCAAGGCTAGGTGTTATTTAAGAGACACTGATTGTACTTCAGGAATCTCGATTGATTTCACCCCGAGGGCCAGTACCATACCTCCATTGTGGTATGCACTAAGCGCCAAATAAAACAAAGAAGAGTTTTATCTTGACTTCTGTGAGTATTGGGGATAGCCAGTAGACTGAGTGTCTCTACAGATCTTTCTTCTTGGGTTTACTAAATAACCCTCAGGATTACCTAGAGACCGCAGTCAATTCACAGAATCCAGATGCTCCACAGATTGATCTGTGGTTTTTAGCCATGGATCAAGCTAGAACCTCAGACAACCCCTAATTGTGAGCTCTCCAAAATCTAGATTAAAGGTAGACTGCAACCTTGAGTCTGGTTGCAACAAACAAAGCTATTGCTGTTAAAAGCCACACTTTTGAGCTTCCTGGCTTGGTGTCACAGCTGAGGGTCACCTTTTCTGCAGCTGTACAAGGTATATGCCAGAGCTATGAAGGCAGACCAGTAACTTCCCATGGCTGCTTTATGTTCGCGTTCTATTGAAGACACCAAACAAAGCAAATGTATTCTTCTGCCAGATATTTTTTCTTACAGGAAAAAAAAAATCTGAAATATGATAAGAGAGAAAAGTTAGTCTTTTGTTTTAAATTATACTCTTTGGTTGTTAGAGTCAAGGGTAATAATTTCCTCTTTTTTATATTCAAGGTGTTTTTGGACACTGGAAAAATGTTTTTGCTGCAGCTCAGAACCTGAAATTGGCTGCCAAATTCACAGTGAGCTTAGAAGTAGCTAAGCTGGGAGAGGAGTTTAAATATGATGTGCATTGTGAGGCATGAACCTCCTTTACAGACAAAAAACCCAATAATGTTCAGGCTGTTTTTCATTCACTTCGAGGAAATAAAACAGAAACCTGGACAACATCCAGTTTAAAAATTTTGAATATCCATGCACTTTGCGAATATGTTTTTGCTTGCTTAATTCTTGCTTGTGCACTTAGTATCATTGAAGGCTATTGGGCTCTCTTAAACAACCTGTAGAGTTTTGGCCTCCCATGTTTTTAACACTAATTTTTAGCTTTGATCTCTTGTTTCTGGTAGAATTCTGTGTGGAATACATATGCAGTAATTAAATCTACTGAAATACATTCAGTAGGTTGGAACTGGTTTTCCAAGAGGTGTTTTAAAGCAATCTGGAGTGTCATTTTGATTCTTAATTTCTAAGTTAACGAGATTCATATATAATTTTAATTTCTAGGTTCATAGTGTAAAATGAAGTTGCAGAAAGTCTTGTAGTTGCATTTTGCTCCTTTCTGTGTGCTGATCAATGGAAGAAAAAAGTAAAGGATCACAGTAGTGAAAATTTTCTCTCTCTTTCAGCAATAGTTTTCCTTTCCTTTGATAGTTTGAGATCCCTGAAAATGGAGCCTTTACCTGGGTTATCTGTGTTTACCTGGTTTTGCTTGGGTTACTTTATGCTTAAGAGTAGTACATATGACCTCAGAGTCAGGATGTGGATTTTTCCTGGGTATCTGTTTGAGAGCTTTGAGCTGTTGCTGTCCAGAACAGAATGACTGTGCTTTGGTGGAGCCAGAAGACCAATGTGCACAAGATGGTATAACACTGAACAGCCTCACAAAAGGGTGTCTTTTTAGGATGCAGTTTTTTACTTGAGAGGCTGGTTTAACACCAGTCTTTGGCAGCTGGTTGTTTTTCTCACCAGAGACATTTCTTTATATCTGAAGAAAAGGAATCCAAGGGAAAGAGTGCTCAAAGAAAGAGTATGGGCGCACAGTTGCTAATTTAGCCAGCAGGGAAGGTTGCAGTTTTCTTTCTCATAATTTTTCAGTTTCTGTCTGATAAATAATTACTTATGGTAGATGTGCCTTGGCCAGGGAGAAAACTCAGGTGTTGGATACTTGAGGTGTTGATACAAATGAACTCTGTGAGAGCACCTGCTGCATACTTTGTTAGCTGATGGTAAACGCGGCGAACTCCCAACCATTCATTGCTAATGAGAATCCCCTTCTAAAACTCTGCCAGTGACAAGGGAGTGATTAAGACAGCTTAACTTCAGTGCGTAGTTAGGAACATCTTGTCATTTTGTGTTCAGGTCTCCACAAAATCTTGTTTGCCTGTCCTTCCTAACATTTTGCCTTTTTCATTTATTCTCCTGTTCTAGCCATGTTTGCAGCATTGTCACTGTGTACAGCTCATTGATGGTGCAAAACACTCCAGCTATTGGTCCTTTAGACTGACAAGCCTAAAGGATGCCAGTGTCCTGAAGACTGGCATTCACATGGTGGGAAGAGAGGATCAATGCAGCTGTGAATTTTCTTTCAAAATTAACAGCTGAAATAATGGTCATTTAAAATAAGTAAACCAAAAGTGAGGTACCATCAAGGATGGAAGAGCTAAATAGAAATCACAAAATTGAGCTGTATCAAAATGAAGTGGGTTAATACCAGACAAATGAACGTTTCTGGTCACTAAAGCTATCTTAAATAAATCTGAAATTCCCTATAACCTTTACACAGGCACTGGAAAAAGCAGCAGCATTCCATGGCTATCTGCCTCAGCTGTACCTGCTGCAGCAGTAGGTCAAGATCATTGCTAAGCAATTAGTAAAAGTCAGTTCAAAAGGCTTTGGTCAAGGATGGTGTTGAAGCAGGAGCACTACCTCCTGTTAAAATAGGTTGTCTGAATTACTGATAGATCAGTAACAGCTAGCCTGTGCACTTTAGGTTCAGTGAAGTATTCCAAAACAGGTCAAGAGGAAATCCTGTCTCAAGATGCTAAATGGGCTGCTCTTAAACATATTCTGAAAAATAGACCTTTTGACCAGCAATGTTATTTAGAATGAGGCTGTTTAGCTATCTGGAGAGTATTTCACAAGTGATGTTCTAAAGTTCCATCTGTCTAATCTGCACATTCTTCCCAGTTCACATACTCAGTATTTGCCAGCTAGTGGTGGGCATTAAAGAATGAATATAAGATTTGTGAGTATGAGGGTCAGCTCACACTCACAAATTTTTTTCTGCAGCTTTCTGTGTGTTACAGGTTCGGTTCTGTTAAAAATGATGTGGTGGGATAACAAGGAAGAAAGCTGGACCTAATGGCACTGGAGAAAGGGAGAATTTGTACCTTCCTCAAGCACTTTAACACATTCAGGATGAAAAAGAACTGTGAGGTGTTTTGAGATGGTGGTATTATCCATCAGGTCAAATCCAGTAGCTCAAAGATTGCATCGACTGACAGCAGCTAAACCAAACAAGCAGTAAAATCAAGTTCCTCATTGTGGAAACTCACCATATATTCTTTCCATCATAAATACAGGAAGCAATTTTGTATATGTATTTTTCATTTCTATATGTTATGTTCTCTATATATTTTAGCTATTATTTTTTTTTTTTTATTATGGTACTCAGCAGTAAAACTTTGAATGGTATTTTTGACACACAAAATTTAAAGAATATGTTGGATCATTCAGCTTCTAAATAAGAGGGTGTTTTCAATTCTTTGACCACAGTTTTGGTATCACCTTTCTGTATTTGTAATCTGCTTCACACTTACAATTTTCTAGCAGTTGTAGGTGCTTATGATGTCTACATTTATGGTAACTGCTAAATGCTCTTGTATTAGTACATCTGTTACCTCAGTTTTCCTTATGAGCTATTCAGTAATGATCATAAGGCAGGAAAGTATATCTAAATGGTATTGAAAAATAAATTGGAGGTCTTCTCTTGGAAAAGAAGATAATAAATGTATCTTCTCTATGCAGAAGATAGTTCCCTTGTGTGTTTTCAGGGTGTCAATAACTCAGCCAAGAAGGAGAAGAATTCTAGTATTGAATTATAATAAAAGTAAAATGGGATTAAAGCAGACAGAGCTGAGCTGAGTTTTCTCATTTGTAAAATGTGAGCATTTCATATTGCAGCTTTATGCAGTACATTAATTGGAAAGATAATTAATGTTGAATTACAATAGAAAAGTTGTAAAAGCACAGGGTGCATATGACATCTACAGTAACATCAAATAATTTTGATAGGCTGTTATAAAGGGTGCCAAATGGATTTATAATGAAGAGGGGCGCAAATACAAAAATACAAACAAAAGACAACAATCACAATCTTTTTATGACAACAGATGTCTGGACTGTACTTGTGTTCTAATGTGGTGTTTGTTTGTTTTGTTTTGTTTTGTTTTTTTTGGTTAAAATCCAAACATTGATCTGAATTTTGTCTAAAGGACCTTTGGTGTGGATTAGGACCTTCTGTTTTACCTGTAACACCCTGCAGAGCTTGGCTTGGCACTTTGACACTGGAAGTGTCAAAATGAGAGTGGTTAGTGGTTACAGATGTTAATATTGTCAGGGTTGATGTGGAGGAGAGAAACAAAGAACAGCAACATTCTGAGTGAGAGCACACTGCATCAGTGCTGTCATTGCTAGAGCACTCTGTAACATGGCATTTATGTCCAGGTAGTTATGGTCTTACATACAATTGTCCTGTATTGCTATTGCACTTTGCCATACATGTCAATTTGATATATGAAGTATTAGGCAATAAAATATTTAGTTTGTATCTGAACTAAATGTTTTTCATATTATTATTTGGCTTCTGCAAAAACTTGATGGGCTTGAGGAAGACAGAAAATTAGTCACTGACTTTGCTCAAAATGTGAGGCAGTCGGGAACCATCTGGAAATGAAAGGGGGCTGGGAAGCTGGTATCTTGGGAGGCTTGTGTACTTGTGAATAATTTAAGTTTATTGACATATGCTTGTGGGGTCTCTAGTGAGCTCCCTGCTGTTTTATATTTTACAAGCCAGTGAAGCCATTTTCATTGCTAGAATATTCATTAGCATTGCCCCAGCAGGTAAATAACTCATAGTTGCATTATTGTGTATTTCTGATATATCCATAGGCAATGTATTTATATTCAGAGGAAAAAA
Organism: Pyrgilauda ruficollis; assembly: GCF_017590135.1. NCBI lineage: Eukaryota > Metazoa > Chordata > Aves > Passeriformes > Passeridae > Pyrgilauda > Pyrgilauda ruficollis. The sequence continues at coordinate 14,941,081 of NW_024525489.1, forward strand.
TGAAATACTGATCCTAGGCATTAGACATACATCCCAATAAATGTTAAAAAAAAAAACCCAAACCAGCAAACAACCAAAAATAGAACACTTATAATCTTCTTTCTCATTTATTTCTCACAGACAGCTCTTGGAACAACTTCTGCAGAGGTGATGAGACCTCGTGGGGGCTGGGCTTCCATGCGCCTCCATCCCTGCAGCACCAGGTGGGTTCACAGGGCCTGTGCTACGCTGAGAGGAGGCTGCAGTGGGAAACCCCCTCTCCCCTTGCCTTGGGAGCAGGGGGAAAACTCCATGGCTGCCACAGCCCACTGCCTTGGGGCTTTCCTCCTGCAGGAGCTTTGTCTCTTGATCTGTCTGGTGCTGCATGCCTGGCTTGTAAAGGTGAGAGAAGTTGTTCTCCGTGTTGGAAAAATGCAGCTTGGGTCTTGGATCTGGGACTAACACAACAGGGAGTCAGTTCCCCTCCTAGTGACCGAGGGTGCCAGCCTGCCTGGGGTGAGCAATGGTCTCTTGGCGGTGAAAAGCACTGTAGGATCCCTGTTCTGTCTGAATCCCAAACTCCTAAGGGTTTTTCTAGCAGTAAAGCCTGACTGTGTTCTTGCCAGAGAGAGAAAAAACATGGTGTGGGGGCATGAAGGGGAACAGGACCACATAAAAACCAAGAGGGTACAGGGGGCGATCAGCTTTGAAGGCTGTATTTGTTTGATGAGTCTGTTCCCCACATGGCTGGAGATCATAACTTGGAGCAGAAAGCCTCAGGAAAGCACCTGCACAATGGTGCCGGTGGGAAGTGTCTGTGCCCTCCGGAGTCTCAGCAGAGCAGCAAATGTGTCAGAGTGCTGGGGTTTGCTCAGGTCCTTGTTGTACACAAAGCACAGTATTCATGGTAAGGAGTAAACAGGGCTGTAAACAATCTTCTGTTCTTATCAAGTCCAAATGTCTCTGTGGCACTTAATTGCTTTTGCAGGCCATTTTATGCCTCTCCAGCCCCCGTGCCCTGACTTGCCTTTTTAACAGCAATATGAAGCACTAGAGGCAGACAGTGTATTTTATACATGGGTGATTTCATAGTTTCTGGACAGTTTCTGGTCAGGCCCTCCAGGTCTGTCTTGTGTTGGCTTTTTCACTGTCCATGTTTTGAATAGTTTATGATTTGAGGGCCATACAAGTGTTTTGTACATAAATGAATTGTTTGCCTGAAGCCCAAAGGCACCGAGAGAGAAGAAAAATGCATTAATATAGAAAGATGACTATGTAATGAGTAGAATATCATTAGTATCATTATTAAATGCTGTAAATATAAAGCTGTTTGCTGGCATGGCAGACCCTCCAGAATAATGACAGCAGAATTAGCCTGAGTTTGCTTCAGAAGGAAAACTGTTCAAAGTGCAGCATTAAATCACTGAGGATACGAGGAAAAGACAATCCACAGCTGAGGTACAGCTTTCAGAAGGTCTTTCAGAAGGTGTGGAGGTTTCCAGGACTGAATCCTGCTTGCTCCCTGTGTAACCCACTTATGGCATCATATCACTTCTCTGGCAGGTGCCACTGCACCCCACAGCCACCTGATGTCTCCTGAGGCAGTGCCAGGCATAGTGTCTTGGGCACAGGAGGTACTGAGATGCTACAGCAGTTTCATGGTGAGCTCAAAGAGACAAAAGGAGCTTGAAAAGAAACACACTGAATGTTTCTGGGTGGTTTGCACATGGACATGAGCAAGGTAGCCAGGCAGGAGTCAGCTGCATTCTGGGACTGCATGATTACTGCGGTTCTGAGGGCCCACATCAGCGAGGGCCAGCCCCTCTGAGTGACACTGGTGCTCAGCAGTGTGACCCAGAGGAAAGCAGAGTCCCACAGCATGGATGCAATAGGTGTGTGTAATCCAACTTACCAACTCTAAGCCAATTTGTGAAATGTCACTGCAGCTGAGGTGAACAGGGTGACTAAATGCATGGCATCATGGAGCTGCTCATGGGTGTGCATGGGAGAGTGACTGCAATATTGATGCACTGGAAGAGTGAAGCAGTGAAGGAGTTTGTTTGGGGATGGTCTGGAAAATGGCACTTGTAATTTGCATGTTAAATATTGATATCTGCACTCACTAATCTTTTTAATGCCAAACTGAGTGCAATTTTATTGTGTTCTGGGGTGATTATATATAAATCACCTTCTTTTAGAAATATTGTTTAGAATTAAATGCAATTGTATGTTTCTGGGGTTCACAGACTTCTGCTAACTTATATGAACACAACAGTTAGTTGGCATTTAATTATATGTATAGCTAATCCAAAGCAATGCAACATTTTGTAAGGATAATTGGTAAGTTGTCATGTCGGTGGTTTCTCTAAATGGGTTCATAGTATTTAGAAGGATAAAAGAAATTGCACATAAATAATAGGTTATTAGAAATAAAGGGGTAGGCAATTACTCATAGTATCAGAAGTGTACAATTCAGCTTACAATGGAATTCTCAGAATGTTACAGCTACAGTATTTGCATAAAAAAGCCTATGAAATTTGTAGTTTGCTTTGTTTCCCACACAGAATGCCTTGTGTAATTATTATACTAAGTTCCCTTTTGAAAAAAATCCATTATAATATTAATTATGCTAATTCTGATGCTGTGAATAATTGTCCATGTATTCAGTAAAATTGATTTTTGTTTTTGGCCCCTTAAATATGAGTGAACCATCTTACGGGGATGTGTGCTTGGTATTTTTGGGCCTATCTTTTCCTAATTTTTGCATAAGAGTGGCATATAATTAATGCTCTATTTAGGAATTGATTTGAAGTGGGGGAGGAAGTTTGGACCCTATATTTATCTTTGGAAAGCATAGCTGGATGTTGGGGATTGTTACAGCAAAAAACCACTTTTTTTTTTTCTCTCTGTGGACCATAAATATTACCTGAAATTAAATAGAAGAGAACAGTGTCACATTCTGTTCTCAGGTAAATACTCTCCTTAGATTCAGCTGCTGCTGTGGCACTGGCATCAGTCTGTCGGGGATGAGTTTGATCTCTTAAGTGCTCTCCCCTGTAAACTGGAAAATGCTCCAAGTCTCTTTCTCTTGAGGGGAACAGGAGGGAATTAATGTTGTGCTGGCTTTTTGTGCCATGCAAACACAGTTGAGTTGCTGAGGGCCAGCACTGGTTTAGTCAGTAAGTGCTCGTTTTGTTCCCTCTGTTTGATTACCAGGTTGAGTCAAGAGTAGTACATGAAAAGACCCATGAAAATACCATTCAGCAAAACGTGGCATGATCCTGCCCTGCAAATGTCGGATTACTATTTGTATTGTGAAAGTCCATTTCTCTGTGCGGATAAAAAACATTGTATTTTTGCAGCATTACAGGAGAGAGATGTTGATTTATGGGGAAAATCCTGAGGGACAGTAAAGTCTCTCTAGTACATAATTTCATCACTTCTACTCTCAAGGCAATGGTCCTGAGAATAAACCACAACATCTCGGTACTGGTAGTGGTTACAGGATATGAGGAACATACTGGAAATTTCATTTTGTTTTTTACACTGCTTTCCTTAAAACACAGTCTCAGGTTCCTTCAGGTAGATCCCCAGGGCATTTCAGCATCTCAGTGCCCTGAGATCAGACATCGATGCATCCCCTTTTTTGCTCTTCCCCATCCCACAAAACAAAAAAGCAGCAGGGACTGGTCCTCTCTCTGTGTTTAACCAAAGTGATGAGGCCAGTGTCCCCTTCTTGTGTTTATGGAATGACCTTATAGTGAGATGTTACTCCTAACTTTAATTCCTTCTGCAGATGGAGGAATCAAACCTGTGTCTCTCAAGACAGAATAAGATAGAAGTTGTGGACTCCTGTGCTATAAAAAGGCTACTCTCCTGTTCAAACTATTGCACAATCACAATTAGTTGGGCAAGACAGAGCGACTGTGGCTGACTGGGCCAACATACGTGCCATTGGGAGATGGGAGCTGAGGGACTGCACCTGAGGAGGAGGGAAGGAACTTGCTGGTCCCTTGCACTCTGCAGTAGCACATTCAGTAGCACATTAATGTGCTACTGCAGAGTGCAAGGGACCAGCAAGGGACCACACTCTGCATTGTGCTGTATTTCTCGAGTTGAACTGGCTGCTGCTGCTGCTGTGCCTGGTGTGGACAGCAATCCTATGGGTGCGTATCAGGCAGGCTCGGGAGGTCAGAGATCCTCAGGGAGACTGGGAAATGTCCTTCTGCTTATTCTGGCATGGGAAAATGAAAATATATGGGCATATAGACATGAAAACAATATGATTCTCAGGTCAAGTGGAAATTTCTGCTCACAGAGTAACATTCGTCGGGGAAGACCCCTTTGCCTGTTTGTCTTTCACTTGCTGGATATGAGAGCAGTGCCCCATCTCCATAATTTCCATGTATCTCAGTAAAAGGAGCAGGACTGCTGGGAAATAAATATAAAGAAAGGAGGCTGGAGAAATTTGGAAAAAAACCAATTTCTGACAGATGAATGGTGGTAAAAGGTTTCTGAGGATTGCTAAAAAAAATCTGTACAACCCAGTAATACAGTTCTGGTAGCACCCCTTTGTCCAGCTGTCCTGTAGCTTTTAGCCTCTGTTGTATCCTAATTCATGTCTGACAATATCCATTCTGGTATGTGCAAGAAAGCACAGCATGGCTTTTATGACTGCCTTGTGTCACCTGCTCTCTGCACCTGTGCCAGTGTGGACACACCCAAAGCAGCACAGAGAATATAGGAAAATCATAGAATTGTGGAATGTTTGGGTTGGAAAGGACTTTGAAGATCATCTAGTTCCAAACACCCTGCCATGGACAGGGGACGCTTCCATCAAGACTAGGTTGTTCATAGCCCCATCCAATCTGACCTTGAATGGGTGCTAGGGATGGTGCATCTACAACTTCACTGGGCAACCTGTTCCAGTGCCTCATCACCCTCACAGTAAACAATTTTTCCATTAATATCTAATCTAAGCCTACTCTCTTTCAATTTGAACCCATTCCCCCTTGTCCTCTCAGTTCATGCTCTCGTAAGTAGTCGTGCCCCATCCTTCCTGTAAGTTCCCTTCAGGGACTGGAAAGCTGCAGCTAGGTTACTCTGAAGCCTTCTCTGCTCCAGCCTGAACAATCCCAATTCTCTCAGCCTTTCCTCATAGGGAATGTGCTCTATCCTCTGATCTGAACTTGGTGGCTCTCCTCTGGACTCATCTAACAGGTCAGTGTCCTTCCTGTGTTGTGGGCAAGAAATGGTTTGTTTGCTTTTGATGGCACTTTGCCACTGGTGCCCAGACAGAGAATGGGTGGGTTAATCTTTAATTTGCAGTGTCATCTCTAGCCTGTGCTGTCTCTGCAACTCTTCAGGACAGAAGAGATAAACATACTCCAAGATTTGCCAGCATTACATAGAAGTCTGGGAACATCTGTCATTTCTAAGCTTCTGAAGTGTCATTTTTTTCCCACTGTTTTTTTTTCCCAGAGAATCTATTCAACAGCTCGCCCGTGTTCCTCTAGGGAAGGCTTGCTGAAGAGGTGAGCCCAGCACCTGTAACCTGCAGGTGTTGAAGATTTGTTAATCACCTCAGGCCAGTTACTTCAGGAGGGATAACTGAAGGGATTAGCAAGATGGAGCCGAGGAAAAAGAGACAGTAGGCAAGATTAAGGAAAAAAAAAAAAAGAAGAAAAAAGAGGTTATCAGTGAGTTAAAAATGTAGTAAAAAAAGTTGGGCTTGCCAGCATTTTTTCACCAGTCTGTTCACACTATAGAAGACTTCTTTTCACTGTAAGTTGCATGTTGTTCCAAGGTTGCATGTGTATTCAAGGCTAATAATGTACTAATGTAATTACTATTGTTTTTACAAAAACATATGTTAAAAACCAATTTTTGCAGTCTTGTAAACTTGTCATTATTAGTGGTATTAATCTCCAAACAAGCTGAAACTGCTGTAGTTACTATTTATTGACCAGCTAAATAACATTTATCTTCAGCACAGAGTTCACTGATTTCTTGTGTGTGTGTGTAGCTGCTAATAAAATTTGATAACATTTTACTTGTAGGGAGATTTTAGATTGATGTTGAAAGATGTGCTAAGAGTTATCCAATTATGTTACACAACTTCCCACTACAAATTCTAGTTCTGCTTGAACAGAAGGATGTACTCTTAACCTAGTTTTCTCCACGGTGTTCATTTTGAATCAAAAGTAACTGATTTTTGCCTTTTCCTGATAAATGCTTCTATTGATTTTTCTACTGCTTAAGCTCCTGCTTTAAGGAAAACACTTGTTTAAATCAATCCCTATTTTGAAAAACATGTGAGAACAGGCTTAGTTGCAGGTCCTCTGTAGGCCTGATGGGTGTTCTCCCTGCACCACAAGAATGTTTCTATTATGAGGTTGTTTGGGTTAGGTCTGTTAAGTCGTGGTCCCCCTCACCCTTCATCCACCAACCTCCTTGATCTCAAATAGTGGTAAAATATTCCCTCCAGACAAATGACTGTTCTAAGGTGGGTGAGCCCCAAAGTCCTTCAGGAGACTGCTGCACAGACTGCCTCTTGGAAGCTTGAGACTGCCTTTTCTCCTTCTCACCTTTGCTCTGGGCTCTTTTGTCCTTTTGGGCTGCAGCTGTTCTGACAGGTTCAGGATGGAAGTGATCACTACATGTTACCTGAAATATTATCTCCCAGATCCCTAATTAGGAAAAGTCCAAATACTCAGTGCTTTACATACCCATTGCTTTATATTTATATCTGGGATTGGTTTGTCCTGTTTCAATGACTGGCTGAGAAATGCAGATGCAGAGTTTAAACCATGCTCACTTATAAAAAGCACATTTGTAGTTAGGATACAGGTTCAGGCACCAGTTGATTGAGAGCCACTCTGCCAGTGCTGAGAACTTCTCTTACCTGGTAAACATGGAGACATTTAGTAAAATAACATATATTTTAGTGCAGGCATCCTTCATGTGAAGCATTGCAGAATGTTAATGAGGGTGAATGGAGGGTAAAGATCCCAGTTCCACAGGGTGAGGCACATCCACAATGGCAGAGTGCTTGGCACAGCAGCTATAGGCTTCTTCTCAGACCTTTAGGTGAAACTGAAATGTTACTAAAAAGAAGGGAAGTGTTCATTCTCTCCTTCTTCCTCAAATGAATTATTCTAAAACATTTTCCTCCAGTCTGCTGTACAAAATGCCTCACATTCTGTGAGGTTTTTCATACATGCATAACCACAGTAAAAAGCAAAAATGTATGCCTATGTTCAGTCATTCCTGCATTAGCTACTCATCAAATAAATTTGACTTATAGTGATATTTTTACTGAAGACCTTCCATAGCTTTTTAAAAGTACTTAAAAGTTCTTTTTGTTCCTTGTAATCTAATAATGTATGGGACTTAATGCTTATGGTGACAGAAACTCCCGTTTCCATGGTTTATCTTCAGAAGATATTTTTTACTGTCTTTTGGAACTATAGGAATTGCCCCTACATGGTTACACCTGGCATCAGGTCACTCTAAATTTGGAGAATTTACAAGACTCATGGGAGAGCATTCATCCTGATAAAAGTTTCAGTCTTACCCTAACAGTTTATTGAGCTAAAAATCAGATGTATGGAACTGAAAAAATTCTGATTTAGTTATATTTCTTTCTGTAGGTGATATAATTCTAATTATTCTTCCTGGAGTCAAGTATGGGTGGTTCTTTTCTTCAGATTGCTTATGCAATTGCTTTTTAAGTTTGTAAAAGTATTTGCTCTTCCTGTGGCTTAAAGGCTCAGCTGTTTCTTGGGGTTCAAAAGTAGTTTTGATGTAGTTTTCACGTGTACTGCCAAATGTCAAGGATTGCTAAAAACTTGTTTTGTCACAGGCATGGAGTGAAGTACATTTTTTTGAACAAGATAAAGATCCTAAGAACAGCTGATTTTCTGAAAAAATGTAAAAGGCTTGCTGACCTTTTGAAATTATGTGTAACTGAGCTCCAGGGTTTATTGATCTGCACAAAAAACCTCTCCAAAAAGCCACAAATTGCTTTGTGAAGTACTCCTGCCTTCTGGCATGAGGTGAAGTATTGAGTACTAGAAAGTGTTTTGATTATGCATTTAAAAATGGGAAATGTATGAATATACATTTAAATGGATTCTGTGGCTTATGATGAACTCTCAGAGTGCTAATGCCAGGCTGCAAACTTAATTTTGATTGCAGGGTCAGTCCTTGCCTTCCTCCTCTCTGTTTATCTCTAGTGTGGACTGTAATTTGAAGACAATGAAGGGCTTCCTGTAGGAGGCTCTCAAATTCAGAGTTGTTTCCCTGTGTGTACAATGCTGAGCAAGCTGCAGTAGGTGGTGTATCTTCTATATCAGTGCATTATGTGACTGAGCTCTCGGAGATGTCTGACTCAAAGAAAATGAGTAACACCTCTATTTATGGTACAGTGAAAAGGTGCAGGAGGTTAAATTTGGACTATTTTTCTTAAATGATAGTCAAGGTTTAGGATTCATATTAAAGTCCAATATTTCTAGGTAGTTCACAATGACAGTTTTTTAGGTTTTTAAAGTTGCCCTGACATGAAGAGCCACAGAACCCACAGTGGGCCCTTGTAAAGTTGTAGGCTCTGTGACTTTGTTAAGCTATGTTCCTGAGCCAAGTAATTGGCAGCACTTTTTCCTGTATGTTTTCTTGAACATATCTTGAGGTTTACTTTCTGGCAGCCTTCTGTGGACAAGCCACCTTACTGCATGCTGCCAGAGGTCTTAGAACCAGTGGCTGCCCTTCTCAGTTGTGCTTACATCTGTGCCATGTGACTTCTCCAAGCAAAAATGGGTCACAGCTTATTGGTCCACAGCAGAGGAAACCGGCAGTGTGTTTCATGCTGAAACAAAATATTCTTGGGTACCACTGAAGAGTTGCCCACCCAGGCAGCCTCTGGGCATTTCCCTGCTGTGCTGTGTTTGCAGCACTCCTCAAAGGCTTTGTGTGGTGTGCAAGAACAGCACATGTACTGCATGAGTAGCTGTAAGTTATGCCCAGGCAGTTCTTGAAGGAGTTTTCTTTGTGCCAGCACAGTTTTATTGTGGCTTTGAAGTTGCCTGTTATGGAATGTGATTGCTACCTTAAATGTTTATGGAAACCTTCCAATGGGTCTGAGCTTTAATAACATTGTAAGATGCCTTCAACAGAAAAAGCAGTACAGACCTTCTTTTCCCTTGTCTATTTCTTTTTATAGTTACATGATTTTATTTAGAAACCTTTAGTAACACTAGTATTGAAAACACTTTCAGCTGAGATCACACCAAGTTTTTGGTGATAATTTCCAGCATTGGAACTTCAGGAGGCCAATGCTGGAAATTATCACTGGGATGCAGCTTGGCAGGTAGAGCACCATTTCCGTAGCCCTACACCACATAACCTCAGACAACATCAGGCTTGCACAGAGATCCTAATCAATATATTTTGTAAATAAAAATCGTATGCCTGTGTTGCAGCCATCTATTTCAGTTGGAAGGTACCTACAGTGATCATGTAGTCCAACTGCCTGAGCAATTCAGGGCTGGCCAAGCTAAAGCATGTTACAAAGGGCATTTTCCAAATGCCTTGTAAACACTGACAGGCTTGGGGCATTGACCATCTCTCTGGGAAGCCTGTTACAGAGTTTGACTACCAAGCTGGTCCCTTACAGTTTCAGTATCCACAAACTGAAAGTCACTATTCACACACTCATGGTCCTCTGGCTCAGGGAACAAGCAGTCCACAACTTATCTTAACTTTCCAAATGTGTGTATTGGTAATTGCAGTGGAATATTATAACCATATTCTTGCTAGAAAGCAAAATCTTCATACATACATGCACGTATCTATGTTTTTTTTTTTCAAAGTATCTTGAGAGCCCCTCTCTGTGGAATCTTTTACACATGAAAATCAGGATCATGCAGACTTGTATGGTGTTATAGAATACTCCCTCACCTTCTGCTTGATAGAATTGAATTGCAGAATCTTATCTTGTAATTTGGAGAGTGAAAAATCATTAGATACAACTAGACCAGTCTCTTATCTTATGGAAAGTTCACAAATTCATTATTTTCCACATAAATAGGATCACTCCTGTGAGTAATAAGCTAGGAAGATGGGCTAGAGGCTATACTTTATCTGCACTAATCTCAGTGACTAATACAGAAGATGATGGATAGTAATGAAAATATCTGCTTTGAGTTGTTTTTAAAATTGAAGCAGATAAACAACCCTTCTTTTATTTCCAGTCATTACACTTTTCTAAGAAAGAAATTTTAGAGTTGCGTCATGGCCGCAGCCTTGGACTCTGTGCTGAGCGCCATTTAATAAAAACTAGGTAAACTGAGAAAATGTGGTATCGTTAGTTAAAGTTACTGCAAGAAGAAGAGCTAAGGGCTGCTGCAGACTTGAAATGTGGGAATTGTCTTCAATGAGAGATTTGTTTTCCTGTTTGTTTGAATTATAGTAAAATATGGATGACTCTGAAAACTGTTTTTTAACAGTATTTCCTTCCTTGTGCATGTCAAAGTCTGTCCAAAATGCTAGGATCCAAGTGTCATTTTAATCAACTGTATTTCCTTGGTTGTTGTAAGTCATACTTGCTTTGACCTTAGCCATCATGTGATTTGCAATGCCTGGTAGCTATTATGCCTAATTTTCCAAGGGGAAGATTTGTGAATAAGTTGAGGAGAGAGGGGGTCTTAAGGAAAATAGTATATGCTCAGAACCAATGCTAGAAAAGTTAGTTTCCTTTTGGAAGAGCAATTTAGGTGTTTTTTGGTGTTTTTCTTTTTTTTTTTATGTTGTTTTTTAAATTACTGATTTGCCAGCACTTGTTCCATAATTGAGAAAATCAGTGGATGCTTAACTTACCAATCTGAGTTCATCCTTTTAGATTGGCCTGGATGCCATTTATTTGGTTTTCATAGTTTTTCTTGGACAGTCAAGCAATCCAATAAATAGCAAGGAAATGCCTGTTGAGATATGAGTGGCCCTGGCCTTTGAGCACTTTTTGATACACATGTGGGTAACCTTTCTCCACAGATCCATTTGCTCAGCAGAGCTATCAGGATAACCTTTTCTTCCACAGATCTGTCTGCTCAGAACTATGAGCATAACCTTTTCTTCCTTGCAGAGAGTGAGTTTGATGTCTGTTTAACTCAGGAAGACCTGCTTTTCCCAACACAAATAGTGGTTTCCAGGGAGGCTGGTTAAAGAGCAGCCTTCCAATGCAGTAGGCAGAGCTCAGAGTGAGGGGATGAGCCACAAGAATGGGATTCAGATGACGTGTATGGAAATTCTGATTCTCCTATGTGGCCTTAAGCAAATTGTTTCTTCTTTTGCACTTTAATTTTCTCGGAGCCGCAGGCAGATTGTTTCTTGTTCAGAGGCACTTAGCACCACAGGTCCAGCTTTACTAGTGCTTTCATGCTTTATGCACAGCCTCTACATGGGCCTTGGGATGCTCATATAACTCATTGGGTGAGCCAACCTGCAGCTCCTGAGCTGTTTCTGTCAAGCCAGGGCAGCTCCATCTGGTTGAATGCTGTATGCCTGCAGAGTTCAGGGGTTTGAACCAAACCCCAATGGGTCTCTTTTCACTAATTCCAGTGAGCTTTGGAGCTTCATGGGCTGTTTTCAGCGTGGGAAGTAGACACTTATTCCTGGTGTTTCAGTACAGTTTTAAGCTCCTGACTAATTCCTATTTACAGGTTTTGCATTCTAATTTGAATTTATGAATTTGTAAAATGAAAGCAGAATTATTTAGGTTTCCTAGGGAATGCAGTTCTAGGCACACCTGGTCTAATTAGAGGTTTAATTTCTCTCCTGAGTGAAAGTCTTAATCCTTTTAACTTTCCAGAGAGACAGAGAATAAAAATGGCTGCGAAGTATTGAGCAGAGCCAATTACAGAAAGGAAAGGGTATTGTTGGATGGCCATAAAACCTGCAATGCACATCAACAGACACAGAATAAGATGGCTCACAAGTTTTCTGTCAGTCTTTCTCCATAGCAGGCTTGTTAGTGCAAGAGAAGCAATTTTGAGGCATGCATCTTTGCAGATGTGGCTGTAGATTAATACCTTTTGCATGTGAATGGTTTTCTTTTTCTGTTACTGTATTAGTTGTCCCAGTTTCATCTCTCTCTGTGTGTTCCTTCTGAAACTTCTGACTGTGGTTACTGTGTTAGTGGTCCCACAGAGTTTAGGAACCTCCCTTGCAGCTCAAGGCCCATTGCATGGAAAGATGGTAGGAACAAGACCAAGTGCAAGTTGGAATTTGTATGCTTGACATTTGATATAGTGTAAATTCAGGTCCTTGATTCTTAAATTATGACCCAAAGAGTTTTGTTTAGATAGTGTTTAGACCCTAGAGATTTCTAAGTTATGCAGGGGCATCTTTGCTTGACTGAAGTTCCCCGAGTGTCTTCACTTTGAACGTTAGGAATTATAATTTTCTTGGCAAGTGAAGCACTTCAGGTATTAAATGATGTCTGAACTCTGCAGGCACAGGAATGAAAGTTCTCTTCTGCCTCTGGCTTGTGGGCTACTTGATTCTGCAATTGCTCATGGAATTGGTCTATTGTAGGAGATACCCTACAAAACAGAGTTTTGTGTGACTGATTTATTTTTAATTACACTTAGAAAAGGGGTAATTTTGCTGCTTAATGTGGTATGTAAGCTTTAGAGTTCTGTGTGGAGTGTCTGTGTTTGTGGTTTAGTGGTTAAGATATGTAGCTGGAAGGAGGCAGGCTTCAGTTCCGGTCTGTATATTCTGGTTGTGTTTTAGTGAGTGTTGAATCCAAAATACGGACTTGGTTTTTCTGAAAAATCAGCTTGAAAGAAAGAACCCACTCAGCTGTAAGAATAAAAATGGGAGTAAATAATGATTAAAATGCAGTTGAAAAACAGCAATTGAAAAACAGTTTTACTAAGTTCTGTGCTCAGGAGCAGAAAGGTGTAAGAAACATTGTAGTCAATCTCTGGTGTATATTTGAATTAGTCCCTCAGCCAATGGCACTTACTAGTTTTCTGAATCTTTCTCTTACTACATCAAAGTTGAACTAAAAATGCTATCAACAGAATAGTATTCAATCAGAGAAACATAAAAATGTGTGAAAGGAGGCTAATTCGTTAAGTCTGTACTAAACAAACATCTTTTCCCAGCTCAAGGAAGTGGACAATCATCAGCTCATCAGCTCATGATCCATGTTTGGATAAAATTTTTCCTGGCAAATGTATGCTTAAAATGGAGAGAAAAACACGTAAATATCTGCAGCTATTGCTGCCCTGTCTTCTTCAGAGTACTTGGCTTTTGTGGGCAGTGTGCATTTTGTCAGGTGATAATTACAGATCTCTTCAGTACATCTTTGTTAAAAAGGCAGATAGACAATGAGTTTTTTTGGCACAGGTTATTTTGCTCTTGATTTGTATTGATTTATTTCTTAAGAATACTTGTGCTCTCACTGTAAGTGCTCAAATTATGGGAGGGGGAGGATGGTGAATTAGGAGCCTCATAGAAGGACCTGTATGCACACACAACTGATCCTATAAATGGATTTTCTGCTGAGTGTTTACAAAAAGCTCATTAGTCATTCATGACATTTTGGTGTGAGACTTCCTCAAAAGGATGAAAAATTAGACCTTGTCTCCTGAAATACACAGAAAAGTGCTAAATGTGACAGTCATTGCCGTGTCAAATAGTTGAGAAGAACGAGACACCAGGTGAACAGCTTTTCATTGTTTTATCATTGTACTATTGTGTACACTTAATGACTTTCTGTCTTGAATAATTTTTATTTTTGTTGGTTTTTTTTGAGAATTTGACCTTTCCAATTCTGACTCCTTCCAGCATATTTTGAACCATGTCTTAAGAAAAAAAGTAAAACTTTGCTGCTTTATTTCACTTCAGTTTTTGAATTGCTTTAATTATTTTTTCCTGATTTTTATCATTATTATTTTCATTGAAAGAAAGTGCAGTGGTGCCAGCAACTCAGGGTTTGGCATTGGGCAGTGCCTGTGGGTGATAAGTCGGCGATTCCTTTTGTTTTCTCCCTGTGAAGCTATTTAGATCTGCTGTTTGCACAGGCACAGCAGAGTTTTAGCTTAACAGGAAATTTTTTGAGTTGCCTGTCTTGAGTCTCTTAAACTCCATTGATCTTCCACATTGACCACCACCTGAGCCAGATGCAGGAAAACCTGAGGGTAAAAATCATTGTGAGAATCTACCTTTTAAAATGTCCTGTGATGCTGGTACACAGCCAGTACACACAAATACTGCCTCTCAGACTGCCTGCTGCAGACACTGCCAGATATTTCAAAGCTCTCCATGTGGCATGGATTTGGGTGTGCGTTCATCCTTAAAGGTTTTTCCTGGGTTGTATTTCTTCCCTGGGTATTTGTTTTTATTGATGCCCACTGCTCTCCCCTGTCCTTCTTTTTAATGTCTTGGGTATCTGTATTATTCCTGTTGTGGGAAAACTGCTCCCTAGCCAAGGTTAATCATAGTGAATTTTCAAATCTGAGTATGGAATAAGCATTGGTGCAAGTTTGCTCTTTTCCAGTAGTTAGCCTCATTGTTGACTTCCAGGCAATTTCTTCCATTACCCCTCTCTTTATAGATCACCATTAACTTAGAGCCTTAAGTAGGGTAAACAAAATCTGTTTTGGTCAGTGGATTAGGAGGCAACATTTGGTTTGTATCTATTTACCCTGAAGATATATATATATACACACACATATGTGTATGTATGCAGTGAATATATATGGGGACAAAGTTTTTGCAGGGTCTGTTGCAATAGGAGAAGGGGTAATGGTTTTGAACTAAAAGAAGATTGATTTAAAGAAATTTTTCATGATGAGTAGGGTGGTGAAACACTGGGACAGGTTGCCCAGAGAGATGGTAAATGCCTTATCCATGCTTGGAAACATTCAAGGTTAAGTTACACGGCAATGATGCAATGTCATGAGCAATGTGATCTAGTTGAAGATACTCTTGCTCATTGCGGGGCGTTGGACCTAATGGCCTTTAATGGTCTTTCCAATCTAAACTATTCTATTATTTTATGATATATATAGAAAAGATGGCTCTAGAACACTGTTACAAATCAGTTTTAACTGACTTTATCCGGCCAGGATGGAGTGTCTGATTCCCTGGTGATTCAGGATAAGGCCAGGCGATTTAAGCACAGCTGGGTGGGATGTCTCGTGTGTGACATCTGGAGACGATCACTAGATGGCAACGTTACACAGCCAAAGGGCCGTCTCGTCTTCCAGTGGCAAGCTTTTCATTTATTCCTTATAATCACTGGGTGAAACGTCTGAAATGGTCTTTTTCGTTCAGATTGTATAGCCAAGGTAGAGGGTCTCATGAGCCTGTAGGATGAAGAAATAGGTTATCATTGCAGATTACATGGCCATCTCAGAAAATAAATAACTATTTTTAGAGTTCTTGTTAATCCATCTCTATACTTGCCATTCCTTAGTGTAGTGGCTTGAATTTTGGATAAAGATCTTTAAAGAATAAAAGCCCAAACTGAAGGATTTGACCTTTTGCACTGTTGCAGTTTTTCCGTTCTGTGGTTGATGGGTGGTTTTTCACGTGACTGTTTTAGAGCCAACTGTGGTCTAGGTTCTGTACAGGTGAAAAAAAAAAAAAAAAAACATGAGCAGCATGCACCTCAGGCTGATACTAAAACTCTGACCTGATAATGTGATACAGTGCATGTGCCAGAATGAGTAAATGTCTTACAGCACAGGTCTTGTGCTGAGAGCAGGCAAGGCAAAGGGTTTCCTGAGAGCTGAGAGGCCAGGTATGCACTGGCATCTTTGTTGTGAAGTTCTGGGTGCTTTTAGTCAGAGGTACTGGTGCACATCATAGGTTGTATGAAAAGGGCCAAAAGTCTGTCCCTAAAATTTCTTCATCTGCTACCAAAGCAGTTTCCAGAGATGCAGATGTAGAATACCTTTAGAGAGATGGAGTTAAGAAATCATTATTGAAGTCAGGAAATACTATTATTTAATTAAAACAAATAAAAATTATATTCATCACTTGTGGGTTAAGGAAATGTATTTCTTTAAACACAATATGAACACTGAAGTTTAACCAGAATAACAAACTTCACTTATGGCAGAAGAGAAACAATTTTCTGCTGATACAGTAGCAGATGAATATTCTAAAACCATTTTCTTGAGGACAGAGACTCCAGATTCACCATTTCACGCAAGAATTTCTTTTGCCTATTGTAGATTTCAGTCTGGGGA
Organism: Pyrgilauda ruficollis; assembly: GCF_017590135.1. Lineage (NCBI taxonomy): Eukaryota > Metazoa > Chordata > Aves > Passeriformes > Passeridae > Pyrgilauda > Pyrgilauda ruficollis. The sequence continues at coordinate 14,957,322 of NW_024525489.1, forward strand.
AAGATTACATGTATATGTCAGCTTGTGTGTAGCCATAGGATCCTAGTATCAAAAGTAGGCATAGGATATTTCTGTTAAAGTATTCCCACTGAAGACAGGGGGAGAATTACTGCTCTGGAGAGGTTAATTTCTGATTCTGAGATATCTCTATATCTTTCTCTCTCTCTCTCTCTCTCTCTCTCTCTCTCTCTCTCTCTCTCTCTGAGAGTCCTGGCCACACTATGTTCAAGGAAAATAAACTTGGAGTAGGATAGGTGTTTGCACAGCCCCAGGTCTATTCAGCCATAAAGTACAAGAAGACACTTCAACAACTTTTCTTATTTGACCAGCAAAATGAAGGTTGTGAAGCCGTTTGAGGGTGACAGTACAAGGGAAGAAGGGGAGGAAAAAGCTAAAGAACCACGGTAGCAAAAGAGCAAGTGGATGTACATTAGGTATCCATTCTAGATGGAATATATGCCTTGCCATCAGAACATGGATGTCTAATGTGGGTAAGATAAACCCAACTGATGCTTTTCTTGAATGAATTATGTGGCTTGGTTGACTGTGGGAGGACACATCTTCTCAGCTCTTCTCATTCCTTGAACACACACACACACACACACACACACACACTCACTCACAAAACTGAAATGTTTGATGCCCCAGTGAATAATCATGCAACAGTGGACTATACTGTGCCTCTGAGCCCTGCCTGTTTTCAGGGCCATTGTGGGAATATTTACTTGTACCAGTAGTCCGAGTCTTGATATAGGGATTTCAAAAGCTGAACTGCTCCTCTCCTGGTATTGGAATGGATTTGATTTGTCCTCTTATCTCTGCCGAACTGAAGATCTTTTGTTAGCAGTAGCAGCCTCCTTTTACTTTTTAAATTTTTTTTAAATTTTTTTTTTGACATTAGGATGAAAAAGGGAAGATTTTAAATCTTCATTCAGTTTTGTTCTGTTTCCTTGCTGCTCCCATGGTCTAGGGGAGATAGAAACTGATCTGAAACGTATGGGAGGGAATGTGGAACACCAAGATGTTATATCTCCCTCAGGTCTTCAGGTGTGTGTTGCTGTGTGTTTTCTCACCTGTACACCTGCAGTGATAATGTCTGATCTTGTCCACTTCACAGTCTGTATAGCACAACATGATAATCACAGAATTGGTAGGGTTGGAAGGGGTCTGTCAAATGGCTGCTGTGATGTTACCTTTCCAATGCTCTGATCCTAAACACAACGTCAAGGAGAGATTCCAAGGTGACCAGCCTTGGATCCGTCCCTCCTTATCCCATCGGGATGAAGGGTGGAAGGAGAAGGGGACACATGCTAATATATATTCACATATGTTTAATATAACTAACATAGGCACTGGAAATTCCAGACATGTTGAAGCATGAACTGAGCTGCTTTCTTCCTTCCTTTCTCAGGAATGTGTGCAAAGCACGCAGTTTTCAAAGACATCCACAAGGAGGAGCCCGGAGCTTGCCAAGGACGGACCCGTTCCTGTCCCTTTTTTTATTGCCGCATCCACTGAGGGTAGCGTTGTTTTGAAGCATAATTAGTTCTGAGGCAGAATTTTATCAGCGTAGTCTTTGGGGAGTGGTAGCATGTAAACACTTATTAAAATGTTATTTTGGGGTCATAATTCTGTCATGAGCCAAACTTGACAGATGCAGATAGAAGAAGGGGTTATCTCTCCACAGGGACCATTTGTGTTTCCTTCTGATGATTTACATCAAATGGTGCATTTCCCTTCGGTCTGTGGGATCATACAAGGATAGAGAAAATTTTCATATTTAGAGCAAGAAAGCACATAGCCTTTTACACTGGGAAGGATGTGGACAGTATAGATTCTTATAAGCAAGATTTTCCTTCTGGTAGCTTCAGAAACCAGAGTAATGGGCATTAATTGACAGGGACATCAGGTCAGATTTTTTTTCTCTTTATCCCTTCCTTCCTGAAAATTGCCACTCAGCTTCTTTTAAGTTAAGATATTAGGAGGGACAAAAGAAATATGTTTTCAGCTCTGCAGTCTTCCACAGACTTGCTGTGTGACTGGATGAATTTTTTCATCTCTGCATCTTTGTTTTCTTTTGGGAGAATCACAGAATGGTTTGGGTTGGAAGGGACCTTAAAGATCACCTAGTTCTAACTTTCCTGCCATGGGCAGCAACACCTTCCACTAGACCAGGTTGCTTAAAGCCCCATCCAGCCTTGCCATGAACACTTCCAGGGACTGGGTGTCCACTCCTCTGGGCATCCTGTTCCAGTCCCTCACCACACTCATAGTAAAGACATTTTTCCTAATATCTAATCTAAACCTGCCCTCTTTCACTTTAAAGCAATTCTCCCTTATTCTATCACTACATGCCCTTTTAAAATTTCCATCACGTTTTCTTGTAGGGTCCTTTTAGGATCTGGAAGATGCTGTAAGGTCTTCCCAGAGCCTTCTCCAAGGTGAACAGCCTCAACTCTCTCAGCTTGTCTTCAGGAGAGGTGATCCAGCCCTCTGATCATCTTCATGGCCTTTGGACTCCCTCCAGCAGGTCCAGTCCTTCTTGTGTTGGAAGCCCCAGAACTGGATGGGGCATTCCATGTAGGGTGTCACCAGAGTGGAGTAGAAGGGCAGAATCACTCCCCTGGACCTGCTGGCCACACTGCTTTGGCTGCAGCCCAGGATTCCATTGGCTTTCTGGGCTGCCATGGCTCATGTCAAGCTTCTTGTCCTGAGTCCTTCTCCTCAGAGCTGCACTCAATCCATTCTCCACCCAGCCTGTATTTGTGCTCGGATTACCTTGGCCCAGGTGCAGAACCTTGCACTTGCTCTTGTTGAACTTCATGTGGTTTTCACAGGTCCACTTCTCAAGCCTGTCAAGGTCTCTCTAGAAGGAGCACAGTTCTCCTTGCTTTCTGTTTATGATTCCTTTCTCTGGTAAGGTCTCAGATACTGTCTCACATGAGAGGGTATGGTTACTTAGGGGCTGTCTAAGAGGATTTTTTCAATTTTCTAGTTGGGGAGTGATTATGTTTAGATTATAGCCACAAAACTACTAGTGAAGTGGTGGCTTTGGGGCTCTCTGCTAGTGACGGATTCAGCTCCCTTCCTAGTGAGGGGAGTATTGTGGCACACTGTCCTGTTGCCTTGTGCCGTGTATGCTTCCTTGGGCAGTAATGCATGGGAAGGTGGCAGGATTACAGACATCTAACTTTGTGCCTTCTCCTCTCCAGTTCATCTATTCTTGGGACACAGTTAGCAAGATTTCCCAGACTTCAACAGGACTAGGAGCAAGCATTTAGAGCCTGTTAAATTTTTTTTTTATAATGAATTGCCTTTGAAACGTGAGTAGGAATTTAAGTGCAACCTTCTAAAATCACCTACCAATACCTTTGCTAGCTGAATGCACAAATACACTTCAAAAGCAGGATACCAACATGTTCTTAAATTCTTACTTTTATCTTGCTGTTGCACATTGCTGAATCAAATGCCCTAAGGTAGTTGACTTTGCTTATAAACCAAATTTTCATCTCACCTCACAGAATTTTTATTCTGGGGCAGCTCCAGCACCCACATTTGGATCTTGCCTATGTAATTTTTCCACCAGTGTGCCTACCCTGCTAACAGTGGTACTTCTCCTAGTTTAGAGGAACAGCTGAACTAGCTCCAGGAAATCATAACATTCAGAAGACCTGCTGATTCCTGTTGTCATTTCTGGGCACAGGTATCTGCCTCTGAGGGAAGTTCTCCTCAACTGATGCAACTGATACACTTAACTTCTCTGTTAAGTGTGTGCAAACAGCACCTAACACTTTCCTTTGTACTCACTGAAAACTGTTCTGCTCTTCCATGCTCATTAGCAGTGAAATTGATAACATCATCTGATGGTCCCAGCATGATCTGGGGCTTCAGTGATTGATTAAATGCAGAGGCAAATTTGAGGCATTAAATTAGTTGCAGAAGTGGTTTCTTGCAAGTGGACTGTGGAAAGTGGCACTGATTGATATTGCAATGTGAGCCACAGGGGTCTTCGTCCTTTACCTCTATGGAGGCTTAAATATATTGTGACATTTTGTTTCTTCCCTGGCTCTGTGATGAAGAGGGATTAGGTTGTGGTCATGGAAAGGAGCAGCGTGAGACTACGTGTCAAGAGATTTGTGTTGTGGCTTGGCTGTTTCAGCTGGACTCCCTGCTCGTGTTAGGCTAAGCATCTTTGCCTCTGCTCTGTATCCACAGAATTAAGTTAATGTGCCTCTGCAGCTGCCTGGGGACTTCAGGAGGCTCAATGTTAAAAGCTGATAATGACCACCAGCAAGTGAGCCTCTGGAGAGGGATTATTCTAAACTGATTTTTCAGTTTCGTAAGAAAAAACCGCATCCCTTTCTGTTCTTCAAGAGAGATGGGACTTGGGAGCTGATAGCTTCAGGGTTATGGAGACTTTTGAGTGTCTAATAAATGCAGGTCTGGGTTGGAAGGCTCTCCACCTTTGCCCACCCAGAAGAGAACAGTGCTTGGAAGCCCAAGAACAGAGTGCAGGCACATCTGTAAGGCTTTGAGAGGAAGGAAGGTGACTGATTTTTGCATCAAAAGTTTACAGAAATGGCTGGCCTGGGATTTCTCTGCATGAGGAAGTAGCCTACTTTGTGTTTCTCAAATTTAGGGAAAAGGACATTCCTGTTTCCTCTTAGCACAGCCTTGCTAAAGGTTATAAAATATAATTCTCTCTCAACTTGACCAAAACCTGCTGAAAGAGGTCTCCACTTGCAACCTGTCCTGTCACAAAAGCCATGCTTTTTGTTAAGTGCATCTTGGATCCTCGTTTTGACAGTGCTGTATAAAACCAGAGACCGTCCCTGTGCAGAAACTGAGGGAATGGTTGACATCAATAATTGAAGCATTTAAAATGAACCACTAAGACTAAGTGTTGAATTAGTGATTCAGAGATCCCTGTTTAGTAACCAAATGAAACAGAAATTATCCAGAGACTACTCTAGCTCTTTTAAGGGTGAATAAAGGACTTCTGTTGTGGAGTTTTTCACTGGTGTCAGTTTTTGCTGGGGCACTGTTACCTTGTGAGAGCAAGGATCCCCCTATCCTCTTCTGTGGTGCACAGCCAGCCGAGCAGTGATGATGGCATAGTATTTGTGCTGTGCATTAATGCTTGCATACCTAATGTGGCAGTGTAAATGACAGCTGGATGCCTAAAGTGAATTTAGGTTCCCTCTTCACTGTCCCTTCCCCTGGTCTCTCACTTTCACCCATGCTGAGATTACTTTCCAAGGCTTGATTCTGCTTTGCCATAGCATGTGTAGCACCTGCCAGCCATGAGCAGAGAGAGCAGGGGACTGGCTCCTCTGGATCTGAGACTTCTGAGCAATTTCAAGTGCCTGTGCTCTTTGCAAGTACAATTCATTTTGTTTCCCTCTGGAAAAACCCAACAGGCTAAGATAGCACCTTGTAGCGTTCTTGTCATGTTCCCTTAGCGACATCCCTGCCATCTTGTCCACATGAATAACAAAGCCAGATCTGCAGTTTTGTCTTGAGAGGCAATAAAAATGAACTCCAGCTGCCTTTGTTCTGCTGTATATAAATTGTTAGCCCTACTCTATGCTCCAAACCCAGAATTTGTTTTCTGTTTTCTGGCTATTGGTGGTGCTGATGTACGGGGAAATGCTGTTGTCTGCATTTTGCAAGCAACGTTGACAGTGTGGAGCAGAAACTAATACAAATATGGCTATTAAAGTATACAATAAATTAGGCAATGCTGACATGGATGTGATAAGATACAAATAGGTAACATTGAGTTGTTGTGCTTACTAGGGCAGTTTCTCTAGAGGCATAATCAAGCAGTGATTCTTATGTTTTTTCACTTGTCTTCCCTCCCTCTTGCATATTTCTCTGTCTTTTATCCAACTTAATTTTTTGCATGCATCTTCCTGCCCTGTCAGCCTTGAAGTCTAAAGACCAGCTTTTCCAGGGGGGATTATTTCTTTAGAGAGAAGGACTGACAGTAGAAATTGAACATAACTTATTGTTTACTGAGGCAAATGGCACAGACCCAAAGGAACCTTACTGAATTACACATGCCAAGGACATACTGCTCAAAGTCCCAGCTCCAGTTTTTGAGAGTAGAGGCTACTTCTGCCTTGGAGGGTATTTGACATGAAGCATGTTAGTGGGATGTGAGATTTTGGCAACTGAAGTACATTTGGGAGAGGTTTTTTTGAAATCTCTGTGTTTATTTCAAAGGAATTTTTGAAGATGTGCTTTTTTTTCATTTGGGAAGGGAGATGGGACAGAGGGCTAGAGTCAGGCTGTCCTACAGCCAGTTCATCCCTGCCAACCTGCAGCTGTCATGTGCTTGGAAGAAAGTGCTGTAACCCTTGGTGCTATGAGATAAAAGTGGTTTTGTGTTTCAGTTTGATTACCCTGTCCCGATTTCATAAGGCCCCTATCATTTACTGCTTGGTGTGAGTGTAGTGAAGGTCACCCATCAGTGACTTTGGCTTTGCTACCTAATTATAAGTGACATCCCTTTTCCTCAGCTTGCTTTTAAATTAAAAAAAGAAAGGTTACAATTTGGAGTCTGAGTTTTTTTTGGATTTTTTTTTTTTAATGAAGAGAAGTCATGTCTTTCCTCTAAGGAAACACCTGGAAAATTAACATTTTATGGTGTACCAAATTAGTTCCTTTGAAACTGCAAGGTGAGAAAGGTTGTTAAGTCAGACACTCACAGAAGATTTCTTCAGCTCAGTGAAATATCTGCGTGGCCAGCAACAACCTATTTCCTCTACAAGTAGCACTGAAGACAAGATCAACATTTTGCTTGTATTGATCACTTCTCCCCACTCACAAGACTTAATCAGGACTGATTTTAGAACCCTGAATACCAGCAGTAAGAGAAAGTTTTGTAATGTTTGAATGAACTACTAGTGAAAGAAAGATTCAGCATTGCATGTGAAGGCTCTGAGGCTAAATTGAGCCTTGATGTTACTATTCTGGAATATTGTTTCCAGTTGGGATGACCTTTTGTATATCTGTATTATCTGTGTATGGGTTTTTTTTGCATGTAGTCTTATCTAAATAGGTGATACACATTCACTTAATGTTTACACCAGCTCAGCTGTAAGGATGGTTTGGCAACAGAAAATAATTTAAAACCCTGGATCTTTCATGTTGGTAAAATCCATCCAGGAGGTCAGCAGTTCATATGTTTGTTATGCATGGCTCTTACCCGGGAATCACAAGCAGGAAATAAATAAAAAGGAGGCAACTTTTTCAGATGTCTTGTGTCAAGCTCCCTGAACATCCTCTTAACTAATTACAGTTGATATGTAAGAAAAACACATGCTACTTTTAGGAGTTTTTTTATTCTAAGGAGGGAGATGGGACAAGCTAGAGCAAGATGCCAAAATGTTTTCTACTGAGATACCATCACCTCAGTCACTCTTTGTCTGATTAATGATTTAAATAGAGATCAAATTAAATATAATGTAAACAAAATAGAACATTCTTGACAAGAACTACAGTTTGTATAAAACAGATCAGTAGGCAAGGCTGCCTTAGGACCAAAGTTCAATTAAGGATTTTGCATAAGGATTTGCCACACTCTGGTCTTCAATTGCTATTGTGATTTCACATATTTTAGAAGAACAAGATGTTGTGCTGATTAAGTTCATTCTGTTTCATTTTTTACCTGTTAAGAAAAACCTTGCATGCTGAGTAAGAAAAGAGATTGTTCAATAAACATGCCATCTTTCAGTGCCCTTATACTCCAGCAAGGATTGGAGCTACTAAATGCTTGTCAGTAACGGGGCCCATCAGCTTCTATGTTGTCTGATTAGGGAGATTTATATTCAGTCATTTGAAATCCCACAGTGGTGAAGCTTAATATCCAGATTCTCAGGCTAAATGCATGACCTTTTTTTAATATAAAATGCTTCCTATCTGTTTAGCTGGTTCTGGAGTTACAAAATGACAGAGGACTGCTAATTTTTAAACCTTAATTTATTGAAATGCTGAGCCTAAGCCTGGAATCAGCTTGATGCTTAAAGTTAACATGTACAAATGGTTGTTTTTGCTCCTGAAGGTACCATGCCAGACAGTTTGGTCAGGTAAGGCTCCTATTCTCCTAATAAAGCTGTTGAATGAAGTGACCTGGCTTTCCCCATCCGTGGAGTGTCACAGACTTGAGCAGGAGCTGGTTGGGTGTCTGGAGCAGCAGACTGTGGTGGTGGGGGGCACAGAGCTGTGTCTTGGCTGCAAGCAGAGCCCAGACCCTGCTGGGGTACCTGGGCACTGCAGGGGAAAAAGCAACCTTCCTGTGGTGGTGTTTGAACAGATGTCTGGTTTACACAGGAACTTAAGCGGTGTATTCTAAATGTCAGCCAAGGAAAGGTAAAGTGTTGCTGGGGAAGAGTGCTTTTTAGGACATCTTCCTCCAAATTCAGCCTGCTACTAATGAAACATTTGTACGTGCTGTACACAAGTGTGGTGCTTGGTTTTTGGAATTAGCCCTGGCTCTCTCAGAACTGCTGGAGAAACACCATGGGGGTTGTCACTGTTTAGGGCAGTAACTGGGTTTTCTGAGAGTCCTGGGGGTGTGATATCACTGTTACGAGGGATGTTTCTTAGAGAGCAAATGGCACCTAAATTCACAGGGACTTCTCTGAATGGTTTTGGTGCCTTATGTTTTAGCTTTCTTATTTTCCAGATTCTGTACTGCATTGGTATATAACTCTGGACTTCATATAAGGTGTTAGCAACTTCTTTTCACAGTTTAGTTAGACAAAACAATCCTTTTCCAGCCTGAGAACCAAGGACACCATTGCAGCTTCAGGCCCCAAAGGTATTTGCCATTAAACAATGGCAAATTGAGGAGAGCAATCTGGGAGGATGGGACTTCATAACCTGAAGCCGTAATTGGACAATTAACCCCAATATGTAAATGGACCAAAACTTATAAAAGTGTGAAAACTCGTGACCATCTTGGGTAGAGCCACAGCTGGGCTCTTGTACTGCCCAAGATGTATCCTTTGAAGACCTTTTTAGTAAATACCTACTTTATCCCTTTAACACTGTCTAGCCTCTGTTCTAGGTAGCCTCTTTAAGCATCAGTTTGTTGTCACTTTTGTTCCCAGACACTCAACAGCCCTGACTTTCGAACCTGGCCTTCCCATGGTATACAGTGTGCCTGTAGGTGTTAAACTGCAGAGGAACATGTGCATATATCATTATTTTCTTTCATTAAAGACAATCTAGTAATTTAAAATTGCTATGGGGGGATAAACTTATAAAGTCATATTTAGAATTTCAGGGGATTGTTCTTATTTGTGTTGTAGGGGGTGGGGAAAGCCCTGTAACATTTGCAATGTGACATAAATGTCAGCTTTCCTCTAATGAAGAGTTCTGCAGGTTGATTGTTTTCCACTTTTGAAATCATGACAGAAATAAGCCTGAGGAAAAAAAATAGTGTGTTTTGTCCCTATCTTATACTGTCTCAGAGACATCCACAGAGAAATTGGTAGAAAGTATCTCTTGATGATGAAAGATGGATGGGCCCATGGCAAGAGCATAGCTACCAGATTCCAAGTTTAGTATGAATTTTTGCCTCTGGGTTTGAGCTGTTTACAACAGGTTTCAGTTTGAAGTTCAAATTGTGGTTGTAGGGAAGCATGGCATTTTTGCTCCTGAAAGTGTATAAGGAGGTGTATGAAGTAGATGTGCTCTTTTCATTTCTTAAGCAAGTCAGTGGAAAACCCGGTTGCTGGGTATCCAAAATCAGGACTTTCCGTACAGTCTGAAAGCCAACAAATTTTTAGGGAAAGCTCTGTTCTGTGGTATTTTATCTTCAGCAGATTAGAAGCCAGCTCAAAGCCTTGCTACTCTATCCTGGGTATTTTAGTGCAAACTGAAGAAGCTAATCTATTTGAATCTGAATACATCCCTCTCAGCTCTGCTAATTGGGTAGTTTGTATGCATCCTTTAAAGGTGAAAATATACACTTGGTGGAGGAAAATTTTTTTTGTGTTTCTAGATATTTTCATTTTTAAAAAATGTGCTTATCTTGCTTTATTGCCATAGAAAATACCTACAGCACCTGCAAACTCTGCAAAGTGCTTTCCTATCTCATCAATAACCTGAAAATTTTCATTTTTAAGGTTAAATCTTGTTCCTAACTCCAAATTGATCACTCCCTAGTGTTTGACAGCATTCTACCCTCTGGTTTCTGAATGTAAGTTTAGAAATGGCAGAAATGTGGTCAGTGCTATTGCTAGTTTAAAATAAAATTGCACAAGAAAAAGTCATAACAGAAATAAGTCTTTTCTGCAGCTGCAAGGAGACTGGTACTCTGATCAGGCTGAAAATTGTATGAGATGTGGCCTTATTACTTTCACACTACATTAGTGTGGAATCTGGACTCTCCATTCCACTCTTGAGGTGCTTCAGCTCCATTTATAAGGACTAAAGGAGTCATCCTTAAGAGAAATCTAGTGGTTCATCCCATGAAATCCAGTTCCTGCTGCTGCTGCTCAGTATTTTATGATCCAGAGAAAGTTTCAAGCTAGTTAGAGTGATGACTGTTGTGATGGGGAGGACACTGGTTTTTATGTCCCATGTGGTTAGTGGTTAATTCATCCTCTGAGTTTTGATTGACTTCAGGAATTACAGATGTTGGGATTTCAAATCTTAGTATGAATAGGTGATTATGTTAATACAGTGTTTCTAGAAATTAATATTCTATAGGAACATTAATAAACATGGTAAAGAGAGGACAGAAGAGTGACTGTCTCTATGGAGGCACATTTCATCCAGAAATCTGTAGCATCTGTGTAGTCTAAACTTTATAAGAAGAAGCTAAGTCAGCTCCTTTGTGGTGTACTGCCTTCCCTATTTTTTCTGTCTTTCAGTTTTAACAAATCATGTCACAGTTGTGTGCTTTAGTCCCTACTGTAAGCACTCTGTAAGTTTTCCTGAGTGCCTGAGTCTTGTCTGGATGACCAAGCAGCACATTCTGTCTCCGTGGGGTATGTTTTTATTGTGATGTGCAGGGAAAGAAGGTGCAATTAGAACTAACCCATTAACTGTAACAGCTCTTTATGTACTGCACTGACTGCAGACCCCTGTGAGGGTCAAGGCATTGCCAATTAGCCTACATCTGTCCAGAAACAAGGCTCTCTTTGATCTCTCTAAGTCTGATCTAATTTTATTTGTAAGTAAAATTGGACAGTGCAGTCTAAAAGAGATAAGTGGAAACTCTGCAAAATGGCTCTGAATTTGGTATTGTAATTGTTGGAGGATATGTTTTTGTTTATACTGCATTTTCTGCTGTAAAATGACTTAAGCCTGGTCAGCCAAGCTGGCATAACTCAAGACCTATTGGGTACTAACAATTCTTTTGGGTAATAAAGGAAACATGTTCTGAAACAGTGTATGTGCTTTGACTTGGGGACAGGCATTTTATAGGGTAATATCAGAGTCTTTTATTCATGTCTGTTCTAGTGAGAATGTTGATGGAATACTATGAAGGCTGTTTTATACTGAGCTGGAAAAACTGCCATGGATTCTTGTGAAGATGGTGGGAAATGCAGCATGCCTTAGTCTTTGTCACTTGGCAGTCAGGTGTTTTTTTCCTCTTCTAGAGGAAGTTTTGCATTATCAAGTCATAGGGCATCTAAGGAATATTATTTAAAGATTACCTGCAGAGATAATTTTCCTTTCCTTCTGTTCTCTGACCATATGGCTGTCTGAAGCTGTTGTAGCATGTCTGTTAGGGATGTTAGACTTCTTGGGTACATGGAGGGTGAACTGCTCAATAGGGCTCAAAAAGCAGTAAAACAAAGAAAATACATCAAAACTTGTCTTCAATAAGGACTTACATAAAAGTAAATTCACTTTTTTTGCAGCTGTCTTGCGATAGACTGTAGATGAAGAACTATCAAGAACCACATGAAGAAATAAGTAAAAAATAATTAAAAAAAAATTTACAAAGTAAGTGAATGCATGCACAGCTGTATTAAGTCACAACCTGTTCATGAAAACTGAACCTCTCTAATGAGACAAAATTTTGAAGCATATCATAAAGAACTGGATGACGTAGTTTGCTTTTAAGACATCAAAAGTGCAAGGGATTCCTTATCCCATAAGGATGTATAAGCCTGCTATGAAGCTTATACACTTCCCTGTAAGAATGTGTACAGCATGGTTGAACCAGAGGAGTCATCACATGTGTTTATTCCTATAATTAATCCTAAATGCAGATGGTCTACTTGAAAGTAGTTCTTGCTTTCAAGGTACAAAAAAGAAGTACTTTTATACAGCACTTTCCTGAAAATTTTTTCGGGAAAAAGAATAGGAACTGTGTTGCTTTGTATTGCTTTGTAACAACAAAAGTATTTTTTTCAGTGGTGTTGCTAAAAAGTACGAATATTAGAGACAATCCTACTCCCATGAAGTTGGATTTTGACTTGAAGCTGAATTTTGTTCCATTTGAGAAGTGACGTTGCACTATGACAGCTGTGGAAGAACAAGCAGCAGGTTCAAACAGCCTGGAACCACACAAACCAAAAATGATATGCAGATTAGGCAGCACGTGAAACAACCTTACAGTGTCTTCTTTATATATTCCAGGCAGGTCTATTTTTTATGGTATGGTAATGTCCTAGTGGAGCCTTCTCTATAGCTCTGGTCCTTCAAAAGAAAAAGCTAGGATGGTCTTAAGAGAGAGAGAGAGCAACCCTGCTGAGCTGAAACTTGCTGGTGTCCCATTGCATTAGATCTTCGTGGTGTGTGGTCTTTTTCCTATCAATAAGCCTCTGTGGGGTTTTTTGTTGTTGTTCTGTACAGCAAAATAGACTGTAGGGAGTGGTTTCTCTCTGACCTTTGTTCAGAACTATGCATATGAATTCCTGGGTTTTTCTGCCTAATGCTATTATCATCCCTCCACTGTCTGGAGTTGTGAGCACAGGCAGACTATATGAAGCAATAGGATAATAGGACAAATCTAGTCCTAGATTAGTTTCACCCACTTTATTCTTTTTCTATGTCCTCTTTACTAATTTTATCCACTTTGGCTGGTATTATAGTCATGTCTCCCACTTTAAAGCCTTAATTTTGGTTAACAGCCTTTTCACTGTTACCATAGAGTCCCGTTGCCTTTGTTTCTGTTTACAGTGTGAAGAGATGTCCATCACTACATTGTCCATCATGGCATGCATCAGTAACACAATAAATTGTCTAGGGAACTAGTCAGCTTCTAAGAAGAAATGCGCTGTGGCTGCTAATGCTTCCAAGGAAAAAGCGTTTTATCTGGGGTGGAAACTTTAGTGAAGGACGTAGCAGCCAGCACAGTGCATTTGGAGATGACAAAGCCTGTGAGGGATGAGGAAACCAAGAGTAATGGGAATCTCTGATTTCCTTCTTGTTGAAGGAGGTAAGGTGTGATGAAGAAACCAAGTGTTGATGAACTGGCTGATGTCTGGTTCATGGAGCAGTTGATCAGCAGGGCTGCAAGGGGGTGGTGCCTTTGTGCCAGGATGTGTAGGCCCTGAATCCTACAAACTCTGTTACAGGACTATACTATACTTTGGTTCAGTGTTCTTGTTAGAGCATGGGAAGCCAAAAAATTCATCACTGCTGTCCCCAATGGAGAGAAGGGAAATTGTGTAAAATTGAGGAAGTGTTATTAATAAGCTGACATGAAGACTATTTAAGGACACTGCACCTATTGGAGGAATTTGCAGGAAGTCATGATGATTTCTTTTGCCCAAAACAGAGATTATCAGAAGTAAGAAGAATCTGCCGTGAAGTTGATATGATGTTTGAAGAAAGAAAGAGAAAAAGAATGCCCTACTTTTGTAGGTTATATATAAAGCCCAGAAATGTACTCAAAATTTTTCAGTTTTACCTATCAACTACCAAAAGGGATCCAAACTACAGTAACTATCACATGTTTCTTCAAATGCATCAGCAGCATGTAACCTGCTTGGATATTTGTAGGAGTAATAGGAGATTAAGGTGTAACAGGGATACTCCAACTTGTTAAGGTAAATGAAAGGAAATGCCATTAATTCTGTAAATTGTTCTCTATGGAATAACCTGGGGAAATTTCCCATGCCACAAACCCTTCTGTGGGGTAAAATTGAGAAAGTCTTTCAGAAACTGCAGTAACTGTAAAAGGTTATAGAAGAAATAGCCAAAATTAACAGTAACAAATCACCACTAGACTGTGCTCATCCAAAAGCTTCAGAGCAACTGCAGCTTACAGCACTGTGTGACTGCTGCCTTGGAGATGCCTTTGCACCAGGAGGAGATAAATATGATGAGCAAGTTTGCCAGAAGTACTTGATACGGCATAGAAATTGCAACAAAATGAACAATCTCCTTTGAGATTGTCCTTTTAGTCTCCTTTGTCAGAGACCTTGGTGAAAACCAGCTTCCTTGTTAGAGGATTTTAGGAAAGCTAAGCAGTTATGAGATCAGAAGAACAGTTCTGGTGTGGATAGATAATTTGGCCAAAATTTGGAAAACAAGGTTAATGGTTGGTCCTTGGAGTGGAAGGAGATCACACAGGAATGTGTGTGGTCTTGGCTCTGCTCACACATGGCCTCATGAGAAGCTTCTGGAGATACCATGCCATCACAGTAGGGCTAGCAAATGTGAAGTCTGTCTGGAGGATTGCAGAAGGACCTCATAAGACTGACTGGCTAAGAAAATGTCAGATGAAACTCAGTTTAGATAGTGATAAATTGATCCATGTGGGGAATAAACAATTTGGTTTGCATTAAAGATGAGTAGTGAGCTGTGCTCACACTGAGAATTGGGGTATCTGGAATGAGAACCTGTGGATAAGCCTGTGAAAATGTCAATTTATTCACTTGTGGTTAAAAAATGTAAATCAAATGTTGGCGTTTATAAGGAAAGGAATACAGAACAAAACATGACATTGTGTGTAAATATGTGGTTTTCATGCCTCTGAATAATGTGTGAAAGTTTGATCTCTGTATTTAAAAATAATGTAATATAACTGGAAAGGTTTGGAGAAGGACAGCAAGGGTGATCAAAGGTACAAAAAGTCTTTTGTAGGAGGCTGTGACTGAACCGGGATTTGGAAAGTCCCAGTTTGGAAAGAGACAGCTGAGTAGTCTCTGATAAAGAGGCACATGAAGAGTTGAATATTCTCTGTGTGTTCCAATTCAAGAACTGCTGAGCATCAAATGAAGTTCATAGGAGAAATGCTTTAAAAAGAAGTTGCATCTTCATGCAGAGGGTATTGGACATGGAACTTTTTGTTAAACAGTGTTTTGAACACTTTATGTTAGTTTTATGGAAATTGAATCAGAGAAAGTTGGTGTTGGAGTCTACTAACTACGCAGAAAATACAGCAGCTCATGTCCCTGAGCTAAACCGACAGGAGATTGGAACAAAGTTAAGAATGCCATGCTTATTTGGTCCCTGATCTTCTGTAACCATGGCTCTTGCTGAATACAAGTTATGCCAGGCAGTGCTGACCTCATAGTCGGGTGTAGTACAGCCACTCTTCTGGGACACAGCAGATCAGGGGCTCTGCTCCCAGCAGCACCATGACCTGGTCACAAGAGCAGGGAGCTGCAGCAGCTCTGGTGAGCGCTGTACAAAGTGCAAAACATGAGCAGGTTTTGTAGTGCCCAGACACTTTGCTGGCCTTTCACTCCAGTGCAGGATGGATACCAATTGTTAGCAGAGAGTTTTCCAGTGTTTTGGAAGTGCTTCTCCCAGATGTTCAGGGTGACACGTAGGCCAGCTACTGAAAAACCAGCTTATATGGATTTGACTGGGGAGTTTTGAGATTGGTGCTCTCTACTGAATATATTGCAATCTGGGTGTTGCCCTGCAACTTGCTCTCCAGTCTCCAAACAGAGTAAGAGTGTTCAGTGTGCTGCATAATGCTTTTGCAAGGTTTCTTTTTCTTTCTCTTTTGCTGAGGCTTAACTCGTTTTTTGTGTTGCCATTTATTTTCACACGCAGCCTTCCAGAGCCTCTTTGAATCTCACCAAAGTCAAGGAGAATCTTTTCCTTGACCTCCCCAGCTTTGGAGTCAGTCCAGCAGTGTGCTGTACTCTGCTTTCTGTTAACTCCAGGGATGCAGTCTGGGAGCACCAATTTACCACAGCCTGCACCTGAAAGGTTTGATAGCTGAATGCGTTGGAGACACAGGAAGTTGTGCAGTCGTAAAATGTGAATTTATATTTTTCCTGTAAATCATTCAAACTGGTGTATATTTTCATTTCTGATTTCTGGGCATGGATCCAGGAAAAGAACAGAGCAAAGTGTATGTTCATCTATTCTTTTCCCCTTGTACAAAGAGAAAAACAAATACAGAGCTTGTGCCTATTGGAAACTAAATAGCAGCATGTTCCTTTTAACCACTTTCTATTAAAGTGAGATGCAGAAGTTTATGTGAAATGCTCAACCCGGATTTGAATCTGTGCTGAGTTGTCACAGACTGTGAGTGTCAGAATTTTGTATTTAGCTTGTAAAATCTTGGGCAAAAATGGCATCCTGAAAGGACATGAAGGCGAGGTCCCATGTTTTAGCATCATTCAGATCCACTCGGGTAACGTCTGATAACTGCACATCATCACTTGCTGAGGCCAGGCTGCTGCTGGGCACATGTGAACCATTGTGTTCATGTGGCTGAAGCCTGTGGCCAGTCTGTTTTACTGTGTTTGCTCTATTTCATGCTGACCCACTCTTGTCCAGCAGGTGCTACAGCATGGCTGGGGGGTTGTTTAGATGCTCAGCAGGGATGCCTGACTGCCTAGTCTTTGTGGATGGCATGGATCTGCCAGAATCACAGCTTTTTCTAAGCTTGCAGCACTGGGCTAGAACTGCGGTGTGGGTGGCATGGAGTGATTTTTGTGAGCTGCCAGGAGCACACACATACTTTTCTATCTTTTAGTTGGATTTTTTTTTCCCCAAAATATGCTTGACTGAGCTGCTGTCACTGTCCCTTGAATATTGGTGCTCTGACACCCAGCAGAACTGCTGCAGTTAGTCTGCTTGGTCATGGCTGTTGTCTGCACTTCCTGTAAGAGGCTGCTGGAGCCCAGCTACTGTGAGAGGCTCCTCAGAGCTGTGTTTGCACTTGAATCTTCTCTTACCAGCCTGATAATCAGTTCTTCGTCCTGGAAACCGTGGCTGGATCTGTGAGGTGCAGTTGCTGGGGGCTTGCCTGTGTATCATTCATTCAGAAGCAGATGCTGGCAGCCCTCATAACAAAGCTATGTCTGTATTCCTGCTCTTGAGCAGAGCTGCAGGTGTGACTGACTGCAGGGAAACTGAGAGGAAACTACCTAGTAGAAAAAAGGATGCTTGCCAATGAAAACCAAAAAAAACCCTTGGAAAGCATTCCATGTTACCAACATGGAAATAGAGGGCTCAACTGAGGGGACCCCCAAAGTGGGTAAATTGGCAAATAAAACAATTATAGCAGGAAGAGGGAAAGTAATAAGGTTTGGCTGGAAAATCAGATATGTGTATGGAGCTACTTGCAAGATGGATAATAAAGCCTGGGAGCAGGCATAAATTTTTGAAAGTCTTCTCTTTGGACTTCATCTCTTCTTCAGACTTCTCTTATGGCTGTATATTTTCTATGGTTTTAGCTGAAGAGTGGATGTTTTTAATCTGCCATCCAGCATACCTTAATTTCTGGAGTGCTCTATCTGGAATCTGCAGAATTTTCCTGCCCTTGTGGGAGGCTCTGGCTAAGGAGGAGACGATGTACAGCCCCTCTTTTCATTTTTTCAGAGAGGACTGAAATGTTAATTAGACAGCACTTTGCAATGGAAAGCAAGCAAAACACATCTGCCTCTCAAGCCCTTGATATTAGCCAGTTTGCTTTTTAGTGATGCATCCTGCTGCCAAATATGGCCCTGCCTTGTGCTGGCCAGTTCATGCTCTTAAGAGTGAGTATTCCTTTCAGACACTGAGCTGAAATAACGTGCTTTGACACAACAGACCCCATTTTGTTGAAATGTTTAATAGAAACTAAATATTACTCTGTTAATGAACAGGTTTCTCTGTTGATGAGCAGTTTCTAAGTCTTTGTACTAGCAATAAGGAGAATTAAATTAATAAGGACCTTTCCTGGTGAGTTAAAGGGGCTCTGCACTAGGCCCAGTGGCCATTCCTACACCATATTTTTATGTAATCTTCGGGAGGGACATGAGACCAGATTCATGAACTAGGCTGTAGAATGTAGAGACTGTTTTTATGGTAACTAGGACAGTATTTTACAGACAAAAAGCTGGTGTCTTGCTACGCACTGAAGGACACTCAAATGCACGCTTGCAATTCATATTAATGCTTTATTGCTCTTTCTCATTCACAGATCAGTGTCACAGACATGTTTTAGGAAAAATCCTTTTGCCAGGATCTTTTCTCTTGAGAAGCTGGGAAGCTTCAGCTTCTCCATGATTTGCTGCTTTGGAATGTGATTGTTTACTCAGCATGTGGAATTATTTTTACTTGATGACCAATGACAGCCACCTTTGTTGAAGCTGTCACAAGACTTTGTTATTCATTCCTTTCCTTTTTAACTTTCTGATGGATCCTTTCTCTCTCTTCTTTTTACTGTAGTTTTAGTGTAGCATTTTAATATAACATCATAATATAATAAATCAACCTTCTGAAACACGGAGTCACGATTCTCATCTCTCACCTCTTCCTGAGACCCTCGAACACGACCACAGATCAGTGCAAGAGCAGAGAGGACATCTTACTGCTAATGTTGTCTGTCTCTTTCTACAGTGGTCCTGAGATTGTGTATTATTAGGGGGTAGGTGGGGCTTTTGGGCAGGTTTTTGTGCCTGGCTTCAGTACAGGCACTGCCCATGCCTGGTTCATT
Organism: Pyrgilauda ruficollis; assembly: GCF_017590135.1. Classification (NCBI taxonomy): domain Eukaryota; kingdom Metazoa; phylum Chordata; class Aves; order Passeriformes; family Passeridae; genus Pyrgilauda; species Pyrgilauda ruficollis. Next base: position 14,976,187 of record NW_024525489.1, read on the forward strand.
GAAGCCCTGGTATCCTCCAGGAGCTGGACATGAAGGAAGGCTTCATGCCAAGGCAGGGGCTTCCTGCTACGTGCTTCCTTCCATGCTTTCCCAGAACACTGGAGAAGTTAAATGAGCATGTGCTTACTCTTTCTTCCCCTGCAGGGGTGCAAGGCAGGGACGGGAAAAGACAGCTACAGCATAATTCTTTAGTTTTGTGTTTTCTGCTGGAGTGTGAGCCAGAACAATTGATGCTTACTGGACTTGAGCAGCAGAGTAGTTATTTACTGCTAGCTTACCTCTATGCTTACAGTAAATAACCAGCAGCCTGCGGCGCAATTCCCTCCTGTGGTGCCTCTGGAGCAGCTCAGAACTGCACTCCCTTTTGTTAAGGACGCAACACAGCCCTAAATATAAACTGTTGTTTTGGTCAGCTTTTCTGTGACTTTGTGCAGTAAATGGAAATGTGTATGTGCACTATGCAGGTGTTTGTGGAGTCAGTTAAAAAGAGATTTTGGAAAAAACAGACTTATAAAAGCTCAGAAACAGTACTAGCTGATAACTAAGCAGAACAAAATATTTCTTAAGTGATATAACATAAGAAATATGTCTGAGAAATACCTTGGAAAGTGTTTTAAAATATTCATTATGTTTCCCAAGATAGACTGAGTTGAAATAGAATTATTTGTGATAAAACAAATGGATCTCTTATTGCTAGACATTTTCTTTCTCTAGAAACTGATGAATATAACATCATGCTAGCTTTTGTAAATGTCATTTGAAATAGATGAGGAGAGTGACTTGGAGAAAAGCTGTAATCAATCACAGTTCTCTCTTCTCTGTTGATCACCTTCCCAGAAAACAATTTGAGGAGGGAAAGATTGCAAGTATAAAGAGAACAAACCCAAATCTCCCTCCCCTTTGTTAAAGGCAGATTAAATGGGTCTGCAACCATCTTTTTCTGGAAAAGAGAAACCAGAGGCTAAAGTGTGGTCTAGACTTTACTAAAATCTTCCCAGTTATTTGAATAAATTGGAAGGATAATGATGTGTAAATGGCCCATTCTGTAACCTGTGAGTTTAACTCAAGTTGAAACAGTCATTATAGGGAAAGAAGCAAAATGGGAGGGTGCTGTTAAACTAAAATTTAAGATGACACCTTGAGGTTAGGTCAGATGATGATCATAATAATAATAATAATGCAATGAAATTCTTTTATAGCACCCAGGTGTGTTCATACTTCCAGGAACAGCTCTGTTGATACTCAGGATTCCTTAGTTATGTGTAACTCCAAGCTTTTTATCTTCTGGTTTTATACTGCTCTTCTGCAGTATCCTTACTGCAGTTTCATATCATTCAGGAATGTGGTCCCCCTCTCCTCACAGTTCACAGCTGCCTGCTGAGGGTCAGAGCTTTCAAGGTGCTTGCACAAATTAGGGAACCATGGAAGTGACACCTACCTGCCCTTTTGCAGGCTGTGTGCTCTGTGTTCTGCTCAGAGGACACACTGGAGGAGAAACAGTGCTGTTGTGCTGTGGGTGGCCTTATTTTAGATGTAGCCTATGGTGAGCTTGTCAACTTGACATTTCAAGGGTGAAACAGCAAACTTCTGCTTAAAGATTTGGGAAGGTACAATAAGTGGACTTGCACTCTGTAGAGATGGATGTATGTGACTGCAGCAACTTGCCTTCATTTTCTTGGGTGTGAAGTGGGTCAGTGTTAGTGACAGCCAAGCAGCTCCTCTGCTAATTGGTATCCTGAGGTCACTGACTGCCACTGAGGCAGTCCAGCTTCTCACACAAGAAAAGCATTTTGGGCAGGCACTCTACAAAAGTGCTTAGCATGGAAACTTCAGTGACACGTGAATTCTGCAGTCAGAAATCACGTGCTAAATGTCACAAAAATGAAGAGATGATATTTAAAGCACTGCCTTTAAAAGAAAAAAAATTCTTATCCCTTTGATAGCTTGAATTTCAGAGTTTTTGATGGTAATTTTCAGAAACTTTCTTTAAATAAAAGAAGACAAAATCGTTCACATGTAAGCCTGTGGATGTCAGAACCTGGGTTTTAAAAGGAGAGATAAATAGCATGAGGTTCGTTGTGCTTGCTGAGGTGGATCTTTAGCAGGTGAATTTGCTGCTGCTCAGCCAACCTGTGGAGCATGGGAGCAGCAAACCCCAGGGAGCAGTGCCTCTGAGCTGGCTCCAGAGTGGCCAGCTTTCTCCTTACAGCGTGGTTCTGCTTGCAGCCTTGAGCTTGAAGCATTCCTATTTCTGTGGGAGGACTGCAACATACACCTTCTTTTTGCTTCCCATCTTTTCCTTGTCTACAGATACCTTCAGAAGCCTTCTCCTGGATGAAGGGATTGGAAAGCTGCTGCTGTTAAGATGGGTGGCATATACATTTGTATGCAGTTTGATTTTCTGGCCTGATCATCAGTGAGGTTCCTTGGATGATCTTTTCCCTGTGTTTCTGCATCAGGCACTTGGGCTGATGTAGCACATCTCTGACTGCTTTAAACATACAACAGTGTCGGGTCAATAAAGAAGTCAGAAAACATCTCTAAGTAAGGGAAATTTCAGTGAATGTTATTTTCTTAACTCTGGCTGCTGACAGTGTTGTTGGGGGCTCACTCTATGTTCTGCTGTCACTTGCAATATGCTCAGATGTGTAAGGATCTTCATGTTCTGTAATGATCCAAGACCTTCTGTATCACTCTCCAGTGATCTGAAAAATAAGCAATTTCAGAGGAGTTGTCATCATAGCTAAAAAAAGCTTCTGAACAGTAGTGTTTCTTTGTTTTTTTAAAGCTTACCTAACCCCTGTGTCTGAAGCACTGGAAATGTGTGAGTTCAGTAGGCAACTTCAAACAATATCACATACCATTGTGAGCTCTTCTGCAATGGCCCTTCTTTTGAAAAAAGTTTCTCTTTTATTTTCTGGTTCAGATCACAATGTGGCCATATCAAAGTATAAAGGATAATGGCCAGCAAGGTTTCTAAATTTTAGATACATATAGAGATTTGGAGTGAAGGAATTTTGCTGAAGCTGAAAAATGGGAAATGAAATGGAGTTGTGGCTAAACCATGTTCACTAGAAACTCAGTTTGCATGACAAGTCTTCAAATCACCTCTTAAACCTGCTGGAAAAAATGACGAGAAAGCACATACCTGGAATCCACATTTGGTTTTTGACCTTACAAGTTCTTCAGTAAATAAAAGAAACAATATCAGGGAGAACCTTAAACATCTTTTATGCTTGATATCAAAATAGTAGGTTTTTTATGTGGATTAGCATGCAAATGAGTGTTGAGTCAAGAGCTCTTTTTCTCTTCACTAATTTGCTAGGACTGGTTTGTCCCACCAGTACTATTCCCCCGTGTCCCGTAAGGAATCCCATACCCCTTTAAGCAGTAACTCCCACCCCATCAGTTTTTAGGCTGAGGAACTGCACCTGTGACTCAGAGTAATAGTTTTAACACCTGGACAGCAGCACTGATCACTTCTCTTGAGAGGAGTAAGGGCAGGAGAGGAGGGTCTCTCTTTTCTCTTGTCAAGGTATTGGTGTTCCCATGCTTGCGTTGTACTCCTGTTCTTGTTTGTGTTTGTGGAGATGAGCCTTCAAAACACACAACCTGATAATGAGGTTCTCTACAAAGTTTAAATAAAAGCTTCTTTTATGTGAAGGGAGGAGAGAAGTTTTAGGAAGAAATTCTTCTCTGTGAGGGTGTTGAGGCAGTAGAGCAGGTTGCCCAGAGAAGCTGTGGATGCTCCATCCCTGAAAGTTTCAGGTCAGGCAGGATGGGGCTCTGTGCAAACTGATCTAGTGAAAGGTGTCCCTGCCCATGGCAGGGCAGCTGGAACAAGGTGATCTTTAAGCTCCCTTCCAACCCAGACTATTCAGTGATTCCATAAAAATGGCAACTTGGTCTCCTTTTGGCACTTGGAGGAAGAGAGATGGCACTACAGTAACAAATGGAAAAGTACAGTGTGAAGTGAAGGAATTGGTTTAGGGGAAGAGGAGAGTACAAAGGAGAAGCCACACCTGGGTTTTTGCCCCATTTTGAGGAGGAGGATATGGATGAGGAGACAGGAGATGACATCAACACTATACCGAATCTGCAGTGAATATACACATCATGCAGAGTGAGAAACCAGGCTGGGCAGATTGGGGTACTTTCCTTTTGGTGTACATGCCTGTGTGGTTACTCTCACAAAGTGTCAGTGTAACCACAGTTTCATTCCCTGGATCAGCCCTTTGTTGGCAGGATGCACCTACCTAGAACTCCTGAGATGCTCTGCCTCTTTTCTCCCTGAAAGAGAGGACAGTTTGAAGCTTGCACCTGAAAGTGAGAAGAAATATCTCTCCAAACACATAAATTATGTGTCTGAGCTTGACCTCTCAGCTGAAGGCTTGTTGGTACGGAAAAGCTGTTGTCATGTTTTTGGGACGTTTTACCTTCACTAACCTTCTGGTGGTAGTATGGAAAATTACAGCAATCTAACTCATTAAACCCAGATGGTAACTCATTAAAACCCAGAAAAAATGGTTCATGAGAATAACACAGAAGCCTAGCAAGTGGTCAATGATGTGGAACATGACCATAAAGTATTGCAGAGAAAAAAACTCCCCCAATTTCTATAAACAGGAATCAGAAACATGTAGCAGGAAGAAATGTATTTTCAGCCAAACTCCAGATAATGTACAGAAAAAAAATTAAGATTCAGAAATGGTTGCTCCACCTGCCACTGGAGGGCACAAACCATTGATAAGGATTAGATATGGAGCTACCTAGTGCCCAGACAAAAAATATTATGGGTGAATAAGAGAATACATCATTTTTATGAGGTTCAAAAGCAACAGATACCTTCTAAAACTCAGAAAATTGATCTGATATAGCAGATGCTGATTAAAGCAGAATCATGACTGGCTTCTCTCAGACACAGAAACATTTAACCAACTATATTGTAAACAATTTTCTTGCTGGCATAGTTTCCTCCCAGCATGTATTCCTGCTTGGTGTAACTTCTGTAATTACAGATGAGATTTTCTGTCAACACATTAGAGTAATTTATCTGTATAAATATTCTTCCTGACTGACATTTAGAGAGGCATTCATGTACTTTCACTTAACTGCTGGGTTTAGTTGCTGCATGTTTCCTGTCCCAGCTCTGCCTCATTGTCTGCTTTTCTTTTCTGTATGTTCTAGTATTCGTTTACTTCTTTGTAGAGTGTAAGACATGAACATAATTTTTTATTAGGATGCTTATTTCCAAGATCCCTTTTATTCATGTAAATATGAATAGAGAAGAATGCCTTGCCTCTTCTTTTGATAAAAATCCAAATTTCTCAGTATCCTCAAATCTCTATTACCCATATTCTCCTTGGATAAGTATTGGTTTATTGCATCAAAAAAAGCCTCTAGCTGTGACTTTTCCTATCACTGTCATAATTCTCTAATTAATTTCTCTACAGACTCATTTCTTTTACCTGCGAAGTCTTCCTTGTTGTCTGTAGCATCGTGATCTGCTTGCCTGCTGGACCATCCTCTGACTGCCTTAGAAAGACATTACCTACCCAGAAATATGTTACATACTCCCATATACATAAAGTGTAGTGTTACGTGTACAGAACTGCTGCCTATGTGCCATTCATCTCTGAGCCTCTGCTATACATCTCTTTCCTCTGAAGTCTTTCAGGTTCCTTTCCAGTTTCTCTGATTTTGATTTTCCCCCTAGTTTGCTTTAAAAAAACCGCTGCCAATAGTCCTGATTTTCGCTTTTAATTTTTTTTTTTCTAAATTCCCGAGTGGCTTGACTCTCATGTTATCTCTTGTTTGTGTTCTGGAGATCCTGTAATTTTTCTGATTCCTATCTGGTGTTCTACATATTTGGTTTTTTATTGATGGTACTTTCTGTGCTCATGATTTCACCTTCAAAGATGTTGGTTGGTTATGTTTGCCTGCTTTCCTTTTGTTGCACACATTGTCAGTACAAATGACTCTGGATCCCTCTGCACTTTGGCACACTGACTATGTTATTATCACATGCTCTCAGTGGTGCCACAAGAATTTATCTCTTATTTGGAGCTTCACCTACTGGGTGCTGTCTTTCCATAACTCTAGCTCATCTGTTTCCACCTCATCTCAATTATATTTTCTCTCTCACCTCCTTTCTTCCCGTCTTAGCTTATGATCGTATCTTAGCTTATGATCTTATCTCTCTAACTAGCTTTTAATCTTGTAAATCCATTTGAGATAAAAATTGTTAGATTGCATTTATAACTCTCTTCAAATACATTGCTATATTACATTTGTAATCTCTTTACTCCTGCAAAACAGCAAGGCACAACATACAGACATGCACTGTGGCATACCCGAAGTGCAGCCACCTCCAAACTGAAACACTGTGGCTGTTAAACAGCCTGCAATTACCCTGCACAAAGTAGTAGCACACATGAATGCAATGTCTAATACCCACTTCACAGCAGAGAAGGAATTTAAGTGCAAAGTATATATCTACACGCAGTGGAACTGCTAAATTCCCCAAAAGTGCCAAGAGGTACAATAGTGACCCTTTATACACCTATTATTTGCTTTGTAGAGATAATATTTCCTGTTATTAGTTCTGGAGGGATAAAACTGTTGAACTCTAAAATGAGAACAATTGATCTGATGAAAAGTTAAATATAGGTTTATAAGACAGTTCTTAGATGCAGAACATAAAGCTAGACTTTAATGATGATTCTTCATGTGCTAATCAGTCCCGTACTGGTCATCTGATGATACTGATAAGAGATGAAAAACAGAGGAATTAAAGAACAATTTGGAAGAATAAAAGCATTAAAGAAGGAAGCCATTTATTATTCAAGGTTTAGGCCTTGATCTTGCAAAGTTTTTCGTGTTTATAAAACTGCAGACTGACTTATTTCAGTAACCCTGAAGCTACTAACAGTGCTTAAAAATAAGCATATATGAAAATTTTGCAGGTTCAGGGCTGATTGAAATAGAGTGTAAACATATAATTTTAGGATAGAAAAAAAAGAGTTTAAAGGTTGGTCAGACATACTAAAATATATTTTGTACGTATGCATTCTACCCTTCTGTCCTCATCAGGGTTTCGATCTCATTACCAAACAGTGAAACTTTCTTTTTATGAGCAGAAAAAGCAGCTGGGTTCTGCTCTAATGATTTTTACTTTTCAAACAAACACAGCAGATAGAAGATGGATGAATGGTAAGCATGATAAATTAGCTAAAAACCTCAGGATCCTGCAGGATATTTTCCTGTGAAATTAAATATTCTTCACCTCTCCTTTTGTGGAAGGCACTTGGATACTATGACAAGATAAATTTGAAAGAGTAGGTAAAAAGCAGGGGCAAGGGGGCTTAAACAGACCATTACCAGGGCCAGGACACTGGTCCCACTGCTGTTATTCTTAAAATATTTTCAGTTTCTCTCTATATAAAGGAAAAATAGTGGAGGAATGCAGTAATTGTTGACATTTGGAAACTGTGGGAATGTCTCACACTTAAGTAAATGCTCCGTGCTTTTCCCTCAGGGAGCTGCCCTCCAGTTTTCTTCTGGTTATTTCTGTTTTGCAGTAGGAAGGACTTCCCATGTAGAAAGGTCCAGTGTGTGGTTTCCATTTCTTTCAAGCAGCTGCCAGTGTGACCTTGCTTAATTACTATAAAAGTAAACATTTCATCTTAGAAACATGCTATTGAGACTCCAAGAAAAATTTTTTATCATCAAAATTTGTATATTTGAAGAACAAAATACTTGGAAAATCTGTGGAAGCAAAGAGCACAGCTTAGATAGTCAACATCACAGGGTTACAACAAAATCACCAGGAGGGATCTGAGGTGTAAGCACTTGATAAACAATGAATGAAGTGAGACACAGTAAATAGAAACACCTGGAGATGTGCATGCCTTAAGAATCACAAAAAAGAAGCCAGGGTAGGTGATGAATTTTAACACAGCATTCTCAGATTACTGGCTTGTACAGAAAGAGCTACTTTTTTGTTGATGATATTTTCATATTAAGAATTACATCCAATCTGAGAATACTCAGATTTTGAAAGATTACACTCTGCTAGGTTTGCATTAAGGATTTTGCTGATAAAGATAATTTTTTAAAGTAATGATGAACTGAAATCCTGTGTCATTGAACAGCCTTACTTCTTATTGAATCTAGTAGAAACTGTAAGCTTCCAGAACCTGTTTGTGCAGCCAATCCTATGATCATATTCAGTTTTCTTCAGTCTGAACATGCAATAATCCCCAGAGAAATCGACTGTGTAAGAATGGATGGCTGAAACAGACTGTTAAGAAAAAGTTGCAGAAGGCTCCACACAAAGCGGGCAGAAATGTAAGGACTTGGATGGAAAAGAGAAATGAGGACTGGTAGAGAAGGAATGGAAAGTATTCCAAACATACAAAAACATGATTAAAAAGAGGTTATGAGAACAGAAAAGTGTGTGGGGGCTGAGGCTGTAGTTCAGCCAGGATACCTGTCCTTAGAATAAGCAACCTACACTGCACAAGAAAAACAGGAAAAAAGAAATTCTAATGCAACCCCCCCCCCCCCTTCCCTTCCTACCCCCATTTGTATATGAATAAACTGAGACTGTTGAATGTGAAGGCATCATAATTGGCTTTCTTTTTTTAAATTTTATTTTTGGGTTATGGCTACTGGCTGCTTCTTACATGATATCTAATTGTTATCTAGTTCTGAGGAGCAGATCTTCACCCTCTTAGCTGTCTGCTCTGCTTTCCTGATTGCTGGAATGTCACTGCTTGACTTATGTTTGAAGCGTGTTTTGGGATGCAGGTGTTTAGGAACATTTTAAGAATTACTCCTTCTCTTGCCACCAAGAGTCGGTATAGTCTCAGGTAGAAAACTATGGGAAGCTATGCCAGAAAGACCTGCCCTCTACAATTTATTAATTTTTATAGTTTAGACAAGAGAATAAGCAAATAAGTGGCATTTGTAGGTTTGGATTTAAAAGCCCTGAAATTTCTGAAAGTGAAAGGATGTCTGCAGAAAACTCAGGTGAATAGGTTTTTGTTTCTTCTCTAGATAAACAATCTAATGAAGATGCTTTCATGCTGTGCATCTAAAGGCTGCTTTAAAACTAGCAAGGCAGGAAATAATATTCTTACCCTCAGTATGACCCTTGTATCTGCTATAGCACTAGCTTGGCTGATAAAGGAAGAAAATACCTTCTTAAAACAAAAAGAAAATTGGGTTTATATGGAATGGTCTCATTTACATTTAAAGGATAGCTCTGTCTGAAGTGCTTTCCATCAGAAATAACAAAATCCTCACTGTTTTAATTTTGAGACTTACTTCTCATTCACCCTCTCAGGTGGCCTGAGGCAAAGTGATTAGGTTCTGCAAATTTTTGCTGGAAAAAAAAAGTAGTTTTGATTTTTGATAGTAAGTTGAACTTCTGCATGGAGGAGTTTACTGGAAATAATGTTTCTGCCCTTTTTGTTGTTGAAGTTTCAATGATGAAAAGCATTTTGTGGGCAAAGTTTCTGGCTGTTGAAATCGAGCGCGTACTTCAGCCTCCATTTCCTTCATAGAGTGAGAGCTTTGGCTGATGATCATGTGTTCCTGTTTTCTGCAGTCTTACAGGTCTTTGGCCCAGCTCTCATCAGGTGCAAATTCTTGTAGATTCAGCCTATTTCTTGTCTAACCAAAACAAATATATTGATGGAAACCCATGCTGTTTTAAAAAAATCCTGTCACGTTATAGAATCATAGAATCATCTAGACTGGAAAAGACGAGACAATTCTAGGTATTTTTGTTTTGTTTTTTAACTCAAAGTTTCCTCTTTTTCTTGTGTCTGAACTTTTCCCATGGCTCCTCGTTATATTTGCTCATAGCAGCTCCTACTTGTTGAAATTTGTGCTTTATCCCAATTGCAGAGTTATGGGAAGAGCTCACCTTCTGGCTAGAAAACTGCAGATCTTGTATATTTAATCAGAGAGCAGTCTAAGGCAGTGATAATAACTCACCACCTACACTTAGCAACTGAGGATTCTCCATTTTGTGAATGTGCAATTGTCTCGTAGCTGACCTACAGTGAGATGAACTCAAATGACTGGCAACAGTCTTGCAAAGTAGTTTGTCTTAATGTTTGAACAAGATGGCAAAGTAGGTCTGTAACAAATGACGCATTAGGAGTTTCTAAGGTGACTCTTGAGAAAGCTGTTTCCTTCCTACACTCCAAAAAGGTTTTCTTTAGAGCCAACATTTTATTTTAGGTTTTCACACTGTCATCATTTTATCAGGATGTCTGTTTTCCAAAGGCCTAATCTCTCAAGGTTTTGAAGTGGCTTTGAGAGCTGGAAATTGTGAGGTCATCTCAGTGTTATCAACATTTTACGGGATTGGATACTGGATGCATAAAATGGACATTGAATCACCTGCATTCCCCTTTAAGATTTCTAGATTTCAGGAATTTTGAAGAATCACATTCAGAAAATTAAGAACACTGTGTAAAATTTGGAAATACTGTCTGCTTTTAAAATCCTGCAGTTAGTTACCGGCATCACTGCTAAGAGTTGTGATTGATGCATATTTATTCATCAGAACTACCCTTAATATGCTTAATATCAGTGTTTTAAGTTATTTGGAGAATGTGGGAAGGCATCTGGGGGACAACTGCTAGATTTAGAGCTATTTGTGGTGCCAGGGGATCACACATAATTTAAGGGAATATCTATTAAATCTTTCATAAGTATAATGTGTGTATGTGTGAGACGCAGGATGCTTACCCCTTCCCCTTAGTGCACCATCAAGTATTCGTTTCTCTTATACTCAACACTTAATGAGGGTGAGAAACAAAAAGATGAGTTGACTGCAAGGAAAACATTTAGTGGGAGCATTGCTCATGATAGTTTTATTTTCTTCTCAGTCAGTTCTATTCTATTTTGAAATAATAATCCCATAGAGCCAGATTATTCCCCCCACCATTCTGGGGAAAAAGCCCTCATACATTTGAGTGATATATTTTATACGGACAAATGGGTAAGATAAAGTAAAGAAAACAAAGAAGGGGTAAAAGTAACCAAAAGTGGAGCTTAAATTTTCTGTCCTATTCCCTTTCAATTAACTGCTTCACAAACTTTCAGGGCAAGGTCACATTTGTTTAATATTTCATGATAATCAACTTTCAGCAACAGAAACACAGCAGTGGAAAAGACTCAAAAAGTGGCTGGGAATCACTGTTTACATAGAAATCCTGGTCAAGGCAGTAGAAGTGATCTCTACAGGCTGTAAGCTATGCACTTACCTTCTGGAGCTGCTTTTATCTGAGAATGTCATTTTTGATAAATAGTGCCCATTGTACATTAGGAAAAACCTTGAGAGTTGGGGGAAATGCAAGGCAGTGAGCATCAGAGAGGGAAAAAAAAAAGAATATTGAAAAGAAACTTTAATTATGTTGGATTCAGTTTTTGAGATGGAAAAGAGCGGCATTATCTATCAGATAGTCGACCATCCATCATTCCTGTTCATCCACCCTACCACTGGAACATTTGAAATGCATGGTCAAAGTGCCAAAGAGACACAGCTACAAAAATGAGGAAAGTTATATATCTTTAGCTCACTGCTAAGAGTACGTAAAACAAAAAGTTTCTTATTAGATCCAGTTAGTATTGTACTCCTACTTTTAACCAGCCCAAACTTTTTTAGTCTCAAAGTAGAGCTGGACTTCCACTTCAAATAGAGAAATGTACATAAAAAAAAGGTTTAGAGCTTTGCAGGTTTTAGATGTTAGTCATTCACCTTAGATTTGAAAATAAGCCCAACACTGCTCAATGATTTAGTGTTAATTACAAATTTTTAAATTGCCGTGCTTTAGCTTGAGATTAGTGGGAGTTCAGTCAAAATTTCCAAATGGACAGCACAATCCTATTGTTTAATGTTTAATTTTTTTTTGTCCAAACCCAAGATGATTTGTAGTCATGAATATATGGGAATGAGCTGCTTTGTAGAGAATCACACTAGCCAGTGCTGCAACCCCTCCAGAAAGATTTTAGCAGCCATTAAGACATGAATTTCAGGTACTGTGTTCTGACGAACGCAAGAAACAACTGCAGATACTACGGAGTGTTATAAACAGAGAATACAGATTAGGGCTATTTAGATTTAGAATAACTAATATAATAGCAATAATAATAACAATAACAATAATAATAATAATATAATATTTGGAATATTTAAACTAACTAACAGCACATAGGGGATGTAGGAAGAAAATACCTTGTATTTCAAAATGCAAAATATGTAGGAACTGTGACTAGAAGATCCAATTAAACATTTGAAATGAAAGGTTGGTAAGAATACCTGAGTTGTACACCCGGTTTAATTACTCTGGTGAGAAATTAAAAATGTTGCTCTGAACTGTAGCATTTTTTATAGTCACAATGCTGCTACTGTGGATCTGCTGATAATTGCTGTTCTGTAAAACTGTCAGACAGGAGCAGAAGTGAAAAACAAGAGAGGGAGACTGAATGGCACAGAGAAACTGCTTAGAAGTCACCTGGTTAATAATCTTAAAAAAGTTGTTAGAAACAAAATTGTGATTCCTTTATATTTTATAAGTAAATAATTACTACAGGCATCAATTGTTCTTTGGATATGGAGAATGAGGGATTTGTTGACTGTGAAAATAAATGAGATAATTCACTGATCAGAACTGATGCTATCCACAGTAAAAAAACTGAGCAGTGCAAATGTATTAGCCTGCCTTTTATCACTGCAGTGGTACAAGCAGTACACAAATATTTGGATGTCAATCCTGGGATTGTGGTGAGGCATTGGCATCCCAACTTTTAGGTCCTGAGTTGTGTTCCTCTGGTAAAAGGTACTGATGAAATATGGAGCTTTGGAGTTGTGCTTGGGATAGACTGTTACATTTCAGATTCCAAACTGAAAAGTAATGAGGGTTCATTACATATTAGATATTAAAGAATTAGATTGCATTTTATTGGCAGTCTCATACTTATTGCTAATTTTTAACACCTCTGAGGGTTAGAGCTTTGTTTTGTTAAATAAACATGTTAGGAGAGATGAATCAGCTCATACAGATCATACTGGGATCAGAACTTGGATTTTACAGGTCAATCTGTCCTGATTTTGCAGTCTCAGATAAACAAAATTATATTAACAGTATGGGAAATTAGTACTACTGTCTGCTGATATTCCAAGCCACAGTATTTTTCATCCCTCTGGAAAAAATCAGGTCTTTTAGAAGAAGCCAAGTCACACAGACACCATTAAAGCATCCTCTTGAGAAAGTGGCTGGTTTGTTTTGCATTGTTATTTTCTGCTAAGTAACTCGGTACCTTGCTTCCTTATAAGAGTCATTGCATTTTTAGATATATTGATGCTGCTTTTTCAATTAAATGATCCCAGTACTTCATCACTGCAATTCTCAGAGGTCAGAATTGACAACAAGGTATTTTGCTGTAAGTGCTTTGCAGAAGTAATGGAAAGGCAAAAAAAAAAAAAAGCCCTAAATGTGTTCATTGATGGTATTAGTGCCTCTGTTTCAAGTACAAATTGTTTATAATCCATCTGTGCCACTAGTGTCAAGGAATTATTTGTTACATAAGGACTAGTTTAAGGACATGATATTGGGAGGTACCTGAGTGGAAAGTCGGAAGATAAAATTTTAATGGAAATGTAAACACGACTGCTTGGGTGAACCCTTTTTTTTTTTTTTAATTTTTAATTTTCTTTCAGGGGTATTGAAAGGATGGGATTTCTTGACTTTATGGTACAGTTTTCCTGAATTCGGAACAATTATTTTTCCCCTGATGGAAAGTGGAAAAAATGATGGTATATCATTAAACAGAAGAGCAAAATTTTCTCCTCTTATGCCTGCATAAATGTGGAGCAAGAACCTTTCCTGATGTGCTAGCTATTGGTACTTGTGGAGGCCCACGGGAATGACTGTGATCACCCTGTCAAGCAATCTGTTCCCACTGGCACAATACTGAAGTTTACTAGTGGTGTATAGCAAAATGTCTGAATTAATGCCTGTAAAAGCCACATAATGCCTTAGGAACTGTTCTTCTTTACTTGTTAGCTTAAAATATCTATTTTTCTATGCTTAGGTGATAAATTTGTAATTTTGATTTTACAGGGTTGAGCTTCCCATTTTGTAGCTAACAATGGCCTTCTGGTGGTTTTTTACTGTCTATGGATGTAATAAAGAAAAAAATATAAGGTACAGAAAAAAAATAATATACCTTCCTCAGGAACCAGTGAGTTTTCCTTTCCTAGGACTGAAGCCCTAATTATTTCCAGTCATGCCAAAGGGAATTTTGTTCAGTTGTCTTTCAGCACATATTAAGATTCCTAGTTCTAAAGTGTTTCTGTTGGATCACATTAGGCTGATTAGATGGCAGTTAAGCTCACTGCTCTTCTTGAGTTCTTGTACCATGTTTTTGTCTCCCTTATGCTCCTGTCTTAGTGTCACGTTGATTTTCACCATTTTCTCATTTCTGGTGGTTCATCTCAGAGTGCCCTGAAGAAAATATTGACCAAACTGCAGGTGCTATAGATAATTTAAGGAACTTGATGATTAAACCTGCATGGCTTCTTACATGAAATGATAGAAAGAGGCTTGCTGCGGTAGTTTTGGAAAATGCAGTCAATGCTCCTGGATCTCTTGAGAAGTGACCAAAGAGAGAGTTTGAGAACCCTGTGAGGGTTTATGTAGAAGACTGAGAACTGGCTGAGGAGAAAAAACTTCAACAGAGAGCAGCTGAGAGTCAGGCCAGCTGGGAGGGATAAAGAGCCTGAAGCTGAACAGGCAACAGGCAGTAACAAAAGTGCCCAGTGAGGGTGTGTTTAGATCTAGCTTATTACCATTTCCCTCTCCTTCTGAGAGGCAGAGAGAGAGAAGAGCTGCAGTGCTGATTTGTGTATCATAATCACAAAGATTTCTGGTTAGAGCCTCTGCTTCTTACATCTCTGACAAGTGCTTTAGCCTCACTAGATGTATGGGATATTGACTGAGCATATTGGTTGAGGGCATTTCTCCTCATTGATCTCATGATGCATAAAATGAAGGGAACTTTTTTTTTTTTTTTTTTTTTTTCCTTGCTTGAGACCTTTCTTTTTGATGGGGAATTTGGCAAGGATGATGAAAATTGAGATGTAGTGCAACTATTCTGGGAGGGCAGAAATTTTCTAGCTTGTTTTTCAAAGTGAGCTGAGGAGTGGGTAGCCTAGCAGACCACAATGCTGGTGGGCCCTTACAGCAGTGTGAACCCTGTTGAATGGGAGAGACCTTGCAGGAAAGAAATCTCCTCGAGTCTGTCCCTGATACATGAGTGAGGGCTGTGTCCATACTCCAGATAAATGGTTCTTCATGTGGTTTACTGCTTAGTGCATTTATGGACTGTGCTGAACAGACCACTGAGCATCTCTTCATTGGTAATACCTGACAGATGTCTGAACTTTGCTACTGCAATAAAACCAGAAACAAGCATAAGGGACTTCTGGACCTCCCCCTCAATGGCACCTATGAGATACTCTATAAAAGGACCAGCTGCCACTGCCAGAGATGAAAAGCTGTAACTTGGAGCTACCACAATTAATTCCCTTTCTAACTTATAACTAGATTGCAGATATATTGCAGGAAAACCCAGATTAGAATCACTCTCAGAAGATTCGGTTATTGGGAGGGAAGTCAGAGTGTGCATGGCCAGGGACAGGGAAATTTGTATTCTGTGCTTCACAGCCCTATATATCACAACATAAAAAGAAAAAAAAAAAAAAAAAGGAAGGCAGACTCATTTGACTGGCTGGTAAAATACTAATCTCCCAGTGAAGAAGCAGACCTGTTTTTTTTAATGACATAAAGCCGTACCTTAACCAACATTTAAAAAACTGCAATTTTATTTTTAAAGAAAGCTTTCAAAATTGACCAGTACAAAAGCAAAGGAAAGAAAGCCAAGGCTCATTTTTTTCCCCTTTTTCTCATATAATTAAGATAAAGGCAGTTTCTGCCAACATTGAAGTGAAGAGAACATTGACAGTATTCAATAAATGGGCAGGCTTAAATCAAAACTTAAGTTGTAAAACCTGAAAGCATGGAAGAATTGTACTTCAAAATCTAGCTTTTTAGTTTTAATTAACAGTTAATTAAGCTGATAGTTAAAGTCCTTGTCATGCTGTGCAAGAGAAAGAGGTGACGTTAAAGCTGCTGTAATATATTTTAAGAAAAGATGTCTGAATCTCACAGTATGTAACCTTAACCTTCAGAATGTTAGCACAGCTTTTGTTGCACAGGCTGAAGGGTTAAAAACTGTGGGGAAAGCTTCTCCTTGACACTAAGAAACATCCATTCTCACAAGATAGAATTTAGTGCATTGCTGGAAAAGATTTGACATTTCTGGCAAACAGTAACCATGCTCAAATAAAGGACAGGACACAATAATCTAAATAGATGGAATTTTTTTGTGGCTTTCTTCAATGGTGTGCCTCTGTAGGAAGAGGAGGGGAAAAAAACCAATCTCCTTAGAGCCACATCACCATCAGAAGATATCCTTAGCTGAGACAGTTCCTCCCAGGGGTGCCTTTTTACTAATTACGTCCCTTCTGCAGGAATCTCAGATTTACAGAAACTGAATTACTACTGAGTATTTTGCTTGATTTAAGTAAAGAGCCATTTTGGTCAAGTGGATAAACCAGTAAAGACTCAAAATGAAAACTTGTGAAAGAAATTTGTCCTTGTAAATATGTCTGAAGTGTAATTTACATTGATAAGTGTTCACTTTGGTATTTGTTCACAGTGCTGTGGCATGTCTTGTCAATGCAAAGAATGGAATTAATGCTTTAGGACTGCAACCCTCAAAAATGGATGGGCATTGAAGTCCAAAGAGGATGAAAAGTCAGACAAGCTATGATTTGGGTCAAAGAAATGATGACCAAAGCCTAAGTTCCAACACAACTCCTCTCCTCCTCCTTCTCCCCACCCCCATCTGTATTTATTAAGATGGTTTCCAACCAAAAGAGGTGGGAGTGGAGATGTGTATGAACTGAACAGGCTACAATTTATGTTTAATTTCAGATGACCCACTGAAAATGTGGTGAAGTAATCTATGATTTGAAAGTTCTTATCCCAGAAGAACACAGTTGTTGACACAGAAGTTTTTTTTTTAAACTTGTATTTTGTGCTCAGACACTTGATCATTCAAGTCATTTGAGTGTCTGCATGCCTCTCTGATCTGGATGAGGCAGATGTTTGGTGATTGCTGTAATGGTATATCTGTTCTTCAGTGAAAATATTTCCTTTGATTTGTGGTGCAGTAAATAGCTTATCAATGCCTGGCACAAAATTGTTATCTTTATCTCTTTGTAGATGTGTGTCCCCTCTAAGCCTAATGTATATTTCAAATCAGTGATTTCTAACATAGTTTGATAAAATAAACTGAATATCATAACAAAAAATGATTGCTGCTAGCCAGGATATTATAGCATTACTCACCTCTGCTTTCTGATGTTTTAATGCCACTTTCAATGATAGATAATGAGGAATGGCAGAAGGCAATGCATTGCAGCCAACAGAGTAGCTGTGATGCCAATATTAACAGCTGTGCTCAGACCATTAATATCACTGTTTGTTCACAGCTCCGTGGTGGTAAGGCACTCAAGGCATAGCCTGTTCTTTTTTTAAAGTGACAAATGCAGGTTTTCAAATCCTCCTGGAACTTTTCAAAGAAGATTGCTGTACCTGAGAACTGTGCAATGAACTCTGCAGTACTTTTCTTCTTTTCACTAATAATGTGTTATTAGAAGCTGAAACTGGAATTTCTCTAGATTTGAACCTTTCAGTTGATTATAAGCTGTGTTTGAAGGGCCATATATGAGGTTTCTCATGTGTTGATTTCTTGGAGTATAATTTAAAAATGCTACCTAATTACTCATTTCTTTTCCATCTGAACATCTATCAGTCCATTGTGTATCCACTTACCAGTTTTCATAGACTTGCAAGAGTTTATGAATCATTGATATGTCTTTGTTGATCTCAAACATACTTGAAAAATATAATGGGGAAGACACTAGGCAAAAATCTAACAAATGTCTAAAATTCTTAGAAACCAGACATATAAGACTGCATTCTTGTAAATTCTCACCCCATGTCTCTCTAGTTTTTTTTTTTTTTTTTTTATCTTCTCTTTCACAGAGAATAATGTAAATGTTTATCTGAGATTTTATTTCTTTGTTTGAGGGTTTGTTTGCTTTTTCCTAGTAAAAGGATATGTATTGTGATGGGTCATAGCAGTGGCAGCAGCAAGCCAGAAAGTTTCCTGTTTTGGGCATCTGCAGAGGGAGGGCAGCCTGCCAAACTTGTAAGCAGCAACTTCCAAGCATCTACTGCAAGACTATGTATGCCTGTTGTGAAAGATGTTGCATACATGTAATAAGGCAATAGTGCCTTTATTATCTACTGTCTCAGCAACTGCATAGCCATTTACTAGGGAGTCATCTGATCAGGGACTAAATAGGCATACTGATTTGTGACAAAATTATTAAAATTAAAAGCTAAGCTTTTATGCTTATTTAGCTAATGGTTTACAGTGCCTGGAGGTGGTTAAGAATGTTAAATAATCTTCATTTCCTTCTGTTTTTTTTTTTGCTGGAAACTGTTATGTATTCCCTGTTGGCAGCAGATAAGCTGTGTTTCCTGTGTTAGTCAGGGAGGCATTTTGACCTGTCTTGTTGGGTATTTTGGAGGTGTAAGGTTTTTTATTTTATTTTTTCTTTTTCCTTTTCTGATAGTCTTGAGAGACAACATGGACTTTCATTCTCCTACTTAAAAGAGCCAAAGATTTTATATTCGCGCAAGAAAGATGCTTGCAGATTCTTAGCACCATGAGGAAAATTTCAGTCTGTTTTGTGATTTTACTTCATCTATTGGACTGTTTTATTTTATATCCAGTTATGCTTCTGTTTCAGAGCAGCTTATCTATAATACAGTAGCACTTAGCTTTTCACTTCTCTTTCATACGTAGTCATTTGGGAAGCATCTTCTGTGTTACGCTTTTGAAAGCAGATGCTGTGTAAGTTTGTAGGAAGTCTTCTGCCCAGCAATCAGTACACCTTTCTTCCAAAGTTTAATTAAAGTGTTTGATCTTCTGTGTATGAAGCTTTGCTTCCCCAGAAAAGTTTCAGACTCTGTGAGTGTGAATTGTGATCCATTATTGGATACTAATTCTTCTGGGCTCCATGCTGCGGGAAAGGGTGGACAGGAAAGTAATTACAGTAGCAAGTGTTACTTGTGACGTAAATGCTGTTTCTGGCCATTTATTGAAGCAATCTCTCAGCATGATGGCAAAGCAGAAGTCAATGGTGCATGAACAAATAGGTCTTTGATATCAGTAGCCAGCCTTCCCCACAATGAATCACATAAAGGGACAGGCTGCAGTGGTGATGCCAGGGCTCTGCTGCTTTGCCAGGAGACTGATGATAGGGGTCCTATAGTTGCTCTTGTCTTCTGACAATCCCTTGACATGAATTGTAATCCAGATGGAGAAATTATCACTGTATATTTGTAAATTCTCTAGAATAACAAATCACTGACCAACCTGAACCATAGCTTTCTGATGGGGAAGGGTTACAGAATAGCTGGAACAGTAGCTAGGTAGAGGTGAATAAGGGGGTTTGGAATTAGCAGATCTTGTGGGCAAGATGCTGTGTCATTGTTGTAGGACTGGCCTTATTAAACTAGGAATAATTAATGGGTCTATAAATCCAGCACAAAGCCATGAATCTGTAACCCTAAAGTATGTCCTTTTCTCTATCTAAAATTGAATGCTCTTCTCAGTTTCTTCAAGTGGTCTGGGTTAAAATGCAATGATATTTTCAGTGTCCTGTAGATTTTTGCAAGTTTTGCAGGAGCCCACATTCATAGATGGAGGCAGTGTCAATCACAATAGTGTGCAGTAATAGAAATACCTGGCTGTTTGCAAATCAGCATTTCACTACCTCGAGTCTTTTGCAGTTCCACCAAGTTTTGCTCTAAACAATTGTGCAGCAGATGCACAGTTAAGGAAAAATATACCATGTTGTACAATTTATGCCAGAACATATTCGTGATGGTGGTGGGGATGAAACTTATGTAATTGTATTTGTTCATTCTGAATTTTACTCTTATTGGAGACAATAAGCACAAAACCAGAGAATTCTGCCAACATAAGGTGGCAACTGACAAAGTTCAGTTTCCACCTCACCTTGTGAAGGTGCTGTAATACAGCCCAAAGGGAAAGGTAAGGTTGTACTACAGGGAATAAGAAACCTTTCCCAATTAAACACCATTATTCTGATGTCAGACTTTAGACTGATTATTGGGAAACGTAGCTGTCATTCTTTAAAAAGCTTTGGGCATAGAATTAAATCTGCAGCATACCCATTTGAAGTGGAGAAATCTACCAAGTGAGCTAACTGCTGTGTAGATCTGTCTGTTCTTGTACAACAGTATGTAGCAGTACACAGTCTACCAGGCTAAATAATGTCTTTGTACCATTTGCAAATATGACTACTGCTTTTTTTAAAATGTAAATATTTCTATTCTATGAATCACACAGAAGACTGCATTTTGTTTCTGTGAACAAACCCTTTACATGGCAATGTTTTCTCCAGTACAGTTACTGATATTAGTCTGTTACAGTAGCATAAAGTGCTGCTAGACTATTACAGCAAGTAGGTATTTCCATGTTTCCCCTAACTATGCACAATATGAAATACAGCACGTGTACTCTCTGGGAAGAAATCATGTGCTTGTACCAACCAAGCATAGAAATTATTTCCTCCACTGCATGTAGTGGAGGGTCAGCAAGTGGCAAACCTCGAAAGCATTGCAAGTAAGTGAATTCAGGTAATGCAGAGACCAGAGAACTGCTGTTTGGCATTAATTAATTAACTGTGTCTGTCCTTCTGATGTAGCAGAACTATAAGTTCCCACCCAACACAATGTACATTGGAATGTTTATGTATAAACTTAAGAGGCATGCCTGGAGCAGTAACTTTATTTACCTGTTTTTGCAGGAAACAACATGCATACTTAGCAAAATGTTCAATTTTTCTGTGAGGTTTATATCCAAATTTCTTTCCATTATCTCCAGGATCATATACAATGTGTTGTGCAGACTAAAGCAACACACTGATTTTCCTTGCAATGTTGCAGTTTGCAGAACCCATAGTTTGATTTTTGCACTGTTGTAATTTTCCATAGAGTTCTTTACCACATCTTCTGTCTGTCTGCCTAGTTTGAGCAATGCCTCACATCCCATAACTTATCACTCTTTTGCTATTACTGACTCAATCCGAGCACCAACGATTTTAGACTTCTGTGACTAAGCAATTTTCAATACAAATTGAAATTTGAAGCTAGATTTTGAAGCATTTAATCTTCCATGCTTTCAAGCTTGTATGTGACAGTGATGTTAGCAATGCAACAACCTAGTTTTGCTAATTTACTCGCTTTGTCCTTATGCTGATGTAACTCATAGTACCCAGGTATAATATTTGCCCTGCAAATGAAATGTCCTTAGCTGTACATGGAGTTATCATGTGCTTGCATGTTATGTGTACATATCATCAGCAAGAGGAAATACATGCAGCATATACTGAGCTTTGGCTTCAAAAGTTCAAGAGTTTAAGGCATGTTAGAGCATGTTTTACTTCCTCAGGAAGATGACAGCCATTAATTTCAATTACATTCCTTTCCGAGATTCCAGCTCTGAGAGAAGAAAGAAATTGCAGGTTCTCTGAATTTGCAGAAATGATCCAGAGAAGTGGATGGACAGACAAAAGTCCAGAGCCTCAGACAAAGAGATAGTCTACAAAACTCCATTTCTGAGTCATTTCTCAATCTGGGCACTATCACTTAATGCTTCACCAGGTCTGAAGTATCCCATAATAACTGGAATTACCAATAGTACTGTTCTGAGATTCCTCATCCCTGCTTCAAGACAAAGTTAAACTGAAAGCTTACTATTGGAAATAAACCACACTGACAACATTTTACACTGATCTCTGAAATCAGAGTGAGGGGGACAGAAGAAACCAGTGCAAAGACATATTTTCGTATTAAAATTAATATGATTTCTACTTGATTAATTGGCTTTTAGTTTTGGAAAAAAGACTTCCAAAGTTAGTTTATCAAAGATACTTGTCAACTTGCATCTAAAATGTTTCACAAATGCATTGATAGGTCCTGTGTAATTTTGTGAGCAGCCTTTCATTTCATGAAGATGAAGGATACCTTCATCTTACAGAGTATATGCCAAGGGAGATTCTTATGTATGTTTCACCTGAACATGTCTTCTTATAATCATTGTTAATTTACTAAGATTTGAAGACAAAATAATGCTATAAATCTATTCTGAGGGAAAAGAAGTCTTCTAGGTTGAAGAACTGTATTGATCACAATTCTTTATGCTTTTACTCTGTAGAAGAAAAGGGTGTAGAGAACGAGTTTTTAAGATCTGTTTTATGGCTCATTAGTCTGCTCTGATTTTGATTGGTAACAAATACAACTAATTTCTTTTAAGTCAAGTATGTTTTGCCTGTGGGGGAAATTGGTGAGTGATCTCTCCCTGCCCTTATCAACTCATAAGGTTTTTGTTATATTTTCTTTCCCCTGACCTGCTGAGGAGGGGCGTGATGGAGCAGCTTCAGTGGGCACCTGGTGTCCAGCCCAGGTCAAGCCACCACACCATGATACTTTTGATCTGGCTGAAATATTTTTCCCACAGTGTTTAAATCTGACAGTTCCAAACTGGCTGTAAGACCTGTAATCCTAGAAAGGTAGGGATGGGTCAGCCTTGTGCCAGTGCCTGTGTGTTTGGGGATCCTGACCAGAGGCCAAACAAAACCCTGTTGAACGCTTCTTGTTCCCAACATCAAAATAAACAACTTAAACAAGAAAAGTCTGCCAGCAATTTGGTATATTTCACAAACTCAACCTCCTTTTTGTACCTGAATAGGACAAGGCATGTAGAAAAAACTTAAAAAGCAGCTCCACTGACCATGCCATTTCAAAGTTTACATATTCCTATAAACCATACCTAGTGGTTTGTTTCATACTGCATTGGGCAGCCTATTCTGTGGATTAAACTTTGACTCTTTCTAGCACTTCTGCAGTAACTGCTTTATCATGGTTACATGGTTACCATTACCATTTAACCTCAGGTAAAGAAGAAATAAAAATCTCATAACTCTGCACAATTTTTCTGCCTATAAATCTGGTGATCATGGCTTTATGTTTTCTACCTCAGCTAATACAAAGTCAGTTCCTATTTTCCAGTAATACAGACTGAGATCATGCATTCTCAGTCAGATGTTACTGTCTCATGGATCCTCTTGCCCATAATCCATTTTTCAGTGCAAGCAGAAAACCTCCTAATAATAATGAAGTGGGGTGGGGGGACTACCATTTGGACTTTTCTGCCTGTAGTATACAGCAGACAAATGAAATCAACCCTTCCTGCCATGAAGACTCTTGTTCAGAAGCAGGTAAAGGGCTGGAGACAGAACAGTAAGGTACAGTGTCCTGAATGTGGGCAGGCTGCTTTCCAGCTGAAAATGCCAGAGCAATGGTTACTGAGTCCTTTGTCAGACTCTGGATGCTCTCAGTTCATACATCAGGTGAGTATCTGACCTTGGTGAAATTGGTTTCCTTTTCATAAATAAGCCTTATCAAATAAGAAAGCTCTTGTCCTATACAGCAATGCAATGCTTTGGACTACTGGGACTAGAAAAATAATCAGTCAGAACTGCTTATTGAGACCTGTGCAGAATTTGTAGTGAAGAGCTCAAGCCTCCCTTTGTTAACCATCTAAATACCTACCCAACAATTTCAAGCATGAAGATCTCATCTTTGGAGGAACTATTCCTACTCCACTTGAAATCTATGAAGCTTTTTGTAGTGACTTCATTGAAAACAGAATTTCTCTCTCTCTCTTTCACTAATTTGTCAAGTCAACACTGGAAAAGCTTAGTATTCATGTTAATTGACATCAGAGTTTTGCCAAAAAGCTGTGAAAAGTACATGAGTGGGTTGTAAAAAAGAAGCAGCATGCTAAATGTGCTTAATCTGGAAAAGTGTTTGAGAAAAGTGAAAACAATTACCATTAATAGTTTATTTTAGAATCTCATTAACTAACAATAAATTAATTTGGAATTCCTTAATAAAGCAAGGTAGGGAAGTCATGTAATCAGTAAGGTTTTGTTCTGATCTTATTTGTATCTTTGAAAATAACAGTGCTCGCTCTACTGAAACCAATTAAATCATAATAGCCAAATTAGGAGCATCCCTTGCTCGAATAACAACAATTTAATTTGTATAAAGTGCCTCAGGAATGTGATGGGGTTGACCCTGGCTTATGTCACTTGAGTACCTAATCCAAAAGACTTATGGTGAAACTGATACTGATTGTCACAGAATTGGTGGAACTTGGACCGTTTAGAGTTACCTGACAAGTGATTCTCCTTTGAACCATTTCTGATATTTTCATGTATATTGCTACTCACCCTTAAGATAAAATACTCTGATCAGAGAGTGCAAACGATCAAAGTTTAGAAGTAGATGAAATGGTAAGTATTGATTAGATTTATTTTTTACTACTTCATAACCACATTAGCATTCCTCACCACTTCAGATGGAAATTATCTCCATGGAATTTTTGCATTTTTTTGAAGAACAATATTGCTATATTAAAAAAATGGAAGACTTAAAAAAATGAACTGCAGCAGTGTTTAAATCTGAACAAAACCCCTCTAGATCTAGTTTATTAAGGCCATTGAGGAAAAACCACCAACGAAAGATAGCTATTTTTTAAAAATAAGTCAATGGGGATAAAAAATGTGCTTGGCAGTAGTTAAAGTCTCAGAGAGATAAGGAACATTTTCTAAGGAGCAATTTCCTCTGAGTTGAATTTGGGGTATTATGACAGCAAGCACTTTCTTACTCAGATCTGCTGCCTCCAAAGTTTCTGTGCTGGTCCTTTGTGACTGCAGACCCCAGAGCACACTTCATTCACTATGGGCTTGCTCTTTCTTAGCATATTTTTGTAGTAATGGATCCATTAAACATAAGGATGCAAGCAATCTGCAGAGTATTTATTGATAGAAGTAATCTGGAATGATTATGTTACTCCCTGTGATTGGTGCTTATTTTGTGCTTTAACAGACAGTGGTCTTTGCTGAGGGTGTGTGGTGTTCAGAGGGACCATCTAAATTTGTTACTCAACATCAGCTGCAGAATAGCTGAAGTCTGTGAATTTGTAATGTTTTCCCAGTTTTTATGTTTTCATGGGAGATGCTGTATTGTCACAGACAGTCTTTTTTAATAATTATCCATCTTCTTTTAGAAGATAGATAGATATCATCGATCTATTCAGTTACTTCATTTTACTCTGGCCTTGAGCAGAATGAAACCATTAAACAGTGCTGAAACTTCTTAATTCCTGACCACGTAATTCTCATACATGAATCTGTGCTATCCTACCATTTCTTTGCTATGATTTTACAATGCAGTACTGAAACACGTCTTCTAATATTAAGGCCATGTTATGCTTCAAAATCAATTTTAGAAATCTCTGTTGTATAAAATAAAATCAAAAATACTTAAAGCTAAACTACAGTAAAAAATGAACAAAAAAAACCCTTCTTCAATAGTCTGCAAATAAAAAATAATGGAGCTCTGTGTTTTTAATATATCAAGTCAGCTTTCTTTTTTAACTTACAAGGTCCAGTCACTTTTTCTTTTCAAATACACTTACTCAAACCAGCTGTGTGCATTGCTCTTTCATATTCCACTAAAACCAAGTCAGCAGTTCTGAGGTGGAATATGTAGCTAGCAACGTGTAATATTATTGCACACATGGTAGTACTACTAGAAAATGAAAACTAATAATCATAGCTTTCATTAATGATTTATAGGAATCTATAGTGTTATAACCATAAAGTTGTAATAGAAACAAGAAGCATGCTGCTGGCCTGTTAATATTACAGTTTAAAATTATTCCTTATTCATGTACAATTTCTTCAATTCTTATATAACATATCATGCATCATAATCCAGCAATTGCAACAAACCTGATCCCAAAAAAGCCTGATTCTGAGTCTCTGACAGGAAAAATTTGTTTCTGCAGTTTAATAATGTGTGTCTTGGTGTGTGTGGAATTGCCTGTGAGCTGAGCCTGTCTTGTCATTGGAACAATTCAGCAGGATCACAAGATCCTGGTGCAGCTAAGGTTTTATTCACTGGTCCTTTGCTTCTCCCTCAGGGCTGGTGCTTTGCAAGGAAATTTTGCTATGTGAAGTGGTGCATCTTCCACAGCACTGCAGTATTTTGCTGTTTAGTGTAATTTGCACATTTCAAGAAACAATTCTCTAACAACTGGCACTGCTTGACCTTGTTCAGTGAGATGGGTTCCCAGACACTTGGAAGAGTCACTTGATTTCAGGATTGGCATAGAATTGTTGCAGTATAATGTAGTTCTAACTATATCTACAAAGATTTTGTGTTCTTGTGATGACTGTATTGTGATGGAACAACAGTCACAAAACAAAGACAGTGAATTAAATTGCTTTTTTTTTTTTTTGGGAAGAAAAGTGGTGGCTTTAATTTTTGATTGGCATATGTTTAAAGGGCACAGCATGTGAAATAGTCAGTTATAACTATGTTGGTTCACTGAAGTGGTGTTTCCAAAGTCACAGCTTGTGTTTCAGTAAATACCTACAAAAAAGATATGTAACAATGTTCTATCTTTCTTTTTTTTTCTTTTCTGTAAAGATAAGAAGCAAGTTTTAATTTCCCAAATTATACAGTTCAAAGTATATATTTATACAAATAATATATTTTGATTCTTTTTAGTCATCTAAATGTAAGACTGACCGATGAACAAGTGTTTGGAAGAAAAATTCCTTGTTTAGCATGGAATAATTTAGTAGACTAAAAGGAGAGTATTTTTCTTCCAATGTATTTATAGAACAGAAAAACCCCTAACCATCTTCCATTTCAGGCTATTAAAAATGTTAATGTAATAGATATGTATGACATAGCTCTTACAATCTTTAAAAGAGGAGTTATTAAAATGAAATCAGAAATCCGGATGAATTGTATTAGGATAAAATGAGGAACTCTTTTAATGGATTTTGGTATTGGATTTCTAATGGTAAAATTGTAATGAATTTAAGAGTTTGTAAAGATCTAGTTCTTTATAAAAGTCAAAAGCTGAAATAAGACAGAATTGCCTTCATGTGCTTGATTTTAAATGCAGAACAATGAAATGCATACATATTGTATTTCATATGTTAAAAGGAATGTCATTATCAACAGAGACAGATGGGATATCTTAAGTTGTTGAAAGGCTAAAAGGGAAATTGCCTTAACTTTGATTTTAAATATGGGGATGAAATTATACTGTGATGCTGCAGAAACTCAAACTCTTTCCAGAAACGCACAACAATGAATAAATTCTTTGACCAAGATATTAATACATGTTATGGGAAAATTAATAAATTATATTTAAATATATAACAATTATTATAAAATCTAGTGCATTTTTATGTACAAAATTAATTTTTATAGTCTCTAGCAAATTTTAATTCTTTTACATTAAAAAACTTTATCAAAATCTTGATATATTTGCAAATACAATACTTCAGGAATATTCAGAGAAAAAGAATGGGTAGATGCCTTACAGGACTTATTTCAGCACTGGGATTCATCCACATCTTTACTAGAATGGCAATCTGATCTACCATTAAAGCCTACTAGAAGTGTCTAGCTCTTAATGAAGGAGGGGACTTAAATCTTCAGATAGAAAATCAGCTGCACGATGTCTCCTTATCACAACAGGAAAAGTTCCTGAATAAGAAGTATCTTAAAACTAAGGGCACTGGAACTGGTGCTGAAGTGTTGTGATACTTCCCAAACAATGTCTTCTATGCAACTTGGGCAGAATATGAGTGAGAGATAAATCAGTATCTGTCAGTTAAGGCTGGTTAAGAAATTGATAAGTTCTCCCATCATGATAGTCAGTTTTGGAAAGCATCCATAAACTTGGGAAGAGTACTGATGGTCTATTGATCCTTAAGAAAAGAATATTCTTGGACATTTACATCTCTACGGGTGCATAAAATGAAAGTTCTGTAATGAATAGTCAGCACACTCTTGGTGTCTGTGTGCTTATGTTGGTGACCCCAGTAAACAGGAAAGGTTCACACAACTTGAACTATGTAGTACTTAGCGTGACACCAACCATCATGCTTTCCTTGGGAAGCAAAGGTGTGCAGGGAATCTGCAAGTCAATGTGCCTGTAAGAAGTGCCTGAACAAGGACTGAACTAACTGCAAGTACTTGTGCTGTCTTTACAGATGAGCCAGTGTACATATAACTGGCCATTAGTTTTTTTTTTTCTATGAGCTCTAATGTCTTAATGTACATTTCATATGCACTAAACTTATGATGTGTTGAAAATTTCTGTGGGCTGAATAAATCTAAATATGCTTTTCCAGCAGCTGCCACTTAATGGTATAGTCTAACAGGTACCTCAATATAATTTTGAGAATGACACATTTATAAATGCAGAGCTAGAAGGCAATACTGACTAAGATTCACGCTGTGATGAAAATTGGTCTTGTTACTGTGGTTTAAGACATCATCATCATCATTGTAGGAAACAGTCTGTTGTAATAAAACTTAGCATGATCCATATGTGAGCTGAAGCTTGGGTGATGTGCAGTTAAAAGATGTGTATTTTGTCTGGCACCAGGTGCACATGAAAAGGAACCTCTTGCAGAAAAAAGGACTTAGTAAGGGCTTTGTGGGTGTGTTAGACTATATCCTGTGTATGTGACTGGAGAAGGGGACATTGCATTGCTGTCTGCTCAAATACTCTGTACTTATTCTTCTGGAGTGAACTGGAGTCCACTAGATACAGAGTTTTGTCTAAAAGATTTGGATGAGTACTGTGCACTCTGTTCTTCGGAAAAGGTGACTATCACCTTCCACATGCAAATTGTTATGTTTTGATTTGTCTTCTCTTTTTAGGTGAAATAAACCTCTTCTAACTGTTAGTCTCCAGCACAAACTACAATCAGTTAATTTTGAATAAGAAACAGGATCTCCCTGTGATGACTCCAGTAGGTTTTTTTCCTCTCTTGTATAATGTTTGTTCTCTCTAATGAAGTTCAGAATATAAAATATCCTTGGAGAAGTATGTTGCTTAAACTAATCTCTTCTCTCCAAGGGTATTACCACTCTGCCAGTGTGTGCACTAAGGATTCTCCCTAGTACTTACAGGGTGTGCAATGGGTAAAGAGACTGTGGTAGGAATAGGAATGTCTTAGGAGCTCTATTTCACTGCCAGCTCATTATTAGTTTCCTGCATGGTCCTTCTCTGACTTCCATGTCCCTCTGGACCCCCTGATGTGTGACACAGGCTTATGCTTCATTTCTCCAATGCTTTTTCTGGGTTTTTTTCCCCCTCTCCTTAAATTCTAAACTCTTGCTTTCTTACAATATGATTGTCTGGTGTGTAGATACTGAGCTGCTGGAGGAGCATCTTGATAGTATTTTCACTGAGATAATTGAAACTCTGCTGTTATAAGTGCATATTTATTTGATGTGCTGGATTGAGACTTTCTAATATTTTTCATTAAAAGGAGGCTTTTCTTGTTTCCACTGAATCATTAACTTTACTATTAATTTTGAAGGTTGGAAGGAACCTTCAGGAAAATGTACTTCTTCTACAGAGCACAGCATGTTGTTTCATCTCTATTGTCAACAGCATATTTTGGAAACACATTGAACCTTGATATACAAAATTGAAATGACCTATAAAATAGGTTGTTTTGTTAACACTCTATTATAATAATTTGTTACCTCTGTCTGCATTCTGCCATGCCTTTTTGTAAAAGATTCAAGCAAGCCCTCTTCTTAACAGCTCTATTCTAAACTCCTCTCTATGCAAAACTGTGTCTTCATACAAGACTCTGATCTCATCATGCTTCTACATTTCTCAGAGAAAAAATGAAACATTCAAAGCTTCTGCCACTTCTGTTCACTTTTCAAATGAGATTTTACAGTCTTTGAATCATTCTTTTGTGTCTTGCCAGAGTCTAAAACCCTTTTTCAACCTCTCCCTTAAAAACTGGAAATCCAGACTGAACAAAATGTCTCAACGTCATGGGCTTGGTTGAACCAGCAAGAGTAATGCTGTAATTTACTCAATAAATGGTTAGGCTTAAGAATCAGATGTCTTAAGAGACTGAAGTGCACATGACTTTCTCTGTGTGGTCTGTATGCCTTTGTTATCAGTCAGTGTTGATAATATCTTTTGTGGCTGGAATTCTCCATGCAGAAACATTGAATCTTTCTGGTGTTTAATAAAAACAGTCAACACTTTTTTAAAGTTGTGCACCTAAGTTACTTAGCTTCTCCCACACCTCTATCTACCCGTGCTTCTGCCTTTCTTTATCAAAGGTAATTCCTTTCAGAAGGTATTCAGGAGCAATGAATAACTGTAGGAGGTACTTGCAAATTGCCGTTTAATTTAGCAGGAAACAAGGTGAAGAAAAAAGACAAGAAACAGTGTCAGGAGTGTTTAAGAAAGGCTGAACATCAGACATTAGCCTGCAGAGAAGCAGATCAATCCCTCACAAGAATTGTGCACTAGCAGGCACTTAGCTGGGTGTGCTGGGAAAGGGGTTTTCACAAGTATTTAATGTTAGGTGCTGTTGTAGACAAACAGAAATTTATAGATTTGTTCCAGGGTAACAGTTCTTCTTCCCCTCTGAAAGTGTGCTGCAAAAAGACATACTACATTTATTTTTTCTATTGGCTACTGTCTTTAAAATCATGCATTAATCTCAAACTCTGTCTGATTGCTGAGTAGGTCATGAAGCCAGGCCAACAGGGCTCCTTACCAATGCAAGGAACACCCTAAGTTTTACCTGAGCCTATCAAACCTACCTGCTAGGTTTGATCCTAAATTAGTGACCATAACTGCAGTGTGTACTGATGAGATATTGAGCAAATACTTACTGCTTTCTTTAATGATTTGCCTGTGTTTCAAACCAGAACTGGCTATCTGTTAAAAGTGGGCCTTATAGTGAAATATGTTGGTACATGTTAACTGCAGAACGTACCTTTTAAAGACTATGATAGCTGTACTTATGTTAGTATGAGAGTTTTTTTTTTTTTTTTTTCTGGGAAGGCCCGTGAAATGCTCAATTTTAATCAAGAAGAAAGGCACTATTTGAAGATTGTGACCTCAGACCAAGTCTTCTGAAAAATTAGATTTTCTTCCAAGGGTTGTTATTACACTAGTATAACCCTATTATTTTCACTGAGCTACCAGTATAAGTGAGGTGAAAACCAGCTCTGCTACTTCCTGATTACACTTTAAAATTTATTGCCTTTAACACCTTCCCAAATGAAAACACTTTAAGTTTTAATTAGATTGTATTCCACTATCTTGTAAGGCATGAATATGGCTGAAATTGGAAGTCAGCAAGTGCAGTATTTCATAGTGAACAGCAAACTCTGTGTCCTGATAACCTTTGTCAATATAAATCAGAAACATAAACAGAGAGAGAATACTATCTGTCTACTCTGTATAAATAAAATCCAAAAACAAACTCACAACAAAATCTAAAAAAACTACCCTGCATGAATTTTTGTAAATACTTCTGTGTATTGGGTACTGCTATGCAAGTACTGCTTTTTGAGCTGCCATGCTGTAATAGCATTTGGAAGACAGAGAACTACTTCTCAAAGAGGCCTTATAGCTCCAGAGCGTAAGTGGACAGAAACAATTTTATTTCTTCCTTAAATCAATGCACTAAATTAACACAAAAGACTTGGTTACATTGATTGTGAACTGATTTTAAGGAAACAGTTGTACTCCAGCAAGCGATTGAGTTTCTGCGCAGTACAGAAGTGAGAGAACCCAAAGGATATCCCATGATCACATGAAACTCACTGGCTTTGTGATAGCATTTGAAACAACATACTGCAAGCAGAGATAACATAAATAATTACAAGTAGAGATGAACATCAGGACGTAACATAAATCACAAAAAAGCTGTCCTCTCTAGGAAGTATTTTTAATCCAACTGCCATTATAAAAACAGCCCACTCATGTTCAGATTTATTCTTCTTTTCTATAGAGGCTTCTACTTCTGCCAGTTCCCTGATTTTTTTTCCCCACCAGCCCTTCCTACTTGTCTAAAAGTAATTTTTTTCCTTGCTAATTTTTTTGGTGTGCGTCTGCATCAGAATCAGTTCTTAGAAGGGGAAACTACATCAGTTGGCATCAACAGAGGAATCAGCTGAGACAAAGTAAGAAATGGCATCAGTCAACTCCTTCATCAAAGGATAGCAATTGACAGGGCTTTCCTGGATGCATCTCATCTTCTAGTTGAAATGCACAAGTGGATTGTGAGGACACTTTATACTGGTATAAGATGACAATGTCTTCTAGCCTGTCAAAGCCTGGTACTGCTCCCACATGCTGAGCTTACAGAAGTGACCAGAGTGTATGTGTTGTTCAGAGCAGCCACTCAGGGCTCACAGGATTCTGCATGGATGGGTTGGCATGCTGAGGATGTGCAGGAAGTGCTGCACTTGCAATGTGCCTGCTGCCCAGGCACTCGCACCTTCGCAGGAAATCCTGCTTCTGTTCACATCCCCTTTCCCTTCTCCTTACACTTTGGATTTACTGCACAAATACACAACAAGTTCTGTAGTCGAAGTGCCCTGGCAATGTTGGGCTTGCTGTGCTCAGAGCCTGCAGTATGTGCATTCCCATTTCTGGCTGGGGACTAGAGACTGAAGTGTGCAGGTCTGACCAGGGTCTGTTCTGACTGCTGTGGTGACTTCTTAATCTGGGACTTGCTTGCTCATCACTGTGTCTGAAGCTGACCCTTTAATCTTTCAAGTTTTCCAGTAAGTTCAGTTCTTTACTTTTCTCAGTTCAGGTTCCTAAGTGATGGCAATGTGTTATCTTTTGCCCAGTGACTTACAGGAAGGCTCCAGATACCTGGCACCCTAGTAAATAAGCTCAAAGAAGTTGGTTTTCCCTGGTTAAATGTTTAGGACTAGAAATAGTGCCATATGATTGAAGTTTCTTTTGATGAACCATTGTGAGAACAGCTTGATAAAGACTGGAAAAACATTGGATGTTCAGGAGCAACAGTTCTTTCTCAGAAATGAGCTTTGATTTCTGAACACAGGGCAAAGAAAAAGTGATAAATGGAAGAGATAATTTTATTTGCTGTTAATAACTTATCAGCTCTAATCAGGGTGAAACCTATCCATTAAAATGTATGCACAAGTGTGATGATAGTATTAGGAGTGCCTCATTATTGTTAATTCATTTAGTACTCAGTGTAATAGCACTAATCATAATTAGCTTCTCTGTTATTAATAGGGTTGTCACACAATACGTACTGTATTTGTATGGGAATTCCACTCTAGATTCTCATTAATTAGAACACCATAAAAATGCCAGCACTTGAATTTTCCTTCTATTTAATACTATGAAGAAGCTTCCATGTTTTTCCTATTAGAATTTATCAAAATACTACTGCTACATTAATTTCAGCCAGAAATAATAGTTTGTAACCACCTATTTATCAGCTAATTAATTTACTGTTTAAAAGCCTTTCATTCTTCAGGGGATTACTGTTGCTAATGTACAGAGGAAGAGGCAAAATACCTGGTGTTTTCTGAAGACGTTTCTCTGCCAGTCTTTGCAAAATACTGTGTCAGGGTCCTGCAGGGCTGGTATCTCCCTGGATTGGGTGCTCTGGGGGCTGTGTCAGGGCCAGGCTGGGCAGCCAAGTCATCCTTGTGCCATGGTCCCAGCCAGGATCAGGGCAGTCAGGGACTCAGGGCAGCTGCCTGGCAGTGCTGCTGGGCTCAGGTCCAGCATGGATATGGGCCCACAGGTGGGGATCCCTGTCTGGCCCCGTGGTGCCCATGGCAGGCACAATTAAATCAGCTCCTGAGAGAGTGAGATCTTCCTGCAGCACTCTCTGGACCCTCTCCAGAGGCAGCAGTCCTGTCTCCAGGTTGGCCCTTAGCACAGGCAGTCAAGCCTCCAGAATGGGAATGATGTCAGAGCCCTTCCCAAGGTGTTTCTGTTTGGAAACAAAGAACAAAGGCAGTGTATTCATGAATTGTTCAGTGTATTCATGATGGCTGTATCTGTAGTTCTAAGGCTCTGTAGGGTACCCCTCTGCAGTGAGTTCCTCTGAGCTTTCTGGCAGACTTTTTTTGTGCCTTGCACCTTAAGCCCCTGACTTGCTGCGCTGCTTTTACAAATCCATTTGGTTGACTCATGGAAAGCTTTCATCAGGGTACAGACACTGAGAAATTCTTGATTTCCTTGACCTCTGGTCATAGGCTTCAGCCTTTTGCATGTGAAAACTGATGGCTACAAGATGGAAAGGCTGTCCCTGCCACTCTATGTTATGAGAGCTGGTGGTCTCACTTTAGCAGATGAATTGTGGATCTGAAAGTAGAACACTAAGTAGCCTGTGGCCACAAACCAAGCTACTTCATGGCAGGGTATTAGGTACAGAGTGGGGTATTTCAACCTGATGTGGTAGAGAGGCAGCTGGAGTTATACCTTGATTGGTGATTTAAAGGGCTAGGATGCAATACCTGGTTCAAACTGGTGCTATTGATCCAGGAATTTCTTGCTCTACACAGTACCAGTAGAGTTTCATCTCTGTGCTTTCCTAATCCACAAATAGCCTACAGTGTGTTTTAATAGGTTTTACATTTTGTGTTATAGAAGCACATAAATTGAGTAAAAACTTTAGATCTTTGTTTTCAGACTGAGCTTCAAAATCTTTGATCCATCACAGGGTTAATTAAAAATTCATGTTTCCCTTACATTTTCTTGCTGCCTCATTTGTATTCAGAGTATGTCCTGAGCAGGTTTATTTTGATAGATTGGTATCCACAATAAATTGAAATACCTTCTACAGTGCTCTCTGTAAGACAAGAAAAAAATTACTTGAGTTATATTCCTAAATCCTAGGTGACTATGCCAGTAGATTGATTCATGCTGTAGGTTTCCACCTTCATTTAAACATTGCTGAAATAAGCCTGAAGCTTAATAATTTTTATCAGCTTTCTGAGAAAATATTGGAAATTGTTAATTGATAGTGCATATTGCAATATTTATACAGCAGTAAAATCATAATTCTTATCACTGATACACACTCTGGTCTAAAATCTATCCATCAATTCAGCCATGTTTTATTCTGCTTTTTCTTCTCTCACAGGGCAATTTGTGACGAGCTTGTGTTATGTCTGTGTGTACTATAATGGCATGAATATGCTTTTGATGCCAGCACTATTGAGGTAGCTCTTTGTTCAGGTTAAAATAATACCAAAGGTTTGAATAGATGTCAGGTGTCACAATCAGGTCCCAAATACAATGAAAGGTAAAAAATTGTGTCTGTGGGCATTGTTCAAATGATAATGATTGTTCTGAAATAGAGAGGAATGTACAAGAATATAGGAATCTTGATCTCCCTTAATGTGCCTGGAATAGAACTATGAAGTTAGGATTTAATATGTAGTACTTTTCTTTAAGAAAGTGCAGTTTGTTAGGGAATACAGCATTCAGGTAAGCAAAGGAGAAACATACAGACAAAGTTTACATATATGTTTTAATATGGCAGAAATATAATCTATCACCTGAAGCCAAATCCTTAGCTAGAGATGGTAAAATTTGTCTTCCAGTGGTAGGAAAAGCTTTCCAGGAATAGAAATCAGTATAGTGTGGTGCAGGTAATTTTAAGATATGAACTGTCTCCTACAAGATCCGTTCTCCCTCTTGCTGCTGCAGAGCTCATGCAATAGTGTGACAAAAGATTTTGTACTTTGCCTCCTGCAGTGTCAGGTACTATTGAAACCAAGCCCAGAGCCTTTCCCTACTGCTGTTTGAGATGAAAAAAAAGAGAGAAATTCATAGGATGCTAGAATATTTTGGGTTGGAAGGGACCTTTAAAGTCACACATTCCAACTCCCTCTGAAATGAGCAGGGACATCTTAGAGTAGATGAGGTGCCTCAGAGTCCCATCCAGCCCGTGAAAACTTGCAAGGATGAGGCATCCATGATTCCTCTGGGCAACTTGTTCCAGTGTTTCACCACTATCATTATAAAAACTTCTTCCTTATATCTAGTGCAAATCTAAGGATGTTTGTTTTCTACTCTTTTTTTTTCCCTTGTCCCAGAAACAAAATAAATTTGGCTGTGTGGCAGGTCCTTATATTTCTTTTTGAATTCCATGGTCACCATGGATCTGTTGAGGAAAACCCTTACAGAGGATTGCATAATAAACAGATGCTGGCTTGGAATTTACTTTCTGATGCTACTTGCACTTTTGAAGAGGTACTACCAAGATTGGTAGGTCTGATTGTCTTTGCATATTTTTTCCCACTTATAAAAGTTATATGGCTTTTATTTACTTTTGTGTTTTCAGACCCAAAAAAGGGTGCCTGATGGTTTATTAATTTCCATTGTGTTAGTTGTCTAAAGAAGATGCACTCTCTGCTCATTAGCCTTGCTTATATACTTCTACTGCCATGGCTACACAAATGAATCTTGCAAGAGATTTTAGTCAGGAAAATCTGCTTAGCTCTTGTGCTGTGTCCTACTTATCTATGCATCATTACCAAAACTCCAAGTGACTTTTTTTCTTCCTTGTTGGTTAAAACAGTGATGTTGAATTTGGTTTTTTGTGCATGATCTAGCTCAGTATCTGTCTGCCTGGACACCAGTAAATGCATTTGTTTTGCTGAAGATTTCTATAACCAGCTCTTAGTAAAAGTGCAGTGACTTTGGGAGGCATCACTTGAATCTTTCATAATACAAATATTAGAAGATACTATCAAGTATTGTGATCCTCTTAAATATTCAGCTGCTCTACAGAGTTCAGATTCAGGGGTGGATTTTCTGTCTTCTCACTCATCTTTTTGTTTTCTGAGACAGTCTGATCTCAATAGGGAGGCCAGGACACATTTCTGGTATACTCAGCTCATGAGGTAGCTGCAATAGGTTTGCTCCAGATTTGCAATAGATTTCAGGCACCAGTGATGTTTTCCCATTCTTGGGGAGTTGGCCACCCGTATCCAACTGTATGAACAGATCTTAAAAGGGGTGGAGGAGTGGAATACAACTTTATAAAGAGGGGCTTGCCCAGAAAATGCAAGCTGTGAGGTGGTGTGGTAACAATTAATTACTCTTTACAGTTACAGTTTTCTCTCTGCCCCTGTATAACTTCAAAGACCCTGTTGGTGCTAGAAGAAAGAGAGAATGATTTCAAACCTTCCAAGTAGTGAGTTTCCTACTGTGTGGTGGAGCAGAAATGGCAAACACTTTGTGATGGATCTTAATAAATTGACTAGTAGAAGATATACAACGTCAGGAAACAAGGCTCAGAAGCTCCGGAGGTCCTTTTGAGTGTTGTATTTCTGTGTGAATCATTCCATACTTGCCACCCCAAGAGCAAGTTACTCTGCATTTTCTCCTCCTGAGATTAAAATTTCTTAATACTCTCCTCAGCCTCATACAGGAAGGTGTCTTTGCCTAATACTTTGCTCGCATTCATAAGCAAATCCTGGGAGGAAAAGGGGAAGGAAAGGAGAGGGAAGAATCTGATCTGGCCCCATTTACTTGTCACTACAGCTACTCAAAATGTTTTGACTTACTATAATGAAATGTTATTTTAAAATCCATGTTTGCGGATAAAAGTTATTTTCACTTACATTTTTTAGGTCTTGTTAAAATCTAGAATTATTTTATTTTCAATTCTGTCCCTTTCTTTCCTTCCCTCTCAAGTCCTGAATACCAAAGTGCAAAACCACAGAACACCCTGACTTCTTAAACTGCATATTGCTGACACAAGCAAAGGTTAATCTGATAACCTGGAGTGGTTTTGGGGAAAAAACTAGAGAAACAAAGATGCAGATCTATTTCTTCTCAAAACTTGCAGAGCTAAAATCTCATTTCTGAAGAGTCATAAAATCTGTGCTTTCCCGAGACAAGTTTCTCCTTCAGACTTGCTGGCATTGGCTGCCCAGGAAAGTAAATGGCATTGTAGATACAGAAGGTCATTCACTCTTTTTCTAAAAAAAGAAGACAAAAGGAAAGTGTAGGAATTTCAAGCAATCTTTCAAGCAGTTTTTCAAAAGAAAAAGAAGAATGTCCCCTTCACGTCCTCTCCACAGACCTGGCTCTGTGGGCTAGGGAACAAAGCCTGGAAGCCTTCATCTGGAAGCGTTCTCCTGTGAAAATTTGAGAATCTAAATCAAATCCTGGCCATATTGAAATCAGTAAGAAGTTTTGGCATGGACATCAATGAGGCTAAAATTTTCTCCATTTTATTTTACAGTTGTTCTGTGCTCATAAAGTGCAGGGTATGTACTTTTTGCTATGGCTGCACATGAAAGAGTTATTTATGTACCTATTGAAAAAAGGTGTACAATTTCTCAGTTAATATGCCAGAGGCTTTGTTGATGGGATATGAACTAAAGGGATAAATTATTAAGAGACTACTGGCACAGGGATACTGCAAGGGAAGAATATGTATAGCTAAGACCAGATGTTAAGCTGGAGTTTCAAAATTAATATTCTGTATTTAGGATGGCTAAGGAAGCTGCAAGGCTCAAGCAAAATGCAAAATTTTCAGGGAAGATAAAAACTCAGGCCTCACAACTGAAAACTGGAAACTCTTCTCTCAGGAGAGGCTTTCTGTCTGTGAAATAGAGATAACAACATTGCCTTCTTTCCTTTATTTGTCAGCACCTTCTAGCTAGAGACTATTAGTAAGAATGAACTTATATTGTCCATGTTACATAGATTTGTTTGTGTGAATTTGTAATAGCGACAAGGA
Organism: Pyrgilauda ruficollis; assembly: GCF_017590135.1. Taxonomy (NCBI): domain Eukaryota; kingdom Metazoa; phylum Chordata; class Aves; order Passeriformes; family Passeridae; genus Pyrgilauda; species Pyrgilauda ruficollis. The sequence goes on from NW_024525489.1 coordinate 15,015,131, forward strand.
GAATTCACTGGTATCGATCAAAACAGACTCTTTATTTCTCAAAGAAAAATGAAAGTGACTATTTCTGACATACAGTAAATTGATCAGATGGTTTTTTAGTATCTTACTGTGCTTCACCCAGTATTTTAATGAAACAATAGAATATTTCTCATCACAGTGCCAAACTCATAGAATTTAGAGAAGTGAATTGTTGTTGTTATGGGAACAGAGGTCCAGCAGACTGCTTCAGTTGAACTATTTTGGAACAGAAATGTCGTTCATGGATTCTGCACATATGGAAAACCAGCCTGGCTCCAGCAAGGCCTGTTGCCTGGAACACAACACTAGGCTTCCCTAGTGATGGTGTTCCTTTGACACACTCATTATCATCTGTGTTCTTTCAGTCATTCCTTCTTCAGATTTCCTTTATTTGCTGTGTTTCTGCTTTAATTTCACATTGATTCCTGTCTTTTATTTCCATAGTGTAGCCTCCAAAATCTGAGATTTTCTTGAAATGAAAACTTGTGCTGTGTGTTGACAGAACAGTTATCTGTCCCTCCCTCTAAGGTGTGCATACACAGAAGCACAGAATGAAAGGAAGATGGAACTAAAATCATAGTTCCTTACTTAGGAAAATTTTCATTATTAAACCTTAAAGACAGCCCTCTTATCTGCCTATGCTGATGGATCCCATGTTATGGGTATTTATTAATACACCAGTACTAATACACTAATAAAAATACAAATCCAATGGTGCTCTTGTAAAAAACCCCAAATCCTTATACAAGCTTGTCTGCCGAGCATGTCCTGCCTTATAGTCAGTCAATTAAATTTTGTTCTGATTATGTAATTTTCATAACTTGGTATCTTTGCCTGAGACTGTGATTTTGACTTAATCTGGTTTCTCTACCCAGACAGAGCACTTCAGCTCCTTAACTTGATCATGCTGTTGAATTAATCTATTGTATGCATTAAATGCTCTTGTTTTCTAATAATATCAAAGTTTGAAAACTGGTAATGTTGTCTTCTCTATTCTCTGCTCAGGAAGCACCTAAATGGGGAGGTCAGAATGTTAAAATTGTGTAGCAGTCAGAAGCTTCTAACGGACAATTATTTTTCTGTAAAGGAAAAGAGGCAGTTTCTCTTTAATTGGGACAGCAATGCTCTTTTCCTCAAATGCCAACATCTAATACTGGGAGGACACAAAAAGTAATGGGGCTACCATGCAGTAAATATCTGTGTGTGATATTACCGTTTTACAGAGCAAGAAATACTTTGCTTGTGCTTCACGAGGCTTTTGCTTTATGACACAATAAAGTCCTGTGGCAAATAAATGGCAGGACCTCAGCCCAAGGGAGTGGTGATGCTTCTCAGAAGAGTTTTTTAGGGCTTGTTTATTGCCTTATAAACTCAAAGCCAAATTAAGTTGCTATAATGTTACATTTTGCATATGAGTTATACCTCCCCTGTCTATCTGCAGTTATGCATTGTTCTTATTGCCTGGGTTTCTTTCCCTTTTGTCTGTTCCCCTTCACATTTCTACCTGTATATATTGTGCTAGGTGGGTCTCCTAGCCCAAAATGTATGGCAAATGTCACTACTGCAAACTCTAGGTATTTATGAGTCAGATACCAAAGTCCTAAGATGCCAAATGAAATTAGTGTATGCTGGATGTGTCTTAAGGGGTCTGAGCTAATATTTTATATCTGGAACAAGTTAGAGCTTTGTGGACTTACATATATGCTCTGTGGAAGAAAAGAATAGACATTAAGAATTTCAAGTGCCTTAGGGGCTCAGGCTTCAAATATGCTGTGCGAGTTGGGAACACTGAACATGTCTTATTCATTCCTGACAAGGACTCATTTCAGCCACAGAGGACTACCAAGATGAACAGTCAGCCTTGCTGCAAAGCTGTCTGTAGGGAAGCTAGAAACCAGGCTGGTGGACAAATGGAATGGGCCATTCAGATGGATTCTCCTGTCTGAATTTTGCAAATTTATGCAGATCTCTCTCCGTATCACTGACCCTGCCACTGCCTAAAGGAACAAGAATGTTGACAGAATTATTTCAGACTGTCCATAAAATGCAACAAGATGTAATGAGACCATAGGATAATTTAGGCTGGGAGGAACCTGAGGAAGGTCTCCAGTCCCCTTCACCCCACTCAAGTCAGAGTCAGAGCAGGGTGTTCAGTTGTCTCCAAGGATGCAGACTACCCAGCCTCATCTGTACTTTGGCCCCTTTTTCTTTCACTATATGTCCTTTGCCTGCCATCCTCCTGCAATATATTTCTGGAAGGAGCCTTGGCTCTGTCTTCCTGATAACTCATAAATATGGAAAGGCTGACACTAGAAGATGAAATTGAGCAAAGGCAAATTTAAGTCCATTTCCTTTATTTTTCTTTTTATCAGTGAAGGTGTGAAGCTCTGGGCCCCGTTACCAGATTAATTTAAAACCACGGAGAATATGATGTAAGAAGTAATTTTGCATGGACAGTAGAGGGGAGGAGAAGTTCTTTTGTCCTTTATATCATATGTTCTTATTAATATTTTAGGGAGTGTGGCGTGATGGAATTACAAACTGTGAAGATTAGAAGTACTTCGTTATCCATGCCAGATCAATCCTTAATTTCTTCTTGTCAACAGTCTGCAATTATGTTAATGCTATTATTTATGAAAATTTTGCTAAGGGGACTCTTATGAACTGTGGAACACTGATCTTCATATTCTATTTTGTTAACAAATTCTTTGACACGAGATGAAATGAAAATCTTTTCATTCCCTCTGCTACTCAGTGCTCCCTGTTGTGCTTCAGTCTTCCATGCACTTACAGTTGAGACTCAACACTGCTTATTTTTTCCATAGATGATGACTATATGTAGTAAGTGAGGACAAAGTAGGTGATCCATTTATCAATTTATGAATTTTGTGCATTCATTGGCTTGTTTTATGGCATTTATGCTGAAATGCTGTTAGCAAAGGGGCTCAGTGGCAAGTCAACCTGCCTCCTCCAGGTGTTTGTATCAGCTGAGCCTGGTTGAGCATTAGGTAAAACAGGTGTGCATGCACTGCCTGGTGAGTGGTAACCAATGTCAAGGAACCCTGTTGTTCCTTGTTTCCCTTCCTTCAGCTTAAACAAGGCTGCCTTTGAAAAAGGATTGAAGTGAGCTTTGCCAGTGCTGGAGGCTTCTGGGGGCTGTGAGATTGTGCTCCTTAACAGATCCATGGACTTCAGAGAGCTGGAGCTTTGGCCTTGCTGAGGTACCTCTGGAGAGCCTGAGATAGGGATAAAGGCTGCTGAGCATAAGTGTCTGCATTTTACCTATGGAAAGAGGGATTCTGCTGAGGACTGGGGAGCAGGACTCTGCTGTTGCTGTAGCTCGTGGCAGAACTCTGACCACTGCAGGAGCAGTGCCCGGGGTTATGCTGGGTAAGTGCTCACCGTGTTGTGTGACTGCTGATGAAGCTCAGCAGGCTAATGGCACTTGACAATCCTGCCTGGTCAGCTCTTTAGAAGGGTCAAAATAGAAGGCAGTGAAATGGCCACTGGGGATGCAAATTTGATCATGCTTACAGGAGCTCTAATGTAACTGCAAGGCCAGTGTCTTATTCCATGAGGGCAATGCAAAAAACTTGTGGTGAAGGCCGAGAGATCTGAGACTTCTTTCATCAACAGTATCTCTCATAGTGTAAACTTAAAAACTCGACCTCTAAGTCCTTCTGTGTTATCACACCATGAAAAATATCCCAAATTATGCAGGTTGAAAAGTCTCAGGAGTTTGAAACTAATGTGGTTGTTATTTTGGGGTCTTATAATTTTGTGAGTGCCTGACATTATCTTTGTTTATACTACAATTTTTGGCATAGTTCCATTTTCTATGGGTTAGTAGTCAGGCTCTCATATGTGAATAGCATAAAGTAGTAGTTTCTTTTATTGTAAATTTTTTAGACTATTCTTAATTAGCTAGTAATTAAGAACATTCTGTGGTTGTTTTACAAGACTGCTATATGGTCATGTATATTACAATTCCCATTCTTATCCTGTGTCAATTAGCAACTTAGCAATGAAAATCCTAATTAATTTACTACCCCTACAGTATGATGTCTTTCTACAAGAGATCCTTGTCTAAATGTCTCTTGGAGATTGGCCTTGTCAAAGAGCATAATTGAAGAATAAAGCTTACTGTATTCTTTCTTGAAAACAGGCTAATTTATGTACCAAGTAAAGATTGCTTCCTTTGCTTTTAGTGCTTTTCTGCTAAGTGATGCCTTATCAAATCTGTGTCCATTAGTTTTTTTCCCCCCAGTAATTAGAATTCCCACCCTGGATGGGACTGAACTGTGTTGAGTCTGAATCTGCCCTATGGGGATTTGAATATTGCATTTCTCTAATGGCATGTTTAGATGTGTGTGATGGGTTTTTTCCCCCTCCACTGAGCCCAAAGCAGAGTTTAAGAAGAAATGTAGCTCTGCTTTCAGTGTGTTGGGGCCTGTGTTGGTAGAGAGTGGCTGTCATTTCTAACTATAGTTTTTAGTATAAAAATACAGAGATCTACTTGTTACACTTCTCCCATGTGCTTTAACCTTTATCTGTTATACAGATAAACCAAGCCACAACCTCAAGCCCTTTGTTAGCCATTGCTCTTAACAATTAAACCTCTCAGTTACTGCATCTGAAGGACTGCCCATGATCAAGTGCAGTGAGGGAAGCTGTGGCTGCTCTCAGTATGTTAGCACAGCTGCTATTAAATATATTTAACTTTTAGATGCACGGAGTCAGAAAGCCATGGCTGATTCCTTTGTTTTCACCTCAGTGAATACTAAAGATCTGGGTTTGCAGTGCATACATGTTAATCCATTGCTGCCAGCTGGTAAAGCACCCATGAATAATGGGAGATTATAAGCAACTCGCCCTTTTCCCCAGAGCATTTATCTATGCTCATTCAGAGGCAGTGCCAGTTGGGGCTGGCACAGTTGTCCTTTGTAATGGAACTCTTGACCTGGGAAAGCTATCCAGAGAGCTTCAGAAAGATGATCTCTGACAATATGCAAGTCATTGTAGCTGTCTGCAATTTCTGTGTGTGACTGCTGCATCTCTGACTGCAGCAATCACAATTTCCCAATCATAAATTCGTATAAGTGTATGGCCAAAGAGATGACCTGATGTCTGCCTGATGCCCTGTGTACTCAGTGTTCTGTACGGCAGGGCTCCAGGAATGGCAGCACATCAGCTTCAGAGGGTGCTCAGCCTCTGAAGTCTGTTTAATTAGCCATACTGTATGCACACCTATCCAGCTCGTGGGAGACTGCCACGCTGTCACAGGAGATTAGCAGCTGGTTAACAGAGTGTTTAGTTAACTAATACATGAAGGGGAAAATAGAGCTCTGTGTTATGAGGAAGGGGAATTTCACGTCCCTTATTAATATAGTAAAATGGTGTATTGATAATGACAAACTGTGCGGGATAATATGCAGGAGATAATTAACATAAGCAAAGGCCCTTAAGAGTAATGACAATCTAACTACTGTTTTAAACAGTTGTTTCTAAATATGCATATAAAGTAGGGGATTCATTTAATAGATATTTATTGTTTTTCATTGAACACCATTACATATGTCCTTCCTCTTCTGCTCCTCCAAATTTAATATAATCCTGCGCTAGAGAAGATATAAGCACACCCATGCGGAGTAAGAATAAATATTGATGTGAAAATATTTTTTTGTTAAATATTGTGCCGTATTAATGAAATGTAACCGTGTTCTGTAACTTGGCTGTTCATTGGAGAAATGGGAATTTGAGTACTTAGTTGTTAATAAATTACAAAGCTGGAAAAATGTGTTGCATGAAAATGGAAACCGGCATTATGGGGAAGTTGACACTTGTGTACAACAAGAAATAAACTCTTCTCTGCTGCAGTTGGTAGGGGTTTCCTATTGCTAGAATTTTCTCCAAGGACACCAATCTCAACATTATAGTACTGAAATGCAAGCTGAGTAGCTGCATCTAGTGTGTTGTGAGGTGAACAGCTACAAAACCAATAGTTTGTGCTGAAGCATGTGCTCTAGAGGAACAACATGGGGGAAACATTGTCTTCTTAGTTTCTAAATTCAAATATGAGAGTTTACTTTTGGTTAGTTTAGTAATCTTTAGCTGTTGCTTTCCGTGTAGCTGTGACCACCAAAAATAGAGGAAAAAGATGGTAGTGCAATGTAGGTATTCTGAGAGGAAAAAAGTTAGAGAAGTACAATTTATATAGTTTCCCAGATATTGCTAAAACTATTCAAACCATAAGTTTGTCGCTATTTCATGCAACTTTGTTTTGTTAGGATTTCTATTCCTGTTCACTTGTCTGCAAGGATGAAGCTTTTCAGAGTAAGGGTTGTATGGCTCAAATACTTTGCTGGTGCTTATGGCATTTAGTTGTTCCTCCATTTCCTGCAGCAGTATCTTGTTCATTTAATCACCATCAGTTTTGGACTGTCTAATTTGTGATTGCATGACTTTAAATGTATTTGAATTCTCCCTAAGCTATTGGCAAAATTTTTCTGTTACAGGAGAAGTGATTTCAGACACAGGGCTCTTGGTTTCTCTGATGTCCAGCTTTTAGCAAGCAGTAGGAGTAGTTTTTTGTAAGCATAACAGACATATTGCTTACTGCAGTACTCCTGCTTATACTGCTCAGGACATGTGCTGTCATTTGAAATACAAATGTACTCACACTTTGATATACTTCATGTACTTTTTTCTTCTTTATCAAAATGGTTTGACAGAATTTTGATGAGATTGCTTGTTTGACAGGATAGTGCTATTCTTTTGATCTACAATGCTTTGCTGAGATTATGGCTATGCTTGTGTTCTGACATATTTATCTTTGAAATAAGTTTGTAAGACATTCTTAAGTGAGAAAATGCTGATAAGATCACAACAGTGAAGCATTTTGGTAAATTGATGGTATTTTTTACATTTAAACATAATCATGGTCCATCAGTCCTTTGGACCAAGAAAAGGTATAAACTGGGAAATAGTACATAAAAAGGAAACTGAAGAAGATACAGATCTTAGCTATATTTAAGCACTGGTCCAGAATTAATCACATTAATAGCTCCAAGAAGCTGTCTGAGGACTTCATACAATGAACAGGCCTATGTGTCAGCTCACCAGTAGCAGCCTTATGAGGTACTTCCTATTTCATTGAAGGGTCACTATAGTGGCAAACCAGGCTTTAAAAACTACTAATTCAACTAAACCCACACTGATGGGTTGTACAGAACAGTTGTGTTTATTCCTCATCTGCTGTTTGTGGAGAGTAGTGCAGAATGAACACATTAATTTTAGGGCTGATGAAAGCGCATGTCCGTTCTGTCCTTTGGGAGAAGCTTCTGAGGGTTGCAGAGGGTTGTTATTTTTGCCTCGATGTTCGCTTTAGTAATGAACACAGCAGGAGCTTTGATAAAGCTGACAGGAAAAAAGGGAAAGTCACAGATCAGGACAATGCTTGTTAAAGAATTTCTGGAGAATTTGAGCATATTCAAATCAGCAGACAGATGAATTTAACATGGTGTGCTCAGTGAACTGGTTAATTGGATCCATTTTCAGTTAATTTAGAGAACTCATAGAGGACAGGTGAGGTTTCAAAAGGACAAATATACTTGCAAGGAAGAAAAAGGGGACATGGGAATCATGGCCCAATGAGTTTAATTACAAGACCTTAATTGTTCTAGAAAATCTACTAAACAGGGACACAAGTTGTGCCGGTATCTGGAGAGAATAAAATAGTTGTGAAGAGCTGTAAATCTTCAGGGTTAAGGCAGAGAAATTCTACATTTAGAGGCTAGTGGGAAGCTTATAGTGACATTTGAGTTTTGCAGTAAAAATCCTTCTTGCCTTCCTATCTCTGAAGTCATATGGGGGAACCTTCAGTCCCTTGGGCCTGATGCTACTTGTTGTGAATAAATAGCATTAATATCATATTACAAGCCTTTTCAAATTATGGAGGTTGTTTTAGTTGGCTGATTATGCGAATTGAACCAAATCTGTGTGTATTGAAAAATACTTGAGTTTCCTAAGCCATGGAAAGAAATTAGATCCTGGCAGTGTTTTGGGAGCACCTACTCAAATCAGCTGTGGAAAGACCAAGAACTAGCAGTTACCATTGTTATTAACTAAGCAGAAGAGTAAATTAGTGTACACTGGAGACTGTTTTTTCATAAATGTGAATTGCAAAGAGTGCAGGGTAAGGGTCTGAAGGCAGAAAAGAGAAACAGCAGAAACCTCAATAGTGTGTGTTATGACAAATCAGACCAGGCAAGACCACAGGACTGAAAACCACATTAAATGCTATCACATTGTCATAGTTTCTGAGCACTTGGCCAGAGTGTATAGCAAGGACAAAGCAGATGATGTTCTCAGTGCCAGAGCATTTCTGCACTCTCATCTGTTGCTCTGATAAAGGTGATGAACAAACTGCCAGCCTGAATGCAATTAATCTGGATCTGTGTAAATTCCTTTTAACTGGGGCACAACTCTCTGTGGTAGAAAGAGTGATGTCAGCACTGAAGGAAGAGCCCTAGGCACAGGAGCAATAGGAAAATGAGCAATGAATTTTTCCCCCAACACAGCATGAAATAAAACAATGCCTTAGAAAAGACTGGCAGGTCTGAGATTGAAGAGGCAATGCTGATCTTGCAAGTGAGTATGTAAAACATATTATGGATAAAGACCAGATTGAAAGATATGCAAGAGGTTGCAATTATAGCAGCAGAAAAAAGTCTTTAACCATTGAGGTTTAAAAAAAGTCATGCTCTTTGCCTTGTGAAAAGAAGGGAACTGAAGAAGAGTTGGAGCATGAAAAGCTAATTTTACATTTAAACATAATCATGGTCCATCAGTCCTTTGGACCAAGAAAAGGTATAAACTGGGAAATAGTACATAAAAAGGAAACTGAAGAAGATACAGATCTTAGCTATATTTAAGCACTGGTCCAGAATTAATCACATTAATAGCTCCAAGAAGCTGTCTGAGGACTTCATACAATGAACAGGCCTATGTGTCAGCTCACCAGTAGCAGCCTTATGAGGTACTTCCTATTTCATTGAAGGGTCACTATAGTGGCAAACCAGGCTTTAAAAACTAGTAATTCAACTAAACCCACACTGATGGGTTGTACAGAACAGTTGTGTTTATTCCTCATCTACTGTTTGTGGAGAGTAGTGCAGAATGAACACATTAATTTTAGGGCTGATGAAAGCGCATGTCCGTTCTGTCCTTTGGGAGAAGCTTCTGAGGGTTGCAGAGGGTTGTTATTTTTGCCTCAATGTTCGCTTTAGTAATGAACACAGCAGGAGCTTTGATAAAGCTGACAGGAAAAAAGGGAAAGTCACAGATCAGGACAATGCTTGCTAAAGAATTTCTGGAGAATTTGAGCATATTCAAATCAGCAGACAGATGAATTTAACATGGTGTGCTCAGTGAACTGGTTAATTGGATCCATTTTCAGTTAATTTAGAGAACTCATAGAGGACAGGTGAGGTTTCAAAAGGACAAATATACTTGCAAGGAAGAAAAAGGGGACATGGGAATCATGGCCCAATGAGTTTAATTACAAGACCTTAATTGTTCTAGAAAATCTACTAAACAGGGACACAAGTTGTGCCGGTATCTGGAGAGAATAAAATAGTTGTGAAGAGCTGTAAATCTTCAGGGTTAAGGCAGAGAAATTCTACATTTAGAGGCTAGTGGGAAGCTTATAGTGACATTTGAGTTTTGCAGTAAAAATCCTTCTTGCCTTCCTATCTCTGAAGTCATATGGGGGAACCTTCAGTCCCTTGGGCCTGATGCTACTTGTTGTGAATAAATAGCATTAATATCATATTACAAGCCTTTTCAAATTATGGAGGTTGTTTTAGTTGGCTGATTATGCGAATTGAACCAAATCTGTGTGTATTGAAAAATACTTGAGTTTCCTAAGCCATGGAAAGAAATTAGATCCTGGCAGTGTTTTGGGAGCACCTACTCAAATCAGCTGTGGAAAGACCAAGAACTAGCAGTTACCATTGTTATTAACTAAGCAGAAGAGTAAATTAGTGTACACTGGAGACTGTTTTTTCATAAATGTGAATTGCAAAGAGTGCAGGGTAAGGGTCTGAAGGCAGAAAAGAGAAACAGCAGAAACCTCAATAGTGTGTGTTATGGCAAATCAGACCAGGCAAGACCACAGGACTGAAAACCACATTAAATGCTATCACATTGTCATAGTTTCTGAGCACTTGGCCAGAGTGTATAGCAAGGACAAAGCAGATGATGTTCTCAGTGCCAGAGCATTTCTGCACTCTCATCTGTTGCTCTGATAAAGGTGATGAACAAACTGCCAGCCTGAATGCAATTAATCTGGATCTGTGTAAATTCCTTTTAACTGGGGCACAACTCTCTGTGGTAGAAAGAGTGATGTCAGCACTGAAGGAAGAGCCCTAGGCACAGGAGCAATAGGAAAATGAGCAATGAATTTTTCCCCCAACACAGCATGAAATAAAACAATGCCTTAGAAAAGACTGGCAGGTCTGAGATTGAAGAGGCAATGCTGATCTTGCAAGTGAGTAAAACATTATGGATAAAGAACAGATTGGAAGATATGCAAGAGGTTGCAATTATAGCAGCAGAAAAAAGTCTTTAACCATTGAGGTTTAAAAAAAGTCATGCTCTTTGCCTTGTGAAAAGAAGAGAACTGAAGAAGAGTTGGAGCATGAAAAGCTAATGGTGAAGTTTTCAACTGATGGTATTGAGATGAAAGATGATCGATGAAAGAACTCAGCTGTCCCATAATTTATGCCCCTAGGAAAGTTCTTGTGCCTTCAGGCAGATAAAAAGAGGAGTTTTGCTCTGTCTGTGTTATGAAGGCAGTGAATTTGACTTCTCATAGGACTAATGTAAAGAAAACTTCCTCTGAAAATGAGAAAGCTGACTCAGACAGAAGGTTATGTGTATTTTTTTAATCCACTTTCTCAAAAGTGCTGACATTTATGTATTTACTGAAGTACTTCTGTTTATTATTAGATGTTGGCAATATACCAAATTTATAATTTCTAAAGTGTATATACAGTGTTTTCCATGAGATCAGCTAATCCTGATAAAAAGACCTTTTGAGATAAATAGCCTTATTTGAAAATCTTAATACTTGCTGATAATTCCAGCTGAGTATATACTCATGGGGTTGCTTGGCTGTTATGCTGTTTAATTATCTTATTGACAATAAACTTAGAAAAAATTATGCATCTTTTTTCCAATTGTTCTTCTTGGCCTAAGGGCAGACCATGTATTCTGTGTTGCTTGGGACTATTGCAAAGTAAAATTTGCAATGGTGATAGGATGTGCAACAGCACAGATGAGAGGAAATTGAAAGCTGGGGAGTTCAAATGTAATTCTTCAAAGAAGAATGGTGTGAATTTCAGTGAAGTTTTCAAAACAGCTTAATTTTATTTGGAGTCTAAATAAAACTGTGCTCATAACTCTACATGTAGAGTCCCTCTGGGGTCAGAAATGAATATGCAATGCAAGACACATCTGTGAAGTAGGAGAGGTCACCACTCAGATCTGTATAGAAGAAGCTAGACAGCATGATGCTGAGAAATATACTACATGAAAAGAAGGACAAATTGTCCCTTTCAATCATTAAGCTTAGTGATGAGCTATGTTCTTGTAATTTGACAAATAATGGAAAGAGGTGAATGTTCAGTGCTGCAGGCAAGCATGCGTGTTCCTATTACGGATAATAGCAGGCGCATCCTGGATCTGCTGATGTGTAATTTGGAAATGGAAGCTCTTTGAACAGCATTAGCTGAGCTACATCACGTTGTAATGTGTGCACAAAGAGCAGCAGTGTGGGCTGTGTGCTTGTGCAGGTTGCCATGGGCCCAGGGGCTGAGGCAGTGCAGTGGCACCAGCTCCAACCATGAAGGATTTGGGCGCCCCGATCGTTACCCCACAGGAGCACCTTTTTGCTGCCCTGAAGGATTCTCCCTCTCTACCTCCTGGCATTCTGGGGGCTATGCCCCTCTGAATGACATACAGTGCTTTAGAGCAAGGCTTGATTAATTGGGACTGAAGTGGCATTTCTGGATGTCTGTCAGATATTGTTTCATTGCTGAATAAAATGACCTGGGTTGAAGAGCAGCTAGGAGGTATTTTATGACATGCATACCACTACTAAAGCAGATTACATTATCTGCTTCCAATTTCTAATGGATTGTACAATATCTCAAAGTAACCTGGATGATATTTAATTGGATTTTTTTTTTAATAATGAAATTATGTAGGTGAGAGATTTGAAACTTCTTAGCCAAAATGTTTTTCTCTGAGATTCCATATTTCAAGATTTCTACAGGAAACCTTAAACTTTCTGTGCTGGAAACACTGAAGTGTATCTTGAAAGCAAAAGTCTTTATTGATATAGACCAGCATAAAAGAATACATTACCTCACTCGGAACTGGAAAACTTTTGAGGACGGCAGGATCCGCCTGAGCCTGCTAGATGAGAAAGTCTGCATAAGAGACTACTGCTGAAAGAATTTTGAAAATAATACTGTTTAAACAGGAGAGTGTTATCACTGTTCACGTATGTTGGAAGGGAAAGAAAAATCGCACTGCATTTAAAAGGACTATAAATAATATCTTTAATTATCTTATCCCATACTGAAATGTCCTGTAGTGCATTTATGCTATCAATAAATTGATGATACTGCCATAGCAGACAAGGTTTCTAAACAACTGTAGTCAATAATGAAAATGTATGCTGAGCTGCTGGTTGCATGTCAGAAAATTTGTTGCCACTTTGAACTAGCTATGAAAATAGGCAGAGATTTGGTTTTAAGTCTGTTTCATAATTTATGACCTTTTCTGAGAAGGGAAGAAGAAATCTTTGGGATAAAGAAAAACAGAGTTAAAAAGTACTGTAAAAAGTATGAAAATCATGGTGTCTTTAATGATTGTAAAAATTGTCATGGTGTGAGTCCTCTTTCATGTTAAGCTTTATCTCACATACACACAAACTCCTCCCGAGGTTCGGCACTCCCAGCTGACTGTGCCAGGCAGCACGTGGAGGCCTTCAGGCAGAGCAAGCAGCTGTCTGTCACGTAGACCTATGTTAAAAAGCAAGGAGATGCAGGAAATGAAGAATAAGGTTGATATGCTTCTGGTAAAAGTGGTAGCCAAGCTCACAGTTTTGAATTTTAGAGGAAGATAAGGAAGTGGGGAGCTGCCTCTGGCAATGTAGTTTGAGTCTCTGTGCCAGCTGAGGTGTTGTATGTACTATGTCTAAAAATACACCAGCCCCCCCGAAGTCATGAGGTCAGTAATAGACTTGTATGTGTTTTGTACAAAATTTTGTATGAATGTGTTGGTAGCTACAATTCTCTATGACTCTCCCTGTGAATATCCGTGTGGATAACAGACGCAGCTGCTGGTGGGATAATGAGGAGCAGGAAGAAAATCCTCCTAAACTGTCAGTTGACTGATTTCCAAAAGAGCCATCGATGGCTGACCATTCCAGTACCCAGTGGCTGGGCTGGGCCTAAGAAGTCAACTTGAGGCATCTCTATATTTGATTTCAGAAGGTTGCCTTGGAAATTTGAATTTAAATGTTAAATCAAACCTTTCAGTCTTCCTGAGAGTCTTATAGGGAAGCTGAGTGTGCAGCATGGGGGGATGTGGTGGTTTGAGCTTTTGTTCTAGGAGAGCGAGAGGAAGAGCACCCAAAGGTGAGAAGAATTCCTACTGATAGTCCAACTTAGGTTGTGTTTAAATTTGTTTTACATGTGATATTTTGTTTAACTGCAACTTGCAGCAGCAAGTGTAGTTTTTGTCCTGCAGAATAAATGTTTGCTGTTTTGCTACCAAGTATGCTTTTTGTTATACAGACTTAGTGAGTTCATTTGAAATGGAAAACCTCAGGGTTTTCTGCTCCCATGGATGCACTGCATCAGAAAAAAAAGCAGATGTGTCCAGTCTGTGTGAAGCAGACTGTGAAAAGGTCCGTACTGGTGGGCAGATATCTTTTTTTCTAGGTGGGAATTCCCTCTAGCTGGCTCAAATCAGTACTCTATCTTCAAAGAGCAGATGGTAGAGAGGCATCCCATGGTGTGAATGCAGGCAGAGTCTTTGCAGTCTCTTTTTACAATGTAAGAGTTTCTAGAATGAAAGCATATACAAAACCTTTTGAATTGCTTTTTGGTGGCAGGAGCTGTCCACATGAGATGTTTGTCTTGCTCCCAAAATGCAAGGGATTGAAAAGTGAGTCTCCTAACAGTCTGTCTACTTGGATTCAGGACAATGTTTCCATTTCCGTAGTAATCAGAAGCTGGTGTACATTGCAACAATAACTGCTGTTCCCCTGGTTTCTGCTTCTCTTCATCCCCCATGGCAAAGGCACTTAATCCATCTCTACAAATTACAGTTTTCAGTAAAATGCTGCTCTGCACTGGAAGGAGAGAGTAGGGTCAAGCCTGTTGATATGCTGCTGCAAGAGGGCCCTCAATATAGGTACTCTTTTCTGCAGCCCAGCTTGTTTGGGACGTGCTCCTTACATCCCAGGATGGGGTGGCACCCACAGTCAGGGGAACAGAAGAAATGTGTTTGAGTCATACACAGGATCTTCACTCAGGCTGCTCTGACAAGGGAGCTAAAGCTTGAGGGACTGTAAGAGAATTTCACATAAAAACTGACTTAGAAAATCAAACTGAATCCCCTTTGAGCTGCTCTGTTCCTATTCAGAAAGAGGTACCTCAATACCTGCTAATTGGTACCAACCCTACAAAATGAGGTGAAATCACATCCTGGAACTTGGACAAGGCAGAGTGAAATAGTTTGCTGCTGGTGTTCCCGTATTCCTCTCAAGGTAAACATATGAGTTAAATTCTTAGCACAGTAAAATTATAAGGCATTCCACATCAGGACAGAGCTATATGAGTCCTGGCAGGGCAATCATGGAGACTGAATTTCTAAAGGAAAGCCCCCTATGTGATTCCTGGCAGGACAATCACAGTGTTTGAAATCTCCAGCCGTGAAAAACTGCATAATACAAAACTATCAAAACAAATGATACTCCCAGCATGGAAAACATCAAGGGGGCATGGAGGCTTAAATTGTATAAGTAAAACCTTGCTGTAATTGGCCTTTGGCATGAAAGAAAGAAGCTGCCATTCAGTTCTTTGGCAAGGGGAAAACTTTTAAAGTTGAATTACTGAGAATAATAAC
Source organism: Pyrgilauda ruficollis (assembly GCF_017590135.1). Lineage (NCBI taxonomy): Eukaryota > Metazoa > Chordata > Aves > Passeriformes > Passeridae > Pyrgilauda > Pyrgilauda ruficollis. The sequence continues at coordinate 15,030,353 of NW_024525489.1, forward strand.
CTTCCTTTCTAGGATTAAACTGCAGATTAAAGCATTGCCCATTTAGAAGTTTACTTGGAAAGGGTATCTTTGAGTATGTCTGAACTCCCTGACAAAAATAAGGGGAGGATATGGGAAAAGAGAGACAAAAGGCTGGTATCCGTTTCCTCAGGAGCTTACTGGGAGCTACTGAAGTGGTCTCAGAAGTTGCCAATGTGGCATTTTGGTTGCATGCAAGGTCCATGTCTGTCAGGATGATGCTTATGGTCAGAAAAATAGATTGTATAAGAACAAACCTATTGAAGTGCCCACCTGGAGCTCAAGGAAAAGGCTTGTGTAGGAGGTGATCTGACAGTTGTTTAACTTGATAAAAAGTTTTCTGTCCCCTCTTTCCTTAAGTGAAGTGCCAGCAAAATTGCAGGAAGACACCTCCTTGCTAGTGATGTGTCAGTATTACATAGGTGAAATCCTTGTCAATCCCTGTTTTAGGAACGGTGATGGAACTCGGTAGCTTTGTGAGATGTTCTTGTCAATATTTGTGACTTATCTGTGTACTGTAACTTTCTTTCCCCACACACCCAATCTGTAAAATCACTTTAGCTTTGTAGTACTGCATCCATAAAGATGCTCATCTTCTGTGAATAAAGGGTTTGTGCTGGGAGAATCATGAGGAAATGTTTAACATGGTAAGAAGGAGGCAGTGAAGTTATGAAGGCTTGTCTGAGGTTGTTTGTGTGCTTCACACCATTTACCCACGTGGGGCTGCTGCTGTGAGAACTGTACATGCTACAGCTTGTGCATGACTCTACTTGGTAGTAGCACAGGCTGATTCTGGGTGCTTTCCCTGTCACTTGTGCTTCTCTGCCTGCTTGTTGTCTCCTGTGATGTGTGACTGCAGAACTTATTTATATGCATGACTCAACCGCACGGGCCTCAACTTGATTTTTATCAAATGCATAAGTATATGTAGGGAGGAATGGTCAAGAACTGTTTCTATTTCATGAAACAATGGATTCATGATGAGTAGGACAATTGCAGTGAGAGAGCTCAGATAGATCAACTCGCAGCAAATGGAGATTTTAAATACTGTCATTAAGCCTGGAATTCAGCATCCTTGCCGTTTCTCTGAAGGCAGGTAGGTCAGTAGAATGAGCAGACACGTTGTATGGAGAACTTCTGCCCTCAGTTCAGGAGCATCAGGTCTTCCAAACCAGATATTTTTTCCTTTCCAGTCAAAATAATATGTGCAAATTTGCGTGCAGGCTTTGAGGAGAGAAGGTGAGTTGGTGGAAAAAGTCTGAACTTCTTTTGGTACTTATACCTTAATGAGAATTAAATTTGTATTGCTCCCCAATGCCCTTAAGGTTCACAGGCAGTAATTCCATGTCCTTTCATATGTAGTGGGTGAATGAATAATGAATGCTGGTGCTCTGTGACAAAGAGTAGAATGATGTTGCCTTAAAGAAGAATTAGGACTGCATTACACCTGCCTCAGGCTCTCTCAGCAGAGAGGGAGGCTGTAGGGTTTTTAAACTGCAGAGATGAGGAAGTGTCATTTTAGAAAGTACTGGTAGGCCTGGAGCCATTTAACAGGCTTGAGTGAAACTTCCATGCGCTGCCAGATGAAGAAGGGAAGTAATCAGTCCAGAAGTGTCTGCTTCTATAATTTCAGAGTTGCAGCAGCTGCCTGGGATTAAATCATCATAATCTCTTCACTAAAGGGCTGATTTTTTTTTTTTTTTTTCATCATGAACCCTTTTACACTGGAAAGGAAGATTTGCACTGTACACTAGGGAAAGTTTTTCCTTGGAAGATGTTCTTGCTATGTTCATTCTCAAAAGTGGCTAATTTGGGGCAATTTACTTGGGAGTATTTCCAAAAGTGCTTATTTTTTCCTTCTGTCCAAAAGAGAATTATCAGATGTATAAACAAAAGTGTGAAAGATGATAATCTCTAGTAGGTGCACTCCAAGATGCTATTGTTACCTTATTCCTAATTCTCTGCATGTTGTGAAACAATGATAGTCAACTCCTACATCTTGCTTTCTCCCAGCAAAGGGTCTGCGTGGCTCCATGCCCAGGGGAGGGCAGATCTTTCTCCCACCAAATGCCTCCTCCTTCATGTCATACTGAATGAAGCTTGTAGCAGAATTAGAGGCAGTATCTCTTCCCACTAAGACTGCTTTAGTTGACCCATTTTCTATCCCTCTCCACCCTGCCTGTGAAGCTGGTGACTCATAGAGGAAAAGCATTCCTCTTGCCCTCCCCCAGAAGTGGATTTCTTTTTTTTTTTATGCTGGAGACACTTTCTACTGCAAGTAAAAGACACCAAGGTCTTTTCAGAGGTTTTTATTTATTTTTTTTTCAGATCCAACAACATAGTATATAAGTAGATGCATCTAAAAGTTGCAGTGTAGCTTTAGTTTGCTGTTTAAGCACAAAACAAAATGAGAAATTGACTGCAAGGGAAATAAGAAATGTAAAGACAAGATGAGAGATCTTAATTGTCTGAAAACTTTTCTGTTACCTATGTAAAGTTTGTGAGTGATACTGAGTGATGGAATTGGTTCCCATCTACCTTGTGGTTTTCTTTTTTTAGCATCTGTGGTCAGCTGGCTCACCCCCTGGAGAGAGTCTTTGGTAAACTGGACAAGGTCAGGAGGAGTTTGCCACCTCACCAGTTTGCTTGATGTAGGGCTGAGCTTGTGCTGGCGATGAAATATGCAATTGACAATGGAGTGGAACATCTGATCAGGTTCTGTGAATTGCAGTAATGGTCTAATTCGTTCAGTGAGAGGAACAGAATGAATTTTATTTTTGCAACTGGTTTTGTGGACAGTTTTTCACAGATGTTACTTGACACACTGCTTAAGAGGGACTGTGTAGTCTGTCACCAAGTCAAATGAGATCAAAGCCCTAAAAAGTAGCCAGCCAGAAAACTAAATGAAGAATGTGCATGGTTGAATGAGCAAAGAGCAGACTGGTGGAGCATTGCTAGAAGGAAATCTGGAAGACATTAGGCTGTGATGAAGAAACATAGTTCTATCTTCTGGTGAATATTTGACATCTCTTCAGTCCATCCCACCACCTCCATCTTAGCCAGCTGCATGAGAACTCCTGTGGGCAGCAGAGAGTCACCAGCAGCATTGTGGTGCTCTCAGAATGAGAGCTGAATGAATATAATCAGCTGTAATTGCACCACTGGGCTGCTTCATGTACGGGAGTACTCTTGTGTCGTAGGAGAGAGTGCCTGAAACAAGGAAGGGAGATAACATAACGCTGTTGCCTAGTGGTGACTGTTTTTCACTTGTGTCTTTCAAAGTGTTCCTTGATGCAGGAGAACAGTTTTTTAGTGTAATTCAAAGCAAGCAGCACAATTACAGTGCGTGGTGTTTTGGCTTGAAGGGTCTGAGTGAATGCAGACTTCTGTGCAGGTGGTGGCACTGTGCAACTTTTTTTTTTGTGTGTTAAGTTTTTTTGGTTTTTTTTTTTTTTTTTTTTTTTTCCCTTAAGTACAGAGGAACCCAGTGTTTTATAAAATACTTCATTCAGTAGATGAACTTTGGGAAAGGCAGTTGTGTGTAGTGTTTTTGAGATAGAAGATATGTGATTAGCTCTGTGGTTGTGGCAAAGCAGAACTGTTTATTCTAAAGCTGTTTAACAACAAATATCCAGTCAGTTGTTCATAACCAATTCCAAAATTTTCCTTAGTAGCTTGTCTTATTGTCTGTTTGTTGTGGTGGTGAGAAGTTCCCAGTACTTAAACTCAAGTTTTCCTAAGTTTTTTTTAGGGTCTCTGTTTCTTTTTCAAATCTTGTGGTTGATGGCTGAAGTTGCTTTATTATTCTTTAAACATCATCCGATATGCACTTGTTTCTGTTTGTTATTAAGATTTTTTTTTGGCTAATTGTATTTTTCATCCAGTGGCATTTCCCTAATTTTTTTTTACATACAATTTCTTAAAGTAAAGCTAGCACTCTACCAAAAGCTAGCAAGTCCAGAAAAGAGTACTATCTTATTACCATAGCTGATTTTATTAAACAAATGTCAGGTCAGTTGTTAGCATAAGTTTTCCCATTAACCCTTCCCCCCCCACCCCAATATAAAGGCCTCTGAGATGCATTCCTTTCTTGAAATCACCCACCTTCCACTAAGTAAATTTGTTTTTAGAGGTTATTTTCTGTGGAAAACCTTTTCTCTGAAGAAAGGACACCCAGCAGATTCAGGTCCTCAGTTAGAAGGTGAAATGGGTTAAAAGTTACCAGCTCTGGACCAGGCCTGTATGTGACACAGTTTTGTGTCTGTTGCAGCCTGTTGTAGGAAAATGGAGAAGTACCAAGGGTTCAGAAAATTTCCAGTTTGAAATGTACCTCATCAGTCTATATGTGCACTAACTCTCTCTGTTACAATGATAACTGGATGCTGCTTTTTTTTCTTGCTTGTGTATGAATCCCTTTGAAGCAAATAACTTGATCTCGCATTTTTGCTAATCCTCTGCCTTTAATCTTGTTCTTGAATTTTGTTGCTTAGATGCAGAAAGAAGGAGCTCTTTATGCTCCTAATGGAAATATAACCTTTTAGTCAGAACTTAAGGATTATGAAAATTTATAGTTTCAGCAGCAAATGCAGTTCCTGTCTGCCAACAGTACCCTCTGCTTACTAAGCTGTACCTATTTTGTCACCAGAAATTTTTTAAAGTGTTTTCTCAGTGTTCGGTTTCAATAGGAAGTTAGTTTTATGGGGAAGACACAAGAGTTACAAAAGATTTAGGAAACTCATGCTGACCTACCTCCATTATATTTTTCACTGGTTATGTGGAGAATCATGCTCATCTCTGTCCTGTTGCTAGGTTATTCTGTGACCTTGGGTAAGTCGGCTCAGCTCTTTGAGTTTTGTTCCTTATCAGAGGTGAAAATAACCCACCAAATAAAGCTCCTGCCTCAAGAGTGGCCCTTTTCAGTCTCAGGCTGTAAGTACATAGGCTCTGAAGCATTTCCTCTAATAACAGTACCTAAACTAATACTATCTTTTGAAAATCACCCCTCAAGAGAAATCATATCTTTAAAAGGCACCTATTTTTCTCTTTTACCTACTGTCTTTAGAGAGAGATGAATGTTACCTCTAGGTGTTTCAAGAAATATTTTTGAGAACCAAAAATTTGAGATTTGTTCCTATAACAAATTGAGCCTTGTTCCTATAGCAATTAGCTACGCTAGGGTGTGCATTAGTAAGCTGCTGGTGCTGCTCTTCGATGGATGGAGGCACTCAGCCTTCTGTTTTTGGTCCTCAGAATGCGTTCAAAAGCGTGTGCCAATAGCCTATTGATGCACAGCCTGTTGTGACTTATTGTTACATTCAATGCACAGATGATTATTACAAAGGTAGGTTATTTGTTAGCATGATTTTCCACACTGCTACTTGAAGAATTTTAGCAGCGTCCACTAAACTCCCTAAAGTATAGTTCAGAATGAATCAAATTCTGCTGGATGATGTTTACATGAGTCTCTGTGCCCACTGCTGATGAGTCATGGAAAAAAGCATATTCCTTTGACTCCTGACTATGTGCGTGACAAGCACAGTTATTAGCTGTGCTTTACGATCGACAGGTTGGTTGCTTTTATTTTCATCTGTGTCCTCATTCAGACGGTTTCATTTTGCAAGGAAAACAGACACGCTTAGCCTCTCTAGCTGCTGTCTTGCAGCCATTGCACCTCAGAGCTTGCCAGCTGAATAAATTGCCCTCCTGTTTTTTCTTGACCTGTTGTTCCCTCACTCTTATGAACTTCTGCAGTGGCTGTTACTACCAGAGTCTCATTAGATCCTTTCTCTTCCTTTGTTTAATGGGTGTTCAGTCATTTCCCACTGTATCTACCCTTCAAATGACTGGTTCATATGCTTTTCACTCTTCTCATTATGAAAAGCAGAGTTTTCATGACAGCTGGGTATCTCTGGGGCCTTATTGCAGCTTGAACATTAAGTCATAAAAACAATACTTTTATGCATGTCTGAAAAGGCTATGATGTGCAGTAGCTCTGCTGTAATATCTAGCCTTACCCAGCACAACTTTTCCATTTAAAACAAACAAAAAGTCGACTTCAAATTGTAACACCAGAAACCTCAAGTTAATTGGAAGCTTATTGGTTTTTTTTAAAAGACTGACTGAATGCTGATTGTCCAAGCATTCAGCATTGGAATGCTTGGACAATCAGACATTAGAAATTGGCTTGGACATAATTTATTTTTTGGAGTTATTGGTCAAGAATGCAAGTGTGTGTCTTCAAGTTTTGCTCTCCCACCTCTAAACATTTGGAATTTTGCTGAAGGGAGTATATTAAAGGCAAAAGTTGCAGCATTAAAATCTCTGAAACTGAAATGCTAAGATTTTCTTCCCCTCCCCTCCCCCTTCCCCCCCCCCCCGCCCCCAGCTCCGTTCCAGATTACCTAAAAAAACTGCTGAATTGGCAATTTCTCTTAAGCACCTAGGAGATGATTAATGTGTTATGAATAATGTGATAGCTGGCTGAAAGGCGGCTCTTCCTTGTGAATAACAACAGTGTGGTAATGTGCCAGAATCAAGAATATTAACTTCATAGCAAGCTTTATCAATGTTAACTCACTGAAAGCAGGCAATATGTCTGACTTGCTGGCTTCCAGCTTTTAATTAAGGCAATTAAACAAAATGTGATCTATTCTTTTTCCATTTATTTATAGATTTAATTACCAGTAGTTAATTAGGCCACAATTCTATAAATATATACTACTGACCTCGTGGTTCCAAGTGGGAGTTGTATTTTAGCTGAAGATTGATTCTTGGTAAATAAAGTAATTTTTCAGTGTTGCTCAATAGCTTGTGCTTTGCAGTACCATGGAACCAAGCTCTTAATCTTCCTCAGTGTGTCCTCAATATTAGTGAATACAGTGATATTTATTTAGGTATTTCTAATTCCTCAGTAGCGTGGTTTAACCCTGGCCAACAACTAAGCACAGCTGTTCATTCCTTCCCCCTGTGGCGGGATGGGAAGGGAAGCAGAAGGTTAATTGTGAGAACTCGTGGGTTGAGATAAAGACACTTTAATAGGTAAAGCAGAAGCCTTGGCTTTTTAGAATAGATTTTTAGATTAGATTTTCAATATCCAGCCTGTGGTATGTGCCCCCCACTGACCTACCTATGATTGCAAACCTGTAAGGATAGGTTCAGTTAAGTGTGCTTTTGCAACCTGTTGTGTTATTAAATTAAGGGCTACACCTATACTTAAACGTATTTGAGCAGGAAGAACAGCACTGATGCACATGTGTTTTGTTATGAGTAGTTGAGATAGGTGAAAGTGGTATTTACAGACAGCTTTAAGTTTTTGGCTGTGGGTGGGATGCATTGCAGCCTGTCTCCTGTTAAACTCTTTGAGGCTTTGCCCATGAAGACAAAGTGTGGTGTGACACTAAAGACCGATGAAGTTTACGCTCTGGTGTAACTGCTCCGACTGCTCCTAGGACGCTTTATGGCAGCTCAGAGAATTAAGAATATAATTTAAGAGGGGAAAAAGGAAAACCAGGCAAGAGAGATGATATAGGGCAGTGCGATGCTTGTCCAGTAGTTCAGCCCAAAAAGCTTTAAAATAAAAGAAAAAAAAATTGAACAAAACGATGACACAGTACTCCATACAAAATCTGAAAATGTTTTGCAGAATGAGACAACAGTACTGCTGTATTCTTCACCCTAATGCATCTGACTCTCCCAATAACCTTTTGAAATTCTTCATGCATATTTAAAGACAATTTTAGAGGCATTTAGTCTTAAGTTTTAGGGTGTCAAAAAAAAAAAAAAAATCTACTGACTTCCATAGGACCATGAAAATAAAATCAATATTGAATGTTGTTAAACACCTGTCCTGTAGTAAGCTTACTAAAACACACTTTCCTTCTGAGCCACAGATGTGCTTAGACTTAATTCTCATCTTCTACTAATCTTCTGTGTCTGCTTCCCCATAATGAAGATAAGGAGCAATCTATAGCCTTTCTAAATTTCTGTGGGAAACAGTGATTGGAATCTTATCCTTTGTACAGCTTTTAGAATACTTGAGTTAGTGAAAGTGTTTTATAATTAGATGTGTTTTCTCCTGTTATGAGGATTTAAATTAAATTATTTCTCAGAGTTTAATGGCTCATAGAACTGTCCATAAAATATCATTTATTTTAGATTTTTATTATTTATAGACTCCAAAGTTGAGACAACAGGGAATAGCATTTTCCTTTTCATTCCACTATGGACAGTGCATTCCTCCTGCCCTGCAAGTGTTCAGAGGGGAAAAAAGCAGGAAAAGCATGTCTGAGAAATTACATTGATTTTTGGAGGAAAGGTTGGACCATGCTAATCTGTGACCTGTGCCACACAGAGCAAAGATTAGCCCTTGTTTGAAAGCTCTTCATCCAAGGGATGAAGAGACTGGAGAAAAAATAACACAGTGCTGAAAGGAAGCACAAGATAACTGAAGGATGGTATTACTCAAGGTGAAAACCTGCTGTCTGAGAAGGCAAAGCCTAAGCACTGCCAGCTTTAAAAAGAATTATGCAGAAGCAGATGTATTTGATGTAGCACAGTTACAGCTGGTGCTTAGAAATGGAAGGGATAGATTTCTGTAATACCTTAATTTGAAAATTGATCACTGAACAACAGCATTTAGTCACGTTAGTTTTTGTCAGACAATACGAACAGGGGTAAGAGGAGAATTCATGCATAATCTGGCCCTGATGCGTGGCTTTTTTCTCCCCGACTCCCACTGGCTTCAGTGAAAACTGAAGGAAATTCCTGCCTTTCAGAACTGTCTTTATTAACTTGACCTATTAACTAGTGACACCCATATTGCTGTGATTCTTTTGGAATAAAAAGTTATAGTGTATTTCCATCATTTAGCCTTCATGAGTGACTGAAACTGTTAGTAAAAAATCCAAAAATCTGATATATTTTGGTATCTGCACGCAATGACGTCTCAGCCTCTTTGGGATTTCAGTAGATGAAGTCTGTATATGACAGGATTTTAAAATAAAAGAAAGCTATACAATTATTTTAACCTAAACACTGAGTGATATTTGACTGTAGGTTAACCAGATGTGAATGCAGCAGGGCAGATAGCCAAGCTGTTAGAAAACTGAATTTACTCTGTCCAGGTAGATTACAATCTATGCTAGACCTTTTACTTTTTTCACATAGACATTGAGGTCAGGAGATTTGGAGTTGTGAGCATGTGGAAGATTCCCACCTTTGATGGCAGCTGATGGGCCATGACCAAAGAAGGAGAGAAACCTGACCTAAACAAAAGAGTATTTTTCTGTAAAGTACATAAAAGGAATGATGCCCACGGCAAAATATAGAGGATCAGAGCAATTAGTTCCAGGACTAATAGTCAGAGATAGCAGTCTGGTTATACTCTGTGCAGGTCTGTATGGGCATGTTTGTTTGGGGGAGCTCAAGGAACAGGACACCTATGAATTTGTGCTGTGCAGCTGTAGAGAAAGCTGGACTCTGGATGGGGATTTCTAGAACCGGAGGCAAAAAATAGGTCACAGCTTTAGTCTAGACAAATGTGAAGAGAATCATACTCTAAGAAAAATATTCTCCTGTGTGGTTTAGAAATGATGTTTAACTTGTGCAAAACATGGAAAATGAGGAGTCTTTTATTCTAAAACTATAAGATACTGTGTAACAGTTTAGTATTACCAGCTGTGGTAACCGGCTTGAATTTCACTTGGCAATCTACAAAAATAGTCTTTGGTGTCTAAATCAGAAGTAACATGCCTTCTTGGCAAGGTTGTGGAATTCGAAGGGCACAACATTTTTTTTTTTTTTTGTCTTCTTCAGGGGAAAATGTATTTCTAGTCTGAATCAGTCTAACTTCAGCTTCCAGATGTGGTGTTTTGCTCTATTTTTCTTGTCTGTGGTAAAGGGCCATCTACTGCCAGAAGTTCATTCACAGTGTAGATTCTGACAGATCTTGATTGGGTCACCTTTTGGTCTGCTTTTGAGTACGTACTTTGCATTGAACTTTGTCTGTTTTGCATGATTCTGTTTGTTCCCTTCTTTAAATTCTGATTTTTGTCACAATGCCAAAGTGGAGACACCAGAAATGGGCAGACTAGGCGCTATAATAGCGTCAAAGGGAGTTTTTTGCAAGATTCTTACTTATCTGCAAAGACAAATCTGCCACCACTATTTAGTGTCTTTGTCCTTACATTCTATGAATGAATTGCCATTAAATTTCCTTTCTGGGAAATAGTGTATTTTTTTTTTCTTCCTTTTAAATTTTTTTTATTCCCTTCCTTCCTGACTGCAGAATGTGTTTGACCTTTGTGGAAGAAAGATGAAGTCTGCCTATTAGCTTGATTTAGGGTACATGGTGATTTGCATAGTTTTTTCCAGGATACTCTGTTTCAGCCCATTACATTTGCCCATACTCAACAGTAAAATTTCCTGGGCCTGTAGTAATGACATTTGCATTAGTGTAAAGTGGAAACTAAAATATTTTTTAATTAGAGGAAAAAGAAATACAATCCCTAAATTACATCCTGCTTCAATCTCTTATGCATCATTATGAGACACAAAGTACAACATTTGATCTGGACATCTTCCCTGAGTGCAATATGAAAGGTAATTTGCAATTGAGGGCTAGTTTTCTCTGGAAAACTCCAAATTGCTGACAGCTGATTAAATAGAGAGTGCTTTCGTGATATTGGCACCTTGTAATGGCAATGCTGACTGGACATCCTGCCTTTAAGTAGCTGAAATGTATTTAATGATCCCTGGTCAAACCTGAAGGATACTGTGACGATTCCCATTTGTATTGGCAGCCTTGCTTCAAACTGAAACTATCAGGCAATAATTTATTTTAACCTGTGGCCATTTGACACTTCTTGAACTGCCCACAAGGCTGACTTGTCTGTGGTCACCCAAGGACTGACCAACAGATGCTGTACTCATTTTCCAGAAAGAGGAAAATGGAAGAGTTGCATGATGCCAGTAAGAAATGATTTCAGCATTAGTTTGTCTATTACCTTGTGGCTAAGCTGAGACAAAGAAGGCAGAAAAGAAATCTTTCATGTGAGCCCTGGGAGAGTCAAAGCCAAATCTTCAGGCACTGGCTGAGCAAAGAACATCAGAATTTTGTCCCTTCTGTTACTGTGAGTTCTATTCACCTGCCCTGAAGACCTGATTTCTAGGCCTTTAGGGGTGGTTAGACCTAAAAATCTCCCATATTAAAACAATAAATCAGTGAAGAGTAGCAAGGGTGTATTCCTCCTATTCTCAGGGAAAAAGTAGGAAGCATTTATCCATTGCCCTTGTTGAAGGGATGATGTAGTACTGCTCACTACTCTAATAATATCTTTGCTAAAGGTTTAAGAGCTTCTGTAACCTCTGTCCAAATAAGTGTGGCCAGAATGTGATCTCTAATGTGATGGCAGAATTAAACCTCTAATATCTGCCCAAATAAGTGTGGCCAGAATATGATCTACAATCACACATATATTGGGAGCTGGAGGAGACATTGGTCTCACATGGCTTCTTCAGGTGTCAGATTCAATGGGTACTTGTTCTTTGCTTATTCCATTCAAGATATCAGGGCAGTTCTCATCAATTATGCAATTGTTTTCTGTGTTTTTTCAACATCCAAGAGGTAGTTGGGATTTGTGATGAATTGTGGTGATTCTCGTAGCACTGCTAATCACGTGGTGATCTTGTCTTCCTAGCAGATGTTTAAGATTCACTGACCTGGCTGGCCCTTATATTCCCACCTTTTAATATGTAAGAATATCAAGGTAATTTTTTAAAGCTAATTGTAGGTAATTTTATTGATCTTGGAGGCTTTGTCAGATGGCCAGCAATTGTTCATGGAGGGAGTAGAATGTTCCTTGTTTAGGCAATTGAATGGCATTAAAGTGAAAGAACATTTTCCTTGAATTGCTCCAAGTGTTTCTTCATCACAGTGGATATTTGTATTTCATGCACTGAATATGTGGAGCTGAATTCTCTGCAAGAGGTACTTAAAAAACACTGTTGCCACAAGCATCTCAGTGACTAAGCTGCTGTCAGTGAAGGCTATTAAACCTATGAAGCCTGGCACTTGGGCTTCCTGGAAATCAAATCAGGAGCTCTCTATGTGCATCACTGAATTGCAGTCTTTACCCTGGTGACCTCAAAATTGGCCCAAGATGTTTTTAAAACGTGTTTAGTAAAGTGTATTTTAAATGATGGCATTAATCTCACCACAAATTACTGAATTTGCTTATGCATTTTCAAGCCACTCTTCATTACTTCAGTGGTTAACAATTGCCCACATCCTTTTCAAGAAAGGGAAGCAATTGACTTGGGATGGGAAAAGAGGACTATGCTGAGAACTGTTGTTAGATACCTGGGACTGTTTGTGGAGTGTTTGTCTGTGGTTCTTTCTTTTATTTTTGTTTTCCGTGGGAGATGACATACCATGAAAACAAGTGGGTCACTGCAAATTCCATATTCCTAGAGCCTTTCTGATTCTAATAAATAATAAAGATTTACCTTTAAAGCACCCATTCAAGTACACTAGTCAGGCTAGTGTACTTGAAGAAACTTTCTTTCAAATTAAAATATGTGGGGTTCAATGGATTTTATTTATTGAGAGCCTTTTTTTAACCACAAAAGATTTGGCAATGCAGGATTGCTTTATGACTATGTGGTTGCTTCTCCAAATTTTTTTTTTTTGGTGGTTAGGGGGACCCTAGGCTAAAGAATTCTCTATCCCCTTAACTTTACCCCCACTACAAGTTAAATGTGGCTATCTTTGAGTGATCAAGAGAACAGCTGCCTTTGCCCTATATTATATGTTTTTTAATGTGGATATTCCTGATATTTGAGTTAAATTTTCTGAACTCAAGCCCTTATTGAATAGTTTGACTGTAGTGATGTCCTCTTTGTGTAACCCAACTGTAATCAATGGGTCTAGTAAGAAGTGAAAGGTTAGAATCTTAAGAAGATTGCCGTAATTTCATAAGCATGACCCATACTGGTTTTGGAGGAACAGTGATTTAAAAATGCATACTTTTAGGAAATGAACCAAAATTTGGAATGAATAGTGGTAAGGCAGTAGGCTTCTGAAAAAGAGACTCTGAAATCATGTGCTGTTCTTTTATATGTTGTGCTACTACTGCCTTGTGGGACTATTTTCCTCTCTCTACAATTCTCTCAAAAATCAGACAAACTGTGGCTTTCTGTAAATGACAATAATGATGGTGCATGTTGGCATGCCATTGTGAATTGTAAAAGGTACATTGTGTTTCAGGTAAATAATATTTTGAGCAGTTCTTGTCAGAGTCATCCTTGCTGAAGAGCTGCTTCACATCTGAGGACCTGATTCTAAAAGCAGTGAGTAACTGTTAGTAGCTATTTGTCTGAAACAGAATGGAAAAGAACATCTATGCAAATGAAAGAGCACTTCTATATTTTTGGAAACAGCTGAAAGCAATGCAGACAGATGATCACCAAAAGCCATATCAGATAGAGGTGTAATTTCTGGCTGGCAGTTCAGCTTGCCTCCACAAGCCTTTATCTTGGTAGTTTAAAGCACGGAGTTTTATAGTGCTAACAGCCGTCTTGGTCAGGGTTTTTTATGTGCTACTTCTATTAGTGAAGCTTATAAAGAAGGCAGTGGTTGTGCTGGGCTCGTAGCTAACTAGGAGAAATAACACTGAAGAGTTTGCCCATGACATGCATAGCACTCTGCTACTTTTTCTCAACTACTGCTCCATTTAATCAAGATGATTAAGATGGTATGTAAAAGTTTTAACAAAGTATCATTGAGAAAAACTAGAGAAAATGCTTTAGCTGATTTATTTGGCCAAAAATGCCAGCTCACGGAGTACTTTTTTAGGCAAATGCCCTCTGTCAGACTGTCATTGGATGACTTTGTGTTTTAACAGCAACTCTAATCCATCATGCTTGACTCAGCCATCCAAGGAGAAGCATACAGAATAAAAAGCATACAAATGTTCTGAACCAGTATGTGTAGGTATGTTTAAGTACCTGTACACCTGAATAGAGAAAAGCACCTTCACTAGGGGGGAGACCCTTGTGGCAATACATAAAATATAAAGGTTTTAGTAGGTGACTGTTTAAAATTACATGCAGAGCTCACTTGTGGCATGAAGCTTTAGAACAGTGTAAATTATAAGACAGGCTGCTGGCACCTAGCATGTGGAAAATTGGGATGGAACCTTCTGAACTCTTTTTAGATTGACTGATTAAGACATAAAATTTCTGCAAAATAAGGAATACCTGTCCAGATTTGCTACTTTTTTTTTTACATGAAACCTGAATTTTTGATGCAGTCTTGATTCTAGAAGCTATATCACCCAGTGATATAGCTACTGAAACACCCTATTTATTGTAATTAATGTCTTCATGTCATAGAAAACAGACAAACATCTCAAGGCACTGTGTTTATGCAGGTTACATACTTAGTGTCCATAGCAACTTGCACGTTTGGTTTCTCTGATAGGTGCAACTAAGCCAGTTCTGCCTGGGATGGCACAGGCACTCAGCCTCTTCACTTTTGGTCAGTTGCAGAGCAGCTTGGAGGAAGGTTTGTTGCCTTTCAAGTCCAGAGATGATTTGTGATAAAGTAGCATGCCAGAAAGTGGAAAAACTGAGCTTATAATGCCAGAGCTTTAGCACAGTTGAGGGAACTGACTTGCAGGCAGGCAGTGTGAGCTCCAGAATTGTCTTTGCCTTACCATTCGTTATTCTGCTTGAAAGCGTTCCACGTCTCCCAGTACCTTCTCGGGTCTTCTGCTAGGTTTACAGAAGCTGCATATTCCTCTGTCCCTTGTGTCTCTTCCACCTTCAACTGCTCAACAAGCTTTTTAGCTATTGCATTCACCTGGAGCTCTGTGGTTATTTAGTTGCTTTGCCTCAAACTCTCCCATTCTTGATCCAAAAGCTGATGATTAATTTAATACTTGGAGGCTTCGATGCCTCTGACAGGATTACCACACCTCACCTCTCATATTTTTAATCTTGACCAGTTATCAGTGTGTCAGAGGAGGGTTAACCCTGTCTACCCCTCTCTGGTTACCAAATTCTATGTGTGTGTGTGTGATGTGGCAGAGTGTGTCAGTGTCCTCAGGCTATGCATTTAGTACAATAAATAATCAATGTGATGCAGATAAATGTAAAAAGTTGTAAAGGACAATAATCTCTTATTTTCTGGAAAGCAGCAGAACATTAAGGGAAATTTTAAGGAAATAGATCAAAATCTCTTCAAAGTTTTTAAGGGGAACATGTCATTTATCAGAGACCAAGTTTTAGCCAATTTAAAACTAGTGTTGCTTTTGCAATCTGGGCACCAAAATATCCATAACACATAAGAAAGGGTGGATGGCAGCTTAGGATGGAAACTAGTGAGGTCTTTTTTTTTCTCTTTCCCTTGTAGAGAGACCAAATAACAGAATCTTCTGAGGCATGACAGGCTTAAAACAGAGGCCAGTGGCTGTAGGGCCAGGTGTGGAATCCCAGAGTGAAATCTCTATGTTCCCTGTATTATGCAAAGTGACTTAGTCATGCTGTGACAGTTTGTAAATCTAGGTGTTTAAATATAGATCTCTGAAGGAAAAAAACAAAAAAATTCCTGCTCTGAGGTCACCCGGAAAGTAAAGCAGTGGCATTCTTTATTTTCAAATTTTATTTTATATTTGCTTGGAAAGGTATTTGTGTTGACAAACATTACAAGTACAATGGAATAACTACATGTGGACCTAAAATGTTTATATCTGAGATTTTCTGTGAATTGCGGTATATATTAAAAAAGGACCAGTGAGGGACTTGCAGCTTTATTTTAGGTCAAAAACTGTTCAGAGGCTGATTCCTGAGTAACAGAGAATGAACCCTCAAGTATAACAATAATATGTCTAAATAGATAAAGGTATGTGTTTGAAATCAAGAAGATCAATGCAACACTTTTGTTTCAAGTTACGCCTTTCAATTTGGAAGGAATAAATTTTCAGACCATAAAAACAACCTCCTTTTCTACCTGAGATGTTAAGAAATTATATGGTAATATAAGCTTTTTTCCATTTCATGTCTCTTTGGGAAGGAATGAAACATATTAGCTTTAGCTCATTCTTATGTTAAATAATTGATTGTGTTGCTTATTCTCTCCAGCAAATTCCATAAGTACAGAAAAAATGCAGTAAAGCTGTGCAGTGGCAGAAGCTGCTGAGGAGGCTACAGCTAGCTGGACAAGACAGCCTCAGGACTGAGAAGTTCTGAACCAGGAGCACCTTCCCAGTGAAACAACCAGGGGAATGCAGCAGCCTTGTTGGTTCTACTGACAGACAAATTAAAACATGAGCAACCCCTCCCACTGCAAAAAACCAACAACAACAAAAACAAAGGGAAGAGAGGAAAATTATTTTTTTTTCTCTCCCAGCTGACTCTTTTAAGAGGTATTTCCATTATTTTTTATAGGCAGATGCAGGTGATCTCCAGCAAGCCTGTTGTAACTTAAGGCTGTGTGCTCATGCTGGTGTGGCACTGGGCTCTGCTTAGAATGGTCCTGCTTGACCGCAAGGGTTATCAAATCAAAGCTGAGGGCTGGGTCTGTTCCACCACAGAGATCTTGGCTACACGCTGCCCGTGCAGCTTAACCGTGGCTTTGCCAGCAGAGGTATCTTTGTCCTCCTGTCTCTTCACTACAGAAGCACAGAATGGCTGAGATTGAAAGAGACCTCTGGAGCTAGTCTGGTCCAAGCCTATTGTTGAAGCAGGATCAGCTACCACAGGTTGCCCAGAACATTGCCTACTTGACTTTGGAGCATATCTGCAGATGGGGACCTCTCAATCTCAATGGCCAACTTGTGTTTGACCACTCAAGTGGTACAAAAAAGGCTTTGTTCTATTCAGAATTTATTCAGATTCTGTTCAACTTTGTGTTTCAATCTGTGCCCACTGTCTCCTTTTTCAGAAGGCATCACTGATAAAAGTCTGTCTCATTCTTCTTCATTCCCTCTCATCAGTTACTTCTGTGTATAGATAAGATTCTCCCATTGCTTGAAGCATTCCTCAGAATTCATTTATGTTCCCTTGTCCCTACTTAATTGAAACACTAATTCTGCATCTTTGCACAGAAAGAGTTTTGAATCTTCTTGGAGGACATTCACACTTTGGAGCTTGTTTAAATGGGATTAAAAGATTTGAAGATTTTACGTGGGATGAAATTTGATTTTTGTCTAGTTGTAGCCTTTCCTTCTGTTCTCAACTGAGTTCTCTTAGAGCAGAGGAAAGGCTAACAATCTGTGCATGATCAGCCTTGCTGAATTAGACTACTGGCTTCTGCCCTTCTCTGTGGGAGGCAGCTTTAGGTCCTCGAGTGGTTTCTTACAGAAACAATTTATTCCAAAAGGATTCAGAAAAATTGAAATTTCTAGTGTGCTTTGAGTCAATTAATGGAATTCACTGAAATAGCAGATTTTGCATCCTGGCAGACTCAATTCGCACGTATGTTCAATAGAGTTGGGTATCTCTCAGCAGTTCAGGAAATAGGCAAGTACATTTTGGAGGTGTGAAATTTCTCACTTATGAAATATATTTGGACATTGATGGGCCAAAATGGCTTTGAAAACATAACAAATGTGTACTTGGGAATATGATCTGAACCAACGAGAATTGTTGTACCTGTTCACAAACTATCCCCAGAACATATAAATGAGTGTAAAAAAATAAAAGCAAGTGAATGTTGATTCTTTACAAATTAGGCAAATTCCTTAGGTAAAAAAAGGAAGTCTAATGTGTTGACACTACTGTGGGGCAGTTTTAATAGCGTGCTAAGTATTTTTCTTTCAGCTCCCTTTGTTGGGCCATAACATGCCATCAGATATTTCCTGGGCAGGGACTGAATGTAAAGCCTAATTTGCTTAAATGGACCACAGCTTACTGGAAGGAAGGGAACAATGTTTTACTGTATCCGTCCTCTGAGAAACTGCTTTCAGCATGTTTGTAGGTGTTGGGGAGTCACTGCTAAAGCAATGGAAATTGAGGCTGGCATTAACCCATCAGCTCTGAAACACAGAGATGCCTTGTGCAAGATGACCAATTCCTTTTCAGATTCCTGCCTCAAGTTCAAGCATCACCAGGAGAAAATGGAAACTGTCCTGCAACAAAGCAGGGATGAAAAGCCCACACAGGCATTAGCTTTTTTCCATAAACGGATATCCAGCTCATTATAGATGCTCAGATTTATGTGGAATTATGTGGAATTTAGCTTTGCTAAAGGAATGTTTAAATGGAGGAGGGTTTCTTCTGCCTTGAGAAGTAAGTCTATTTAATCTCTATAGTTTCCATCTAATCTTATCATGGGAGACATGGAGGAAGTAATCCTGTCTACTCATTCCTTTATAAGAATGAGAAACAGATTAAAACAGCAAGACAGATTTAAGATACCATGAGGAACTACTTGTCACCAAGTGTTGTGGAGTTCATTGTTGATCTTAAATCTTCATGTGGGTTAAAAGGTCAGTACTTTACATGGATAAGAAAATCCATGATGACATATTTTAAAATGGAATTTTAGTGCTTCTATGATTATAGAAAATTCTGCTAAATCTTCAAGTTCTTCTACCTTCTTGAATCAAGTGGTTATCCAAGCAAGTGTCTTTGTATGCATATCCAGTTCTTAGAGTGCCTTTTGCACATCTATTGTATGTGGTCAAATACTGTTACATGTATTTTGAAAACATCAGTTCAGTTATTGACATGTAGCTGATAGTCATTCTGTGCTTACTTTTTCATGCAATTCCAAAGATGAAGAATTGAATCCACCCTGTAGAAGTAAATGTCTGAGTGAGAATATCCAGGTTAGCAAATTATGTTGGCTCTTAACACCAAGGATTTCTCCCACAAGATACCATAGTCAAATTGTCAACATGTCAAATTCCAGTCTCGTGTTTAAGTGAGCCTGTGAACCTTGTATAATTCAAATGCTACAAAAAGAACATTTTGGTTTGTTTTAGCTGGAATCAGTGCTTTACAGCTACAGTGGCAGAACTTGCCAAAATCAGTGGATTTTCATCTTCACTGACACCCTGTGGAATGGCAGATTTATTTGCATCATCTTTTTCTCTTTCTAGAAGAAGACAGTGGTCCAGGTTATCTCTTTCATGATTTGTTCTATGCCTGGAAGGAGAAGGGTGTTTGTGTGCGTGTGTGAAATAAGGCCACACGTATAAAAAATTTCATTGGTCACTTATTCTTGTGAGCTGTTAGTGATGTTGATAATTGCATATTTGATACAGCTTCTTGAAAATTAAAATGTTTAATAACAGTTCTTCACATGTGAAACATTTCTACGTCTCAATAGACTTTCTTATTGAGCATGCCCTTGGGAGTTTTAGATACAGCTGAAGCTGTAGATACTTGTGATAGTTGATTTACTGGTAGAGACTCTGTTTTCTTGATACTTAACTTCTTTCAGATTGTGAGAGTAAAATGAACCCTTTAAAAACCCACAAAACTGGAAGGAAATGTAATCAACATAGTGATGTTTTTGAAAGTTTTCATGGAGCCATTCTTCAAAATGCCAGTCCTGGGAGCAATAAATCATGTCCTGCTATGTTCTTGTCTATTGTAATGTGATAAAGGGTGATATATTTCAGCCAAGGGTTGTCAGAAATACACCATCTTTTGATTTAAAGCACCATTTCAATGTGACAACTCGTAAAATAAATAATAAATATATGGGCATGAAGACAACCCATTATTTTCTGTATGTATTCACACATGCAGCCAGATGGAGAGGAGTTTTCATTGAGGGATAAGGGTAAAAAGGTTTTAAAGGAGAGAATATACTGGTTCCATAAATCAGAAAGAAAGAATGGAAATGGATAGCAATAGATAATATTAATGTCAAATTATTATTTTAATTCTATTTTATTAAATGCTTAAATAACTTTTGTGGAGTTTTACTGTGAGGAAATAAGCAACATTTGCCATAGTGACAGTGGGCTCTGACAGTCTTGTGCAGTCATGTTGGAATAGTGCAAGTTAGTGCTCCTCACCTGATACACAAAAGGCTGTTCTGCAGGTGATATTGGGTAATTTGTAGGTGACAAGCCAGCATTCTTCTTGAACAGTTCAATCTTTGTACCTGTTTGTCCTACTAAGTCACTATTTTTCTCCTGTATGTTTTTCTCTCCTTGCCTCTCTCCATCTCATGGCCATATGGATGGTCTCCTCCTCTTCCCCCCCCATCACTGTTAAATTCTATTTTGAGAAAACAGTCACTCTCACAATGTCAAAACCACAAGGGCATTGCACAAATCAGTAGTTTCTCCATCACTATTTTTTTCTCCTACTGTCCCCAGAAACATGAAACTGTTGCTTTTTGTGATGTGAAAAAATGAACTAATGGTACAAAAAAAGGATTTCTTTTATACTGGGCTAATTATTCTTCCTTTTTGGCAGCAAGTTTCAATTCATAATAGTTATGCATATGAGTCATTATCCATCCTAATGTAGTTCCAGAGAAGTGGGTACTGAGTTGTTGCAAATTTAAGGGAATACCTCTTATTTTTATTTTTTTGTGTGGTCGATTTTGTTGTATGGTTCCCTCCCCATTTAAATACTTTCAAATAATAAATGAGACAGTGTTGCTGCTTCTATGGCCTCCTAGTATTATGTATGGAAAGGCTAAATAAGAAATGATCAACTGTCTCTTAAGAGGATTAAACAAACTCTTTGTAAGGATAAAAGTCTATTTAGGATAGTTAAAACAAAAACTACAGGAGATATTGCCTTACTTTAAGAAGAGTGGAAAGGGCATTTGTAGAACTTTGACTTTGTGTGTTTATAAAAATGACTGAATGCTGGTCTCAGTACCAGAGAAGATTCTGTTGTGGGGAGGGAAGTATCTTAATTGAAAACGTTTTTTTTCCCCCAGACTTTATAGACCAGAGGGGTTTATGACTGTGCTCTTTGTAGGGCTATAGATATGAACCCCACCTAGGAATTTTTGAACCCTTGAGCCCTCTCAAATTTTGAGACATAAAACACAAAGCTGCCATGAGCTTCACAAAAAACCAGATAAATACATTGGTTCTATTAGTCTATCTCTTGGAAGAAAGGCCACAGCATTCATTATACCACTGGATGTGAAGAATAGGGAAAAAACAATATTGCAGTGTGCAAATATGAAAATAAGTCTGGAGAGGTACTTGGGACCTTTTAGACAATACAGTATCAAATCAATAAAAATACCTTGATTATGGAACATGCTTAATTAAAAACAATTCTACTTGACAGTAACAAGATTAGAAATTAAGTGATAGAGATCAAAAAGGAGAATCAGACTATAAAAAATAACGTAACAATTTAATGTGTTTCGTGAATGAAATAAATGCGGAAGTATTCTTGACTTTAAAATGGATGACATGGTCTTGCAGTTAATGGGGCTGAAGATGCACGGTCTGTGTTCCCTGATGACTCTCTGTGTGAACATTGGAACGTTTCTTTGTGTTTCTGAATCCTAATTTGAAGTATAGGGAAGATAATTTTTGCATAGCTCACTGTGGCATTGTGATGCTAAATTAGTTATTGTTGAGAAAGCAAATTGACCTTGAAAGGAAGATTTAGTATAGCCAGAGGAGAGATGTAAAAAAAAAAAAAAAAAACCAACCCTCAAGCTGAATAGAAAATGAGCTTTCAGTAGAACCAGAGCTCCAAGAGGACAGAACTGTAAACTGTACTGCTCTAATTGTGCTGTTCTGATAAATTCAGTGTAACATAGATTGACATTATAATTCCAGAGTAAGTTTTTGATTTATGCTTTCAAGGGCAAGAGTCTAGAAGCTGGTAGTTGCTCCATTCCAGAGCTTTGTCAAATTAAGAAAAATTGTTACAGCATATATGGGTGTGTTTGAGACCACAGTCTTCCTACGTGTCAGTCCCATGGACTTTCTTCCATGTGTCCAGAAGAGGGCAACAAAGCCTGTGAAAGGGCTCCAAGCATTGTTTTAAGCTGAGGCTTTTGGGCTTGTCTTGTTTGGAGCAAAGGAGGCTGAGGGTGAGCTCACTCCTTTCCACCCTTCCTGAGGAGAGGGAGTGGGAGGTGCTGAGCTCTTTTCCCTGGTATCCATTGACAGGAAATGTGGGAATGGTTCAAAGCTGTGCCAGGGGAGGTTTAGCCTGCACATCAGCAAAGCACTTTACTGAGAGGGTGGTCAGACCCTGGAACAGGCTTCCCAGAGAGATGGTCAATGCCCCAGGCCTGTCAGTGTGTGAAGCATTTGGAAAATAACCTTAAAAACAAGCTTTAAATTGTGGTCACCCTGAATTTCTCTGGCAGTTGGACTAGATGATTGCTGTAGTTTTCTTCCAACTGAAGTAGTCTATTTTTTTCGGTACTGTTTAACTATTATTTTAGTAATCAAATTAGTCTTTCATGAGCATGGATAGTCAGAAGATTTCAGAGGTTTCAGTTGGTTTCTACCAATAGGAAACTACAATGGAGGAGTTGTAGAATGGTTTGAGTTGAAAGGAACCTTAAAGATCATTCAATTTCAGCCTCCCTTCATGAACAGGGACACCTTTCACTAGACCAGGTTGCTTAAAGCCCCATCCAATATGACCTTCAGCACTTGGAGGGGTGAGGCATCCACAGTTTCTCTTGGTAACCTGTTCCAGTGCTTCACCACCTTCACAGTAAAGAATTTTTTCATAGTATCTAATCTAAACCTACTCTCTTTAGCTGGAGGCCATACCCCTTGTCCCATCTCTACATGCTCTTGTAAAAAGTCCCTCTCCAGCTTCCATGTGGGAATCCCTGCTGCAAGGTCTCGCCAGAGCCTTCTCAGGCTGAAGGACACCAACTCTCTCAGCTTTTCTCCAAAGGAAAGGTGTTTTAGCTCTCAGAGGATCTTAATGAGCCTCCTCTGAACTGGTTCCAACAGGTCTGTGTTTTTCATGCTAGGGACTCCAGAGCTGGACGCAGCACTGCAGATGGGGTCTGAGGAGAGCAGAGTAGAGAGGCAGAAGTGGTCACACTTTAATGTAATCCAGGATACGGTTGGTTTTCTGAGCCACAGAGAAGGAGATCCTGAGTCTTCATCCAGCTATGGCATCAAGCCTGTCAGACCTGCCCTCTTACACACAGCTGCATTGCTCCTTGGAGCAGCATTGCATTGCTCCTTGGAGTAGCATTTCATTGCTGAGTGCCTGACTGCAACCAGCATTGAGGGGGGTTTAGAAGGATTTCCTTGTGCTGCTTTACCCAATTTAACAAAGAATATTTTGGGGACTATATCTCCTTATAGTGGCAGCCTTACCTTGACTTCCTCCTTTGAGTGGTCTGGTTTCAGCTGAGGTCAGGAATCTTCCTCCTAGTAGCTGGTACAGTGCTGTGTTTTGGATTTAGTGTGAGAATAATGTGGATAACACTGATGTTTTATTTGTTGATAAGTAGTGCTTATTCTAAATTAAAGACTCCTCATTTTCCCATGCCTGCCAGTGAGCAGATTCACAAGAAGCTGTGAGGAGCATGGCCAAGACAGCTGGCTTGAACTGGCTAAAGGGATGTTCCGTGCAAAAGAACATAATCAGTATAGAGCCTGTAGGGAGTTGGTTGGGAGAGAGCTAATTGCTGCTCAGGAGCTGTGCATCACTTTCTTTCTATGTTTTTCTCCTTTCTCTCATTTTCGTTACAATTAATATTAGTAGTATTATATTCTGTTTGGTTTCAATTAATAAACTGTTGTTATCTAAACCCATGAAGTTTACCTTTTTCAGACTCTTGCTCCCACTCTCAAGGTGGGGAGAGAGCAAGTGGTTGTGTGATTCTTAGTTGCTGGCTGGGGTTAAATGATGACCTTCTGTTTCATATGGACAAGGCAATACATATTACTGAGAGAAAAAACAGTCAGAAACTTATAGATAGGATTGTGATAAAAATTCTGTCTTAAAAATAGCTGCATTATTCTGTTTATTTTTCAAACTTTCATCAATCTTTTTGCTCCTGTTTTTCCTTTATGTGGCATACAGATATGTTCTTCATAGAAGTGTTAAACTTGTGGTCTTGATGTTTGCTTGTTAGGCAAGAGGAAAGACCAACAGAACATAATGTGTGTCTGGATGTGGTTATTTTTTGGGGCATGGTGGTGATTTCCACAAACCTTTGCTTTTTAAGTCAGTTTATTTTCAACTTTATCCTTTCAAATCAGTAGTATATGCAGGTTCTGATATTTTCTGGTTACTTTTTCACCTGAATGCCTCTCCTTTCACATTTATTGGACTACTTTGCCCTCTTTTATGAACTTATTTCACTAAACTTAGTGAAAATTTTCCCTAGGAAATGAATCACCACAGGTAATTTTAAATATTAGGTGTCATTTGCCCTTAGAACACTTTGGAACTTTGTATTTGAGTGCCTGTAACAAGGCTTTGGTAATGGTGGGATGGCAGGAGTAGCCTCTCTGGGAGAAGGTAAGAACCAGTTATATTCAAAACGATGCTTTGCATTGGATGGGTTAGATGGTGAAAGTAAATTTCCCTTTTTAAATATGCCCATCACAACTTCGCTTCCCTGAGCTTGTAGTTATTGTCAGCTGAGCAGTGAGGCATGTGGTGAGGAGTTAAATTCTAGGTTTGCAGGAAGGATTAATAAATAGGTTTATAAAATACATTTATAAAATTCTAGGTTCATGCCAGCTTGTGGCCTTATGTTTTCACATAGACAAAGAGGGTCTATGAGATGTGCAAAGGACAGCCACCCATTTGGGCTCTAAATTGTTGTTCTTAGATTAAGAAAAAAGGAGAAGGAGGTAAATCCCTGAGAGGGAAGAGTTAAGAGAACGCCATACACACCTCTGGTTTTTGGCCATGAGAAGCACTCACAATGGCTGGTGAGTTCAGTGTGTTTGTATGGTCTCTGGAGATGTAAAGATTTCAAGATTCTGTTCCAGGCACCTTACCAAAACCCTTGTTTAGCTCCAAACAAATGCATGGTGTTGGAGCTGCTTGTCTGTATCATTTTAGCATAGCACATGCCTCTGGCCAGGTTACTCTTCAATTGCCTTGTTACTCGCCCTTCAGTCCTGCTCTGAAGGGCCCTTTCTCCAGCATGCCAACTCATGAAATCATTTACCATCTCTTTCAACCAGCATAGGAGAGAAAAAAAGGGGAAGCCTAACATCAAGTCACCTTTTGGCTTAGTAGTTGTGGGGATATGTTCACTTTGTTTAATCATTCAGAAGAATTGCTTTGAATGCTTAGGTGTGCAAGTCACAATGAGTGGGTTGGAATAAATACATATTAACCAAAATCTGGCAAAGGCAGTTGCTTTGCTGCCTCATTGCTTCCATCACTATATTTCTGTGTTATCATTCATTCATACTCTTTAATTCAGAAGACTTAGAATCCACAAATACTTAGAGACTCTACTTTTCATTTGGACAAAGGCAAATATTGGTTCTGCAACTGAGGTTGCATATTCAAAGCAATAAAATGCATCTGATTTTAATACAGTGCAATATCTACTTGACAAGGCAATGGGTCTGTATTATTTGTATTGCTGGTTGGCAAGTATCAAATACATCAAAGTCTTGTCAGAACTGAACTATTAATGAGAAAAATATAGCTAAACATCTTTAGTATTAAAGAATCTTTGGAGTTTTTTCAAAGCTGTGTGATAACAGAAAGAGATGGATTGTGAGCAGGAATGAGTGAAGCAAAAATAAAGGTCTTCCTCTGGGCTGTCATTGTGCCACTACTTGGCACAATGGTTTGGAACATAGGGATACCAGAGAGCATGAGCTGTACACTGCTTACATTGCTACATAGCCTGGTGGGACAAGAAAGGAAATTGGAACTGTGATCCTCAAGGCTGTCCCTGAGGCATTGTATCTTCTAGCCTGCCCTGGTTGTGGGACTGTGGCTTGTTCACCACACTCCTATCCTCAGACTTATGCTTAAACAGTGCAGACAGCTGAATATCATTTATTTGACCTCTTTAATCACAGCTGAGATTATTGCCTCGGAGTTTGCAGATGGTGGTTATTTTTTTTTGTGTATTTTCACCTTAATTTCAGACACTGTATTAGCTTTTCTCACCTTTCTCTACAAGTCTTCTATTAGCTCTTCCCTTAATACACCATAGTAGGACTACAGAAGGGTTTCTGACACTAAGAAAAGATGAATACAACATACAAAAAGGTATTTAAAAAGCTGCTGTTAGCCAAATGGTCCCAGGACGTACAGTAATACATACATGTAAATTTGAAAGGTGACTTTTTTTTTTGAAGCTCATATGATCAGTAAAAGAAATTCCTTCAGCTTTACTGCATAAATGCAAATATGTACTCTTCTGTATATGCTAAAGTCTGGTTTTGTCAAGAATCTGGTAGACTTCACTGCAGCTAGCTGTGTCTAGATCAAGTTCTAAGTTTCAGTTTTGTCAGTTATGGTTATAACATTTTAAAAAAGTATTTATAAATGCCTCACAGCTGAATTTTGAATATGACTAAGAAAAGGTAATTTATAGTCTGCAAAAATAGGTTATTTTCTAAACTTTAAAAGCTTATGGGGTTGGTGAACTCTTCTCAACACTATCTTCATATGCAAACACTATAAGCAAAGGTTTTGCTGTTCCAGTTTTTCACGTATCACAGATGACTAAAGAATCTAGAATGTTTTATTTTTGGGAATTTTGTGCATAAACTAGTAAGACTGACCTTTTCAAAATGTTATTACAAAATCACTGTCTCAGTTGCCACCTGGTTAGAACCACGTAAGTCTGCTGTGAGTTCATCTTCACAAGAGCTTAGCCACTTAACTGTAGTTTTAAAACACCTACAGAACTTGAAAAATAAACATTGCCTATTTATTTCCAAAAAAGAGTGGGAAAGCAGCATGGAAAGCATGGAATTGTGCACTAGTAGGAAACTTACACTGATAGAAATTTCTATTTAATAGCCTATGTGAATAAGTTGACAGTTAGTAGCAGCCAGAAGCAGTTGCACATCAGTAACCCCATCTGTATGGTACCTGAACATGTAACACTGAAGTTGTTTCTGAAGGAAAGAACCACAGGAAAACTAGCATGCTGTTTTCCAAGCTGCCAATCCAATTATGGATTCCCTAGAATGTAAATACATTTCAGAGGTGGTGGATTATTTTCATTGCTTTACCATTGTTTTAGTATGCAGTTAATATTTATGATGTCCAATTTTGTAGCTGCATGACTTTACAATGATTAAACTCAGTGTGTAGCTTCCAAAAGGGAAGCTGAATGCAATGGGGATTTAAGAAAGTGGATGTGATGAATGTGGTCATCTGTCTGGGTCCTGAGAAAGGTTGTGCCAAGTAGAAGACAAGTCACACTAAAGATGAGATAAAGTAAGTTGGATGCTAGAAAATACATTGATGTAGATAAGCTAGCAAAAAGGAGGTGGAGATTGGCAGCTGGAAGATAAGATGGATGTCTGCCTTGTTGAAAAAGTCAAATAATACTGGAGAGTAAAAATGAACAGTTAAAGGGTAGGCAGAGCTGGTCCATCCAAAGCAGATGTCAGAAAAGTAAAGCTTTACAGCCAAGATCAAACATAAAGTGGGCTCAGGGCTTGGTCCATGGTGGATATTGCATTCTACTTTATCTACTTGCTATGCTTACCCTAAAGGATGTGGTTTAAACCTTCTTAAAACTGTGTGTCATCTCAACTTTGGAATCCAGTGTCTGAGCTCCAACCTCTTTGGATCACTGTCTAGTTACTCTGCTATAGGGAACCTGACATATCATGCAGCACCTTGTGGGCATAGAAAACATACAACAGCCAGGGAATCCCATGTCCTAATCACACTCTCATGCAAAGAAAGCTGACTAAAGACACAATGACTGTCATAGAATCATTAAGGCTGGAAAAGACCTTGAAGATTTGAGTTGAACCATAATTAACAGCCACCACCATGGTTACCAGTAACCATATTTCCAAATGCAACATCCAGAAGCATTTTCAACACTTCCAGGGATGGCGATTCCACCGCTTACTGGGGAGTCTGTTCCAATGCCTGGCAATCTTTCAGTGAAGAAATTATTTCTAACATCCCAGCTAAACATCCTTTGACACAGCTTGAAACCATTTCCTCTGGTTCTGTCACATATTTCCTGGGAGAAAAGACTGGCCACAACCTCCTTTCTGGAAGTTGTGGAGAGCAATAAGATCACCCCTGAACCTCGTTTTCTCCAGGCTAAACAACTCCAGTTCCCTCAATTGTCCCTCATCAGACTTGTGCTGCAAACCCTTCAGTAGCTTTGTTGCCCTTCTCTGGACTAGCTCATTTCTCATTAGCAGGGACACTTTATTCCTCCTGCTTCACAATTTGAGGACAGAACCTGTAGGGAGTGAAGTAAGTTCATAACTTGCTTTTTCCAATAGAGTTGCAAGTTAGTGTTTTTTGAGGGTTTGAATTAAAGAGGTAATATATGTCCTTATATCATTGTCAAGGGATAGCTAGGGAAACTGGTCACCAGCTTACTGTGGAGGTAAAGGAAGGAAGTGATTTGTGAGCAATAGCCTGTCCCCTAATGCCTGAATGGGACCACTGCACACAGCACTGGAAGATCTGGGCATAGATTTGCCATACTTGATCATCAGAGTTCAATTGCCTGAAGTCGTGCATAGACCTTGTCGTGCTGCTCCACACCAGTCTGTGGAGGCTGGTCTAAAACCACAGAATCATTATTAGATAGAGGAATTGGAAAGTGAGGTGAAGGACCAAGAAAAGCCTGGTGAACGTAAGGTCTATTAATTCCTACAGATCTCTGTCCAGACTTGTCTTAAAAACCAAATCTGACTTTTTAACCTTAGATTTGTGCACTACTAAGCAACTTAGGTGAGGATAATAGGATTCTGATAGAAATAACTTCTAGGAAGTTTAACCATATCACTTTCAAAAGTTGGTTTTTTAAAAGCTTCAAAGGAACTTAAACATTTAGGTCCCATTTAAAGTCTGTGGTGATAGGCAGCTGTCTGCCATAAAAAGTATTGCACCGAGAAATTATCCTCACATAGTGCAGATATTGCAAAGTGAGTTCAAACATTTCTGCATGGTTACAGTTTCAAAATTAAAAGGTGTCTCTCAGCTATCCCCTGCAATGATATTTTTTGTGCTACTATAAAGCTCCAAAGGGAAAAAAAATCCAAATGATTTAATGCAATTAATTTCGGTTACATCTGACTGGGTCTTTGCTTCAACATTATTGAATAAGTTATGGGGAGGACAGAGGAGAGGCTTGTGTCAGCTGCACATAAAATTTTAGTGCATGAACTTGTGTCCTGCATCTGACAGCTATTCTGGAAAGAGCAGTCTTTCTCATGAGAATTCATCTGAGGAAGAGGAAACATTTAAAGAAACAAAGCTAAAGTAATCTACTGCTTTAAAAAAAAATTGCAGTAATTTCAGAATTCATACTTAGGTGCCAGTGGGAATGGCTGAGCTTTCAAGCCAGTGACTTGACCCTAGGTATGTCATAACCCTTGAGCTTTCACAAATTCTTCAGATTTTTGTTTGTTTCTTAAACTAATCTGCGTTTCTCTACATTCCCTGCCTGTCAGTTTGATTTGCAGAGTGGTTTTGGTGCTTGCTGGTTAAGGCAGTCATGCCAGTGTTCCCTCTGAGAGTCCCCCATATGATCCCCTGTGCTTAGCTCAGAGCTAGGTGCTGAACCAGTGCCTGGGCTAAATTGCCCGTGGGGCTCTCAAATAAGCCCTGAAGAGGGGTCATAGCACTGACTGCCTCTGTCTACTACTTTTTTCCTGTTGTGCTGAATTTCTCAGTCAATTAAATCAAATGAAGGTTTGCATTTGGGTCCAGATTTGCATTTCTTAGTCTGCACCTTACACTTTGCTCTCAAACGTAATATATAAAAATATATATATATCCAACAGCAAGCTTATGCAGCTCCAGCATTTCAGTGCTAGTTTCCAGACTGTTAACTGAGTCTGCAGAAAAGTTAGGAGACCTAATCTTTGTGTAGGGCTTCTGCTTAAGGTGCCTATTTTTAAATGTTGGCCAATAGGGAAAACACTCACAGAAACCCAGTGATGCTGAAAGTTGCCTGGTAATTGCCTTTTTAAGCTATATTCTGTTTCACTGGGCTTTCTCTAACACTGGTGCTGAGAGCGAGGATTAGTCTTTCCAGTAATTTTCTACTTCATGTAATCTACTCTTGGAATAAGATTTCCGCTTGAGGGAGGTTGCTTGAGGTGATATTTTGTTTGCTACCCAGTTCCTTAGCTGAGTCATGAGGTCTGTGGTCCTAAGATTCATGTTAAAGCAGATCAAGGAAGACCAGGAGGCTGCAACACTGTTGTCTTTAATCTTCCTATTCATCCCCTCATTTCTTGTAGAGAGTTGTAATCTTTCACCTGCAAAACAGACAAGAAATCTGTGTGAAAAAGAGCGTGTCAACATTTTGAAGCTCTTGGTCTGACTTATTGTGAGTTTGCTCTTTGAATTTTCCAGCTAATGGTGTAGAGAGGAAAAAAAAAGACACAAACTTCTAGGTTTAAGTGAATAAAAGACTGAATGATTTTTTCTGTCAGCTATATGTATAAGATTTATGAAGAGAAATGTCTTCATCTGATGCTTTTGCTAATTGGAGGGGCAGTGCATAATTAGTTCAAGTTTGCCTTCCAGGATCAAAAAGAGCAACACAATCCTTCAAACAACTAGGCTGTGACCAGAAGGTGTTACACCTAAAATATAATGAAGTGTGAAACAACCAGGGGAGCAAAGTGAAGCTTATTACAATGTCAAAAAAATGTATAATGAGAGACCTTTGTAATGAAGATGGAAGGAACTGAAGTTACAATCTTTGCTGTCTTTGTCCTCGAATACTATTTTAGAGAGGATGCCAGCCCAGGTGGGAATTTACAGTGGAACTGTAATCTGGAGTGATGCCTTCCTCCCATAACTCACCTAGTGCTTCAGGCAATTCCATCAGCTTGACACTTGGTCTTGAAGTGTCTGTGCTGATTAAAACAAAATGCCCACTTGATTTGAAGAATAATCTTTCAATAAAGCAAATGGAGCAAAAATTGGCTCTTCTGCATTCTTGAAGTTGAGCATCAACATTTTTTAAAGGAGTGAAGAAATAGTCCATCTGAAAGCTACAAAGGGCATTGGTAAAGGTGTTAGAAGTACAAACTGTACAAAACCAGAAATTTGGAAGTCAAACTATTGACTATTGAGGAAGCCTGCTCGAATCAGAAAACAAAAATAAAAATGAGTGGTGTAGCAGAGCTGGAGACCTTTGTCAAAACCTGCCAGTCTACCTAAAATACCATTAGCTGTTTTTGTGCATCACTCAGTTTTTGTTTCTGTGTTTATGTGACCCCTAGAAATTTCTTGGTGTTCTGTGCAGGGTGCATCACCTGCATGTTTCCTGCAGCCTGCCTGCTCAGTGTGGTGGGGGCTCTTGCTCCAAACGCTGCAGGGGCACTGCAGGATGTGAAGGACAGCAGGGTCTGCCTGCTTTTGAGGCATTTCTGTGTTTGGTCTGTCTAGAAAGATCACCCAATGAATTTCAACTGTGTTTTAAATTAAAAAGGTCTGAGAAATGGCTGCTTTACTTTAGCAAAAAGAAATGGATAGAGGTTGGAATGTAGGCTAAATGTGATTAAGAAGCTTCTTCATATAACAGGAGTTATAGAGAGAGTTTGGGTACTGAGATGAATTTTTTTAAATTGAGTGCACTACTAGGTAGAAAAGCACAGTATTTGAGTTTATTGTAGTTTCAAGAGAAAATGAGATGTTTTTACTTCCTTTTCACTACCCACCATTTATTAAATGTATTTGTTGTATTGCACAAAATGGCCTTTTAATATACTGGTAGAGGATAAAATTTTTGAAAAGTGCTTATAACTGAAATAATTTGGAAAATTACATTTTAACTACAAAAATAGATGCATGGGTTTTGTAGTAGGAAATTTGTTATGATGTAATAGATGCCTGACAGAAATCTGTGGTAAATGCCAAACAGAAGAAAGTAAGCATAATTTGCCTGACCTGAAGTACAGAAGAATTTGCATAGTTAATGCAAAAATTAGGGAAGTGAAGAAAAATTTTAAAAAAACCCCTGAATTTGAAGTAAGTTGATACTACTTTCAGGCACATATTTAGAAATATTGGTAACCTCACTGAAGAGTAAACAAAAACATAAAGGAAAATAGAAATTTTTAGTGCTGTTATGTGAGACAGAGCAAATGGAGTCCAATTAGCTGCACTAAACGTGCACTACACTTGAAGTGGAAGTATTCCATCAAAAAAATGGAAACTTAGTAACAGCAGTGTCAAATAAGGAGTGGTACTACTCCCATAATGTAAATCTTGAAGTGAGAATTTGGAATGAAAGACACTTTCATTGTACAGTAATATTTTTGTACAGTAATATTTTTGATGCAGATATTCTCTTAAAAGAGCATCTTCACCTATTTTTAAAAAAGAATGTAGTTAATACCATTGGCTTGTACGTGGGACCAATACATTTATTAGTTTGATCATGACAACTGTCTTTCTCTCTAAATATACAAACTAGGACTAATTAAAAAGCAGAGATAAAAACCTAAAACCACATGAATTTATGACTGAATGCAAACATTCTGGAAAAAGCGGTTAATACAGTGCAAATGCATAATGGGAAATTTGTGATTGGCCTAAATGATTGTATTCCCATTAATGCCAAAGGTTACTTGATAAAGGTTTTTTCAGCATAACTTTGGGGATAGTTGTCTTATGTATCTAAAAATGGGTAAAGGCCTAAGGGATTTGGGCAAGTAGAGTGGGACGAGGAACCATAAAACTTTCTGCCACATCACACGTCAAGTACTGAATATATATATATACACGTAATGTGTGAAAAGCTGTGTATTTTCAGTTGGGAACTGTTGTGGCTGCTTAGCACAGTTTTCCCATAGTGGAAATGTAGTGGATTTGGGAAGGATGGGTAAGGATTTGGATGAATATAAGTAACAGTGGGAATTTGGAGAAAAAGAGAAAGAGGATCATGGAGGATCTGATGGTGGGTAGGTTGTCTGGTTGCCTGGCTCACTTTTGACTTGAAGAACTTTAGAAAACCATGAATTGTAAGTAAAAATTTGGAAATTCGGGATTTTTTTTTTGTTTTAGAAGACATTGAGTAGGAGCCTATGCACTTAGCAACTACAATTAGGAAAAATTGTAGCAAAAGTTGTTTTTAATGCTAAATATTTATTAAATAGAAGACTGCTTCCAGGGTAAGAGAGAAACTGTTTTCAGTCTAGCTGTTTAATTCTTTGTAATCGCTCTGAAACACTGAATGGATGCATGAATCGTATGTCTGTAGTTACCCTGACTGACCTACTAGTAGTTGGCTCTATTAATCTCTTGAAACTGCAGTCTGCAATGGGTTAATAAATGGACTGATTGCTTTCCTTGTCCGTGCTCACAGGCAGAAACAGTGAGAAGCCAGAACCTGAAGCTTGTTGTGGATATGTAGCTTTAGGACGAGACAACAGACTTACATCCCAGGAAAGCCCACTTGGGTAGTGAGAGGTGTTTGTTGAGTTAGGATTTTTTTTATTACCAGGAGAGTGGTCAAAACACTGAAACAAGGGCCCAAAGGAATTGTGGAGTCTTCATTCTCAGAAATTTTTACACTTTCGTTGTCAACACTAAGTGACTTTATCTCACTGGCCATTTGAATGAGGTGCTGGACCTCCAGAGATCATATTCTATAACCAAGTGCAAATGTCATCCTAGTGCTGCATACCCTGGCAGTGACATGCACCACTGCATCTCTCTCTAACTTCAGGCCATTTCATAAACAAGTCTGTTACAGAAGGTAATAGTGCTATTAGTGACAATCAGTGTCTCTTTATAAAAATTCCTAGTATTGGCAGGCAAGGTAGGCTATACCCCTGGTTAAAACTGCGATAACAGAAAGTGAAGGGAAGGCAAAGATTGGAGCATTGTAGCTATTAAAATATTAGACTTTTAAGTGCAGCACTGGATACAGTGTTTCATAAGGTGATATTTGCTTCTGTAATTTAAATTTGGGGTGGGTGTCTTATGGACTTTGAATATCAGACCAAAAATTTCCCCAGAGATTGGAAATAAAAGTAAATATTGATTTCTCTACAGTTAAGCCTTTAAAAAAATGCATAAAGTTAGTTCTGTTTTTATATAACTTTGCTATGAGGATAAGAAGAGATGATGTAATGCTCACAATAATAATCATTGTGATGGAACCTGGCCTTGAAGAAGACTTGGACTCTCTCCCTCAATCACTGATGTGTATGCCTTATTTGTGTTACTCATGTCTTAATGTTTTCAGTAAGTAATCTTTGCTAATTACTTCAGAGTGGGTGTGAGCACACAGTAATGGCATTAAGAAATAATATTTAATTGAAATGAATCACACGCATTGCTGAAAATAGGAAGAGAAGGACAAATTGGATTAATAAAGACACAAATGAACAATATCATACTCCACTTGGTAAAAAAGTACATGAAGGTTTGAGGAAATATAATCCGAAGCTCAGATAACCGTAAGGGAGGTAAAGTGTGAGAGGCTGAAAGTATTTCTGATCCTAATGGAAACAAAATACATTTTTGCTGTGTATTGTAATTTTACATTTAGACTAAAAATGTGTGCTCCTGCACAAATGACTAAATGGCAGAAGGATATATTTCTGGACAGCATAACAACAGTGTGAACACTCTTGTTTCCATGGTGCGCTTTTTAGGGTCCTGACTTCTCACTGATTTGTCTTCATCAAATGTCCTTGTGTTCTTAGTTTTGTTTTTCTCCTTTAAATTCTTTCTTACATATTGATAATTTTGTAGAGCTGAGCTGAACTTCTTATGTCTGTTATAGATGGATAGCCATGATACAGGCTGAAACTGGATTTGAGAATGGCAGGTGAGAATTTATTCAGGACTGTTGAGGCATGCAAGTTACAAGTCAGTGTAAGAAGTGCTGCTATGAGAAACGCAATAGTCTTTGTTTATTTAGAAACTCTTGGGAAAGCAGTGTGTTGGTTATATTGAACTAGTAAGCCAGAGTGACACGTTGATGTGGGGAGAGAAAGAGGAAGATATGTAGGTGGTATGTGAGATTATGAAGATATGTAGTAATTACTACTACACATCTTCATAATCTCACATACCACCTAAATAGTCAGCATCTCAAATTAATTAAACAGAAGTCCCCATTGATTTTAATGGACCCAGGTTGCTGCTCTGTCACAAAGCTTGCTTTCTCATTGTGATTTTTGTGGGTAGGGCATCTTCTGTGCCTAGTGACCAAGGACTAATGTGAAATTCCCAGAATGCCATTGAATGCATTAGTGCAGGTCAGAGAAGAGGCCTTCTTGCAAAGGATTTGCTTAGCTCTAAGGCCAGCTGTGGAAAAAAAATGAGGATAACATTTTCTGTGGTCCTCTCAAAAGGACCTTTAAAAATTCATGGAGGTTGTGATTCATGCTTCTGCACTTCTCTGCCCAAATAGCTGGGAGACTGAAGGTGTTCTCAGTGGTACTACCCATCCCTTAGACTAGGCAGCTTTGGGAAAAAAAAAAATCACATGTGACCTTGATTATTGCTACATTCCCTCTTTCTCAAGCAAATGTGTTCTGAGCATTATTTTGGGGCAAGTGCTCTTCAGAGCTTTCAGAAATGTCCAGTGAAAATGCCTGCTTTGGTAGTTAGGGTGGTATGTCTGCAACTTGTAGAAAAACAAATTTCAGTACCCAAATTATTTTTGAAAAAAGATGATGCTTGGTGACCAATGGATATCTGCCTTGAAGATTTCTTTCTTTTTATACCCCTATGGCCACCCCCCCACTTTGTGGGCTTTTTTGGTCTTGGCAGTCCAAAGAAAATTTATTTTCTGTCTCACTCTTAGAAACAATTTCTGTGCAGCTTGGATGAGATTCTGGCATTTTTTGCAGTAAAGAGCTAAATGCTTTAGGACAGATGGTTAAAAAAAAAGAAGTCATGAGGCTAAAAGGTGTTAGTTTCCTTTGTCAGATTAGTGAGGTTAAGAATGTCAAGTATTAATTGTGCTGTATTATTGAAGAGATGCTCCTTCACTCTGAAGAGATTAGCCAGCTCTGTGGATCTCTCCAGTGTTTGAAAGTCTTTATTTTCACCCTTTAAACTTTATTTGTACCTCTTGAAGAAGAAAATATGAAGTGCAGTACAGACCAAAAAAGAGCTTTTGTTTCTAGGAGGCTAATTATGTGGGTATCCTCCTGACACAGTATCATTCAGCATGATCTTCATGTTTGGCCTATGAAGATAATAGTAGCCCTGCTAATTTGTAATTTATCTCCTTAACCCTCAGGAGCACAGCAGGATTGCTCAGAAAAGTCACATATGAAATTTCTTGTAAGGCATAATCTCCAAAAATGAAGCTTAGTTCTTCACTTTTATGTTGCAACAAAGAACATAATCTTAATTGTCAAGCTCTGTGGTCTTCTGTCATCTGCATGCCTATTATTTATGTATGACATCAGGAAGTTTGTGAAATAAAAAAACTCACAAATTATATTATTGCTGTTTTGATCAGTTTGAATATGACCTGGTTTTGTACCTTAAACTTTGGAAGTCTTAAGCTGAATTAAAACTGCTCTAAGCAGCTGTATTGATAACACTTGGGACAGCTGTGATATTCACCTAATAAATTTTTTGCTGTTGCATGGAGCTGGACTAGGGACACTAATGGTGTGCCATGGTTCATAATATCAACAGTTTTAGACTTTTACTGAGAGCCAGGCTCTCCTTAGGAGGTTATGTGTTCATGGCCATTGTGAGCCTTACAGGAATGGCAAATGAACACTGCGTTCCATTCAGGGCTGAAGAAGGAAATTCCTCATTCCTGGCTGTACATTTTGCCTAGGTAAATGAGTCTGCAGTTGATGATGGGGCTTAACTTCAGCATGTACTAGCATTTTATAACAGTCATTGGACAAGAATAAGGCTTTCTAACAAGAAAAGCAATTAACTTTGCAGATTAATATCTTTTTCTAAATTGGAATTACATCATTATGGTTATAGAGCTGTAAAGGGCACTGCAATCTGTGTTTATTCCCACTATATAAATGTTGCCAAGTGGCTTATGAGACTACTTCAGAGTGAGGCGACAAATACTTAAGACTTGTCTGAACAAGATTGCTATTTGTCTGCTTGTTTTGGTAGAGCTGTTCCAAATTTTGCTAGGAAAATGTGTTAAAATTTTTTTAGAAACCATTTCAGTACTTCACAGCTTTAATTGCTGCTGCCGAGAAGTGGCTTAGAAATGAAGTACCTATTTCAGCACTAATAAATCCCGCTTACTTAAACATAAATAGTTAAAAGGAACTTAACTGTTAGATTGTTGCTATGTAAAAAACTTTCCTGCCTTGTCTCTAAGCTTTAAAACCTGTTGGGGGTAGTTGGTTTCAACACCTTTAGGAAAAACAGTTTTGGCTGTTCTTGCAGAGACTAAGATCTTTGGCTTACCAGCCAAATGTAAAGGAGTTTACGTACAGAGAGAGAGAGGCACAACTATTATGCATGTTTTGCTGCATAAATATAAGAGAATTTCAAAGAAATGGGGAAAATACAAAAATTAGGAGTAATCAGCTGGCTGGAAATCTGAGTAATGCCAAAATTCAAAGTGTAAATGACATAGTCTTAAGCTTGTATAAATCCAGCAATACAAAATCAGAATACAATAATTACAACAGAAATAACATAATAAACTCTTCAACATAGAGAACTGTGTTTGCCCATTTCTCTGGGGGACCTGTCCTGTCATTCATTCGTGCTCTCTGCTTGTGTAATGTGGACTGGCAGGTACAGCTGCCTGAGAGAGTGACCTTGGCTGTGCTTCTCTCATGGGTCTATTGAGGCATCAAATACTGCAGAGCATGCACTGGTATACTATTTTAATTTATTTTTTTTTAAAGAATTATATTGACATAGATGGAAACTAGGAGTGAGAGGGAGTACTGGCTCCAGAATTGTTATGAAAATCATTTGCTAAGCTGTGCCTGTACCTGGGACAGCTTTAAGAAGAGATGCCAGGGATATATATTATAGAAGAAGACCAGCTGCTTGTACCAGCCCTGGATTCTGCTCTGGATTATTCAGGATTTAAAAAAGTGATGTCAGACTCTGAGACAGCAAATATTTTCCTGCACAAAATGAATTTACTTAAAAACATACTGTTTGAGGTACTGTATCCAAAACTTTCTATTAAACCATAAAATATGTTTGTTCCTCCAGACAGTACATGGTTTCTTAATGCATCCATATTAATAAAGTTTTGTTCACTTGCAATTAAATCAACATAGCTTTGAAAGATCTACTGTAATACAACCTAACCACCTTTTGAAAGTACTATATAGTTTGATTTTATCATAATTATACCATGTTTGAAACCAGCAGTTGAAAGACTTGACTTTATACTAATTAAAGCCTTTGGCCTTTGTATTACAAATTCAAATATAACAGAAAAGTACAATAATTAGTACATTATTGGTTGTATAATTTAAAATTATGTAAATTGCACAGCTACTGAACTACTCTAAGTGGAATACATGGCCAATTTATTTTTAACTAGCAGAAAATAGTAGTTAATTATATGTAAGGGCATTTGAGATGCATAATCTGGAATATCACAAAACCTTGAGAACTCCTTTGCACTGGAAATTTCTGAATTTGAAAATAAAAGACAAATTGCTAAGTTTTCAATGGAAAATCTTTTGGTGCAGCTTAAGTCAGACAAACATCCCTGGACATCTCATGATGGTATATCACTGGCACAAGAATTCTGTTTTATTCTGCCCCATTCTTTTGTCTTGCAGGGGAGAATGGCAAAAATGGCTTTCCCAGCCTGGTGCAGGAGACTTGCCAGAGCAATGGGAATTCTTCATTGATCAACTTTGAACAGTTTCTAGTTTGTGCTGCTAGTACTTCAGCTCTCTTGAATCCCAAAGGTGATGGACATAGTGTTATCTGGTTGTCATACCTCCAGCATGGTAGGACTTAAATCTGGAGGATGATCTGAAACATGGATTTTGTGCAAAAGTCAGAAAGGCTTAAGATCCAGTTTTGTTGAAACATGTTGTGAAATATGCGAAGCCATAGCTTCGCATGTAGAAAATTTTTGGGCAAACAGAATCCACACAACTGGACAGTTGAGCTGTTGGCTGAGTGGGTCGGAGATCTAGGTTTTGAGGAAGAACTTTGTTTCTTGCACTGATGGAAAATTCCACTCTGGCTTCCTAAGGGTCTATCTGGCACACAAAAGAAAAAGCACATTTGAAGGAGAAAATTGTTGATGCAAGGTTTTAGATAAAATTGAACTTGCCCAAGATCATTGTAAATTCTTTGGGACATGGTCCCAAGACCGTCTTTCCCAGATACACTTAGTCTGGATTAAGGGTACCTACTAAGGATCAAAACTGTGGAGCTGCATAATGAAAAGCACTTATGTCATTAACTGCCAATTCAACTATTCAAAAATTTGAATGGGTAATTCTGTAATATGTAGCAGGACTTCTGGATTAGGTGTTGTCTGTATGCATCACTTGAACTTTACTGAGTCTGTATTTTCAGCTCTTGGACTAAAATAAAAATATTTCAACTTGCTCGCCAAAAAAGCAACTGCATGTCCTTACTGGATCAGGATCTGTGTAAATTTATAATGTCATCATACAAGTTTATGAATTCATTTTTCTAGAACTTGTGGTCTTAACCACAGTATACCCATCAGGGGATGTAGCTAAGAGCTCTTGTTGCAGAGTCCTGGGTCCGAGAAGAGGTGTGAGAACACGTCTCATAATGCTTTGTCCAAGGATAACTTAGCTCTGTGCGTCAACAGCCACGTTTGCCAGAAAAAACATACTGCTGAGTTTCTGATTACTTAACTATTTTGCTAAGTGATAGGAAAAATGTGTTTCATTTATTCTGTGGAAAAAGGAAAAGGTCTAGTCAGCTTAAAAGTTACAAGTAAATACCAAGGATGAAAAATAGATAATTGTCTTTAATACAGGATTTGTTAGTAAAACTATGTTAAAACTTTTTCTTTAAAGTAGTGGCTGGAGAACAGGTGAAGCTTTGAGTTTGACAAGTTCTTGGTTATCTATTATTCCTACTCTGTGTCCTTCATACTAAGTTGATTTTGCTTGTATAACTGGTATAATTATTCTTTGCAACAACTTTTTTACTGGTTATAAAGGAATGATTCAGTCTTACCTGTGAGGCTGACAGGTGTGGTTTGGAACAATAAGGAAAAATAAGAATATACTGGGGAATTAATAACTCACTTTCCTTTGTTCACTTGGCATATAAGAAGAGAATTAAATTACTTAATTTAAACTGCAATTTTTGTTATTTGCAGAGCTCCTGTGCTGCAGGACACTTCAAGCTGCTCTGACAAGCTTTAAATAGCTTGTTTTGGCATCCTTGATATCAGATAGAATTATATCTCCATTTTATTATCTGTTATGCTCTTTGCCTCTCAGTGTGAAAACAACATACATGTAATTGGAACCTTTTCCTCTGAAATTACATGAGGGTTGGTGAATTTTTTTCATCACTGCAGTGGTTAGGATTGTTCAGTTAGAGTTCTGTTGATATTTTTGTGATAAACCTTTGTTTTCAGGTAAGAATGCTTCAGTAATGCTTGCACTTCATTTAGATGTTATCAGAAATACTTTTTTAGACTTGTGGAAATGTGTTGAACTTCAAAGACTTTTAAGACTTTTCAGTTGTAATTCTAAGTACTTTTAGCTTTAATTTAGCTGTTAATATTCAGTTATGCCTGATCTTGAAGACCTTGGGTAGTTCAGAGTTTGTGATTTCCTCCTGTGCTATATAAACAGCTATGTTATGTGTTAGCTTATGACTTCTCTGTATAGGATCTGCTTTCCAAAATAAACAAAATAAATGATAGATTTCTAGATAGTGACAGGATCATATAATTTTTAGTATTAGTCTCTTTTTCGGTGTTCTGGAGGGAAATTTTGCTGAGTTTTGGGGCAAACATGAAAGATTTTATTCAAGCACTTGCTTGAGAAACAATATTGTGTGGGTTGTGGCAAGATTGCTCAGGCCCAGTATTGGAACTGATACTGCTCACTATATTCACTGGCAACCTTAAAGAGTCAAAGTCCATTGCTACTCCACTTCCAGGCCTTCTGCTTTTTAGCCCAGCTCCTCACAGTCAGTGCTGGCTACACCACACTAATTCCTCTTTTCTATATTTTAGCTGATCTCATGTGGCACTATATCAGATGTGTTTCTAAAGTACAGATAGGTTGGATATACAATTTTCTCTTTGAAAAGTTTGTGGCAGTTAAAGGTTTGTTATTACCAAATCCTGCTGCCTCTTTCTTGATTGTCACCTGGGTTATTTTTTCTGATGTTCTGTCAGGTAAGGTCAACTCCAACCCTGCAGTTACTTTCTTGTTTTGTTTGAGATAATTTCCAGTGGCAGAACCCCTCTGAGCAAGGGGAGGGTATTTTTACCCTATTTTTCCATTGCTGAGAGTCTCTTATGCAGCTTAAGGCTCTTTTACGTAGTAACAAAAGCCCCTGACCTTGTCCTGTGCCATTACATTATGACAGAGTTGATTGTTTTTTGCAAAACCCATTTTGATGTGATGGGTAAGAGGCTGCCCCAAGGGAGCCATCACTCTCTTTTTTTATTTCTGTTTCTGTAATTCAGAAGGATATTGATTCTAAATATATCCACCTACTATCTCAGAAAGTTCTACTAGTTTATCTCTGTGTGCAGAGGAAGGAGGCTAATAAGTTTTAGTATTTCTACTCTGTTGGAGGGGTACATGTGAAACCTACCTGCTGCATGTGCAAGATTAAATTTCTGGTTTACCTATGGCCATGAGAAATGGAGTCCTTGGGGCAGAGACTTTGTTATTGCCATACCTGTGTTGTCATCTCAGTTGCACTGTGTTCTTTGAGACTTGGGTAATACTTGAAAGCTGTAATGCATTGTCTTTTATCTTGTTAAATGCAGTAAT
Source organism: Pyrgilauda ruficollis (assembly GCF_017590135.1). Taxonomy (NCBI): domain Eukaryota; kingdom Metazoa; phylum Chordata; class Aves; order Passeriformes; family Passeridae; genus Pyrgilauda; species Pyrgilauda ruficollis. The sequence continues at coordinate 15,072,403 of NW_024525489.1, forward strand.
TTTCTGGCAAGCATCGTGTCTGAAAATGTTGTTCCAAAGTTTACTACTTTTTATACAAAAAAGAATTAACAGTTCAGTTCTGTGACAGATTGGTCACAACAAGATCTTTGTTCTTGTACACTTGCTGGGAAGAGAGTTCTGAGGTATTTGCTAGGCTCAGCTTAGCAAGGGAGACAGGAGCCTTCATCCTTCTTTGTCTGTTGGCACAATGGAGAGGAGGCAGTGAAAAGCATGAAGGCCCTCTAGGGTCTGGGTAATGGCTAATTGCAACCTGTTTGGAAGACAAGTTGACAGGCTGCCTGTTCTTCCCCTTTGGCCAGTAGAGTGAGGTGTATGTGAATGCGATTTTATGCGCTGTAATCTCGCTGGTGCAAGCCTTCTGTCAGTGCTCTGGGATGCTTTTACTGCTGGAGGCATACTGGCTTCATGGAAGCTGTATGGCTGAGTGCTTCTCCCCATGGAGGGGCCTCTGGCAGAAATAGCTTGGCTGCTTGTAGTATGAACTATTGTTTTTTATCATCTTGGCATGATTATCCTTCAGCTGTTGCTGTGGATCTCTTTTTCTGTGTGAGGTTAGTGTCATAGTGGGGAGAAAAGGGGGTGCATATAGGGCTAATTTGTGTCTTTATTTGCCTTGGGATGGTGTTTAGGTGTGAGATTTGACCTCAGGATCTACATCTTCTACTACTTCTCTGAATCATCCCAAAGTGTGATTGATCTCAAATTATTTGGGACGATACTGGTGGCATGTGGTTCTGCTAAACAGTGTTATTGGATAACTTATTTGTGCTATCATTTTAAATACCAGCATAGCTTTGGGGCTGCAATTAATTAAGATAATTTGCCAACTTTTTGTAGGGATTTAGAGATTAGCAGTTTTTAGTGGTTTTCCAGTGCCTTGCTCAGCATAAACTCTCAAGGTGTTTTAATTAGTACACAGAAAAGAGCATTCAGAGCCAGGTCAGTCCATAAAGGATCAATTTTTAACGGCTGTGATTTAAATGTGACTCTGGTTATTTAGCCTTCAGAAACTTGGCAAATATTTTCTATTAATTAAAAGTCCCAGAATTTTACAACAAAGCATCTGGCACTTGGTTGTAGAATTCCTTTCTTTGTGTTATGTCAGATTGTTTTCAGTAAGGTTGGTGTGTGTGCATGTGACACACGACTGACAGGAGTCAATGTAATAGTGTAGGTGTTAAAATAATTTATTCTTTCCTAGCTGTCAGGTGTCTCTCTAAATCATTAGTCTTCATTATTTGAATTGGAAAAGCAATACTGTAATATATCAGGACCATTGGAAATATCCACTGAATGGGATTTTCTGGGTTTCAGAACAGTCTTCCTTCTGTCTGATGGATTTGCCTCTGAGCAGACTAGAAGTTTCCTAACATATAATGCCCCCAACCTGGTAGGACATCAGTTTAGATTTTACCTGCAAATCTTTACCTGATCCGCTCGTGTTTTCATTCTAGTTATTTTCTGTGCAATAAAAGCCATTGCAATACCTCTTGCATGCTTACTCACTCTTATTATTATCATTGTTTTCATACCCTAGAAGAAATATAAATACTTTTTTTTCCAAATCCATGCTTGTTCAAATTTTACAGGTGAATGTGTGATACTCGTCTTTTCCTTCCTCTTCTCCTCCCAACTTGCAAAACTTCAGAGATCTTAATCAATTTTGAATTAATGAAAGTCATCTTGAAAAACTGATTGCTATGGCCAGTTCTGGAAGTAATCAGGAGTAAATTTCATCAAGAGCAGTTGATTCAACATTTAATCTAATCTCTACAATATAATCTTATTACATATGAATTATGTAACTCAAATGAAAAACGTTGCAGTCAGAGCAGTTAATTCTGAATGAAAATTTGGGTTTTTACGAGGATCCCAGCTCCAAGCTGGTTTGCACAGAAAAGGGACAATTTTAAATTAATAAATGAAGAAGCAGTGGATTGTGGAGAGATGTCCAATAATCCTTTGGAAATAAATGTAAAGTGCATGTTCCTTAAAATACTTATTAATGATCTAAGAAGTCAAGTAAACAATGTGTTAGTTAAATATGTAGATGATGCTAATTGCAGAAGCCTTTGAAAATGCATGAGCTAATATGGGAAAGACTCTTAGGTACCAACAGAGCTTTGAAAAATGGGTAAGAAACAAAATAACAAACATTTTTCCAGATTTACTTTGGAAAAATGAGTATAGGTAACATATTTTAAAATAACTGTGAATTTAATTTTTTTATATGATAAAAATAATTGGCGTACCTGTGCATATGTTCTTATCTTCCCGAGCTAATGGTGCTTCCTTGGTGCTGGAGAACATAAAGATTTTGGTGCTTTAGTTTCAAAGCATTAACAATGATCACAAATCTGTAGTAGCTTAGAACAAGGGTTTACCATGTTAATTCCAACTGAAGACAAAATCCTTAAAAGAATTTAGTGTTTTAAATTTCTTAGACTTAGGATTAGACACTGAAATGTGAAGACCTTAGCTTGTCATCATCAACTTTGGAGAGTTTCAAGCTGAAAGTTTTTAATTTTTTTTTTTAATTTTTCATTTATTTTATTGTTGGTATTTTTCTATTTTTTAAGTGAATCCTACAAACTCTTTACTAAGTCTCTCTTGACCTTGGGAAAGGGATTCATCTTTCTGAAAAAAATTTTTCCTTGTGATATTTCTTTCATGTTACCTTAGCCAGAACTTAGTACAGTCTGTCAACAGACCAATAAGCTCATGTCCTACATTGTTGTAGTAGTGATGTCATGTTTTGCAATTTTAAGCTGTTTGTCAATCAATGTAGAATTTTTTGAAGATTTTTGGAAGATGAGTGAAATATGTAGGTATTGACATCCTACATGGTAATTTAGGACTGTTAATAAACACTAGCTGATATCTTAGTGAATCTAGAAGAAACAATAACATACTAGAAGCTTCATGTTTGTTCTTAGTGGAAATAAGACAGAAGTAAGAAGCTAGAATAAATTGTGCCTTTTTTAATTACAGTATTTAGTATCCTAAGGGATGCAAGTAGCAGATATGTCAGATTGTGTATGTAACAGTCTAAACTAATCACCCCTTTTAAGATGAAGCTGAGAGTAAATAGCTCAAATAACAATACTTTGAAAGACCAAAAGAGAAATGTTGGGTTTGTAATGACTTTTATTCAACCACTTATTAAAACTGAATAAACATGTGATAAAGTTCCTTGAAAGTCTCCAAGCTTGCATAACCCCCCTGAAATCTAATGCAGATTGATCTATCAGTTTGTGGTCACTGTGCATTGTGAACTGTGGGAAGACACACAAATAGGGGTACAGTGAAAGTTTGGTTAGCCTGAAATCTGGAATTCCCTGAACTCTCTGGGTTTGATCACGTAGACTTCTTGTTTGTCAGTAATTAGTTTTCTCTTTTTCACATGGGAGGAAGAAACAGTGAAGGAAATCTTCAAAGACAGTTTCTGGTACTTCTTGGGATGCTGGCATGCTAGAAAAAAAATTTAGAGGGTACCTGACATTCTTTAGACTTAAGACAGTTTGATTAAGCACTTCTTGAATTTTGCCACTCGTATTTGAAACTGTTTTGAAATTTTCCTTGTACCACAGACTAATATTTGATCTACCTAGAAATCTCAAGTATTTGTCCCATTTGAAAACAGGCTCAGGGTTTCTGGACTGACATCCTGGCCTTTGCTGCTCCAGTGTATGGAGTGCAATAATGGAGGGTAGTAGAGGCGTTACAGCATCTGCATAAAGGTATTTTATTCCTGTGATGATTCCTTTGGTCTGCCCTGGACTACATGGCTCAATTATCATTTCTCTGTGATGGCACTGCCACTTGTCTAAAAAGCTGGAGTAGAATGTAAGATCTTAGGGTTCAAAAGGTAATCACTAACTCACCTTTTCTGGCTTTTGTGTGGCCAGCAGCCTGGATTTGTCCTTAGAAGAAGTGAAAAAGAATGTTCTAACTTAAGGAGAAGGATGCTTGCTTGAGCTGGGTCTGAATTTGTCCCAGTTCTTCTATATGGGAGAGTTGTTACAGTGCTGAAATGCAAAAGGCATTGACTAGTTTAAATTTAGCCAAGCCAATAATCTGGGAAAAAATATTGATCTCTCCTTTTTGTTCCTTGAAAGATTTTTAGTAGTTTATATTTCTTCCATCTTTGTCATACTTTCCTTTTCTATTCCTTCTTATTCTATTAGCTTTGTGACTAAACGAAAGTACTTTTAGAGGTTAAAAAAAATTATTCAAATGGTCCTTGTGTCAGTAAAATGCTGGCAATAGTGTTTCTGATTAGACTTTTGCTTTATTAGCTAATTCTTTAGTCCACAGCAATCATCTCTTGGTTGCTAACTAGTTGCTAAGAAGAATAGAATGCCTTCAGAGAGCATTCTGGGAAATGGTCCAGCTCCTTGCTTGCCTATTTTAATCTCAAGTTTCCTGTTAGAATTATGCTGTGTTATAGTGTAACAAGTCAGACACAAAAATCCCCACTTTGTTGGTTGGAAGACAACTGAACACATGTGTTCTCTGCAGAATAATATCAAATAATATGCTCAGTGCTTTGTACCTCACTTGTGCTTCATTATGTGTTCGTGTGGATTTCTGTTTTGCTCACTAAAAGAAAGCAGGATAATAGTGTTTGCTCTGCTGGATGTTGGATGATGATGATGATTAATTTGTTAATCAGGCTACTGGATTTGATATAGGGGAGTTTGATGAGTCTCTTATAGGCTAAACAAAGAAAATGAAAATTTCAAAGGTATTGATCTGGTATATTTTTATTACAGCATAGCATAAGTTGACTAGATACTGGATAAAATAATGTTTTGACTAACTTGTTTTAAGAGAAGTGAGAATAACAACTCTGATTAAGCAAGAGGGACCAGAGACCAAAATGCATTTTGTTTTAATGCATCTGGCCCTACTACAAGACACATGTGGCACTAGCTATAGCCCATTAGCTCAGGTAAAATATGATGTTGTATAGCCTGGCCTGGGCTGTGCCTGGCTGCCTATTTGTGTCTAAATTGGGATGGGAAGAAAACCAGACCTATTCCCTCCCAGTACAACTGGCACAACCAGGCTTTATAATGAACTGCAGATGTAATATTTTGTTGATTTCAGGATTGCAAAGGCTGTCCAAGAGTAGGGGGCAAGATCAGATGGTAGAAAGCAATAGGGCTGATCTAGTTAGGAGAAAGGAAAGAAACAATCAAGCACTTTGGGGTAAGGCTTTGCTCATTTATCATGATGCTCTTCTGATTGATTTTGTACATAAAAACTCTTCTTGGTGTTACTACCTTGCTTTGGAAATTGATGAATCTGAGGAAAAACTGAAAACATGGAGCAGTCAAGCACCTTTCTAGAATGAGGGTGAATCAGTAGGACTTGCTCTCTCAGAATCCATGATCTTCCCAATCCAGCCATGAAGATGTCTACTGGAGCAGAAACTGCTGAACTAACAGAGTTTATGCTCAAGTGTTCACTCAATTGTTCGGAAGAGGAGACTGTAATTTTTTTCATATTTTTTGTGACACCTGGACTTAAAGTAATGTTTATTGTACTTCTGCTTGGTTCCAGACTTGGAGCCTATGCTTTGATGACACCTCTGAAGTGCTCTGATTCTACACAACTGCAGATGTTTTTGAGAAATTATGTCATATCCCCTTTTCATGCTTTTAAGAAGGAGTTGCATCAATAAGGCTTTGTCTGTGTGCTAGGCTTTAGAATGTGAATCCATATGGTTATTGTATGAAAGCATACATACTGCCATCATGTTTTAAACTAATTTTCCTCAACAATCTCTTCTTCACACATGTAGTTTTGTCAAGTTTATTATTCTGCATATTGCACAATTTCTCAAGTTCTCCTGCCATCAAAAATTCTCTAGAAATACGTGAAGGTAAAGCATTTACTTTGAGCTCAGAATTTTATCTTCTGTTTTAAAATCACTTTTATTCCTGTGAGAACTTTCCCAACTTGCTTTATTTTGATCTACTAGTGAAGTAAAAATGCCATAATAATGGCTTTAACATGTGCTATATAAGATAAAACAATACTAGAAGCTTAGAAATACAATGTGCTGGTCACATCTTGTTTTTGTCTGGAGACTCTGTCAGCAAAAAAATTTCTTGTGTTTTCTGAACTCTAACTATTTTTTTCCACTGACTTTGTTCAATGTAGGCTAGATAGTGGAACTGAAGTTGTCCCAGCCCTGTGCCAATAGTGATGTCAATTCTCATTGGTAGTTACTTTGCACTTCTTACACCTTAGACAATCATGGTGCTCTAATCCATATTGCCTTGCTCTCCAGACACTGCACTGCCTTAGTTTCATCAGGCCTGTGGAGGATTTGGAATTTCAGTGTAGGATGACAAGCAGCAGCTAAAGGCTGACAAGGAGAGAAAAGCTTCAAAAGAAATGCTGGAGCTTTAGCAGGCTTGCTATTGGTAATGAGCATGCGTAACAAAAGGAAACCTGAAAAAAAAATGCATTTTAAAATAGATACATGTAAACTGGATAAACAGTGAAATTCTTATACTTCTTGAGTTCTAGATGATCTCTCTTGCAAGAATTTTTTTCTGTTTTGGAAAGTCAGTGGTAGTACTGAGACTTTATCAGCATGTTAAGGGAAAATATAGCAAAAATCGCAAGACACTACATCCATTGTTCCTGAGAAACTACTGATTTGGAGAGCAAGTTATACTTCTGGATGAACTCCATGAGTTTCTATTTATTAATTCTGATGATAACACATTAAATGTTCATTTGGCAAGACTATAAATAGGGAGCTGGGTTGGGTTTTGCCTTGTTTCTTTCTATAGAGGATAGATTTATTGCTAATAACTATCACTGAGGGAGGTGAATTATGTCTTTTTTTCAATAGTCACTCAGCAATGCAACTGCTCATTAATAGCTCAGTGATTCAGTGCTTTCAGAAATTACTAACAATTCTGCATGCCTCAATCTCTGACTACCCAATTTGAGAGGCCATATTAAGGCCTGTGTAGGGGGTAGCTTGTGGTTTTGTTTTTGTTTGTGATGTTTTTGTGCTGATGTTTTTTTCCTTTTTGTTTTTTTTTTTTTTTTCCTTCCCCCACCAAAGAAATTCTTACTATAAGCCTTCTAGAAATCTGGATGTAGAAAACTGTATCTAGAATTCAAGGGAATCTATTTCCTTCAGTGCTGCAGAGGGAATGGGAGGTAGTTCTTAAATGTATTGATGACTTTTTCATGCTCCAAAATGATAGAGAAGGATACTTGATTCTTCAACTTTACAATAACTTCCATGAAATATTTAATGCTTGTCTGATGATTTATTCTTCTTTGCATAATGCAATCTAAAAGAGTGGTTTCGTTAATTATTTACATTGTGCTGCTGATGTTATTTCTCTCCAAGTGCTTTCCAGCAGGAGCTGTTTCTGCTTATTACCAGGAGAGACTTTAAGCAAGCAGATCTTGTCAAGAAAGCAGAATTATAACTTGTCTTATTTGTATCTGTGTGCTTTGTAATGTGTGTGCAGGGTAGAAAATACCAGTAGGGTTGAAGCAAAACCAGAGGAATTTAGGAGACCTGTGCTCAGAAATGAGAATAAACCCTGGGCCTTCCTGGGGTTGTGAGTATATATCTCAGGGCTCCTGATGGCTGTGTTGGCAGGACACAACAGTGTCCTGTGTTTTCAGGAACCCGAAAAGGGCAGTTCAGAGAGGTTTTTGAAGTATCATCCGTGTAGAGTGAAGAGCAGTGGAGACTCTCTGTGAGGGTGATGATCCAGCATCACTGCAGGGCTCCAAACAGCTTGCAAAGTGGTGATGGGTAACTTTTTTACTCCTGTAATCTTGCCTTAATAGGGTGTAAGTCTGACAGCCAGCATGGACTTGGCAGCAGTGGCGAAGGAAGGAGGATAGCTGCCAGGTCTTCCTAAGCATGCGTGGAAAGGTCTTCCAAGTATTTAGGTCTCATGGCTTCTGCTTTTGGTGATCTCCCTGGCTGCCTGAGGGCTGCACAAGTAAATACAGGAAAAGGAGAGCTGCCAATGCTGATGTCCCATCAAAAGCTCTGCTTGCTGACTCTTTTTCGACTAGAAGGTGAGGTAGGAGAGTGAAACAGCCGTTCTGCCTCCTGCAGAAGCTGAGAGGTTTCTCTCTGTGACAGCTGGATAACTGTGCTACTCTTGTAGTGCAGAGGGGAGCAGTTCCTCCAACTTGGTAGGAGAGGAGCAGTCTGACATTTACTTTTTTCTCTTCATTGATCTTTCTCCTTAAAGGGAAAGAATGATTCTCAGCAAGGTCAAAGGACATTCAAGACTCATTTTCTTAAAGGTTTCATTGCTTAACTTCTCAGATAACACTGCCTGGGATAGCCAGGTGTTAGGCAACCAGTGATAAGCATTATACTGACAACCTGAAAATTTTATTTAAGGAGATAAATCACAGGGAAAAGATCCTTGTAAATCTTCAACAGTATGGGCTGTTGAAGACACAAGTGAGTTTTTTTTTAGCTTTTTCAGGGACTGTGATTCAATACTACACAACTTTAGATTTTTCACTGCAGTGTATGCTACTAGGAAATGGTGGAACTCCCATCTTCTCTTTTGGTAGGAGAAGAGGAAATTAAGACCCTGTGCACAGTGGAGGACTCTTTCTGGGTTGCAGAGATGTGCTGTGCAAGCTAGAATCTAGCTTAGGGCATGCCCTGAGAAGAAAAACGCAGATTATTTTGTCAAATACAGTGGTAAAAATTAGCAAAAATCTCAGTCAATTGATTTGCATTGACATGAGAAAAGAACAAAGGTAAGCTGGTGAAGCTGGTTAAGCAGTTTAACTAGTGACTTGATTCTCATTTTCTTCCTGACAGGTCCTTACAGGTCTTAAGTACAGATGCTCAGAGCTGTAGCTGTATCTTGAGAGAAGATATACTCCACTTTGTGAGGTACAACTACTCCAAGAATAAAAATTATGCAGTGGTTTATAGGAGATAAGGTATATCTGGATATCTGCCCCTGTTAGTTCAATGGCACTTGAATCCCTGTACATGTTTCTTGGCTTAGTCCAACAGTCACAATAATCCTGCTGGCTTTCAGCACAGCAGACCATGCATTCACCCATGACTGAGAGGAGTGCTCTTGGTTAACTTTGTTTTGTAATAAAGCAGAAACAAAATATAGCTGTAATTTTTTTAAGCTTTGCTAAGTGTGAGTAAATTGTTAGGGTTTGAATTGCACTGCAGATAGAGCTGGGAAACTTTCAGCCATGTAGCCCTCACGGGGAGTGTTCTGGAGAAGAATCCTTCCCAGGAGCATCTTGGAGGCTCCATCCATTGCCCACATGGATCTTCAGATACATTCATAGGGATTTCTGTGTTAAACCAGTTGCCCCTGGCTTAGTCATATCAGAGATATACCACATATCTGAGAATCTCACATTAGACTTGCCTAAATAAACAAATGTGCAGTACAGTGAGAGGTAGAAAAAACCACTGTATTGCTTTTTTCAAAGGCTTTGGCATAAGCTGAAGCATTTCTTTATTCTTTCTAAGAGAATCCAGACGTTGCTTGAGGTCTCTTGTGAGTTCTCCATACAAGGCTCTTGTGAAATTTCTTTGTGTTCAGAAATATACAAGCTTTCAAATTTTGTAAATCCACAGCACCCTTTCAGACCTCCATGTGATGAAAAAAGCTGACAGTAGACTGACTTTTATCTTGTGGTCGTTGCATATAAAGCAACATAAATCCTTAAATAGCTTGGAAGACAGAGGAAAAATAGTTATTGTACGTCAGTGAACATTGCACTGATCAGTGCCTATGCATGTCAAGAGCAGTTGTATAACAGAGAAGCAATGCTGACAAACAACCTGCCTATAACTGCTTGCTACTTGTATACAGGTACTCTCTTCCCATCAGAAGCTTAGTTGGCAGTGGTAGGCGACTTGCTGTTTAAAGAGCTGTCACAGGTACCATCTGCAGGAGTGCATTTTTGCATTTACTGGTACATCTTACAGAGCTGCTTCTTAATAAGTACAAACTCATCCTATTGCAGTGTTAACTACTGAAGATCATGGAACTCGCTATAGTATTGCTGCAGCACACAAAAATCTTGAAGCCTTGCATAAGAAGAAACTAAGCAAGAACATGAGGGTGTATGAAGTCCCAGGAGGAAAAAATGAAATACATTGAACTATGATTTCAAGTTATCTGGATCTTCTAAGATTATTTCCATTACTTAATTTCCTCCTCTCTTCATTAGATATTGTTTCCTTATCTGGTGTTCTCTCAATTATTAAAACCCAATTACTGTTTGTTTGGTTTTTAAAATTAATTATTTAAAATTCAGAATGAATCGAAGAGATATTGAATAACTGTGTCCATCACAAGTTTTTTTTTTGGTTTTTTTTGTATCTTATTAAAATCCCCATTAGTTTCTTGTATAACTGCTAGCCATCTCATTTCTTTCAGAGGAATTCATTTCAAGAGCTGTGCATTTGTATATGAGATAGAGAAAATCTGTTCCTACAGTTCTATGTGCTGTGAGCACCATTAGACTTCCCCTTTGGTTTAGGAAACTTTGGTGATATTTTATTCTGAGTGGATGCCCAGGTCACAGTGACATTCAGAAATGGGCCTGATTTGCATTAGAATATTTAATTTGCAGTGCTGTATCATTATAGTTTTCTGTGCCCAAGAGAAAGGAATTTCAGCTTCAGCAGAGCTCTTTTCTTGTGTGTCTTCATTAATTATTTTGCTGCAAGAGTTAATGTGGGCACACTGCTATCCTCTGACTCAGGATATGGGGGTGCTTCCTGGGGTGTAGTGTGTTGGTGACACTTGGATTTTTTGCCTTGGGACTCCATGAGAAATAAAATTATAAATTTCTTCTGAAAGTATTCAAAATCTCCTATCCTTATTATCTTCTCTTTCCTGGTTAATGGTGGACCACTTTCAAAGTGTGTTTTGGTTCCCAGTGTTTCTCTAATGCTTACCTGTGGGCCTGTCATTACACCATGCAGAGAATAGGGATGTTCCCTATGTCTCCAGAGGGATGCCAAGTTCTGTGTCTAAAAACCTAAATTTCTTTCAAAACAAAACAGGAATTAGTCTTCCCCAGGAATGCAGTATGACAGGAAGGTGAGGTCAGGTCCCAGCCGTGGTGGCAGAGGTGGCTCCAGGACTCTGACACGAGCTCAAGAACATGTGAGCACATCCTGCTTCTGGCTGAGGAGCACCATCTGTGGAGCAAATTCCTGGGTCTGGAGGCAGGGCTGGAACATGTTCTGTAACACATTCCAGCTTTCTCACTGTTACTGCTGGCACTAAATTTGTTTGCCCCAGTGGGAGGTAGCCAGGCTGCACATGCTATAGGAGGGAAAGAGGTAGTGGGAAAGGCCCCTGTTTGTGTGGGCACTAAAAATGAGAGGCTTGTAGAATGAGGCTTGTTGAACCCACTTTACATCAGGGATATGAGGGAATAAGTGAACTTTGCTTTAGGAAAGGCTGTTCCCTCATCCTCTGCACAGGACCTGCTACTGTCCCGTATGCCTTCTGGTGGCAAGGAGTAGGACTTCCAAAAATTTCAGGAGGAGAAGTTGGCATCTCTCTGGAGACACCAGGAACCTTCTGTGTTCTCCATGTTGTAGTCCCAGCTCAGCAAGTGAGCTTTACAGAAGCACTGGAAACCAGGAGGCCCTTTAAAATTGGTCCGCCATTAAACAGGAAAGCGGTGATGATAATATGGATCAGAAGAACCTGTCATTACCAAAGCAACTGACTTGAGGAACATGCCATAGATGGTTAAGAATCTCAGGAATCCTAAAGCTTGCTTTTTCGGATTCAAGTCTAGGATCTTGTCTCTAAGAATATGCATTCTCAATATTTTTCTTGATTGTGTCTGCAAGAGCTTTTGATTTATTTGGCTGATCTCTCAAGGTTGCCTAATTCCTCAGTTCAAAAAGGCTCATTTACCTTGATGCCACCATGCTGATATAATATTATCAGAGCAGTAGGTGTTGACAGTCAGCTGTTGCTTTCATTACTAACTCACTTAGTTGGTTTCCCATTGCTAAAACTTCCCCTTTGTAATGTGTTACATTAGTTTTTCTTACAAGTTAAAGGTTGTAATGATTGACATAGGCTGGAGTGGAAGGTGATGGTCTGCAAGAACTCACAAGCATATGGGTAGCTGTTGGGGAAATGTTTAAAAACTGTGAATTGTTCAATGATTGACCTTAAACATTTATTGTTTTGCCTTTTATTTTTTTTAAAATTACTTAAACTTCTTAACCTAGGCATGAAAGCAAAGCTAAGAGAAATCACATTTGCTTGAGGGGACCACTGACAGTATAGATTGCTTTAAAATTGCTTTTCAGTCAAGTATTATTAAAGGCAAAGCCTAGCATAAAGAATTTGAAATTAAGGACATTTAACAGCAGGAGCATAGCAAAGAGTCAGGGGGAAAAAGGCATTTATAATATAAATGATGATGGGCAGAGTACTTTGCATGTAGACAGTGCCACTAATTAACAACTGTGAGGTGGCCCAGGATGGGGACTGAGCTCAGAGGAAGACACAAGTCCAGATGGCTCTGTGCTCCAGAACTGTAGGGCAGAAGACTCTGTTACAAGGTTGCTGCAAGGTGAGAACAGGGAATACAGGGTCTATTTATTTATTTTTTATTTTTTTCCTAAGAGCAAATGCTCTAAGAGAAGCTGCATGGGGTGGTAATGACCTGCTGCACAGATAGACCTAGATTTAGAGCTAAGCATACCTTCTGTTTTGCTCTCAAGGTTTTGCGATGTGACGGTCCCCTGGGAGATATTTAACAGCTTGGAAAAGTGAAAGCTGTTATATGGAAGCAAATGTGAAAGCAAATATTTTGTTTACCTCATGTGCTAGGTATTTAGCTGAACAGTTTCTAGTCTAGGGGATGATATTGCTAATCCCTCTGTGGAATGCAGAGGAACATGTTGCCACTGCAGGGTGTCAGCTCAGGAGGCTGGGGAGAGCTTGGGAATAGAGGGTGATACAGAGGCCAAGGTTCCCCCTCGCCTTCTGTGGGTGTGGGAGCTGTGTCTCCTGGAGCAGTGTGCTGCATCTGTTCTTTACTTCACCTTTGCAAAGCCTGTTCATATTATTTTAGTATGTTTTATGTATGCACTGTTCATCTCTCTGGGCCTAATGTATCTCACTACTTTGCTTTCAAGCACTGCATTTTTTAGGTAAGTAATCCCGTATGTTTTGGCAGCATTATCACTTTCAGAAGTATCTGACATTACAAGGAATACCTGAAGAATGAAGCCATAGGGTAGGATAACTAGGATGACACACATCATATACACAGTGAAATGCTGAGATTGTAGAAGTCTAATTATTCATGACATATATCAAAATTGACATAAGGCTGGAAGATTTTGAGAAGAGGTGAAGCATTACTGATTAGTGTGTGCTGGAATCAAGTTTCAGTATCAAAATACTTCTTGAAACAATGTCTGATTTGGATGCAAAATATGAACCAACCAGAAACAAAACCCACAGAATATATCCTGTTGTTATTGCCACTTGACATGGTTCACAGGTAGACGTTTCAGCCCTTAGATTGATTGTAGGAGAGTATCTGTTAAAGGTTTTCTCCTATCTAAAATTTAATTTGAGCCCCCAAATGTGAAGTATGTCTTCTCAGGCCATATTGAATTTCAGATTAAATCTCGGTCTCAGCATACTTTTTGTGTTTCTGTAATAAGATGTGTGTTCCAGACTAGAGCCTGGAGATATATTTTTTTTTCTTCAAGTTTAAGATCTATATTTGCTATTCAGCTTCAGTCTGCTGAGAGATGAAGCTTGCACTGCAAATTCAGGCCTGGGCTGCCAGCTGGGACAAAGTTTCAGCAATATCTCTATATGTATTACATGAGAATAATTCATAGTACATAGTATGAGACAACTGCTCTTGCCTACAATTAGAAAAATGCTTGAGAACAGTTTTTGTTCTTGTTATATAAATATTTGTTATTTGAAATGAGTCCACCATGTTTAAAATGTTGAGCCAAATGTTTACTGTGTGAAAACATTTGTTGTATAGAACCTCAGTTAATGTTCTTAGTAAGCAAAACCAAAGATGGTGGAAGTAACAGCTGCAGGGAATTGATTAAAAATTCACCAAGTACAGAGGCATAATATCTTTTTACTTTTAGTCCAGATAAATTACAATGCTCAGCTGAGTTCTTGACTGAAACTTCTACCACTCACTGAAACCAATTTTGTGTGATTGTGGAAGGCATGAAATGGGATGACAGCATTGAACATGTCACTTTCTCTGCTTCATTTTTCCTTTGGTATGAGGCAAAAAGGGTTGTGGGACACATTATGGCAGTCAGTAGAAAGAGCACTAAGTAAGGTTCCAAAAACTTTAGCACGATGTTCTAATAATGATGGAAAATGTCTTTCTGTGCAATTTTGGACAAAATTGACGTGAATCATGCTGTTCCTTTTTCAATATACTTCCTTTCTGTAGTAATTAGCTGCATTTTATTGCATGTGAGACAACTGCTAGCTTTTCTGTTTTGTATGTGAAGACAGGGTTGTTGTAGTCCAACAGGGCTGACAACAACACTAAAAAGACTAAAAATGTTATATAAAATTTATAAAGCTCTGAGTTTAGAATTTAGGATACACTTCAGTAAAAGCCTCAGTACTAAAGATTAAAAAGGGAAAATTTCAAATCATTTGTGAAATGTGAACTCTGGAGGACTCTCAGGACTATTCTGACAGATGTTAGTCTTCAAACTTCTAGTTTAGTTTAATAAGGCAAATTTTTGTTGGTTAAAAAGTGTTTTGTAATTAAAATAAGTGCAACATTTTATGATGTGGGGTACTTCAAATTCAGGAATTATATATGCAGCTTAATGGATTCCTCAGTTAATATCATTTGCTCATTCTTTTCCTGCTTTATGGGCTTAGTGTTTTTATAGTCTTTGGGTGTGTATGTTCTTCCTTACACTGATGTAAATTGGGAGTAATACACTAATATCAATAGAAAACTGATATAAAGCTTTGCAGAGATCTGTATTGGAACTTTTGCATTTAATTCCAGCTTCCCTTGAATCTTTATAATAGGTACTTAAAGCTTTGTTTCACACGAATTGTGTGCAGATGTGTATTATATATGAAATGCTTTCAGCTAATACTGGAATATTTTGTAATAATTTTTCATCAGTTAGGTAGAAACAAAATACACAGCAGTAGGGTATTGGACCGGGAAAGACAAATTATATTGGTTTTTTCTACTCTTGCACAGCTGCTGCTGTGGCTGCATCGGGTGTACCCAAAGTTGACTTTAAATGAGCTGGCTTGGCAAGAGCACAGGAGAGTGAGGTACTCACCAAGAATTTCCTAGTCTTCCAGGAAAGGTGTTTCAGCCTTGGGCTGAGCTTGCTGCTGGAGTTAGCTCAGGCTAACCTGACCTAAGTTCAAGACATTGACTGTACTGCAGAGGTGGTTTGAGCATCACATGGGTTCAAGCATATGATTTACATGGTATTTTGTTAGCTCTGTGTCTGATCTGCTGCTTCTGAGGGCTGATGTAACCTGTACTGAGGAGCCCCTACGAGGCAAAGAGCTGTCAGGAAAACACAGGTGTTTGTATGTGAAGAGAAGGATAGTTCTACCTTAGACTTCTTCATCCCTTCTGACTTTCAGGTGCAAGGGATGATCTAGAAAGAGGAGGAGGGAGCTGCTGGGATTTGAAGGTAAGGACACTCAGTGGCTGGCCTTCTCCATGTGCTTTCTGGGCATGGTGAATTCACTTGAGATATTCAGGGGCCAGGACTGGTTTCTAACCGTGCTGTTCTCATCTGTGGAGGTGGTCTGAGCAAGGTTCTGAAAGAGGCACGGAGGAAGTGACAGTGCAGGCTTGGGATATGGGAACAGATAAACCTTTATTTCTGGTGATGAGAAGATTAGACTTTAGTGATATGGGAGCAGGAGGAGAGATAAATACTAATTCTGTCTTTGCTCCTGATAGAAGATATTGTGAATTACTGCTTTATCTCTCCTGAATCACTCAACTGCTTCCAACTGAAATTGGGTTGGAAATTTTAAATGTATAGCATTCCTGAAATGAAGGCACATGTTAGTGACTGAGCTTCATGTGCAAAATACTGATTTCTACAAATACATTTATTTCTGGTGAGTGGTAGAAGAGCCTCTTAAGTGAAATATGATGATATGAATAACAAAAAGAATGACCTTTGGCTGGCTGTGCATTCTCAAAGGATACAAGACATGCAGCTTACATTGCTAAATATCTGTGAAAGTATATTGTTGCATTATTAGTAGATCTTGATCTTCTAAAATCAGTGATTCCCTTTGTGAGATTTAAATTTTCCATGCAATCACTTCCCTGTGGTAACAAGGGATGATGCCTGATTTAGCAGTGGCATTTGTAGTGAGACTCACCATCAGGTGATTCAGTGTGTCCATTATTAGTCTTTACTTTCTTTCCAGGGAGTACTTTTCAATTTAGTTTGCCTCGTACTGTGTTTAGCCTGATTTCTTATTGAAAATGAAAATATTTTGCCCTTAGATTCATCAGAGGCTTTTAAAACCTGAATAGTGAGAAATAACCCTCATTAAGGTCAAAGGCAAAAAGTGTTTGAGAAAATGGAAGCATTGGAATTTTTCACTCTTCAACTGCTGCTAACAGCTTTCCACTTCACTGTCAACAATATTGTTCTCCCTTTGCTGTTCTTAAATCATTCATCTGTGGCACAAAAGAGGGAGGTTAGATGTATATATATATAAAACCATGAAGGTGTCAGATGCAACCACAGAAGTAGTTGATAAGATGTTATCAACAAGCGTAGCAGAATTAGTGGCGTAGCTGGTAACTGGGCATAAATTCAAAATGTTTTTGTTAATGAAAGGCACACCAGAATACGTAATGAGGAAAGGCACACCAGAATAAGTAATATATCAAAATGCAACATTGATACTGAGAGTGGGCCCTTTACAAATGGGATTGTAATTGGCTGGATGCAGGGCACTGACAGAATGTGCCAAAAAAAAGAGCCCAAAGTGCATTTCAAAGGGCACAAATAGTGACTCATCATATATATATTTTAGCAGTTTAGGTTGGACAAAGGATGTGCTCTTAAAATGTACCTCCTGGGTTTTCCCACTTACTGCTTTGGGTTCTCACTGGGGAACAGTCCTGGACTGTGGAGACTGGAGATTAAACTGCCAGGCCGAAGCTCCTGTGTGCTGAAGCACTCCTAGGTGTGCTCCAGCTGCTAGTGGGCTTTCAGCCAGTGGGGACAGACCACAGTGAGTTTGAAACGGTGCTCTCCCTCTCTCCCTGAAGTGTACCATGTAGAAGTGTGCTTCTCAGCACCGAGTGTTTTGCTCTACAGATGCACTCCTGCTGCACTGTGCTAGCTGGTGATGCAGATATGTCTGTAAGGTATTAGCAACAGGTCTCATCTTGTCTGACCAGCTTCTTGAAAGTAGCTCTGCTAGTCAGGGGCAGAGGTATAGAAGGCATGAATCACCCTCTGCATTAAGCGCGTGCTCCAGATATGCTGAACCAACCTTAGGGGTCTTTTGTAATTTTTCCCCACAGCTTATAAAGGAAGGCTGACTTTTAGGCATCTGCTTGCATCTAGCTACTAGACTTAAATGAAAAGAATACCATGTAAAACGGGGAAGAACATATTCTGTAAGAGAGACAAAATTATATGACAATAATGTAAAATCAACCATTAAAAAGACTGAGAAGAATTGTCCTGCTCTTATTCGCAGGACAATTATTTTAGAAGAGTATGGTATAATATTTACTAACAAGTATTTTTACCAGTAGTATTAAACCAGGATGTTAACAGAACATGCTCTGTATTTGGCTGTGGAAAATAATGATGAAAAAGAAACCCCAACATTTTTGCATAAGTGATACATGATTCATTGGGAAGTTATGATTATGGGATTTTTTTGTTTCAAATCCTAGAAAACTTGCATGCTTTAAAGGAGGGAAAAGTTGGTAGTTATATACAGTTATTTGAAGCTGTACATGATATAATGAAGCTCTTCACTAGAAAGTGGATGTGCCACTTCACTTAAGCCTTTCAGGATCAGTTGAAGAAGGACCAGTGGGATGGCACTGGTCCTTCTGGGTGGTGACTATCTTCTGCTTAACCTTTCTCTCTCTTCCCCTTTCTCCTGCTTTTCTGTTTCTATCTCTCTACCTCACGTCTACTGTATTATTAACTTTGGCATATGGTCTTGTTTGCACCAAATTTGGGCAGAGGAGTCTCTCACTAGTCAGATCATAACACACATGGGTTAAGCAAACACAAAGAAAGACCTTGCAGTCTTTCTTTGTGTTGTCCAGAAATCCATGGAGAAAAACATGTCTTTTGAATTCCTTGGTTACCACCTGAAGCAACAACAATGTTCTCTACTACACTTTCATCAGTTTATGACTATTACTGCTTGAGACACAAGCTGCTCTGCTGGGACAGTAGATTTACAGCTGGTATGTCTTTTTACTCACTAAACAGGAAAACTGTGTAAGAATAAAATTCAGTAGATATGGTGCTCTGTTATGCTTGGAGCACTAAATCTTTCTTCCTTTAGTTGTATTTAGTGATGTGTTTGCCAACTACCATGTACCATGGTCAACTAATTTTTGTTTTAGACTAACTTGCCTTTTTCCATCCTTCTTCATATTAGCTAAGCCTCTTAAGTTGCTGGACTCTTAAAACTGCTACCCACTCCAAACTGATCTGGCCATAGGATATACAGTGACCCAGTGATTGGGTCACTGTATATCCTATGTGACTACTGCAAGTTTACTGGATGCTGGTTTGTGTGGGTATTTATTTGTGCAGTTAGCTCTGGCAATTCTACTGAGTCAATCTAGAAAAATGAACCTTCTCAGGCAAGCATGAAGATTAGCGCAAATGTGCAGGCTTTATTTTTCCAAAGTTGTTCATAACATTGCAAATTAGTTTAAATTTGCCCAGAAGAATAAATTCATCTTGCATCCATACTAGAAAAAAAAGTAACACAGTAGAAGCAGAACTGGAAAGCAGACTGATTGTGAGGACTTGACATCTGCACTGGATGTTTCAGCAGGTTTTTCTTTGGTCTAGTCCTAGACTGATGCATGGACTGGAAGGCACCTTGGTCACTGGAAGGCATCAGCTGAGGTCTTGGAGAATGTCTTTGAGTGACTTGGTGTTACATTTTTTTTTCCCCAAAGCTTTCCTGCTTATGTGCTCTGAAATCTATTAAAATGTGAAGCACAGAACAGTAGGAAGGGATATACTTGGAAGATCTGCTTCAAAACCACTTTTGAACGAAACTAGGTACACCCTGTGACCTGGAAGGCTGCTAGAAGATCCAGTAATTATAGATGGAAGCATTCAGGATGACAGTGTCAAGACAAAATATTTTCTGTTCTGGATTGCACCTAAATTTGTCTTCAAGAAGTCCATAGTAAGAAGAATGTCAGAGTATGTTTTGGGGTGATTTTTTTCTTGTTTCTCCTGTTGAGTTTTCTGCTTTGTTTAGACAAATATTTGCTGAAAATTTGCATGGCCATGTGCTTTCTTATTATGCAAATGTCCCTAAAGAAACAGCCATTCATACTGCCCACTCTCTGTGTCTCTCAAGTATGAAGTATTAAAATTAACATGAGGGCAGTAGCAGTTAGATAATAATTTATATGAATTCTCTTGTCTTTCAAATCTTGGTCTGATTCAAACAGAATGGATTTTTCCTGAGCATTTGCTGTTGGGAGCTGCTTAGAATTGTGTAATATACTTAATGAAAAGTAGGAAATAGAGCAACTCTCTACTCCAGGTAGGGTTCCTGTTTGTGCAGCGTGCTGTGGGTCCGAGTTACTCCTCTAAGATGAAGAGGTATTGCACAAGCATGTGAGATATTTCTGCACTTCTGTAAGGCTGACCATTTTGTTCCTAGAAGAGAGTCTGAATTTTGCTACAGAAGATAATGAATGAAATGAATATTTGAAAATTCTACATGAAAATTAAGTAAAAAAAAAAGACGATGCATATTTGTTTAATTGTAAATACTGTCAGGTTAATGAAATGTGTTACTACTCCCCTGAATTTCTCATATTGACTTTACAGGTAAGAGGAACCCCTGTAATAGCACTGTTAATTGAAAGAAACTTGACTGATGAGACTGGACTAGTAAGAGAGAAAAGGATTACCTAATCCAAGACATGTATTTCCAATACCTTGATCCATTTAATTTTTTTTCCTTAATATTATTTAAAGACTGCATTTTTAAAAATATCCTCAAACTATAACTGTTCTCCTGTTAATGGCAAAAAGATATTAAAGTATATAATTTTCTATTGGAAAAAATTAAAATGTTCCCACAAGGAAATAAAATTATGAGAAGACAGGAATAGCCTGTGTAGGTTATGTGGAAGTATACAGATGATGTCCTCAGAAAATTGTTTGCCTTCTCTCTAGATGTTCTTTTCTATCAATAAGGAACCTGGTTAACTGACTCTTTGGGACAGTAACAATTACCACTTCGCTGCCACATGAGGGAATACTTCTGAGCTCAGCTTCTCAGGATAAAGTGATTTGGACTGGCTTTGTTAATGCATGGCAACAGCACAGTGGTTTTACATTATTGTTGAGAGCTGCGGGAAGCCAACAGGAAGGATGATACCTGGAAACACAATAAAAGGTAAGAAAAAAGAATGTGAAGAATAAGTCTCACTTGAGGGAATTCACATTTGTATCTGGTTTTATGGGGCTGTGAAATTATACTCTTTACTGAATATCATTTTGATTGTTACTACTTTGACTATTGCTGTTATTGCAAAAGTTTATTTTAATGCTTTATAGAAACTGGCACTGAACTTTTCAAAGTTTTAAGTGTTTTTTTGTTCTAGGCTATAAAAATGCCTCTCATAAAAACAGAACAAGAAGGGCCAGAAGAAAGGAAACATATGAGGCTTTACTAATGCTGAAAGTACTTGGTATTAGAAAACTTGGATTTCAGGAAGCAGCTCCTGCAATGAACAGATTGTGTCATTTAAAGAACAGCAGATGTGTCATGGAGAATGTATCAAACTGTTATGATTTTGCCAATTTCTTACCATTATTTTTGTTGTCTTTCCTTATCTTTTTGCCAGACTTTTTTGTATAAGAACAAAGCATACTGTTTAGGTTTCAGTTAAGTTTGTGTTTCCCCCAAGAAGCAGTATTGCTTTGGGTAACAGCAATTGTTCCCTGTAGCAGAGCATTAGGCCACCTGATAGCAGCAAGATTGATAAGAAAAATATTGCAGCTCAGGCTATAAACAACCTGTGATGAGTTACTGCTAGTTTTGTGACCTCAGGATCCCATTGGTCAGTCTTGCTTGCTGCAGTGGTCAGTCAAGCTGCCAGTAAAAACCCCCACTATCTCCTTCTATTAACTGCAGTGAGATTAAGGTGAAAAATCAATTTCTTCTGTCTGAATTAGATCCTCTGTATGTATGGATATCATGGACTGCTGGGTTAAAATGCCAGGTGCTTTTTGAAAGACAGAAAAGATTGGGCTTTGCTGAATAAATCAGAAAATCATTTTCCATAAATAGAACTATAATTTTCTTCTAGCTGCCTGGGTTTAATTCTGACTTCCAGAGAAAGAAATGAACAGAAAGGAGACAAGATTTTCAGCTACCTCTTGGAGAAGGGGTGGATGTCACTGTGATGGGGTTGTGCCTGAAAGGAGTTTTACATGCCTCCTGTCCAAGGCCAGGATTCGGTGCTCCTTGGTGCCCACAGCTTCTAGTGAATTCTGCAAGCTCGAATCATGTTTTCTTTGAAGAGGCTGCAGCTATATCTGAGTGTGGACTGAGAGCAGAGAGCCTCCTACCAGCCCTGCTTGCGCTGCCTTGGTGTTGTGCTCACGTTGGCAGGCACTGAGCAAGCCGGGTGCCTCTGGAGGAAGCTCAGCTGCAGGCTCTGTGCCAGGACAGTCCCTGTGGGCACCACTTGGCATGTGGGACACAGGGGATCCTGGAGCCTGAACAGGATACGTAGTAGGAGAGGTTTATCATGCAGCTCTGAAGGCAGACATGGCCTTAGCACTGCGTGGCACTGCAAGGCCAACACAGGTGAAGCTACTGGGATGTGCAAGGTGACCTGCGTGATGTCTGCTCCGGGGGTGCCCTGGTGCTCCCTGACTGTCCCACTTTTTGCTGGGAGAGTGAAGTCCTGTCTGCAGCCCTGGGGCGCTAGCAGGCTCCATACTGCCATGGCAGCACTCCAGAATGGGAAGAGGTGGTCTCAGTGGTGTCTGGAGACTGGTGGTTGGTAGGTGGTCCTTGATGCTGTTAGCCTCCTTCACCAATTTGGTGAAAAAATATACCTGGTAAATAACTTACTGCTTATTCTCCTTCTGGTTTGCATGCTTCCTTTTCCGGGTCCAGGCATCTTCAGATTTATGCCTTTTTTATTTTTTTGATTGGTTTCCTTTTTGGGTACCTCTTTGTTGCCTGGTATTCAAGTATTCATTCCTGTTCTTTTGTTCTTTATGTTCTCTTCCCTCCTAAGAAAGCACCAGGGCTGGTCTTTTTGCCCTTCTCTCTTCCTCTCTCTTTTAGAAACTTTTTTAAAATGTTGTGAAGTTCACTGGCATGAGACACTTTCTTATAAACCTCAGACCTTTCTGCACAGGGAATCCATGCATGTCCTTTTCTGTGCCTGCCCCTCAGAAGTTAAGCGGTCCAGAGACCTAAATCCCTTTCGATGTCTGCTTGTTGTCAGTTCTTATTTGGTGCACAGTTTATTCAAAGGAATTTAGATGGGAAAAGTCAGTGAGCAAACAGATCACAGCCGTGTTTGAAGGAAAAGTTGGATTAATATAAAAGAGAATGTTTGCGAAAGTTGCCCTTGAGGTGATGGCGGATTCACCATTGTGCGCACCGTGATTTGCTGTGTTCGTGATAGCGTGCAGACAGCTGGGGAGAGGCACTTAGCCAGCACAAAGAAGCTGTGGAAGTGATTAGCAGTGGTTCACATACTGAACACTGGCAAACAGCCTCAACTAAGATGTGGAATAGTGTTTCCATGGTGCTAGCTATGGGCAAGCCCAGTAGTCACTAGCCTCCATCTACTAAAAAAAGAAAAAAAAAAAAGAAGCATTTATGCTATTTCATTTCTGTAATATCCTGTGACTACCTCTGTTCCAGGGTATTCATACACACCAGTGCAGCTGGCAGCAATTTCAGCATGTTCATGTTCACTCTCTTCTGGAGAACTTGATGGGACTGTTGGGAGATCCTGGCTCATGTCACTATTCATCTGTTTAAATTTGGAACTGGATGTTTTGGTTTTTTTCAAGGAAGTACCGCGACATGATGTGCAAGGATTATTTTGAGAGTGGGGTGTCTTCACTACCAGTTAGTGATGATGCTCTACTCCTGTAAATATTTCTGTTGCTAATACAGAAGCAGCAGCAGAAGAGATGGAGACACTTTGATGGGTGTGGGACAGTCAGAGATGATAGACTGCTGCTAGAACTTTGTTTTGCAAATGGTGCCTTGAAGGCTAGCAATTCAATTCCAGACCTGGGTGCTTTGTATAAGCTGCTTCGAAGAAGAAAATTTTAGTTTAATAATTTTTTTTTTTTTTTTTTGCTTTCAGTATTTTCTTTTGTTCAGTATGTTTGAGAAATCAATCCCTTGAAAAGCTGCAGTCCTCAGCAAAGTATACATGTTGGGTAAATCTCCAGAAAGCATTCTCACAGAATTTAACTCTCCCATCTTGAGAGTGGAAGGACCTGGCAAAGGATGGGGTATATATTTGCCAAATTCTTTCTAAAGTGGTTTTGAGTTCATTGTCCTGTATTTCTGGATTTATTTCAGTGTGGGAGTAGAGTACTAAGGCAGAATTTTCTCTCTCACCTCCAGTCAATAAAGCTTTCTTACCACTTTTTATTAGGTATTAAACCTCCTACTATTTAAATGTTTCTCCAAATTTTTATTTCACTGTTAATCCGTTCTCTAATACCAACTTGATCTACATTCTGTGCTGGTAGTTGTGAACTTGGGCTCACCTCACTTCTGCAAACTCTTACACCATGGTATAATATACTTCCAAATGTGGCAAAGACAAAACCACTGTGAATGCAAACAGGTTACATGGACCTAAATTTATACCTTAATATAACATTAGGGGGATCCTGAACAGCAGATATTATGATCTAGAGAGAGCAAAATGATCAGAGAATGATTTGGGAAGGGAGCTTTAAGGTCACCAAGTTCCAACCCTCCAGCCATGGGCGAGGACATCTTACACTTGATCAGGTTGCTGGGAGCCATATCCATTCTGACCTCACTCTTCCAGGGATCCACAGTTCTAATCATATAAAAAGAAAAAGTGTATAGTCTAAAAAACTATGTTGTTTTCCTATGGACACCAAATATTGTCTAACTAATACCTCTTAATAATAAACAAATTTCCATGTTCACATATTTGCTCTAAAAATAGAGCTGCTTTTGGATTTTTTTCTTTTTTGAAAGATCTATGTGGATAGTTAAGAGGTTTTTTGCTTTCATCAGTATTGTGTTTTACTTTGATGTGGTTTAGCTATCCCTTTCTTCCTTTCCTATAAATATGGATATTTACATGAATATATGTTGCACCCAGTTTCAAGCAGCATTTTTCCATTCTTAATGATAACAAGATGGGAAGTGATATGTGTGTTCTTCTAGAGGCACAAAGAGTTTATAATGAGTCACTATTATAATTTGTGTGTGTGTCTTTGATGCTATTGTAGCTTTCCAGGCAGATGTCCCACCCACTGCGTGTTCCTAGTTTCAGTCTAATGAACTTCTAAAGTTACTGTGCACTCAACAGTAGCTCTGGCATCCCACAATGTATTAGTAATAAGTTTTCTTCAAGACGAAGAGGCTTTTTTAAGTACAGCACACAATCAGTAGCCCACAGTGGAAGAAACAAATCACAAAACCACTGTTCCATAAGCACGGAATTGAAAGAGCTGCATAAGTAAAATGACAGACTATCCATTCCACTTTGGAAAGCATGAATAGGATTTTTGATCTAGCTTAATTTCCTTCAAGCTGTTCAGCTGTGGCTAAACAATTTAAAATAAAAATAGATGTGTTATGGAACACCATGCTCATCACTGTGTATTATTTTGAAAAAGCATGGGTCCTCCTGTACCTCTTTGCTAATGTCAAATAATGAGTGGAATCCTCATCCCAATTTCAGCACTGCAGAGGTGCTGATTCCCCTGGCTGCAGTGACTTAACTCCACATTTATGGCAAAAATGGAAGGAAACCAGTGATCTTTAACAACTTGCAAATAACAGAGCGTGTATTATATGACACATCACTGAGCTTTAGATTTTTAAATAAAAAACTTAAATAAGCCTCCAATAGATAAAATGTTAATTGAAAAGATGGATTTTATTGACCAACGTCAATGCATTGCTATTGTCACATGAGCCCCCCAGGCATCCTATACCCTTTGGATTCACTGTGGGCAATTTCACCTTTGAGCAGAATGCATCCTTGAGTGATTGTATGCACTTTAGGTAAACCCACCAAATCTTACGTGTCCATTTCAAGGGATTTAAAAACAACCAAAAAACCCAACACACAGCAACCTGCCAACTCCCAGTTCTTTGAAAGAAAATGTTCAGACCAAGACTACTCACATCCCGGTGAGCTGAGTTGACTGAGGAAGTTTTGGACCAAAGGCAATGTTTCAGTGCTGGATATTATCTGCCTCAACCCTTGGTGTGCACTATCTTACTGTACAAACAGCCACACTCACTTCAGTGAGCCTACTTATGGAGCACTGCCCCACTCAGCTCCTTTGCCATTGCAAGAACCTCACCTTTTGTTAGATAAATGACAAGCTCTTTGGGAAACATGTAAATCTGTGCTGGGAAGAGTGAAGAGCTGGAGGAGATGATAATTAAGAACAGAAAGATACAGACACGGCCCCCCCCCCCCCCCCCCCGATTCTTTCTTTTCTGACACTATTATCCTTTGTGGCAACCAAAAGGATGGATGAGATTGTGAGTCAGCATCCTTTGAAAAAACCTTAATGAGCTTTCAGATTACTTACTCCCTTTTTTCTGTACTTCTAACCATTTTGCAGTATAACATGTACAGAGCAGAAGAGGTCATTATAAGTCTCTGTTACAGTACACCTGTGTTTTCAGCTGAGGCCTCTGCCTTACTATTTTTTTTTTTTTTTTTGCTGTGTTTTTTGAAGTGCAAGATCATAGATAGCTATAAAAAGTGTTTTTGAGCACTCATTTTCTAAAGAGCTGATCAACTAGCTAGGCTATTCCTGAATAGCCTGAAGTTTTTGGAAACTGCTTTGTCTTTACAGTGGTGATTGGGGAATTACAAACATGTGTCCTTTGTTAGCTACTGCAGGTTTTCCTCATTATAAAAGTATCTGTATGATAGAGCAAAGAGATATTATGTTACCCCTGTGTGACCAGACAAAGCCAAGGAGGAATGTATGATCAGCATCATACATCATATTTTGCTAACAAGTAGCTTAACAGTCACACGTAGCCCAAAAACAGATCCAACAAATAAATAGGTTATGAGACCTGAAGAAAGCAAACATAACAAAAACCAAAAAAACCCAAAAAACAACCAAAGCCCCTATTACCTGTCTCAGAGTGCTGATTTATTTGGGACAATAGTTTTACTAGTTCTAGCTTAGGTGGCAGTCACTGGAATAAAAACTTAATTTGTAAGCAGGATTCTGTTTTAAAGGAAAATGAATAATTTTTTTGAGCCTTGGACATGCGTTTATTTATTTTTCATGCCAGTGCGCTCGATGAAAGGTAAGTGGAACACTGGTTAATGCTGATAAAAAAATAAAAATGACAACTAGATAAACATTTGCAAAATCCACAGCAGGAATACAGCTAATATTCAGCTAACAGAGAGTTGAATATTGTTGAGGTAACCATTGTTTCTGCCTGTATGGACATATTTTGGATCCAAGTTTGGTCCTGATCCATTGTATCCATATTCATGTAATAGCATGAAGCTCTGGCCTGAACTGATGTCTCTTATTGCCAGTGGAAAGGATTCCAGGGAAGAGCCAGAAGATTTTACATCAACCTTTTACTTTTCAGAGTTCATTTCAGTGGAACCAGTTAGCAGAACAAGCTCTCAATTCAT
Organism: Pyrgilauda ruficollis; assembly: GCF_017590135.1. Taxonomy (NCBI): domain Eukaryota; kingdom Metazoa; phylum Chordata; class Aves; order Passeriformes; family Passeridae; genus Pyrgilauda; species Pyrgilauda ruficollis. The sequence goes on from NW_024525489.1 coordinate 15,099,610, forward strand.
GTCTGCAAGTACCCAAGACTAAAATCGCTCTGTTCTCTTTGTTTCAGCAGACACACGGCCCGAACAGGACTTCCCACCAAGTTACACTTTGAAGTATCAGCTGTTTGAGCATCCAATTTTCAAGTGACTAATTCCTTTTTAATCATTTTCATCCAAAGGTCAGCTGTAAAGCTGCTCAAAGTGCAGTCAGTACTTTCATTGCATTATGAATGCTGGAGATACTAAACAGATTCCTGTGGATCATGGAGTAGGGGTTTTGTTGTGCCTGCCTTTATGGTTAGTTTGCCCACGGTCTCAAGGCTTTCACTGTGGATGCAACTTTTATGCAATGTCCTAAACAAAATTGCTGGGGATGGAAAAATAGCCAACTTCTTTTGAAGTTAATTTTTACTGCTTAAGTGCTGACAGTACTAATGTCAAGTTACAGCATCACTTACTAGCCATGACTGAATAGTATCCATCACATTCAAATAGTAATATGTTTTGTCCTCCTCTCCCCAATGAAGCTTGACAATTCCTGTGAACTGGTATAATAATATTTTTATTCTGTCATTAATATTTGATAGTAAGAGATAGTAAGCGAGAAATGAGCAGTTTATGGACTGTCCATTATTTCTCCAGAGCTGATACTGGACTCTTTAAATTGCTCACCTGAGACAGAAGAGTCTGTGCTCTCAGACTGACCCTACTAAATAGATGAAGCATGCTATTGAACACATTTGACTTGTCCTTCTTCTAGGGTGAGTGAAATGCAAAAGCTCAAGTGGTCTTGTAAACAGAAATCCTTGGGATGAGTACTCAGACCTCAGATGATTATGCTTCCTTTTGTTGCCTAGGTCAGCCTAGCAGTGTCATATTATTTTGCTTCATGTCTAAAACATCAGTCAAAATAGACTATTTTAATTAGAGTAGCAATGTATTTAATAAACTCAGAGCTTATACTGGACTCTTTAAATTGCTCACCTGAGACTGAAGAGTCTGTGCTCTCAGACTGACCCTACTAAATAGATGAAGCATGTTATTGAACACATTTGACTTGTCCTTCTTCTAGGGTGAGTGAAATGCAAAAGCTCAAGTGGTCTTGTAAACAGAAATCCTTGGGATGAGTACTCAGACCTCAGATGATTATGCTTCCTTTTGTTGCCTAGGTCAGCCTAGCAGTGTCATATTATTTTGCTTCATGTCTAAAACATATCAGTCAAAATAGACTATTTTAATTAAAGAGTAGCAATGTATTTAATAAACTCGCGAGGTATCTTGCCACTCTGTCTTCTACTTGGGTTTTTTGTTATAGTAGGTGGTTTATGTTTTGTTCCAGAAACTTTCAAAGAAGAGTGAAAATAGGATCATAACAGGATCATAACAGTTCATAATGAACTTCTCTAAACAATTCTTACACTGTATGAGAACCAGTCCTACTCTCTGTGCTGAATTTTAGACTAATATTTGTATAATGTGACCATCTACAACAGATATGATTCTGTATTTATATCTCTAACATGCCTTACTGTGCTGTGGTATTAATCAATAGGAGAAAGAAACTGGAGGAGTTTTGTAAATATTTGAAAACTGCACAGAAAAAAATATTAAAGGGCTGGACTGTGGATTAGGTCTTTGAATTCACTAGCTCTCAACCAGCTTACTTACCTGCAAATATTTTTGGGGGAACAAAACTCTTCCATTTTTTAACTTCCTCTTTTCCCCAGAGATCACAAATCAGGTCTTAATTCTTCCAGTTTTCATGGGTTAGGTAGAACTTGTTTACTCTGCTTGCAGTGTTGCCTTGTATGTTCAAGTAAATGCAGGACAGTTTTTTGTCTGTGGCATGGATGTGCACTTACAGGGGTCTATCTGCCTGACCCAGGACACTGAGGTGCTCTCTCACTTGGCAGAACTTTTGCCACTGCTATGATCATGTCAGTTCACTGTAAGGAACAGATTTTTTTTCTATTTTTGTACTTCAAGTTAATTTGCTTTGGGTTTAGAAAAAGAAAGTAGTAATGATTGTTTTTGCAGGTTAAAATGTAAAGGGCTTAGGTAAGTATGGAAAAAACGCTTTCTAAACAGAAAGTATACATCCACATATTGATTGTTTCTAGGTATATTAAAAAAAGGATGGCTCTGGAATTTCTCCAAAGGGCATATACATGAAAAAAAAATTTTAAAAAACCCCCAGAATCAAAAACAACAACAACAAAACCCCAAAAAACAAAACCCAAAGAAGTAAACTCCCAGCAGAAATCACATTACTCTGAGACAGATTTTTTTCCCCAAGCTTTTAAAAAAATTCTGCACAGAAATAAGTAAGTTTCATAAAATTTCATCATCCTTTCAATTTGACTTAGGGTTAAAATAAAGACTGAACAGAATGCTTCCTGTGAATTGCTCTATGGCCTTTGATCAGCTGGGTTATATTCATTTCCTTACAACTCAGGCAGTGTTTTACAGTAAAACATGCCAGGGGCTTACATAAGTGGGGAAGGTTTTGCTTTCCAAAGGAGATGTTACTGATAGTACTCTCTCTACCTTTCCTCTCATATCTGCTCAGAGGTAAACAGTGAAGGCTCCAAGATGCCCAAAGGGCATCAGTGTCCTGCTGGACCACATGTTTTGATAAATAATTACAGTACTGTTTGCTCTTGAATTAGATTAACAGCTGACCTTGCAAATCATATCTCTGGAGGGCATTTTTTTGATAACTAACTAATTGGCAGTTGTCTGTAGTAAATTGCTTGATATTGGTCAATGGTAAATTGTGATCGTGTTAATTTAATTGTTGTTCTGCCAATTATATAATTAACACTGCTATCAAAGCAGTCAATCAGTTCATTGGAAAAAAAAAGCAGCACTATGTTATTAAGTTCCCAGTTTCCATGACACAGAATGTGATTCTGAATGACAATACTAATGCTGGCTCTGCTCACTGTGAGCAAAAGCCATTGTTTTCAATGGAAATAGGGGTAATGGGATGCAGTGGTGTTCTGCATTATTACAAATAATGCAAGCAAATTGCTCCAGAAAGACTTCTGTCACTCTAAGAAAGCAATTTATCTTCCTAGCTGTCTGGGAGAAGAAGTGACCAGGAGCTGTGTTTTGAGATTCATTATGATTGACAGAAGTACTGCTGTGGACATTGCCTGGAAATGACAGGGCTTTGCTGCATGGCACACAGAGAAGCAAATCACAGGATGGCTAAGGTTGGAAGGGGCTTCTGGAGGCCATGTAGTCCAAGCTTCCTGCTCAAGCAGGGTTTCCTAGACTCCATCACTCAGGATTGCCAGGTCAGGACTTGGAAAAGCAGACCCTTATTACTCCTTTTCTATATTTCTAGTTTCTTTTCTCATTTTTGGGGGCCATTTACAGGGGCTAATGATGCAGACTCTGTCCCACATGTGCCACTTTTTCTTTAGAGGTATTCCTCAGGCCTAAAGTGGCCCTCTTCTTTTCCCCTTATCCTCAGCACATGCCAATGCCTTCCTCCATTTATCGAAAGCATGTCTGGCCATCACTGGAACCTAGGGCCTTTGAGATCACTGGTTTCTTTTCGTTCTGGTTGGGTGGGAGTAGAACTGTGTCCTTTCACGTCTCCAGCAGCTTTGCTGAGCATTAGTCAAGCAGGGTTACCTAGGAACTACCTTAAGTGAGTGTCTGGCACCTCCTGGATTCGTTGTATGCTGCTACAGCAGCAAAAAGCTGCCATTGAGATTGTCTAGGTAGGTAACTTCTAGATAGTGCTCTCCTTATAGAGCCTCTTTTATTGCCTTTTTTTTTTTTTTTTACTTCCCTTTTTACTTCTCCCCTTCTTACCTGATCTGTACTGTTCTTTATGTCCAAAGATGGAAGTTGGAGAGGAAGATTCTAGAGTGGCATGGAAGACCATAAAGTCTCGAACACAGAGTCAGCAATTGGCAGGTACTTTCAAAAGTCAATGTCAGAGCTGGCTACTCTGAGAGGCCGGGTTCTGCAAACCTGTTTGAAGCAGGTTTCTAATAACTGTGGGTGGAAAATATTAGGAGATATTCCAGATTTTCTTCTAATTTCTAAATGCTCTCAAAGTATGTAAGATTGGTAGCTGCAACTTTATTTCAGCTTTATTTCATAAGGAAGTTTTGTGAAGAAAGGCTAGCACTTAGAAACTAGGAAAGGCTTTTCTTCTCTTTTTTTTTTTTCTCTTTTTTTTTGGTGGTGGTGGTTTTTTGACTGATTAAAACAGTTAACCTGATTTAATATGGCAGTGGATGAAAACTATACATGCAAAAATCTCATATTTGAAATTAAAACGTACAACATGTAAGAGATATGTTCTCCATTATTTTGTGATTTGAATTCATTTGCAGAAGTGATTGAAGATCTGTGCCCTGAAAAATTGAAGAGGTAGTAATTCCTGTTTGAAATACTAAATGGAAGTCTGAGCAGATGCAGGTCCTTTGAATGGAAACTGACTTTGGGAAACATTATATTCTCACTAAAATGGTAACACGTAGGAACTGGAATTTCATTGGTAAGAGTTCTGATATATGAAGAATAAGGTCATAAAAATGTGTTAGAATAGAATAGCAATGTATTTTTGTTAGTATGGGTTCTTATCAATAGCCTTTTATCCCAACATAATGCTCAGAAGTATTTGAACATTTATGTTTCCTGTAAAAGAAAATTCGAGAAACTGTATTTCTTAGTAAGAAGCATTCATGTTGTTCTCTTTCCTAAATAAATTCTTAATTCGCAAAAAAGACATAAAAAACAAGCTGTTTTTTAGTGTTTTGACACAAATAGTAACAGTTAAGAACATTTTTAGAGTCAAGAGTAAGTTGGAGACAAATAAATCAGCACAGATTTTACATGTAGTAGTTTTATAATTGCAAGCAGCAAGATGTAAATAAGGAGATTTCTCTTCTCTAGAAAGATTTTTACTTTAACTCACTTTTGCATTCCCTTTATCTCACTCCATTCCAAGCAATTAGGTGTTAATTTAGTTTCTCTTTAGATTGTCTCTCAGATGCCTGCTGTGCAATTGTACAGAGCACAATGTTTTCTGTGGTTGTCTATTGTCAAGCTTTTTATGTGTCTCTCTGTCTACAAGCTGGTAAATATCTATGGGAATTTCTATCAGTTGGAAATTTCCAGTCTCACGTGTTTTGCAGTGAGTTTTGCTCAATTGTTTAGCAATTGAGCATGAGGGCTTATAATTTTTATTGACTCTTTTTTAGGTAAATGTTGCTGTTTCTTTGTCCCAGTTGATAAATTTTAGTCTACGAAGATCAGCAATAATAAGTGTGGAAACATTCTGTGTTTTAACTTTGGGTGGCTTTTGCTTTGCTCTTGTGCTAAGAAAAAGATTAAGATATTTGATCTGTTAATTTTTTTCACGTCTTCTTCTTTTACTCTGTGTTCCAGTCTTTTCTGCATTTGTTTTGCAAGTAAATTATTTCTCCATATTTCTAAAAATCAGACATTCCCCTTTTTTTTTTTCATGTTTTTGCTTCTGCTGTGTAATTTTGAAGCTGGATGTTTAGGGAGAAGCAGCAGTTGCAGAGTAGGGTGCCCAGATAACAGGATTTATTAGAACTGAAGGTAATAGAGAAACTCAGCTGAATGTGCATACAGCACACAAGATACCAATTCACAGAAGTGATAAAATGGAAATTAATATTCATGTCTCCAAAATTCCTAATCTCTGTCTCCCTAATCGTGTGCTTCATATTACCACCATTATAGCTACTGCAGCCTAGAAACCACATGTAGCACTTTGGATGACTGAATTTCACAGTGTGGGAAAAGAAGCTTTTTTTTATTAAGGGAAAGCTAAAACATTACCTGTGGTTGAGAAAATGTTTATAAGGGCTGCAAATGCATGAAGCATATTCTGAAGTGTTATAGGAAGTGGTTGGAAATCTTCTTGGGCTGATCTTAAGTTTCCACAGCCTGTAATTATTACATAAATATTGCTCTGAATTTAGCAATTCAGACAGCTTCAACAAGTTGAGCACTTCAAGTGATAAGGTAGTAACACTCCTTCCAGGAGGAGGGTAGGTCCCAGGCAACAGAGATTTTATTGCTGTCAAAGGAAAAGAGACAGGAACTTGTTCAGTCTTTGGCCTGACATCTCTACTGAAGATCTACTTCATGATTTGTCTATTCTATATCAGCAATGTGAATTTACTATTGACGATACTGTAAATTACAGATCTCAGTTTATTATTTTAAACTCTCTTCTGACATTCAGCAGCAAAAGGGGCGCTGACTAGGAAGCATTTCTTACATTAGCTTCCTATTTCTTGGCAACCTTCTCATAACAAAAAAAAAGTGTCAATCTTCACTACTGTGTAAAATATAGAGTAATATCAGATTGCCACAACACTCATTGGTTTTTTTTTTTCCACTGAAGCTTAGAATTATTCTAGATTAGTTAGCTATTTATACCCACAACAGTTTAAAAAATTCCAGTCTCTTTAAAAAAAAAATCAATAACTATTGCTTATTTCTAGAAAGAATGTTGGACATTTATAAGCTCTATTCTGTGCATTCAGCTCTCAAATGTAGTATTTGCATTGAGCTTTTTGTCAAAGTAAACATGCATACATCAGGAAAAGACATAGTTAAGTGCTGTATACAATAGCTTTAGAACACTTTTCCATAAAGATTCTTTCTTTCATAGGGACTTAATCAGATTTTCTTTTGGTCTTTTTAGTAGAGACAGAGTCTGACTTCATTCAAAGCAACAAAAACACATCTGAGAATGTTGGGAGGTAAGTTTGAAATAAAATCCATGTTGTTGTCATGACAACTACAATGCTAAAAGGATGCAGAGAGTGATTATTAAGATGTTGCATCGAGTTGTTATGGCAACTATATAGTAATAGGAAAAAGGTGAATTTTCAGAATAATATTGTGTGAAAAGTTTTCCCTTTATCATGACATGTCACTGTAAAAATATCTTAAAGAGTTAAAAAAAGGTGTGGAGAACCTGGTACAAAAGGAGGTCAGGATTCAGTTATCTGCCTCGGTGTATTTACCTTAAGCACTATAATGTTCCATGGAGAGCACCTCTGCTTGGTTTCCAGTTGTGTCACAGATGGACCAGAACACAGAAGACACTAAAATACATCCCAGTGCTCTTTCCCAGCATCGTAGCCACACAGCTCAAGGCCACATTTCACAAAGTGATAAGCCTTCATGGCCCTCATTTACCCCCAGTGGAGTACATGAAGCCTCAGTGACATAGAAGAAAGGACTGAAGCCCTGACACAAAATGGGATAGGGAAGAAAGGTTGATGCTGAAGAGCAGTATTAAGAGGTTTCAGTTTTGTGAAAGAACTTATTTTTCAGCACACTGGATGACTTCCTTGTTTGTTTAGCTTAGAATTTCCTAATAAATGAGTATTTGATAGCAGAAATTATTGAATTAATTGTATAGACCTATTTTTGAAGCAAGGAAATCTCTTAAGGAGCAACTGCAGTGGAAATGAATTTCTGGGCTCTGTGCCACCACTTGTGCTATAAACAGCACTAAAGGCTGCCTTGCCTGGTGAAAAACAAAGGAGGTATCCTGCTCGGGAAAGCCTAAATATCTCTGCTGTTTTCCCTTGCGTGTGGTGCCCAGCTGGCTCCATCCTGGAAGTCACTGTGGTTTGTTCTTCCTGGTTATAAATCCTCTTCTGGGGAACAACTGCAGGGAGTCAAAGGCTTTTTTTTCCCTGCAATGCTCCCTTTCTGCAGACGAGTGAGTGCAGGAAAGAGGAATGAGCAGGGAGAAGAGAGAAAGCCATGGTCAGAGAGACACACAAAGCTGATGCACGCTCTTGTGTAAGAGTTGGCCTCTTTCTTGGCCCCTTGGGTTCTCCTGCAGCAGGACATGAGGCAAGGCTGCTCTGTATTTTTATCCAAATTGTTTCTCTCCATGAGCAAGTGTTTTTCCAGTTAATTTTTTTTCTGTATTGTTTTGCATGAAAAGTCATTGCTGTATTTGGAGACACCTTTTTCAAGACATATATATATTTTTCAAACAACAAAAGGTGGAAATATTTCAACACTAAAGAATATCAACATGGAGGTTATGGTGCAGTGTCTTTGGACACCTGAAGTTTACTTGTCTGGCTTCATCCTTACAGGCCAAGTTCCCATCTGGACTTGTAAATAGTTTCAACTACAATTCTATTCTACAACATGGATCCTCTCGCTAGCAGTTGAGTCCTTTACCTCTGGAGAGGTAAAGGAGAATTTGAGCTTGAGGTGACTACAAAAACTATGGGTAGTGTAAGATACTAGATTTTCAATCAGAGTAATTTTTCAGAATTATTACTAAAAGTATGAAACCCGTGGGAGATAGAGAACAGGTTTGGAAACCTGAACATAGGCTGCTATAGAGCTGGGGTACATTGTGATTTTGCAAATTTGAAAACAGTTGCATATTCGTATTGAAAATACGAGTGATCTTGAGGTCAGATTTTAGCTGCTACTCCTTGGAACTGTGATGGCAGACAGGCTAGTTGTGATGATTTCTGCCTTGAAAACCTTTATTTTGAAATTCAGAGAAATGGGGTTTTTTTTTTAGCAGAAATAGAACTGCAAACATACACTTCTTAATCTTCATGGTATTTTCTACATGTTTGTAGCAGAGTTATGGACTGAGTTGACTGTACTGATATGGCTGGGAAAAATGGTTCTGGATAAAGTTGGCTTCCAACCCAGAGGCTGGAAGTGGGATGGTGGTGATGAGGAGCCATTTGAAGCAGGACAGAGGAAGGGAGCTTGTGTGTAAATAAGCCACAGCTTTTTTTTTCTCTCACATTGGGACTATAAATCCAAGCCAACTCTTCTAAGCAAGGTCTTGTTAAAGAGCCCTGAACTCCTTCTTTTAGCTTCAGCAGCCTCAGATATTTTTGTTGCTACAAGTTCTTGTTGTATCTGATAGGACTAAATTAAATGGTTTTGCTAGCCTAGAGAAAATTAATTTGAATCACTTCCCTGCCTCTAATAGTTTATGCCCCTGTCCTACTGGCATAAACAGAGGTCCTGAAAGCATGAAGAAATGTCTCAGGCACCTGTGCACAGCAGGCCCTTTTCCTACATGGCTAGTAATAGCTAATGAAAATAATGGGGATTTAACAGTAATCAAATTAAGATATTTCCCTGAGGGAAGCACAAATTATATACTACTGTGTAGTATCAATAACTTGGATAATTCTCTAGGCTCAACTTAATGACACCAACAAAATTTGCCAGTTACTGCTATTCTTCATAGATAAAGCCAGGTGGTAAGGACTGTGTGCAACACCACTTGCTCTGAATGTGTGTCATCAGTTGATGGTGTTATTTCACTGTGCTGCTTGCTTTCAGGGGGATGTAGGTACTACTGGCACCCTACTGGTTTCCAGGGCAATTTTGAAGTGCAACCATAAGTACAGAGTGCCTTGAAGAGCTAGCAATGATAAAATCGGTTTAAACAAATGTGGAAAAGGAAGATGTAGGGAAAGATTATGAGAAGAAAAAAGAATAATACACTTTAGAAGAGGCTAGACAGAAATTGGTGTCTAATTACTAGACTCTTTTACTAAGTTGTTACTAAGCTGCCAACAAGGAATCTGGTTAAGAAAAGGCATCTAGATTTTATTCTGAATATTTTCACACTCTTTTCTTTGACTGCAAAGACAGTCCTGGAGGAGTTCTGTGCTCAGGCTACCTGCTACCTTTGGTCCTCTCTGCCCTTGGCAAAGTATGATCTGTTTAAACTTTCATTAGTTGTGCCTTCTTCCTTAGTGCCTGTTCTTGTGCAAGACTCTTTACTGTGGTGTGTGTAAATCTTCTACTCTTGTGTGACTGCAGCGAGAGTTTTCTCCAAGGACACCCAGCTTGGCTCTTCTAGAACACTTTCCATAATGCCCTTCTGTGACTACATGTTTAATATCTTCCTAATTTTAATTTTTTCAGTACTATGGAAACTTGGTGCATTTCCTGGCTTTGATAAAAACCATGCGACCAGCCCCAGACCCTTGATGAGCTGCTAGCTGCCAACCACTGTTTCTCTACTCTGGACAGATCCTGCTTTGTTTTTGGAAAGAAACATCAAATAGACTTTTGGAATATTAAAATTTCAAGACATTCCAGTACAAAATATGCACAACTTCCTTATATTTTTTAATAAAGAGGAGTTTATTAAATATGTGTAGTATGAGGAGACGGCACAAGGATGTGGTGAGGAAAACGTTGAATCTGAGAGAGGCAGCTCGAGCACTTCCTCCTACAATGAGTGTGGCTTCATCATTGCTCTTAACTACTGCAGCCAGATGATCATATCATGGTCTCTACAAGCACCTGAGACAGTGGATGTAAAGAAAAATGAAGGGGAAAAGATTATTTATGTTTGCATTTTGGTGATTTGAAAGGTTTCTCTATGTTCGTTTTATTCTGATGCAGAAAAGTGCAGCTGGTGAAATGTTCACTGAAGCACAGCAGAAAAAGTAGCACTGTAGGATTCTGAGGGATGTTGAAAAATTTTGGTGCAGTGATTTGCAAAATAGATGGGACACTGGAAATAAATTTTTGATCTATATGGGGTTCTGAAATTTCTATACTATGGTAATATAGTTTGTTCATAGTCTTATAAAAAAGACCATTTCAAATATGTGGATTTATTTATCATGAGTCATCTAGACACATGAATCAAGGGACAGCAATGGGGAAGTGTCAGCTGTTCTCTTTCTTCTAAATAGCTTTTCAGATTGCTGAAAAGGTGTATGATTGCAGCTGGAAACTTTTCCTTTTGGAATGTTTGATGATACCATTTTTACTTCAAATAGGATTGCAACAATAGTCCTTTAAAATTATTTTCCATTTTTCTTTGAGTGTTTCTTGCCATATAGGGCTTGATAAATCAGCTAACAGTAAGGACAGGGATAAGGTTCTTTTTGGGTCTTATCTTTTTGTTCTTTTGGAAATGTCTATATTCCCTGTAGAGCTGCCCCATTGTATTTTTCTGAAGGCTTTATTTTTTCTCTGCCTACTGGAATAATGAGAAAGAAGTCCAACCACAGGGAATAATCAGTGGCAGTAGTTATTAAAATAACCAATAAAGCATACAACAGTGATTATTTTTCTCTGGCTAAAAATTAATCCATTGAATCTTGACCTGTATTTCTATAAGGACCAGCTGGGTTACAATCCTCTTTCCTTCCTGGGTTCTTCTGCAGCCTGATCAAGGGTCTGGCATTGTAATTGCATTCAAAACAACTGCACTTTTGTGTATTTTGCTATGGCCACCATCCTGCAACTAAGCAGGGCCTGAGGCTAAGCAAAGAAAGAGGGCTTGGGTATGTGTGCAGCACAGCGTGGTGACTGCAGAGCAAACCAGACAGCTTTGACCTGTCTGATCTGGACACCAAAAGAAGCCTGGCAGGAACATCCAACAGCTCTTCTTGGGATGACTTATGCCCTCTTCTGAAGCTGGGTACTACCTGTGAACTTCCTTTCTGTGATTGCTTTGGCTTTCAAAGCAGAGTTAAGAGAGAAAAATGTGATGGCAGTGTTTGATGCCAAAATGTGGCAGTATCAGGCAACACCCTGGAATTGATCTAAAATGACTCAGACTTCCAAACAAGAAGTCTTGCTCTGAAGAGCTAATGGGAGCATAATAATTCACTTTATCTCATGCAGTAAGAAATTATCATTGACATTCCTCCCAATTTTTTAAAGCTGGGAAACAAGAATAACTCATTATTTAACTGTCAGCATGAATTGTCGTCCCATTTGGAGACCTTGTGCTAATTTTGTTGTCTCTTAAAAGAACCTTAGGGTAATGGAAGAAAGAGAAATCTTAATTGGCAAACTTCCAGTTTCCAAGAGAAACCTAAATATGAAGCTAGACATAGCTCTCTCTGCCTTCAGCCTGGAAAGCAATGCTAAGTAATAATTAGTGTATTGCTCTTTCTGTTAAAAAAAAACCCCACAAAACAACAAACACATCTATTTCAATTTCATGTTAACATTACTCTCTCATAAAATGCATTTAAAATAGGTGTTTTAAACTGGGATACTAAGAAGTGACAATCGTAAGCCTGGAAGCAACTCAGAAGTGGCAGGAAAATTCATAGAATATCACACTGTTTAGAATAAAGAGAGAAAGTCCTCTTCCCATTCTGGTATTGATCTACTTGGTGTTATTGTGCAGTTCATGTGTATCTGGGGTTTGCATATCTGATCTATACAATGGGCATGACTCTGTTTTTCTGTTTTGTAAATTACTGAAACGCTTGAACTTTATTAAGAAGCTATCTTTAATTATACTAAAAAGAGCAGAAGTCCAGAACTGACCAATTTCTGGTGAATTATTGCTATGTCCAAACAGGCTTTTCAAAGTCCCAGAGATGTTGCAGTGGTTGTTTTGCCGTCTGGGCTTTCAGGTATAACCTAAGTTGAACAGCCAGCACATAGTGTAACATGGAAGTAACCAGCATCTCAATAGACTTCTTTCATTGACATAGATTAAATCTTGAATGTGACCTTCCTGTTATAGGACTTCAAGTACCAAAAATATTGAGGTCCAGAAAAAAAGATAAGAAAGATAGAGGTGTGTTGAAGAACGGCTGTGCACTTGTGTATGCATTCACACCCACACCACCTTTATCCTGATCTGCTGTTAAGGTACTTCTAAGTAATTCCAAATATCAAATGACTGATTTTTTTTAAATGTCAGGACTTTTGAACCTCTCTAGGGCAGCACCTCTGAAAATGCTATTAAGAATAATAGAGGACAAAGATTAGCATAACCAGAAGTTTAATTGCAAATACTCAGTGAAAAATTTTGACAAGACTAGTTTTATTACGTACAAAGAGAGTAAGAAGCATAAGCTACCATAAGAGAAGTCTTGTGCAATTTGTATTGTATAGGGTATTTTTCAGTTTTAGCTAACTTAGGAATTGCATCTGTGTTACATCAAACTGAAAAGTTGAATAGATTTTAAATGGGCTGATAAGATGACATTGCAGCCCTTTACAATATCCCTTTCCTGCTCAGACCTACTTTCAAGATACTATCTCCGTGGATTATTGGCTTTTTTTATTATTAATTTACTGTGATCTTTGGCTGCAGTGAAAGCAGGTTTGCTGCTCCAGCATCTGATTTTTGGTGGAGTGACCAGTGAGGAGGAGATTCATAGGATGCCCTGGAGACTACACGTACAATGTTTAGGGTAGGCTAACTTCCTGTGCTCAGGAAGCTTGGTACAGATCCAGTACATGGTCATGGCTTCTGAAAAGGCATAAAAGATTCTGGCTGAAAAAGGAGATTATTAAATAAATCTTTATGGATTCAGTGACTGATTCATGCATAGCAAGTTTTTGCTGTGTGCATGGCATGCTGATTCTTAAAGTGCTCTGAATACAGGCTGTAGATTTATCTCTCTTTTTTTTTTTTTTTTTTTGGCTTAGTCAGCCGCAGGACTGCAGTGTTCCTATATGCAGAGATACTTGGCTGAAGGTTAGCTGACTAATCCTCAAGTGCTGGACAGAGAATGCCAGCACTGTCCCTGTTCTGAAGCCCTGTAGTGCTGCTGTAAGTATGTAATAGACCGACATAATAACATTAAAATTCGAATTATTCCACATTAAACTTTTTATAGGTGTATGACAAAGTTTTAGAAATAAGACTCATCTACTGAAGCCCTATATTTTAAGTCTATGGCAACATGAACATGTACAGGAATGGCATAACAAACTGTAGCGGCAATGTTAGGAGATTGAATTGAAAGCTATCTATAATATTGAAAAGAAGTAATTTTATTTATAATGAGTCTTGGATGCAGTATATTTTTACTTTGCTGAGACTCCTTGAGAAAGTTGCCTGGAAACTTCAGGCACCTACCCATGTGGGTTGTTTGTTTGTTTTTCATGGGAGCCTCAAGAGTTGACTTTTTTAGTATTTCATAAGATTTATAAGCAATGTTCAACCTATTATAGTTGGAGTACCTTCAGGAAACTTCTGTTAAGCAGCTGTTTTGAATGTAGTATCTTTTCTGGCTCTTTTCCCTAAAGATATCCCTGATTTGTTTCCAATTTTTGTAGCACTGCTTGGCACTTGACACTTCCAGCATATTTTAGACTGTTGTGGAGTGTGTGTTTATATAAAAAGCTACTGTTTTGTTCTAGCTGGGAAACAGCATGGCTTAACTACTAATTATTGAAAACATGGCTTATAAAGACATTGCTTTGGCCTAGGCAGCTATGGTTTTTGAATTCAGGAATAGCTGTTCATGTCTAACTCTTCAGGAGCTTGCTGTACGGACTTCTTTTCTTGCTTGAAAAACAAAAAAGAATGAGATACATAAAAATGTCTTAAGCTTCAATCAGACTGTTATCTCCCACCCTTCTTTTTCCACTGCTCAGCTGCAATTTTATTTTCTAGTTTCCTCTAACATTGTTTTGCATAGTTTTTTTCCCTTAGAAGCTCAAAAGTGATGAAGGATTTTTTATCTGTGTGCTTACTTAGCTGATAGGTGGGATATATCTTAAAGGGTCTCAAGTACTTGAACTTAGAAAATCAAGACATTCCCTTCCATGCTGTATGATTCCAGCACATACTCATATATGGGTTGCAAGCCCTACAGAGAGTGGATGAAGGCTTTGGTTGCTTTTATAAATATTGAGATACAATGCAGAAAGGCCCTGTTTCTGCTGAAGGAAAATCAGCTGAGTTTTTGAGGAAAGACTGCAGAGTTTCCATGTGGATGCTACCTGCCTGAGTGGCCCTAGGGGGGCTGTAGCTGGGCTATCCATGAGTTATCACATCATTTGATTTCTCGGTGTGGACACAAAACCTAGCAAGTAAAGATAACCAACTGCACGTGGGAATGTAGATTTTGCCACTTGCCCTGATAAAGATGAGATCTGCTCCTCTGGTCTAGTATGGATGACTTCCCAGAGTCAAGTAACAACTCATGAGGTTCTACTGAAACTGTAGTAAGTCAGATGCAGTAAGATCTGCTCACAGGTACAGAAACACTTGGTCTGATATTCCCAAAGCTTTTCTTGAACAAAAGACTTGTATAGTCCTATTCAACCATATGTTTATTCTGGGAGATTGTCAGCAAACAGGTGATATTAACCTTTCTGTCTTATTTCCTAGAAAGTCTCTGGAGTGTCTAGCTCCAAGAGTCAGCAAAGGAGGACAAAAATATCTTGGGTGGTCTTAAACTTCATGTCTTGTTTATGCTTTCATGTTTTTCCCTTCTCCCCCTGCCCCATTTCTTCATGGGTGTTTTTGGCTTTTGTTTGAGAAATGACACATTTGATATAAATATTTGGCAGAAGGACAGCTTAATAAACTCTGTGAAGAATGTAATCCTGTTTTCAATCTGTCTGTCCACACTAAGCCCCTTAAGGCTTTACACATGCAGAGAGTCCCCAGAAAGGTCACCTGATGTACTGATGAAATGAAGGCAACTAAGAGAACTTCCTACAGATGGAACCCCCCCCCCCCCTTAAATTTTGTCAATGATGAGGCATTAGAAAAAGTGTAAAAAGTGTTCTGATGTTTAAAAATATTTTTTTCCCCACAAATATCTATATATCTTCTATTGTACTGTTCCTTTTTTAACTTCCATATTCTATACTAGTAATCATGATCACTTTAGCAGGGATAGCTCTCTGTGACTCAATAAAAAACCTCTAACTGCTTTTTTTTTTTTTCTTTTATCCTTTGTTCTTGTGATAAACAGAGCTATGGGAAAATAAACACTAGTAATCTCTGAGCAAATGTCCAGCTGACTGAGAAGAGGTCAGGGTACACATGAAGTGACAGATTTCTTATAATCATTGCCCTGTAGTCTGCTTTCATGGGTGTTTATTGTTTCTATACCTAATGAAGACTGGACTCTAGTGCTCCTTTTTTTCCTCCCAACTTGTATTTTATGATCCTGAAAGAATTCTAAAGCAGGAAAATATATTAAAGTGATATGGAATTGATGAAAATTAGGTTTTTGTTTTTGTGTGCTCATGGATTTGGTAATAAAATGGGAGAGTTCTGATACTGAAGTGTAATAAGGCTAAAATGGGATTAGAATGGACAAAAGTAGAGCTTAATTTTCTCATTTACAAAATATGAGTATTTCATACTGCTGCATTATGCAGGACATGATGTGAAATATAATTAATGTTGAATTACAATAGGACTGCTCTAAATGTACAAGGCACACATGAAATCCACCAACACATCAAATAGTTTTTTTTTGAGAATAGGCTAGCAATTAGAATGGATGCCAAATGGATTTGTAATGAAGGGGGACATTAAATACAGTCTTAACCTACTTATTGTCACAGCAATTACCTAGATTTGTTCTTATTCTAATGGTGGTATTTTATAATAAGTACTAACACATTGATCTGAATTTTGGCTGAAAGAACTTTTTTTACAGAAGATCAGTGCCTTCATTCTTAACACGATACAGAGCATGACAGACATACATTGTATGAGACTGATGCATGAATATAACTGGTATTTTAAATGTCATCCTCAGTGTATGGTGAAGAAAAGGCAAAGAACAGCATAAGAAGGTGTAGGGATATAGTATTTTAGAATTACAATCAAGGTTTTGGAGTGATTACTTAAAAGTTCTTCTAATGTTAACATTTTTTTGGAACTCAGGTAATGGTTACTGTAAATCCCAAACTACATAGCACCCACCCCTTAGAAAATTTTAGGGTGTTTTTCCTTTCTTTTCAGGAAAAAAATGCTTTCAAACTAATTTTGTGACTATTTTATATGTCTGTAAAGATTCCTGTGAGAACATCCTTTATGCACTCTAAAGCACCCTATTATGTGATTTTTTTTTATTTGAAAGCTAAAGGAAAATCTCGAAAAATATTTGAAGTTGTAAAGGCTTGTTTCTTTCAACAAAATTGGCTGGCAGTATCGTGTGGGAACCAAACAGTTTTGAGAGATGGAAGCATTGTCCATAAACTGTGCCAAATATATGGCATTGTGGGAGGTAGAAATGCCAATTTGAAGTTAGGATACTAAGAATTTTGTGTCCTTGTGAATAATAGGAACACATTGGCAAACTGAGTGTTTCTGTGGCTATCTTCCTGTTTCAACTTTTATAAGCCAGCAAAACCATCTTTGCTATGTCTAATGCTCATTGGTATTATACAAATAGGGGTGGTTCCCCCCCACCCCCAACTATAAAACAGATTACTTTGTGAGGAATCATACAAGATAAAGAACACCACCACATGAACAAACTATAATGACTTTATTGTCCAATCTCAATGTAAAGAGAAGCAAAATATTTCTACTTAGGGTAGGTTTATATGAGAGATGACCCTAGATATTATTAATATCAAATGAAATGGCAAAGAAAAATATCTGGATTCTATTGCTTCTTTTCTGTTTCCTTATCCTATTTCCAAAATATCAATTCATTGAAATAATTTTTGCAGAACTCCGACTCGTGTCTTTTTTTTTTTTTTATTTTTCTGTCAGGCATCTGGGTTTTTTAAATATCTTTCTTTATTTTTTTGTTCTAATCTTCCCACACATTCCACTCTGTCCTTTGAAAAGCTTAATAGCATTGCACTTTGCTGTTGATTGTTACTTTTACAGAAAGCTGTTTATTTCCTCTTGGTGCATTTTCAGCAAAAAAAAAAACAAAAAACCTGTCCTTTTTTTGTTTGACCATGACATTGCTTATTGTGTTTATCAAACAATCCATATTTGTATTTTCCCTTTATTTCAGAATGAAAGGTAAGCCCAGTTATTTCAAATACTTTACTTTTACTTTAGTGGATCATATATACATATATATATATGTATATATGCAACCATTTCTCTGCATTAATTTTTATGACAATTATGACTATGGAGTCTAATGTTTTGAACATTTTCCCAAATGCAGGAATACATCAGACTGAATTAAAGCTTGCTCATGTCTGAGTTTCCTTTGGGCCTTTTTATTTTGAACTAGATAAATACAAGATGTTTCACATGTAATTAGACTCATATGAGTAATTTTCTGGTGCTTATATGTTGAGACAGCATCCACAGTTCTTGATTCTATTTTTAGACACTCCTTTAAAATTTCAAGCTGACCATTACTGACCTTTTTTTAAGCTCATTTGCTGTGCCAGCACAGGAAGGACATGGAACTGTTGGAGCAAGACCAGCTGAGGTCTGCAAAGATGATTAGTAGCACCTTTCCTATGAGGAAAGGCTGAAATAATTGGGATTATTCAGCCTGGAAAAGAGAAGGCTTACAGGTAGCTGATTGTGCCTTCCAGTACCTAAAGGGAACCTACAAGAAATATTGAAAGGGCATGTAGTGAGTGACAGGACAAGGGGAACGGCTTCAAGTTGGAAAGGTCAGGTTTAGATTAGATACTAGAAAGAAATGCTTTACGTGAGGATGGTGAGGCACTGGAATAGATTGCCTTAGAGAAACTGTGGTTGTCTCATCCCCATCAGTGTTCAAGGCCGGGTTGGATGGAGCTTTGACCAACCTGATCTCATGGAAGGTGTCCCTGCCCATAGGCAGGGGGCTCAGAGCTAGATGAAGTTTAAGATCCCTTCCAACTCTGACTATTGTATGAGTCTGTGATCAATCCTAGAGGGGTCTGATTTCCCATGGGGGCTTCTGCTGAGGGTACCTCATCAGTAGCCAAAATCTCTGTACTCAGTAACAGGTGAGAGTTGCAGTGCCGTAAGCACTATGACCATATGTTCAGAGCAAGCAGGAAACATCCCCAAATTGCAGCCGTTATCTTTAAGCATTGTGTAGTTGGTGCTCCATGGAATTTTAGAGTCTGACCCATCATTTGTGGATTTTGGGACTGACAATCTGAGAATGGTCAACAGAAAGGAATGCAGTAAAAGTTCTAAGAGGAAGATTTGGTCTCTGAAGGAGACTGCCAGTAGCTGCTCTGGAGGGGAAAAAGTGAAAGAGAGAGCAGCTTTTCAGAAAAGGGATGGTTACAGCTGGGGATGGAAAAATCCATCTACCTCTTAGGACTTCAGAGTGGAAGGAGGCTGGCAAAGGAGGAGAATCCCAGCAAAACTGTGTTGCCCCTGGCAGCTGAGGGTCGAGGAGAG
The DNA here is from genome assembly GCF_017590135.1 of Pyrgilauda ruficollis. Classification (NCBI taxonomy): domain Eukaryota; kingdom Metazoa; phylum Chordata; class Aves; order Passeriformes; family Passeridae; genus Pyrgilauda; species Pyrgilauda ruficollis. The sequence continues at coordinate 15,118,682 of NW_024525489.1, forward strand.
CCTATTTAAAGAGAAGCATTCCTTTCTCAGTTGCTGCAAGCAATGGAGCTGCTGCAGGGTTAAGATATTTTCTGTGGTCAGGTTAGTTGAAGTGGATATATATCTGAACAGTTTTTTGTGATTTTCTGCATCTGTGTGTGGCTTGATGTAAACAATCACAGTTAAATAATTACTGCAGAGTCCTCCTGCGGATTTGCATGGTGTTCCATACCGTACTAATGTCTTGTATTTAAAACAGAATGTAGCTAGGAAGGTTATTCAAGCCACAAGGTAATGTAATATGCACAGATGTGAGTTAAACAGAAAAAGAATCTGGAAATTTATATTGTTGCAATCCCACATCCAGTATAGATTTGGGGAAGGCCAGAATGTGGTTGTTTGGTCTTTTTTCACCGCACACACCATCTGTGTTTACAAGTGTGTTAGGAAATGATGAGCATTCTTGCTTAGGTTGAAGCCTGCTTGTGAGATCCTTATGGTTTAATTTCTTCTGAAGGCTGTGAATGCAGTTTTGTTTTACCATGGAATTTAAAGTGTTAAAACTGACAGATGTTAAGGAACATGTCCTTCTGTTATGTAGGAAGGAAAAATGAGAAACAAAACATTTGTAACAGATTTCTGTTGGCTTCTATCTAAGGTTTTTTTTTTTTTTTTTTAAATTCTTTCTTGTGGAGGGACACGATCTGAGTGGCCTGGAGAAGAGTTTGCAGGTAGGAATGGATTTAAACATTCTGGGTGCTGAACAAATTGGTGTTCTGTAATTACGTTCTTGTCCTTTGGCTTGGCTTGTAGTTGCATGACGTGTCTGAGACATCTTGACCCTCTCTAAGAGGAAAAGCTTCTTTAGGAACTGGCAGGTATGCCTTTCAGGAGCAACAGGGAAAGAGACCTCCCCAGAGATACTGGGGTGATACTAGGGAGGTGCCCTGGGGCAGTCACTGAGCTGTGATACATCTGAGTGGGGAATTTTTCCAATTTGAAAGGCAATTCCGGTTCAGAAGTATTGACAAAACTTTAGGACCAGAGATAAAATAGACCCTGTGAGACAGACCTGTATTTGTGGCATGGCAAGCGCAGGCTCTGTTCTTGGGTAGTAGCAGTATCAGTATTTTATCTCTTGCTGTGCATGTGCTCTGTGGAAGAGGCAGGGTTGATGATCAGGTACATGCTAGTGTGGTACAGGCTCCTGCACTCAAGCTCTCCACCTGCCTTCTGCCAGGTGGCTCCACAGTGCTTTGGAAAGATTCATTTCAGTGGTACCTGGTGATGCCTGTATTATGCATGACTTCGGGATTTCTTAAAAATTTTTCTTTCTACTAACCACTTAAAGCTTACCTCAAAGGGTTTTGATGAGCACAGTCACTGCAAGTGCGTGCTCCTCCTCTGAAATGGAAAAAGAATGTGGGTTTTGTGATTTAAAAAAAAAAAAAGTTAGAGAAAGTAGATGACTACAGAACTGGTCCAGAATTTGCCATAATGACACTTTTCTTACTTTATAAGCATAGCCCTGGGTCTATTGTTTGTCATTAACAAGCACCTTATTTTCCAAAGAAAGATCCAAGCAAAATGCTCCCCTGTCCCCTTCATTTCAAAGAACTAAATGAACCTGCATCTAGTAACTGAACAGAGTGATGGATATCACATAATTGCAGCTTATGGGTGAAGTGTTTTGTGAGCTTTCTGCACATTGTGTGTACAGAAGAGATGAGGCATTCATTCTGCTTATGTGAAAGTGTGTGTGTGTGTGTATACACAAACGTATGTGTGAATGTGGGAATTGCTGCAATGCAGGACAGGGCCTCTAGAGCTCTCTGTTGCTGCATTTTTCTCTGACAGGGTTTTGAACTACTTTCAGAGAAGGGTAATACAAATGTGTCAGTGTTTTGTTGTTGTTGTGGTTTGTGTTGGTTTTTTTTTCCTGATTTGTTTTTGGTTTGGTTTGGTTTGGTTTTTTTAACCCCAAATGGTTTGTACTGTACATGACCAGAAGCACGGGGAGAGAGGAAGACAGTGTTGACTTTGAAAACTTGTCTCTGTAATGCAGCAGAATAGATATGAACACTAACTTTTATAAGTCAACATTACGAAAAATCCTACAAGAGCTAACTAGAGTCTACTGCAAAATGGAAATTTTTAGAAGTTCAGAACGAAATTAGGTTAAAAAAAACATAGAAAGTAAAAGGAAGAAAACTGAGATGATGCAATAGCATAGCCTTTTGAGATTAAAAAAAAAAAAAGTAAGATAAATGCTAATATACAAGTGGAGAATGTGTATCAACAGAGTTGTTCTGACAACATCTCCCTTTTACCCCAAAAAACTTACAAAGGAAACACTACTAGGAAGCAAAATAATTCAGTCATCTTAGATGAAAGTGCACAAACAGCACAAATATAGTAAAACAAGGAATTGGAAAATATGTAGAACGAACATAAAGGAAAAGTATATTTGCTGCAGACAAAATTGGAGGTTTATATCTTAATTGTTCACTATTCTGAAGAATGCACAATTAGTGAAATGCTGCAAACTAAGAGGCAACAACTGGTATCCAGTTCCAGGGGAGATGTTTTTAGTCCACTCAAGCAATGGCTAGTTGTCACAAAATCTAATAAAAGAAGAGATTTTTATACCATATAATAAGCATGCTTGACCAGTAGTGTGCAGATGTCATTGCAGTTTTGGTTCTGAACACATTGAGAATATTTTTCTCCTGCATGTCTCTTTGGGAAGCTTTGGCCTTCCTCATGCTGTCTAATCACAATGGGAGTCAGAAGTCTTGATTAAGCTGCAGCCCCTTTTATGTGGCACAACAATCAAGCATTTGCTGGGAGGGCCTCGCTCAAATGTAGAAAGTGTTCTTCACTTCATCTTGCCTTGCCAAAAAAGTATTGGCCTAATGGGAAAACTGCAGAACTCCTTTTTTTACTGTTGGCAAAGAGGTGATGGATTGAGTTGTGAGAGGCAAGTGCATGATAGAATTTTGTTTGTACATTTTAGTTGAAAATGGTTGAAACATGTTAAAATTGCATAAGCTGCCAGCAGGGATTGTGTATTTCTGTAGGGCTTTACCAAGTGGGCAGCTGGAACATATTCCTTGTGTCACTTGGAGGTACCTGGCTGCTTTCTGACCATCAGGTGGCAGCTCAAGCTGACCTGCTGCAGCTGGCATCCCAGACTGGGGGAGGGAGGCTGTGGCACTGGGCTGCAGATACGTGTTGAACAGCCTGTGGGCAGAGGACCCTGCGTGGGGGCAGTCTGTGTTCTGAACCTTGCAATCAGCGTGCAGTGTCTGTCAGGTTTGAAATACAAATGCATGTTGTCTTGGCAAGGCTGTTTGTTAGTCAGCAGAAAGTCTCAATGGTCTCTCTTAAGAGCACTAGGTTTCCTCAATTTTCTTTTATATCTAAGCATTGAGGGAACACATGAAGAGGCTTCTAACACCTTGACATCTTTCTACCCTACAAAATGAAGCATTAATCTTTTTCGGGTCTTATAATTGCAACTATGTAAGAATGGTACCTTTTCTCCCCCTTTTCTTATATTTTCATATCCTGTGTTGCATATCCTTTCTGTCTAGGCTGGGAAAAAAAAAGGTTTTTAGTATTTTTGATTCCAGTTAACACTCCAAAATGTTTGTACTTGAAAACCTCTGTTTGGAATCTTAGATGGGCTTCTGGTTCTGCAAATGAGTAGAAAAGATTATGCCACTCATAAAAGGGAAAATCTGGGAGCTTATCAGGTCCTTGTCTAGAATTGGCTGTCACTTGAAAATCCAATTAAGTCTCTTTAAAAACACATTACTTTCCCTGAACCTAATTTCAGTGATTGTAGCTGCCGAGTTTTGCATAGATAGAAGATATTCTTTGTCAGTGAGAACTGTGTATTTTCCTTAAGACTTGACCCAGGAATAAGTGGGTGTCCTTTGTGTCCCACACAAAAAAGAGAAGAAGAGCACAGAGAAGGAAATTTTCCAGCTAGCTTTTGGGAACAGCAGCTGTTAGTCTTTCTGAAGCTTTGAGCTATATGCTAAGTGAGGAACAGTGTGATGCCATGGCAACCCTGACTGGACAGCCCTTTTTTTTTTTTGCTGTGCCACCCTTGCTAGAGATGGACAAAAAGAAGATTGATCTCTTAGGTCTGGAGTCATCCCATTGAGCTTCAGGCATGCAGCTGAGATAACTTCTGGCCCTTCAGCTGCAGAAGTGGTGCAGGGCCTTCCAAGGGGTAACTCAAGCCACCAGACCTCACCTGGAGATACCTCCCTTTCCCTGTTTGAGCAGAACACTAGGCTTTGTTCTCTGGCTCAGGTGAGTCAGCTGCATGCCTAAAGTAGGAGGGAGCCAATCTGGAGTTAGCTGGGGCACCACAGTGGTCACAGGTGACTGGGAAGTGTATGAGGAGTGGTGATCTCATGGGAATTCCCATCAGTGTTTGGTGATGCCAACACAGGGGTGGGTGCTGGACTGTCGGGTTTGCTTGGCAGCTCCCAGGTGGCCCTGTGGCCGAGTCCAGCTGGCTGAATGTGTCTGTGCTTTTTGGTGTGGCCATGCCATGCCTCCTTGCCAGCAGAAGTAAAGACTGGTTCAGTCTGTTGTAACACAGGTCACGTCCAGTGCCCCAGCCTGAGGAATGGACTGAAGCAGGAGAGGCTGCCTGGCTCTCAGTTACATCACTTCTTGTAAGGCCACAGTTTCTGCGTGGTACTGAAGGTGAACCACAGAAAAACTGACAATACAGTGTATACAGAAATCTGTGACACAAATCTCCAGAGAACAGTCTGTTAGTACTGTCACCAGGGTTTCTGCTCTCTTGTCCATCTGATTTTCAGTTACATGTTTGAAGAAGCTCTAGGCTTTGACTCAAATATTTTCTTTCTCAGACCAAGAATATAATATTTAAGAATCAGTTAAATGTTCAGATGGATCCATGGTTGCACTTGTGTTTTGGAGCTCAATTATCCTCTGTTAGAGGAGAGATTTTTATCTAAGACTTTTTCAGCTGTGTTATTAAATACTACTATTTTAAGGTCTTGTTCAGTAAGCATAGTATTTTAATAAAACCTGATTTTGAGTATGGAATAAATGCTTTTTTTTTTAGGGAAGTACATGACTATTCAGTTGGAACCAAGTGAGGGTGCTACTTTTTCTTTCTGCAATGAATACCTTGATCATTCTCAATCAGCCTGTAGTTAAACTGTGGCTATTGTGTCCCAGTGATTTTTTTTTTTTTCCTAAAGTTGCTAATTATGTGCCCATCAGAATAATGGAAAGAGTAATTATCCTTATAGTGCTTAGTGACATTGAAACCTCTATTATACGGTGATTGGAGCTGCATAATTAGAGATAATTGCGGCAACTGTATTGTCTGTTCAAATATAGCTCTACAATAATTACCTTATTTTAATTAAATATGTTTGGGATTTAAGTGGATCTCTCTTCATTTACTCTATTAAACAGAAACTTCATTTAGGTATAAAAATGCTTTATGTTGCAAACTAACCACTGATTTAACACATCACCTATTGATCTCACCTAATGTGATTTTACTTGCTCTGTTTGAAAATCACTCAAATCCAGTTAATTAAATATTTTTTAAAAAAGCATCTCTGTGTCCCAAGGCTGGAGTTCAGAGTGAAAATCCCAAAACCCTCTTACTGTATTGCTGTAAGATACTGTCTTAATTCTTCAACTTTCTGGGAAAAAACATGTTTTCTGTGTGTAATCAAAAAGTTTTGTGAACCTCAGCACTTTAGTTTTTAAAAAATTATTATTGTATGTCTTCCTTTAATCAGACTTCAAGAAGCTAGATACTTTGTTTCAGAAAGTAAAGTTGGCCCAGATTTAGCATCCATTGAAGATAAGCTCTGTGCTTTATGATCTCAGACTGCTGCTGACCTGCCTGTTAAGGAGGGTTTGGATGGCCTTTCTTCATCCCCTCATATGGGCTTTGTCAGCTTTTTCATGCTTGATCTGAGAAGGAGTTGGGCTGCTCACTTCTGAAGAGAACATCTGAGTCTGACAGCCCCTGTCCCCACCTTTGCATGGAAATGTCACTCACAAACAAAATTTACTGCGTACTGCATACAGGAATGGCGAGTGGAAAAGTGTACACAGTGACTCTAAATGGAGCTAATGAGATATGTGAAAGACTTGGGTATCCTGGGAGACCTTACCTTTAAGATGTGACACTCTGCACTGACTTTAAGTTAGCCTTAACTAGATGCAACTCCTTTTGGAGCTCCAGTAATACCTTCTGCTGAACAGAGTTACTCAGGTCACAGCTGAGCAGTAAAGGTCAGTGCAAAAAGTATTTGCTGGTGCTAAGAATGCTTAGTGACCTAAAAAAAAAAAATGTGGCCTCTATTATTTTTTCTGGCATGTTTGAATCACTGCTGATTGGAACTGGTCGGTGTTTATCAGGTGGTCAGGCAAACCCAGCATAGTTCCTTGCTATGAATGACAGCAGAGCTAATGACACTTTGGGAGTTTCGAGGAGTTCTCCCCTATTTCAGCATTTGCAGGAACTACTCAGGATTCATGTAAAATGCAGAAGATGTAACTTTTAACATAAAGAGAGCAAGAAGTTGCTGGGGACAAAATCAAGATAGTAAACCCTCTGTATAAGTACTGATATATGGCCTTGCCTAATTGACTTTGGCTTTAGTGACAGCTTGAATGCACTGCACTGCAAGTGGAATGTTCAATCCCATTCTACAGTGCATTAAAGCAATAGCAATATACATAATCAGGCTTAGTATTTAGATTGTGAGTGGTCTTACACTGAACAACAGAAGGTCTTCAGCTTTGAATGATCATGTAGTCAAAGAGAAGAAAATTGAATGCTATAATGATCCAGAGAATGTCCTTTTACTAATAAATTATACAGCTTTATATTTTGGATATTGATGCCATGTATAGATAACACTTATTATATTCTAGTAACACACCTAGTGGCACAAATATTTAATTAATGTCTTTACCATACATCTCAGTATGTGAGCGATAAAAATTATAAAGAGGCAATCTAAGTATTGAAGATTTTATTTCAAATTTTTTGAATGTGAAAAGAATCATAATGCATACAAGCAAAATACTTGGAAAATAGTGATGTTACTTTAAATAATTTTGCATAAATTTGTATTTCCATTCAGGCTTAATTTGCCAATACAGATGGAAGGAGTATTTAAAAGTGAGAAGATGAGTGAAACAATTATACTTTATTTTTAAGGATCTTTGTTTGGATGTTATTGGGGAAGATGAGTGTCATAATTATGTTTCAGTCCTGGGTTTGTTGTATTTTGTAAGATGATTGTATTTAACAGAATACTATTTTAATGTGAGCTTCCTCATTATTACCCCAATCTGAAAAGATAAAGGGGTGCTTAGCCTTATGTGCATAATCACATAAATGATTAGACTAAATTTTAATAAGGGCAGTTGTCTGGGGTCTTTTGTTAGGGTTTTTTTTTTAATTATTTTTTTTTCTGTGTGTGCTTGTGTTTGTTTTGATAAGGATTTTCTTTTAATATTCCCATTCTTGCAAAGATTTAATCTTTTCCTTTCACCTCCAGCCCTGAATCATGTGGGATGACTTGATATTCGGTGATTCAAAAGGATTACCACAGAGAAGGGCAGAATGATATGCATTTCAGAAAAAATGAAGCAGGAAATCTTGATCCCTGTAGTTCATTGTTATTTGTTTTGCCACACAGACCACTTCTGGTGATGCCATTTTTGCCATGAATGGAATTTTTTTGGGGGTTGAAGGTGAGAAAGGATTGGCTCACAGGAGGGTTTTCCATCAGATATCATCCACTGGTGAATGACCCCATAATAACATGTTCTTAGATTCCCCTATTGTCTTCAGACAGTTATGAATAATTTGGAGCAAAGTGCCACTTTGTAATTTCTGAGAGCAAGAAAACCTGGATTTACTTTAAGATGACACTGTAATTAATTGCTCAGTCTTGGGTAATGCCCAATGTGGAATTTTCCTGGATTTTCCTTCTCCTGGTGGGGGCTCCATCCTGTAAGTAATAAAATCAATGGACTGCACGCTCATATCTACAAAGAATGTCTGTGATGTTTTGTGACAAATTACTGGCTTGAGTTAGTGGGTTGTACCTTCCCAGCGGCAAATTACTGGTTAGTAACCAAGAAAGGGAAATATTGACAGTTTTCCTAGAGGTAGTGTTCTACTGAAAGTTGCATTTCCCTAAAGGAGATTGTTATAGTTGGAATTTGTTTGTTGTTTGAAGAAATATAATTTGGGTATTGTGTTTGGTTGTTTTGCTTTGGGTTTTTGCATCCAAATTTCTGGATTGTAATGGACAATGCCCTCAACTATCATTCTGCTGTAATTTACAATGACTTTTACAATGTCATTTTGAATGTTAACATATATGTTTACAACAGAAAAGGTGACTTGAATGATCAAATTTCTTGCAAGATACAATGCTCTCAGGGCTCTTTCTCCAACTAGTGCTATTTTGGATAAGACTTTTCTCGTATAATCTTCCAAAGATTTGCTACTGCATTACTGTAGTGACCTGGCTTTCTATAATATTAAATGAAGTCAGAAGAGGATAAATGGTCATAAAAGTACATAGACTTATACTTTTAATGTAATGGCTACTTCCTGTAATGAAAAAGGAAATGTGGCCAGCAGAAAAAAAACAGTGAAAGGTTGGAGTCCAGTGACTGAATTTTAAGATTAAAGGTTCATGGAATTGCCCTGATCTGTCATCTTTATACCCTCATAGTTACTGGGGGCTGCTCTTATGACATTCCCAACACTTCCCTTCTCTGGGCTGATCAAACCCAGATTCCTCAGCTTCTGTTAATAGGGAAAATGTTTGTCCTGACCATCCCAGTGACCTTCTGCTGAACTTTCCACAGTTTCTGCATGTCTCTCTGTGCTGGGTATCCCAAAATTGAACCAAGCATCCAAATGCTGGATTGCATATGTTGTTCCTGGCTCAATAAATCAGAGGTGAATCTGAGCTAAATTTTAATGGAATAGGCTGAGGTATGGGTTCAGTGAGATTGCTGTGCAAAGCTGCATCTTTTCCATTCATTTGTGGGGAAGATGCAAGGTGTTTCCTTACCAAGGGTATGAGAATGAGAGCTTCCCAGGTACCTACATCAAAAACAAGCAAAGAAAGAAGACCCTGAGATTCTATGCTTCAGCAGTGGGAGAGTCTTTTGCTTTCTTTTTCATAATAATGCAAGGAAAACAATAATGACAAATGGAAACACATTAATTCAACTGAGAGGAAGGTAATCACAATGTTTTGTGATTTCCACCCTCTGCAAGTGTAGTAGTCACTCTTGATACCACTACTGCATTTTCTGTTGGATGAAATTCTTTTTTTGTCAGGAGAGCTAGAAGGGACCCTAAGCATTGATTTTGAATCCTCAAAATAAGACTGGGCTGTTGGACAGACTCTAGTCTGGCCCCATAAACATTGCCTGGCATTTTATTGGAAGTTAAATACAGCATTGAGAAACAAAAAGAAATTCTTAAAATGTAGTAAGGAAAATACATTCATTTGATATAAAAATGTTACACAAGTATTTTTTTTCCTATTTATTTTGACTTAGCTTCTCTCTAGTTAGAAAAACCTAGTATGTTGAAACTTAACACTTGCTAGTAGCAGGTTTATATCTAGAGATAGACTGTTTTTCTTAACCTTTTCCCATTTCCCCTTTAATTAGCATGATCTGCAGGTTTCAGCCACCCAACTGTGCAGATTATAGTATCTAGTAACTTTTCAGGCAGCTCTGCTGTGCTGTCTTTGGCTGCCCTTAGGATCTAACATATGGTTTGTTAGGATTAGTCAGGTATTTGTCTAAGAAATTTTTCAATGGGTTTCAGAAAGAGAAACTTAACTTGGGGGAAAAGTTAAAACAGTTGCCTGCAGACCAGGCATATCTGCAAATGGAATATTGTGCTGTACGAGATGGTGAGAAAGCTTCTGGAAATACTGTGACCTTGGTCATGGTGGTGTGAGTACATGCATTCCTCTGACTCACTCATCCTGAAAAGCTATGATTTTTTTAATGAACCGAATCCGTCCCATGCTTGCAATTAGTGTTTATTCACTTCAAATAGTGTTTGTCCCCTTCAAAATCACACAATGTGGTATTATTCTATTAGCAGTAAAGTACGTGGCTCCAGGCTGTTGAATTGAAGCAGGTAATATGGTGAGCATTTCTATTTGATGCTGTACTCTTGGTTTTCTAATGACAGGAGCCAAGAAAGCAGCCAGGGGACAGATTTTAGAGAATAAAAATCTGTGGAGGAACAAGACATTGATGTTAGGTTGGTACTATAGTGCCAAGCAGTATCCAAAGCTCTAGCTACTGCAAAGCATCTTTGAGGGATTTAAGGTGGAGTTTGAGGCTTCCATGAAATAGATCTTGTTTCACTCATCGCAACTGCATCACGAGCTTATTCCTCCATCTAGTTCATTTCTGTACTGCTTCTGAGCAGCTTTATCCTCTCTGTTTCAACTGGAAATTGTATTAAAGAAACTCAGCTTTCCATTTCTTTCTGTTTCCAGAAATTAAGATTTGGGTAGAAGAAGCAGAAAGTGTTCTCTAAACTGGCCCTGTGCTTTAGACCCAGTGAAATGCACTTTGGGACAGTACAAGTAGATGATTTTCAGGTTGCTTTTTCTTATTTACTGCTGTTTGTTGTTCTTGTCCTACAATGATTTCACTCTACTTTTGACTGCAGATAACAGCAGAATGGAGTGGTTCCATGAAGGTCTTCTATGTTGTCTCCCAAGACATTACAAAGATATAGATACTACAAAATTGTCTAATTTCATGCCCCAGAGGATTTGAGAATTGAACAATTAACATATAATTAAAATAGTTAAATGTGGTGGGATTTTTTTCTAGAGTTTTTATTATGTTGAAAAGGGACAATAAATTCCAGTGTTTCCACTCCCCATCCAGCTTCTCAAAAAGCTTCAGTAAAAAATGCTAAAAATAATTTGCAAAATATAGGACTATGAGGAAGAAAAGGAATAAACAGATATCCAGTTGTCCTGTTTAATTTCTTCAGACTTTCTTCTTCTTTGGCTTTCATTGTCTATTTAGATAAGGTTTGTGGAATACAGAGTATTTTGTGGTGCTAATACCAGCAACCTCAGGATTAAATTCACATCAACATTATATAAACTGAAAAGGAGGGAAAGTGAAGAGCATATGAAACGACAAAAGAAAGCTTGGCTTCAAGTATTGGCAACATTGGTGGAAAAAAAGCCCATTATTCTCAAACAAGTACACTCGGAATATGCAGAATTTCTTATGACAGAGATGCCAGATAATATTCCTAAAGCATAACCCCAAATCTCAGATAATGAGATTTGGTGAAGAAGCAAGGAATTTTAAAAACTATGTCATTAGAAAAATATTAAAATTCCTGGAACTAAGAGAACCTGGACAAGTTCAGAGAAAATGAAAATCCCCCACTGGAGTGTAAGCAGATCAGTCAGTAGAATAGTTGCCACATAAAGAGAGATCTCTGGCTAAAACTTTTTTTCTGTAATGATTTCTGAAATGTAAAATACAGTTCCTCAGTTTCAATTTTAGTCAATAGAATTAAAAATTAGCATTTTCACTTTATTTGATCCAAATTTAATTAGGCAATTGAGTTGAATGTTTTTTAATAGGTGAAGCACAGCTGTCTATCAGTTGAAATTTTCTTAGACATCCTGATCTTATGGGTTCCCTGATGGGCTGTGCCTTCTGTCGTGATACTTCTGATATGGCAATTGTGGGTTTCACATGCCTGTGTACACAGTGTGGATGGAGTTTACGGCTCCAATGCTATGGAGAGAAGGATTTCCTATCCCAGGCAGAGGAGTGGGGTAAAAAGGGACACAGCTTTGCCGTGAGCACACTGAAAAGAACTGTCACTGATCTGCACCCATCCCTAGGGTTTTGAATTAAAATACGTCATGTTAATTTCTTGGAAGTTAAAGAAATTTGGTTGCAGAATGAAATTTTGGCAATTTCATGCTTCCGTTCTTTAGGTTTTTCTTACTGATCTGAAACAGAATGATGCTTTGAAATACTGTCACTACACCCAGCTCCTTAAGAACAAACCCCATGAAAACAAATGTGGATATATTGCTGATCAGCAGCATAAAAATCTGTCATGAACTGTTTGCTGAGCTGAAAGTAAGACTCAGTGTATTTGTGCATCCCTGGTATTCACAGATCATGAGTACCCAGACAAGTGCAAAATTGTCTAATATACACAGAGCCTGTCTATTGCAGCTTCTTGTATGAGATTTTCTGGAGCAAGAAATAAAATTTGATTTTTAATGAAATAATTACAATGAATTAAAACAGAGTGTTGTGAAGTGAAGCCATCTAGTCAGTAGTCAGGAACAACAACATATGATTGAAATTATGTGCCCCAGGACTTCATGTGTCACATGAACTATCCTCCTAATTGGTTGCAAAAGTCTTCATAGAGCTCTCCATTGAAGATACACTAGTATGAACTGTAATTGCAGTTTGTTGATATGGAATTTACAAAAACCCAAATAGGTAAATGCCTGAATAAATTGTTCTCAGTGATTATTGATTCTTGTCAAACACACTTCAAAAAAAAATTTTGAGGGGGACTGTAGTGCAGAATTTTGCCTTCATCTAACATTGATGGAAAGGATTTCTTTGTGTTTCTAAATGGAAAAAAAATTACGCTTACAACGCATTTTCATAGGTCTGTGAAATTACTGTTCTATGATAGCAAAGCATTGCTGACAGCAAATTTAGTAATCTATTAATAATAGTAGATTCCCCCTTATTGGATTAATAGATTCTCTAGTAATCTAGTGAATCTATTAATCCAATTAGGGGGAAAATCTATATGTTTTTTCCCCTCAACAGGGAAAGTGTATAAGCAGATATAATACTTGCATGTAGGTTGTTACATAGAAATACACACAAATATGTTATAGAAGAAGCAAATAACTGCATTTTCTACCTCAGACTTGCTCTATGGCTATACTTTTATTCCTGCGGGGTGGATTTTTTTTGTGTGTTTGTTTTGTTTTTTTTTTTAATTTCTGTTTAAAATGTTGAAAGGGTTTATATCTTTTTGCTGCTCATCTAGGAACTAATAAGATGAAAGTTGTTATAACAAGTGTTAATACATTAGTAGAATTACAGTGATCTCAAAAGCTGTAATATATAGAGGAGAGCTGTATAAGAACAGGCTTGTTGATTTTCAATTTCAATTCCCTATATGCTCATAAAGGAAGTTATTCTATTGTTTAAAAACAAGGTTTTAAAACAGGGAGCAAAAATGCTATTCTGAAAATGTTGTACATCTTTTGCTCATATTGCTGTTTCTTGCTGTTTGTGTGCCAGAAAGCAAATATTTTTGATGATGGACCATTTAGATTTCACATTTTCATCTTCCCAGGGTAGTTTTATATTTTTTGAAAGCAGAGGTATGTTTTCTGGGAGGTAGCAAAGGCTGATAAGTTGGTTCAAACAGCAAAGAATTTAGGACAGATTCTGACTTCCAAATTTCAGGGCTTTCAAGTTTATTTCTAAAACTAAAACCATAAAAAAGCCTGGATAGTCATGTTAGTTTGGTATAGAGTTGTAATGTGAATTTTTTTTTTTTTTACTTTGTTAATTACAACAAGGTTTTATAGGGTTTCCAGGCTTAATAATAAATTGTTGCTGGCGTTTTCAGATAACAACTCTTATAATGCACTGTGTTGTAAATGGCGGTATTAGAAATCTGTTATGCAAAATTCTGTCGGGAAGATGTCATTGATCTAGTTCTAGGCTGGATGAAGTTTAGGTTGTCATCTGGAATGAATATATACATTTGGATTGTTCATTTTGAACAAATTATTTAGGGTTTTTTGGGTTGCTTCCAGAAGGGGCATCTAAGTATGCTCAGTTCTGTTCTGATGGGAGCTGCTGGCTCCAGCACAAGGGTTATGGTTTCAGAGGCTCGAGTCGATTTGGGTTTATACAGGTCACTAAAATTGCTGCAGTCTCAGATACACCATAGGCTGTGGTATCAGGAGTTGGGGCTGTCGCTGGTGACTGCCCACACCTGTGTGACAGGTATGGCAGCAGGACAGTGGAGGCAGCACGAGGATGGGTTGGTACCATGATTATTGCTGAAGCCTCAGTGGGCTGGTTGCTGCTGTGCTCAGTGGGGCTGATGAGCTGGGTCCGTGTAGCTGCTGCACATATTTGGTTCTGTGTGCAGGGCAAAAAAGAAGAAAGTGAACTTGTTTCTCACATAAGACAAAGTGGATATAAGCTTTCCCTCTTGAGAGTAAGGCAAGGATACTTGTATGTGATAAAAATTTCATGCTAAGCTCTGAGGTCCTAATTGGCCCTTCAGCCAATAAAACTGCCTAATTAACTAGATATTCATCAAGCAAGGAGCTCAGCCATGATGCAATAATTCTTCTAGTGCACTTGTCTAGAAATAGTCCCCTGGAGGTGATACCAGTGTCTTCCAGTATTTGGGACAGACTCACCTCGTTGGTTTTTTTTCTCCTTTATTTTAGGTTTAGACATATCCAGTGGGTTCTGTGCTTTCCCATTTCCAATGTCCTGTTACAGGCAAGTTAGTGTAAGAAGAGAACAGCTTCTGTGTTGTGAAATTCCATTCTTAACAATGGCCATGCACATACTTTATATGGGAGGATTTATAGCATTTTTATATTTCACAATTAAGAATTCTGCTTTTCTTGATGTAGGACTCATGAAGAGGGAATGATAGAGGAAATCTGTCTAGCATCATTTATTTTTGTGTACCTAAGTTTATTACACTGTGTATGGACTCCTAGCAGGCTGATCCATGACTGAAGATTATATTTTGATTTAGGTTTTCATGAACCAAGCTGTTTGCCTGCTTATATCTTAGTATGTTAACAAAATATAACAACATGTACTTTTATGGACATCTGGAATTCTTTTTAGTTGGGATTTATTCTGTTGTGAGGCATCTTTTTGCTAATACTTCTCTGTTGATAGTGGAGCTGTAAAAGTACTGATACAAACTGGTATTTGGGACTCAGTCTTGTTTATATAACCTTTTAAACCTTGAGTAAAAAATCTGCAGGCTCATGATGTAAAATCAGACCAAAAAACTACCAGGACACCAGAAATGAAAAAACTCACACCAGAAGGCCTTGAAAGTTACAGATCACATTGCATATAGACTTTGATGCTTATCTGGGATTAAAGAAGCCAAATCCTGCTCTTGACCTTGAAATGGTGGATGAGTTCCGAGTATTCTGTCTTCCTGCTGGCTGTTTGCTGTGTCTCTTTAGATTATAAACTTTGGGGGGCAAGGGCTATCAGGAATATGTAGGGCAGGTCATGGGAATATGTAGGGCAGGTGACCATGGCAGATTGAGAATCTCTGCTGAAGACTCCAGGATCTGTAAGCCTGTGGATTTCTATTGGAATTTAACCCAAATCAATAGACTATTGTTGCTGATCATTGATGTTGTTCTCTTTACTTGCTTTAGACTGTGGCATGTGTCATTTTTCTCAGTTTTAGCAGTATCTAATTACACGTTTAGAACTCGTTAATTTGCAAAGTGTATTCAAAGAAAGGAAGAAAAGGGGTATAAATAATGCCAGTGTGACAGTGGTTAAAATAATGGCAGTGTTAAAATAATGCCAATGTGACAGTGGTCTGGGAAAGCTTTTCTGAGTCATCAGGGAAGTCTGAAAAAGAAGAACACAGCAGGACTGTTAAGAGAGGAAGAATAAAATCTTCTGTCAGCAGAAAACTCTTAGTTCAGTTCCACTAGAACAATAAATTGTGTAATAGGGAAGTGTGCATTCATGTTTCTCTCCCTTTTGATAAGTGGCTTCATGCAGGTCACTAGAATATTGACAGCATAAGGTAGTGGTCTAAACTCTGCTATTGAAACACTAGGCATTAGTGTGAAAATATTTTATCACTTCTTTGACCTGGAAAAATGAAAAGCAATGTGGGATGTTATTAAGAAAACTCATATTCCAACAGTTCCTACTTTGATTATTCTGTTGCATTTTGTTTTGTGTACATTAATGGACAAGAGACTGAAGGAAGGAACCACAAATATTTCAACAGATTATTAATATTTTCCATTTTTTGAGTTTTTGCAAATACATGTAGGAATTTTTTTAAATATCCAGATTTGGAGTTTAGTGACCATTATCACTGGCTCACATAAAATTCTGTAAGAGTCATGAAGAACCATATGGGTGTTTCTCTCTTGACTGCCAAGTAAATCCAGTTTCTGGGAGCAGATGCTCCTTTGATGAGGCTCTGCTGACAGAGAGTGGCAGTTCAGCAGTGTTGTGGGCTAGCTGTATTCAAAGAGAAAGTCAGCAAACCCAATGTGGTATCGAGGATCAGACTGATTTTTACTATGAGATCAAAGGAGTGAAAAAATACTTTGAAATCCTGCATAGACTGTGCAAATTAAAGGGGTGACTATGTGGTATGATTAAATGATCTGAAGATGTATTTGGGCAAGTTCTAAACAAATGAAGCATAGTTAGTTCTCCCTGGATTAAATGTCCTGAAGAGAAAGGTAATATAACTGTGTGCTTTAATATTTGAGGAAATCATTTAGCAAGTCAGGAGGAAACTATTGTGCCAATAGTGTCAAGGTTGGAGGAGTTTTTAAAAAAATACGCATCTAATCTTTTGCCTTCTAAAGTCTTCTGCAAATATTTGTTTTAAAACTCTAGCTTTTAAGTGGAGGAATGGAAAGCCATTGAAAGAAGAGAAAAAATTGAAGTAAAAATGCCCAGGAGAGGGGTAAAGAGCTGGTGCTTTGTAACATATCCTCCAGGTGTCATCACAAAGACAAATGAAACTCTTTCTGTCTTTTGAATGAAGTTTGTCAAGTAATTTGGTCAGCACATGCACCACTGGGAACAGTAATACCATGCACTAAGAGAAATTGTGTATTTTCAGTTTTAAGCATGTTAACATGTTACCTGTAAGAAGAATGAGGGAAGTCAGAGGACAAAATCTTTGTTGGAGAGCTATTGTGCCAGCAGGTGTGATATGAGGGGAATGCAAACGGGAGCAGCCTGCGCTGCCAGCACACTCCTAAAAATGCACATAGCACAGTGCCAGCCAGGCAGTCTTTATGGAATTATTGAAACTTCTGCATTTCTCCTGTAGATAACACACTCTATTTCTTCTTGTCATTGTGAGGAAGGCAGATGCTGAAGCAGATATCATACTGGAACCTTATTTTCTGTGTTCTTCCAATGTGCAGTGCAAGGTAAGCCTGCTTAACGTGACAGTTGCCACTTTCAATTCTTCTATTTTGCTGTTTTACTGTGTACAGAATTGCATTATAACTCAGTCTCCACATAGGGCAGGACAGCAGAGCTGATCAGGAGCTTGATAGTGTACTCAGTTCTTGTTGGAAGGTGCACAATTGACAAGACAAAAACCTCATGGGAGTTTGGTTTCCAAGTTCTCTGGATTGGAAGTTTTTCAGTTTTGAATTTAATAACATTTTTTTGTTTTTAGAAATATTTGTTAAATTGTAGTGAAAAGGCTTAAAAAATTTGGCCGTCTTTGTATTTCTTTTTTTCTGTGCAGCTCTATATGTGTAGGGTTTTATGATCTTCATCATGTGTCTGGGCAGGAAGGCTTTGCCACATTGCTCCTCTAATATGCCATGCTCAAACACTAAACTCAAATTTACTAGGGACATAAAAACAGCTGAGGCAAGGCAGGAGTCACAATTCTGAAACCTCAAGGCAGCAAAGCTAAGCCAGTGTGAGAGCAGGCAGAGATAAACAAAACCTTAAATGTGTGAAGAATCCTGGTATAAGCAAGGAGGAACACTTTATGATCCTGCAACTCCATTTACTATGACACCAACAGCTGCCTGTTATCTGGGAATTAGGCATTAGATCATTGTTTGCCCTGTGAAGCTTCTGATAAATTAAATGCCCTCTAATCTGGTTAATTATTTATGCCAATGTATTTAACATTAAACATGCTTTCCTCAAACAATTGGCAAGTGTTTCTTTGGGGGAAGATTGGTAGGCTGAGTAAATCCTCTTTGATGTTTTCCTGAGGAAGGTGCTGTTGGCATCCTGAGTGTTTCCAGCTTAATCTCCACACGACCTCAGGGTTCTTTCTGTGAGGTAGTAGCTATCTGTCGCTAAGTCTCTATGGTAATGCTGTACATATGTAGAAATCAGTACTGCATGCTCCAGCATCAAAGGAAAAAGCTGATATTTCTGTGATGAGGTACTTACTAATATGATACACATCTCTGATAATAGGTACGTGTAATGACAACATCTAGAGATAAGGAGTGGTGAGGTAATGACACCACACTGATCTATTCCTACATAGAAAATAGAGAAAACATGGGAAAACAACACATTATTCTCACTAAAAAGCCCAGAACGTACATTTTTACTATAATTTATTCAAGTAAGTAGCTCTTATAAAATGAACAAGGCAGAAATACAAAGCACAGGGTAAGGAAGATGTAAAAATATTAACTTCCAGGTAACATTGTTGTAAAATTAAATCTTATTAGTGCTTAGAGAACGTTGCTGTTTGGTAATATCAGCAGGCTTACAGTGCAGTCACTGAGCCTGAAAGAAGAACATTGTCTTTGATTCGGAGAGGAAGTGCCATTTTGCAATTTCAGTCAAAGACAGAAACACAGCTTTTAAATTTCCAACTGAGTCAGTTCTACATTCTGTTAATGAGTGCAGGTGAAATGAGTGGATGGAGCCAGTGAAACTAAAACATTGCTGTTCCTAATCCTTTTGAGACTTGATTTCTGGATTTAGAACAATTATTAGAAAACTAATACCTTTTATTAGAAAAGTTTGTATAACTATGCCTACCCACATACATAGAAGAATGTTACATGTGCCACTCTTGTGATATTTCTTGATTTATTTCAGTAGAAGTGGCTGTATTGTAAAGAAAAGTAATCCTGAAAATGTAATCATAAATTTTTGGTATAACATATCCATAGCATGATTGTGATTTAATAAAATATATAAATTTGTTTTTTTTTAATAACTAAACTTAATTTCTTTTCATACATTTTGGAATTTGCTCAAAAAAGTCTACTCTCTTTAGAAATATTTTTTTAAAGATTATCCAAAGTAAATCACATAACAATGTATCTCTTAGATTTCATAAGTGTGCAAATACTTCTAGCTTTGAAAATTTTCAAATATGAGATACCACTAACCTTCTTTCCATTAAATTGAGTTCACCATGCTACTTAAAAGTAGCAATATTCAGGACAAATAAGCATTAAAATTATGTTTAATAAGTTTAAATAACTCATGTTTAAGAAGTGTGAGTGATATAAATTTTAATTTGTTACATTAGAAGTTAAATTGGTTTAGTCAAAATTAGCACATATTTGTGTTCTCATTAGTGTTCTCTTATAGTAAAAGAAATCAAGCTTAAATTGTCTTTAGTACATTCTCTACCTTCTCCGCTAGTAAACCTCTCTGGACTTCAGTGTGTCTTGATTCTCAAATTGCGATATAAAAGAGAAGCTGAAGTAGAGAAAGATATGTTTCCACTTTAAGTGTAGAAGATCCATTTGATCTAGAAGCTTTCATTGCGTCATCTGTGACGTTGCTTTTGCGACTGGTGCTTTTTACAAATTTCCATAATTTGACTATATTAGTCATAAACATTTCCTCTTTTTTTGACTGAAAACAATAATTTCTAACCCTTAGGAAGATGTGACCAGTAGATTTGGATTTCTGGGGGGGAGCAATGTTTGATACTCCAAGAGGGTGCCAAGGAAGGATTTCCTGTCCCCGTACAGTCCTGCAGGGACTGTTGGTAGGTGCTTTGGAGTTTAGGTCTGATAGATTGTCTCAGTGCCCTCTACTCTAAGACTCACTGTCATCATGTCTGCTGCTCCTGAAGGGCTCCTAAGGCTCAGCAGGAGCTCCGTGGGTGAGGAGCAGATTGTGTGAATTGCAGTGAGTACTCCTTGCCTCTTCTGCAGCCTCTGCTGCGGCACAAAGAGCAGATGACGGGGTGGCATACACAGGTGGCTCTGCCAGCCGCTGCTGAGCATGATGGTGTTTAGAGGTCATCGGCCTTAGGAGTTTTAACTGTCACCTAAAAGTCTCATTGCCTCTTGATATCTAGCACTTGGAGCCCCTTCTTTAACTGTCACCTAAAAGTCTCATTCCACTCATAGCACTTAGAGCCCCTTTGTCATTTGTTTGGAGATTTTTACCTCACTGTAGAAACATTTAGAATTTTAAGGCACAGGTCTGGTCAAGATATACTAAGTTAGAATGTGATGTAAAATCACGTTAGCTAAAGTGCAGTTAGCTCAGTGTGGACCCTCTCATTCGGAAGCAAAGTACCCACACAGGAATCTAATGAGCTTTAGCTAATGTGCTTTCACTTTGCAGCAATCTTTAATTAGTCTTTCCATTCACTGTGTCTCCTAATCAGTGCAGACTTCAGATCTTCAGTATCCTTATGTATCTAGTGCATACTGTACGTTATCAGAAAGTTTAAGAAGAGTACAGATCTGCACAGCCCTTTCCAAGAGCAGAAAAATATTTCTGTCTCCTATTATGTGTGGTTTACTTTGAAATACAGTTAGGTTCCCTCAGTGGCCCTGTTGTATGCTCTCTACATACAGCTCTGGAAGTTGATTTAACTTCTGTTATTAATCTCAGCAGCTGTTTATGGCATTGTGTAGCAAAGCCATAAGAAATAAAGATTATCCCTTAAATAAGTGTAAAGATATGCAGGATTCTCATAACAGCCTAACTGCAGGTATGCTATACTGCTGTGTAATAGACCCTACACTTAGAATAAATTTAAACTCTCCTTTGTCTACCACTGTTTTGTAGGATTTAATTTTCTCTGAATTGTCAGAAAAGTCAAGGTGACTAGAGCTTTTCCTGATGGCTCAGAAATTTGGTCATAAAATTAAGATAAGCAAACTAACACCTGCTTAAAATTGTTTGTGTTATAACGTTAATGCCCTTTATGCTGGGGGGTGATGCCAGTATTTGTGATAATAACAAACACTTCTGCAACCATAAGCTTGTGGCAATTTCTGTCCCATGGGTCTGTGAAACTTCTTTAGAAATTTCACTTTGTCTCATGGTTAAATGTCCAGGATACAGCAGCACCTGAGCTCTGCACTAAGCTGGTGCCTTCTTTCAGGACACTTTCCTCTATGTTGCTTATTTCCAAGAAGCCTGGAGGCTTCTTGGAATTATATTTGAGTCCCCTGTGTATTTGCCAGATTCTGCTGAAATTTTATAACAAAAAATAAATGAGGTTGGCAACACATGTTATTGTATCAGCAAGAATTCTATCAGTATTGTTGATTCTGTGGGAAAATACATAAAATTTGCAAAATGCCAGAGTATAGATAACTCACTGTACCATACAAACTGGCCAAGTGATGAAGAACACACAATAAAAAAAAAAAGGTTAAAGGCAGCACATGTACAACAAAAAGAAAAGCAAAGAGCTATTGTGTAATGGGTGAGGGAATTCAGAGAAAAAATACAATAAGCATACAGTTTGTATCCTGCTTGTATCGGACTATTTCTTAGAGAATTTTTTTTTCTATCCCTAAAATAAAGCAGAAGTGTTGTTTAAATTAAACTAACACATTTAAACTTTTAGTCAACTTTCACCAGTCTACTTACATGGAAAAGAAAGAATGAGTAGGTTACAAATACTACTGTCAAAGCAGGAGTGTTCAAGGTGCCTGGCCTTGAAGACATTGATATAGAATTTATTAAAATATATTGGTGGCTGGATGAAAAAAAAAAAAAAAGAAATCTCATCATAATACATTACCTAGTCCTAAGATTAAGTGGAAGAGTAACCACATTTGAATACCAAAAAATGTCTGGTAAATTTTCCTTTGTATTATTTTTCTGTTTGGCATGAATTAAATGTTCTTATAGAAGTACTATTACAGCATTACTGATGAATAGCAAATATCTGGCTTATGTTTTAAAAAGGCACTTGTGATGATTTTGGGATTTACAGATTGTGACCTCATCTTCCTTTAGCACACGGTAAATCGCTTGAAACTATAAAGAAAAGGAGATTAATAGAAGACTTTGAATATAACAGATAAAAATAAGAATGGTTTATATGTGAAGGAAAATAAAACTTGTCACATGTGCTATAGTTTTAAATGCATTAAAAAATAGGGCATGGCTTTATTTTTATGTTTGAAATGTTTTAGAAAATTTTGTCGATGGTCTCTTTTGAATTGGGAGGAGATGCTGTCATGACTAAAAAGTTAAGAGAAAGAAGTATTATAAAGTGTTTGAAGTTCACAAATATTCTGTGTTAGTTGCTAAATTCACTCTACAATCTACCATGCTTGCTGGGTTTCAGCAAGCAAGACGATGTCCCACTCAGTTGTCTTGCCTGGGCAAAAAGTCTATTTTGTGTGAGGAAGATCTCATCACAGGCATAACGAAATTTAAATAATTGATTTCTTAACTTGTCCTCCTTATATGTGCTAGTGGGGTGGGAAGAGGTTTTTCCTAGGACTTACTATGGAGAAAGCTCTCTCTAGTCTGACCTTGGCTGAGAGGTGTTAAAAGACTCTTTCTTTAGGCTCCCCACTGTCTCAGTTTTTGGCAGGTGTTTAAGTCTATGCATGGCTATTCCACAATTTATATAATTACTTGACTTATCTCAGAGTCATATGATTATAGGAATATAAAATAATGGACTGGAAAAAAGGAATAAATGCCAATATTTTATTCCAGTCATGTATTCCTTCTACGATCAGATTCAATGATTTCTTCCTATATTGTGGTGGCACATGATTCCTTTTGTATGCTTATGAACAACCCCACATGAGTATTGTTACAGGGATTGAAATCCTTTCTTTCCTAACCTCTAGCCAAATTGCACAAACCCTTTCTCCAGTTTAGTTTGGGATGGCAGGACTTTTTTGCATCAACTGTGTGGTCTTTCAGACACACAAAAGATCCTGGATACCCTCTGTGCTGAGGTGCTCCTCTGCTCACTGATTATGCATCTGTGCATATTACACTGATTCCTGCAGCACTCTGGCCTAAGCCTGTTTCATATCAGATTGGAAAATCTGGAAGCAAAAGAGGAAAATACCAACTCATGGTGTTCAACAAATTCTGAAGAGGGCCATTAATTCTGAAAGTTTCTGGCTACATCAGATAGAATACTCCTGTCCCTTTTGAAGACTGGATATTGTATAAGAAAATCAGGAGGTTTATTGCCAATATTTTCATAGTTCCCATTTCAAAGCTCAATGCTACAGTGCCTGGATTTATTCCAGAGGCAGCCATCCTTACATAAGATCAAGGCAATCTCTCTTAGATCTGAATGCTTGTTGGACTTTAATCTTTCTTTTTCACCAGTCTCAATACTTAAATCTCAACTCCTGCCCATTGAACCACAGCATGCTGCTGCCCATCAGTCTGCTGAGTTGCTGGAGGCAGAACCCAGTGCCAGAACACCCCACCTATGAATGTGACAATCACATTTTCCCAGCTCAGTACCCTCACCCAGTGCGGCCTGGGGCACTGCACATGGTGAGATTATGAGGATGGAGTGTTTTGTTTGGGAAATCAAGAGACAATGCCATTAATAACAGCAAGTGTATCTCCATGGATACCATACTGACTTTGATAATTGCAAGACAAGTCTGAGGATCTGAGCTGAAGTTACAGGAAAGACAAAGACTGCAGTGAACAAAAGGATTGTTTTCTGCTGATAGAGGAGGCTCAGTTCTAAGATACTATACAAATCTAATCCCTAATTACTTACAGGATTTTCTGTGTGAAAATTTTGCTAAAATGAGGCTGAGGCATTTCTGTCTCAGACATAAAAGTTTATGACCAGCCAGCTAGGGAGGAGCATGGGGCCTCACAGGGGTCAGCATCTCTTAATAGCAGTTCTCTGAGGATCACTGGTGAAGTAATGAACATTTTTTATTAAGCAGTGTTTCCTTCAGTGCTAAAGCCTCCTGCATTTGCAGTGAATATCTCTTCTCAGGTTAGAGATGTTGCAAAGGGAATGGCAGTCATTGCTCCTGTGGGAATGTTGACATCATGACAGAATATCTAACAAAATGATGAAATGAGTTTGTATCCCTACCTCTGTTCACAGGTTACCTAGCTGTAGCTAGTCCATGCTCAGTATGAAGCACATTGCTTGCAAGTATGGCTGTATTACCACAGGAAGGATTGTTGTGAGGCTTAGGTGTGGACTTGTGCTCATTGCAACTTGCAAAGCTACCCAGGTCATACTAAGATTATTTCTAGTATCTTTACCCTATGAAGCAAATCTCCATAGTGCAAAGACATTCCAAGATTTTCTGAAGCAGTGGTTCACATCACAAAAAAGAAAGTTTGTTCTTATCAAGGGGCAAACTAAAAACTTATCTTCGTGATGGGACATTGCCTGCATCCTCCAGTGAATGTGAATGGTGGCAGGCAATGCAGAACTGGATCCCAAATGGCTTGCCCAAGGTGCCTGCTTGGATAACTTGATGGAAATGTGTAATCATACACTTATGACAGACATGCATTACTTTTGTGGTTTTTTTCAGATCTTCCAGTAGGGACACAGACAAAAAAGGAACTGAAACTGCATCCTGGAGAGCAGAGGTGGTGTTTTGTCTAGTCAATAGAAAGTTAGGTGTTTAAATCCAGAGGCTGGCAGTGTTGGATCTCTTTTAATGCAGATCCAGAATTACCTTTTATTTTTCTTTTCAGATGTTACATGCTTCAAAACTGTTCCTTTTCCTCTGTAGGTGATTGTTGGACAGTCTCTCTGTATTCTCTCACCCTTAGTTGTGGCTGCCTCACTCTATCATTGCATTGGCTGACTATTGCAAATGAGGCACCAGGGTTTTTTATTAGACTGCACTGTGTATTTAAGCTTCTGAGAGCTAATATTTTCTGCTGGGGATTGTTTGTACACAAATGGTAGGTATTTCTTGCGTGCTCTTTGAGCTGTATACTTGGTCATTGAAATTACTTTTCATTCCTTCTGTTCTCTCTCTGAGAAACCATAACAGATTTTCTTGCAAATATGTTTTCATGTTAGCATTCAGATTTATGTGCAAGTGTACACACTGGCAATAATATAAGCTTCTCCCAAATGTTACTGTGAGTAAAACTTCGCTGCCAGCATGTTCACAAGCACCAAACACAGGCCATGAACATCAGTGAACTGAATGGCTTGCATTTGTCCAAATATTCTCCTAGGGTTCCCCCAAAGTTTTTAAGCCACCACTGGCAACCCACAACTTTCCACAGGGGATTACATTCAGATTTTACTTGTCCATTGTTCCATAAGTACAGGGTGTACCTGATATTTTTTAAAAAGTGTGTTATACAGACAGCTAAGCTCTTGAATGTGAAGTTTTCTAAGGTTATAGTTGAAGATTTTTTCAACTTGCAAGAAGCAGAAAATCACAGATGAGAGACTGCTGTTCTTCCTACCTGCCTGCCTATCTACCTACCTACCTACCTCAACTTGAACTGGTTATTAGTTCTAGTTACTCTGCCAGTATATGCTGTGATCCTTATCTTGCCAAATAATGGCAAGTGGAGACAGTTCAGAACTGACTGATACTGCCTACCAGTTGTTAGTGTAATTTCTTCCATATGCCTACAGGCATTATTTCTGAGTCTAAGCAATGGTAATTTATATTTTGTCAAGCTGGGAAAAAATGTTTGAAAACTGTTTTAATACAGTTTGGGGTTCTGCCAACAGGCAGCGAAGTCATTATTTCTGCTGCAACATAGGAGGCACAAAGGGGCAACGATCTTGCTGTTTCTTACCTTTTTTATAGGCTGTCCTGTTTGGCATTAGTGATAGAAATTGCATAGACAACTTGGAAGGCTTTCTCTTTCCTTCTTTGTCCTCCAGATTTACAATACCCTTTGGCAGGCAGAGCTCAAAGGCCTTCAGAAAGGGTGTCAGCATCATGAACTTCACTGCACAGCGAAAGTGCAGAGGCACAGCCCTGTCCCTCCTCTAGAGGGTATTTTGTTCAGTTATTCAGTGGAACAGAAGGCAGACTCTTGTATAGGAATATCAGTCTCTGCCTGATCCCATAAAAGAGAAGATGAGGTTTAGTGGCATAGCTGATACAGGAGCACAAGATCCTGTAGATTTGCTGTAGAAATGCTTGTTACATTATGTGTGGGAATGAGTAAGCAGAGGGCTCCAATTACTGCTTCTGTACCCTCATATTTACTTTTTGTGTGTGCCGATGAAGCAATTTTTTTCCCTTCTTCCTCAACAACATGAGCACTCTCTCATTCCACCTGTCCTTTCAGTAAGAGATGATAAAAGAGAACACAAGAAATCCCTGCCAGCCATCTCTCTTGGGATGGTGCAAATCTGGATGCTGAGGTGCCAACAGACACTTTCCTGTCAGCCCTCTTGAACAGAGCAGTAGATAGGTACCTTTTTGGCCTCTTTCTTCTAACTTGTATACACTGTACAGTTTTCCACAAGGTAAAGCATCCTAGAGTTTTTTTCTTCTTTTCATTGTGTCGGGAGTCTAAGACATGCTTGATTCAAGAAAAATGAGTTTGTAATGCTAAGCATAGCCAGAGACCTCTTTCCCATAAACCGAAGAAAATTTGTCATAGGTGCCATAATAGCTGGCAAACAAGTGTCCTTTGATGAATGATATTGATTTTCACAGAGATCCTGAAAGTTCGAATCTGTCTTCTTCTCTGTTGCAAAGTCATAGTGCTGGGCTTTCTCTGCTGCAATTTATCAACACCCCAAGCCTTTGTAAGATTAAGAATTTCCTTTTAAAAGAAGTCATGCATGCAAAATTATTTGAATATTGCTGCTTAAGCCATCTGTAAACAGCACACTGAAATTTTCTGGAGTTAATAAATGATAAATAGCTTCTACTACTATTTTAGATATACAATTTTTTTAGAGTTTATAACCACAGTGGATTCAGTTTTCATTTCAATATTAAGAACCAACTACTGAAACATCATTGAAACATCTACTTAATCATTTTAAGCTTCATTGACTTTATCAATATACTGCTGATGGAAGTTCTGGCTTTAGATATGGACATTGCAGTACTGTTGCCAACTGCTATAAGATACAGTTTTAAAGGCTAGCAGAAACATGTTAGGAAAATGTTGGTGGCTAGACTCTCATTATATTCTTGGGCCCAATTCACAAACTGAAATTTTTAAGGAAAAAAAACCTGAATATTGTGTATATTTAACTGCACTGTGATTCATATATGTTAATGGGTAAATCCACATACTGATATTTATGTTAAAAAAATCCACTAAAGAATCCCAAGAATCATTTAAGTTTACGTCTTTTAACAGAGAACAGCCAATACTGAAATGACATTCTAAAATATAAGATTAATTTTCTACCTCTGACTTCTGTTTTATTTTTTATGGCAATTTTCCCCTTCAAAAGTTGTACAGCTGAAACTCTTTGGTATAGGATGATGATTATATCCAAGGTATATAGGATATGTTATTAATACTTTTTGTGGGGGGAAGAGGGTTTGTTTCTTTGGTGTTTTTTACTAAATTTTATCCTCCTCTTTCTAAAATTTAAAAAAATCTGTCTCAGCTATGTAGTGATCAAACATTTTCTTTCAATCTGTTATAATGAGATAGTTAAAAGATTTAGAAATTATTTTCCATGGCATGATTTATACCTCCACTCCTTCTCAATGAAGTGAGTCAGTGAGGAGTGGTACTCCTCACTGAGTTACCACTAAGCTAAGAAGTTTATCATTTCAGCTCTTGGTCCTAAAGACATCAGCTTGGGGCTATAACAATATAGTGTTTTTATTGTCAGAAGTTAAAATTTCTGACAAAAAAAATTCAAGAATTTCAACATCAGTTTTCTTTAATTTACTTCTTTTTCTAATAAAGAGAGAAAGTTTACAAGAAATCTAGTACTCTGCCTCCAGGCAGATGTTAACACTGTGCAATTATGCAGTATGACACAGAAGCAGTAATGCAAAGCTTTATTTACCATGGTTGATGCACTGGTTTTGACAACTTTATTTCCCCAATGTTGCCTTCACACACGAAGACATGAGAATAGGGCTATAACATGCATGATTTGCCCTGTTATTTGGAAGGATCTTGAAGAGATTTATAATCACATAACTACTTTTCAAAAGGTTACCATACTTAAATGCCTTTGAAACTCTGCTGTTAAGTCAGTGCTAGACATTTGCATCACTCATTCTTATAGTGAGAACTGGTCTTTCAGATCACGTAAGTGCTTTTGAAATTTTTAGCTTGTGTCATTCATAAAAATGTTTACAAAAGAAGTTTTTAACACCACCCCTTCCCCATGACTGCATGACAGTTAAATGTCTAGGCAGGATACCTGTTTCAGAGCCTTGTTTCTGGTAGAAGGCTGGATGAGATCCACTAATATTAAGATTTTTCGCTTTGGCCTTGAAAGGCTGAATTTTCTTGGCATATCAAAACTATTTTTTCTGCAGACACTTTGATGCAAAATGCATGTTGTGAATGGCAGTTGATTTTGTGATGTAAGTATGCAGTAGGCAGAGATGATTTCCTTCTGATATTTGTGCCAGGAAAAGGTTGCTAATAGTAATCTGGTAGAGAAGAAATCTGGTAGTAAAGTAAGTAACAATTTTGTTTTACTTGATTTAAGCCTAAAGGGCTATGCACGTAACATTTAACATGAAGGATATATACGTTTAATGGTCTCTTCTGCTTGGTAAGGCAGTGGCATGAATGTCATATAAGGCATAATCCATGTGAAATTAATATAATGACTTCAGAGATGTTATTTCCCTAGAACTGTAGAAATAACAGAGAAGAATGAATGTTTTATTGGGTCCATAGTCTTTTCATGGGGATACAGACAGTAGGTCTTTACATCTTTCCATCATGTGGAATGGGAAGGGAAAGAAGCATCTGCCAACCCATGAGAAAGGGTAAAGGTTTGGTTACTACAGTGCTCAGTGTGCTGTTACAAGACTGTACTTAGGGCATCCTGGGAACCCTAATGTAGAACTCTGTTATTATGGCAGCTAATGCAAATGTTGGATAGGAAACAAGTAAAGGTTGGTTTTCTCAGTTGAGACCTGTCTCTCCTGGAGACACTGGATATTCTGTGCCATAGAAACATGGAAAAGGGAGAGTCGGTCTAGATAATAAACTGACAGTGAAGATGTGCTAAAATATCTTGCTGTATTAACAGTAAATAAACAGTGATGATGTCTAATAATGGTGATGGTTCTACAAAAAGTGTCAAGTTGTGGTTTCAATAGTGGGCAAAAGGGCAAAGTGAATGTCAGGAATTACTAAAAGAGTAAAAAAAAAAGGAATAATTATGGCATTTTCACCTGTGGAGGACTCATTCCTTGAGTCCTATGCACTAGAGCTGCAAAAATGTACAGAGAAGAAAACATAATCAAAGATATGGTATTCTGTATAGGAAAGGACCACACAAACTGACATTACTCACTGAGATTAGTGAGGAATGATAAAGACCTGTACTTAAAAGTAGCAAAGACAAAATAAATATGGGTTGCAGGTTCAGTTTTTCCTATAAAACAAACCCCCAAAGCATTAAAATAATATTTAGTTAATTGAGTGTTAGTTCAAAACATGAATGATAAGAAGATGATTTTTCACCAAATGTATGACTTAACTGTGGAATATATTATTGTGAAATACTGTGGGTTCCAGATCTTGGGATGACTTGAACAACTAATGGGACAAATTCGTGCATGAGAGATGCTCTTTATGGGCAATTACATCCAGAGATACCACCTCCATCAGAGAAACTCTACAGCTGAGCTATAGATGGACAGAAGGTGTGAGACCATGGTGAGGCAGCAGCACTGCTCTTACATTCTTTACTAACTATCCACTCTTAGCCACTGCCAGAAGCAAGATGATGGTGTAGGTTGTTTTTCAGTCTGAGGCTGTCAGATTGGTCTTAGCACGCGCTGCTCTGATACTCAGAGGCCTAAGTTTCAGTTCAGGGCAGCAATATGGACATTGTGCCATGGAGCAGAGAGGTAAGAGACCCTGTCCTGTAGCAATGATTTGTTATTGTGGTAGGTTTTACAGCTGAGCAGCTACAATGATGAAGTAGAAAGAGGGAACAATTTGGATGATGAGGTCAGATTAATAACTATGGTATGTTGCAGTTAAAAGCATAACGGAACTTGATAATATTCTGTGGACTGTAGTCTCTGCTGCTAGTGCTACCCTAATTCAGAAGTTAAGGGAACAGTGGTGATATACTTGAGTTGGAGATCAAGTCCCACATATGTGGTGTAAAGACTGGTACAAAGAAGGCAATTTTTGTTTTGTGGTCAAGGGCAATCAGTAGAAATAACAACATCTGATGGAAAAAAAATAACATACAATCAACAAAATTAAAAGACCATTGCACAGGAGAATTGAGACAAGACTTCAGAGACAGCTTGTAATTCTGGTATTTATTAACTTATGCCGATTTATTTTTTGGGAACTTAACGTACTTTTAAGGTAGAGTTTTGTTTCCTGGCAATGAAAATTCATTTTAGTGAATGTAGTTCCTCTCTGATTAGATTTTAACTTTTAGGTGAATAAGAAGAATTTGGCCATTAGATTTTTTTCAGCTCAAAAAAGGACCAAAGAATTCTATGAAGGAAGTAGACAGTAGGACAGAAATACATTTAAAAATATGAACATAAAACACTGGGAAAATGAGTGTTAAAATTTTCTGATATGGTTGGTATTTTTTGTCTGAAAATCTGTATATATTTTCATATTTACCAAGTGTTCAAGTATCATCACTGAGGGCAGCATGGCAAGATGTGATGGACGTGAAAAAGGCCTTATTGATGGATTTTTTTACTGATACAATTTTCTGTCAATCTTCCCAGTTGTCTGGACTTGGTGGTAGAGTGGGTGGGAATGAATATTACCTGCAGGGATGCTGGCAGGGCAAATGGCAAATGGACTGCCAGAAAGCACCTGTAGAAGTACTTTGTTTATTTGTTTTTATTTTTCACATACCTGTAGCTACTTTAAAGCATTTCCTTTGCCATCAGGATGGAATTGCTAAAATGTGCTGGTTTGAGGGTTTTTTTTTTTTTCCTGTATCAAAGAACAAGATAATGTCAAAAAAAGTCATCAAAAGGGAAAATTGAATAATTGGCAGGCAGGCAGCTTGGGCATAATAGCATTTGCCTGGTAAACAATGGAAGACAGACTACTGTTCTCTTGCCAGATTCTGCCTGGTTAATTTACTCAGTATCAAAATATTTGCTTGCTTTCTTGGATAAAGAAAAGGAAAAAAAAAAAAAGAAGTCAGGATAGAGGAATAAACAAGGTTTAGCCCATCAATTTTTTTTCACTTTCTAAGCAGTTTGCACAAGGAAATAAATTTAAAGCCTAAATGATTTTTCTTTACCAGACAGCCCATATCAAGATCATATATTGATTACAGCTTGCCTTTTTGTGCTCTGATGCTTTTATTGACTTTTCTCTTCATTGCCCTCTGTTGCAGTACCAAAGTGATTGGATCAGTAGATTTTCCCTTTGGGATTACATGAAAAATCTCAGCCACCTTAAAGATGTATTAGGTCTGAAAATATTCAATGCATAAAATGAACAAGAAATATATAATTTTTAAAGGCAAAAATGAAAGACACACTGATGAAAATGGTCTTTTTTTTTTTTTTTCCTGTTGAAATATCTGGAGATCTGTGAAGAAAAGTAGGAAGATCTGTTTAAAGCAGATTTTTCTTCAGAATGGAAATATGGCAGGACATCTGAATGTCCACAGGTTTTCTGCTCGTCTGTACAAATCTGATGAGGTGTGCTAGTGTTTTTTTCTTCCCTTTTGTTTCCTTAATTTGGTAGAGAAATATCACTGGGTTGTTTCTCTTTTATATTTGGGCTCTTGCACACCAGAGCAGAGGAGAGAGTTGCACTTTCATGTCCCTGTCTACTCCCAGGGAGGGGATGATTTCTCCAAGGACAGCAGGTATGAACAACTGAATACCTGAATTGCATGCTTAGTAGAAGCTAAATTTACTTAGGACTTTAGCTTTCCTGTGTTATCTTTTCCCATCAAAGGAAAGAAGTACTAGTAGGTAATCAAAGTTATAGAAATTTCACAGCCAGTGGTATAGCTTTTGTTTTATTGGTAGCTGGGGGAGCATACATACAATGTCAAGTTTTGAAATGGAAGAGGAGGCAGGAGGTATGAGAGGCGCAGGTCTGGTGAGCACAGGCTGGAGCTTTTGGGATGCTGCTGAGGATGTGACATTTCTAGGTTAAAAACCACTCTGGTTTTCTTCAGTGTAAGCTAATACTTTCCCCCTTCAGTCTTAGGTAAGCCAGTTATAAATCTTCTCCCTATTTAGTATGTCAGCACTTCTCAGTTCTTAATAATTCTGCTTCACAGACTTTCTGTGATGTAGGCAAGCGTGAGTCTGTACAGAGGGAAGGAATCTAGTGAATTGTTGAAGCAATTGCTTTCTGTGTGTGGGAAGGTAAAACGTAAATTAGATTACAACATTATCACAGTAAGTCTTTTCCTCATTCAATTCTCTCTTAATCAACCCTTTGCCTTTTTTCCCTGTTTTTAATCAGGACCAAAGAAGAATGTAGGTAATGGATGCTTGAATTTTGCAGAAATACCTCTCCAAATGGCCTTAAGTGGCATTTGATGTTTGGTTGACAAGCTGGTTAAAGGTTGGACTCAAGGATCTTGGAGGTCTTTTCCAACCTCAATGATTCTGTGATTCTATTTTATTATTACTGGTATTATTAAAATGTGATGGGAGATCCTGTTAAACTACCTGAGTGTTAAGACAAATCCAAGATTTTGGATTCCTGGGGTTTTTAGAGAAAATAATTCAGCCTGCTTATCTTAGCAGCTCTAAAAAGTATCTTTGTGGTGTCTTACATGCCATATGGTTGGGGGAAAAAAACAACAGCAGCTGAAAGCTTAAGAAAAGTCCTGTGCAAAGATTGCGTCAAGTCCCCTTTAATGCTGCTACAGCAGAGCAGCCTGCATTTCCCGGTACTGAGAGTGCAGCAATAGGGAAGCTGCGCAGCACTGGAATAAGCACTGGATCTTTCCATTGTTCCTTGGGGTGACCCACCAAATAATGTGGGACAGTCATTGCCCCTTGCTCTTTCCTCCCGTGGGAGCAGAAAGTCAGCACTTTCTGACTGAGCAATGTGAAACACCATCAGTTCTTTCCTTTTCAGAGTGCCCAAAGCAGCAAGGATTGGATCACTGTCTTGAAGTAATTTAGTGCTTCACCTTGCACAATGTCCAAGTGTGCATTCAGCAAGCAAATAATTCCACTGGAGTCACTTAAGGGTCCTGTGCTCAAGTGTTTTACTGGAGAGGGAGCTTGCAGCTGGCTGGTTGGAATGTCCTGTGCAGACTTTACACTCAGGACAAACAACTTAAGTGGTGCATAGGCTCTGAACAGCTCAAAGGATATGCTAATTCTTGCAGCACTTCTTAATTTTTTGTATTTTAATCATATTGCTTGTGGCTGAGTAACTAGTGCAAAACTCACTGATGCAGGGACACCATGAAGCTGTTAGAATTTTTTCTCTTACCTGTTTATTTCCATATCCAAGTTATTAATGGTAGTGGCCATTAATACAACGAGTTCCCTTCTGTACTGTGTGAACTCCCAAATGACCCTCAGGAACTGATTTTCCTGATGGTGAATGACAAGAAACCAGAGTGCCTACTAATCACTTGACAGGGAGCACAGCACATTCAGGCAGTGGTGGCAGCAGTGCTCACCCCAAGAGTTTTAAAGGGTGGAACTGGCAGCCTATTAATTTAATCAGGCTGCAGTCAGGTGCAATGTCTGCCCTCTGGTACAAGACCAGCCTGTTCCTGTCTGCCACTCAAACTGACAAGCTGTTTCCCTAGTAATTAAATCATTATAAAGTAATGAGTTTGTCAAGTTAAAGAGGTATATGGTACTCTAAAAATGGAGGCGGAAACTGCTAACAATAATAACAAAAAAAGGTTACTTGAGCTCTAGGAAGGCATAGTGGAGATATATTTCTTTCTTCTATTTTCACATCTGAATAAACAAGATGATAGATTGTTCCACAATAATTAAAAACTAAGTGTAGATGATCTTTACAGACTCTTGAAACAGATTTCTGTGTTTATCCTACTAATGTAATTAAAATGAATATGGGTTAGAATAGTGATTTTTAAAATAAAATATTAGATGTTTTCATAAAATTTTAAATTTTATAGGATTTTTTACTGGATAGGTTTATTTGTCAAGTATTCCTGGGAAAAATTATTTTTCACTTAGAATCTTCTAGAGGCCATATAATGGATTTTTAGTATTGCCATTTTTCTTATTATTATTCTGTACTTTTGCTTCTCTCTTCTACTTTTTTCTCCTTTCCACAAAGAAAATTATTTTTTAAAAAGTATAGAAACATATTTTCAAAAATCAGAAAAAAAAAAACTTCAGAAAAGCAGCAAATCCTTTTAAAACAGATTTCCAAACAGAAATATTTCCACCAGCTCCAGATGCAATTTTGACTACATGTGCTCTGCAGGCCATATTGGAATGATAGGCTTCAGCAATGAACGGTTTTCTTAAAAATGAAAAGGATCAAAAGAACTGTTCCAGGCAGTGGGAGCTCCAGTGTGGGAGCTCCAGTGTGGGAGCTGTGTTAGGTTTAGCAAGTGGAAAAGGGATGGAAAGGTGTATACAATGTCTCTTCTACAAGGGAGGAGGGAGAAGAGAGGAATTGTATACACTTGCTTGATGCCATTAGGAGCTGTGAAAATCAGCTGGCTGAAAACTCAGCTCTTGTAAACTGAGATTACAGTTGAAGGTGCTCATATTCACTCCAGCTGTGAATCTGTCCCAGGGAGGAATAACTTCAGCATGACCTTTCTTAGGAAAGTATTGGAAATATCTGACTTTGAGAGTGCAATCTATGTGTGAACAGGAGCATTTTCAATGTTTGTCACTGGCTAAGGTGAAACACATTTGAAGAGAACTGGAATGGCTAAGCCCTGGAGACAATTTTTAGGGCATTGGAGAGCCCTTTGGTAAACCCTGTTGTTTTGCTGACCCATAATACGCTTCTTCTGTTTAGTTCCAGATCATCTTCTGGCCTTGCTCCTCCCCTTTCTATCCCTGTTACATTTAATCAGCCTGAGTACTGTTCACAGCTCCAGCTGTATTGATTCTTGGAGCAGATTTCAGCAGAACCTAAAAAAGGAAGCATAGACTGCTCCTTCTTTCTTCTTTGACTGATGCTTTCTTTTACCCTACATGACAAAGTGATAGATGTACTTAGTTAACTTTCTGCAAAATCATTAATGCCACCCTTGCCGGTTGGCTTCCCAGGTATTGGTTAAGTAGCTGTCATGCGTTTGCTACCTGAGACGCTGCAATACTGTATAATCAGACCGTTCATTTTCTTCCGAGGCTGGTCCTACAGAACTGGTTCGAAATGCATAGCTAAGGGTGATAAAAACTAGCACTCTTTCAGGCAATCGGATTTTTCCTGGTTTTGTCTCAGATTAAAGCCACAAACTGGTGAAAGTTCACTTGGGAAAGCTGAGGTAACTGTTCCATTAAGACACTCCTGATGCATCCCTCTTTCACCCACCATGTGATCAGTCTACAGCAAAACAATTCACAACTATCTCTCTAATCCCCTTGACCCTTTAAAGGTCCTGAGGTCACTGGACCCGCTGTAGAAGTGACTGCTCGCCAGAAGGTCATCATCCCTGATGTCCCCACTGAATTTCACCTTCACTCCTTCAATCCCCACTGAATTCTGACATTTGATAAGTGCTACTGTTAATGCTCTGCCAAAGCTTATTATCCCAACAAGGGGTGATAGTCTTAAAACTTGGCACTTTAGACAATTCCATCATCAGTCTCCACAGAGGTGTCTTCATCATGATCAAGAACATGTCTCTTATTCATCTGACTTTTGTCTTTGTATATTATAAAGGCTTCTATTACTCTGTACTTTTTCCCAATGAAGATTTATATAATAGTCAAAACACTTGCAGTTTTGATAAACTAAACTATTATGAGGAGTTCCTTAAGACTCTCTTTGTAAGAGATTTTCTACAACCCTGAAGTGTATGGGTGGATACTTTTCTGTACCTTACTTCATTCTGTCAACATTATTTGAAAAGTATGGAAAACAAAATTTTACCCAGCTTTACCATCAGCCTACAAAATACATGGACAAAGGTAAAAATACACTATTTCTCTTTTGTCCTACCCTGTTTATACAGTAAAGTCTGTAGACTGGTTTCATCACAGTGGGATCTCACTTACTCCAATTCCTAAAACTCTTTCCAATCTTGTGGAGAGACAGGCAAGACATCTGTTTTGTGTATTAGTATGTAGAAATTCTGTGTTTGACTGAATTCAGCTGTCCATATCCAATGTGTTTTCATTTATTTTTATCTAATTTCATTATTATCTTGTAATTGTTTAATGTCTTCTAGTCCATCTACTCCTCACAACTTTTTTCAGCCAACAGCACCTAGTCTACTGCATATCTAGTGAATATCTAGCAAAAATTCTATATTTCATTATGATTTCAGACTAGCAACTGTTTTTTGAATGATGGAAATTACAGAATTATAAATCCCTGCAATGTCCGTATCATTGATAATGAGCAATAAGAGTCAGAAGCATCATAGTGAGGCTTCACTTGCCTGGAATCTGTATGGTGTCCCATAGTTTGAAGAATACAGAAGGTTTGAAAATTTGTACAACCTTCCCAGCTGTAGCATGACCATGGTGCTTGTGAAAAAAGTTGCACAAAGAGAAGCTCTACTTCTCTCAGAGAACTACCTTAAATTCCCCAAAGAAATGTTCCAAATGCAGGATCCAAATGCAGGATCCTGTGCCTTGGGAGGAACAGCTCCAAGCACTGGTACAGGTTGGGGACTTTTGCATGGATGGGCAAAAAGCACTAAGATCTGGTCAAATGTAAAGATAAAATCCAAAAGTGGTTACATGAGTGTTTTGTTGCTTTGTGATTGTAAGTTCTGCAGGACCAAAGAGTGCAAACATGTATTTTTCTAGTCAAACTTGCTTATATTATTTTGATACAGACTGTTAACTAAATCCAAGGCTAAGTGGACTTAGTGACACCTAGACTTACCAAAGAAGTTTAGAAAGCAAGGCCATCTTGCTGAAGCTCATAACAGAACACGAGGGACCACAGCCTGATTATGCTAGAATCCATTGTACTAGACCATGGAGTTGTTGCTTAGATACTGCATTGGCAGGGTTTATGTATTATCAATAAAACAAGTCATAATCACCCGCATAATCTGTTCTACTTCTTGTGCCTGGCTGGCCTTGTGCCTGGCAACCTTCTCTCAAATGCTCTGCTATAGACAGTCAGTCAGATTCTGTTCTTAGACCTGCTGGTGTAAATTCTT
Organism: Pyrgilauda ruficollis; assembly: GCF_017590135.1. Lineage (NCBI taxonomy): Eukaryota > Metazoa > Chordata > Aves > Passeriformes > Passeridae > Pyrgilauda > Pyrgilauda ruficollis. The sequence goes on from NW_024525489.1 coordinate 15,156,195, forward strand.
TGTGTTCTTGTTGATGAGCATTACACCAGAATATTGCAGATAATTTCTGGCGCATCACATTCAGATCACAGTTTGAGATTGCATCTATATTAACCAGGTAGAGAAATTTTCTTACTTTTAAAATTGCAGTTCAGCATTTTTTTTTAACTTTTGATTTTTAGTAAAAATGGTCTGAAAATTTACAAGTGAGAAGTGTTTTGTACCAAAAATTTCCCCTTTCTCTTCCCCTGCTCCTAAATATTTGGCTGCAAGTTTTGCAGTTTCTGTGATTGTTGGTAGATGTCATCCTTGCTCCTAGCCCCTTAACCAGATTAAATTTGGTCTAAATAATAAATTAGTGATATAAATAACAGACTTTTTCAGTTTTCTTTTTTACCTAACCAGTTTGCAAAAGTATGAACCTGATCATGAACACTTTTTCTGAAATGAACGCACAGTGAGGATCCACACTTGTGAATAAAGGCTGCATGCACATTTTAGGGACTAGAGATCTGTTTTCCTATTTGAGTGGTACAGGGCTGAAACTTCTGTGCAGGAGAGATATGAACCTTATTTCTTAACATACTATAAACTTCTTGCTTACAGTTTTGTGAAGCAATTTATAAAACAGGCAAATTCTTGTGGGTGAAAAATAGAGAGTCAACACTTAGCATTAGATATCAGCGTTCAAAAACTCAGATACTTTACACTGTATCCTGCACAGTAATTTTTATTTCTTTTTTTTTTTTTTTTTTTTTTTTTTTTTTTTTTTTTTTTTTTTTTTTTGGTTTATTTTGCTATATCTTGTTTTCCTCTCCAAATTTTCGGATCCATTCTGTTCTGTTTTCTGTCTTTCATTGTATTTCTGCTGCAGCACCTGGGTGTTCAGGCCCTGGCAGCTCCTGAATGTCATTGCTTTGAAGGAGCTGTATCCCTTTAATTTTATTTCACCTGCTCTCTCATGACAGAGGGTGACAGATGACAAGCACAGTGAGGAGAAGGAGCAGCATGGCTATTAGTATGAATGTGAGCACCCCATGGCTTGTTGAGAGTAATGTTGCCTTTGCTTTGTTAAAAATGTTAGTTGTGAATGCAAAATACAGATGTCCCTCACATAGCAATGCAATAAATTGGTGTACTGTGTAGTGAACAAACATTTCTTGCTTTGATTCTTGCTTTTTTGCTTCCATTCTCTAAATAATGTTCAAATTCAGCCATTTATATCACGTATGTAGTATGATATCCGTGGAGGAAGTAAAGGATCTCCAAGACCTGTGTGATGCTGTAAGTGTAGCCACAATGGTTCCCCACTTTACACCATTATTTTCATTTGTACTCAGGCTGTTATACCATCATTGTTTCCGTAGAATTGTGACATTATTCCATACAGATTTCTCAGTGGAGTGTCTCTTACCAGCACTTGTTAGTGTCTTTCAAATGAATTTTTACTGCTGGTCCCTGTCTTGTCTTCCCACCTGTTTAAGTGGATGCCCCTTGTCATGTTTCAGGTGTCACACTGCTTGCAAGGTGTCACCTTGTGCTTCTGCTGAGCTCTGATATGCACTGTCCCCATCTGATGTGTGCAGGCAGACCAGCTTCTAACAGTGAGCCCCTGGATGCCATTTCAAGTATGTGCCCCCTTTTCTTAGCAGTATCTCCAGCACACTCAACTTTCTAATGGGGTTAAATTTTTGGTTTAATACTTACATAAAGGTCCTTTTTTAAACCTTTTTGCTTATTTCAGAATGAAATACAATCATACTGTGTCAGTGTTGCATATTTTGCAAGGCTATTCCATCTACAGATTCTGCTGAAGGTGTTGTTGGCAATCTTAATAAAAATTCTGAATGACAGATCATAGTCCGGAGGCTACTCAGCTACTGGACCTGGGGCATCAGGTGCAGAGCAGATGCCTACCTTGGAGAGCACCTCAGATCTTTGAACCAGAAGTAGCAGCAGCTGTATTTGCTGGAAGCTTTCCAATATGTTGCCTGTGCTACCTTCACGATAGAAGGAAAGGATTCATTTATCTATAGGGAGTTAGTGGTCTCAATTTTTTATTACTATTTTTCAAATAAAAAGGAATTTGTTTTCTGCAGCAAAATCTACTGTTGCATCTATTGTGCCACAATTCAAGCAATTGTTTTTTGTTCTAGTTGCTGAGAAAGAACAGAGATCTATTGCATGAATAGGTCTTCAATTGTTCCTGTAGTTCTTCTCAACCTGTTCTGAAATTTAGTTGGAAGATAAGTGAGAATGTTTCACTAAATTTTGTTCTTTTCTTGTTAAAAAAAATAATAAATCAAAACATAGAAAAAACTCAAAATATGCAAGATGAAGTCACTTCTCATCTTTCTGTACAGTTTGAAAACTGGAAACAGTTTAATGCTGGAAAAATGAAAGTGAATATGTTAGTGCAGAATATGTGGCTATACCCAAGAAAGGAGTATGCTACTCCAAACCTTAGAGCCAAACATTGAGAAAAATTCAGAACTGAGGAATTTTGTTATGGTTTGAGTTTGTCTCCACAGATTGTAATTTGCAATGTCAGTATATATCTGGGTGTTTTCCCCCCACAATGAGTTGTTCTGTACAGGGATTAGATACATACATTCTTTTGATATGTGAAGTGGAATCTCCAGTGTCTTTCCATTAGGGAGATTATGGAAGTCTTATAAGTGTGTTTTACTTGCCTTTGAGCACCGGTGCTCTTGAAAAAATATAGTTCAGTGAACAGGAGTACAGCTTGAAACATTTTAGCTGCTTTTATCTGAAGCATGCATGGTAATTATTGCTTTGCATTATTATCTTATTATCTGGCTTTTTATCATTTCACATGGAAGATGATTTTGTGACCAGGTCTGATGCTGACACAGAGCTAGGAAAAAGCACAAAGAACTTTGCTTCAAAAGTAATCTTATTTTCTAGTCATATTTATGGAGGACCCTTCAGGAACTAAGTGCAGTATTTTTCCCTATAGTCAAATTTTCAATGAGCTGTGTACATGATGCAATTTCTTTTGTACATAGAAGCATATATTTCTCATTTAAAAAAAATTAAAAATTAATTATAGTGTTTGATAGTACCTAGAGGCCGAAATCAGAATTGGACTTTTCAATTGTGGGCTACAATACATAGCTATATTATGACAGGATGGATTCTGCTTCAAAGAATTTACAGCAGTGGAGTAAGACTGGAATCTCAGTTAATCTCAGCTGTAGGGAGAAGTGTTATTTTAAAAGGTTTCTGAACCATTTCAGCTTTTAATGTCCTAGTATTACCTGTCTTATCAGTGATAAATGGTTAGTACTTCATACTTTGCAAAAGGGCTTACAAACCTTGCCTTATTCATTTGTATTTTCAGAATGATGGATTATGATATGAGTCCTTCAATGTTTGGTGCTAGAAGAAATCCAACCTTTTTAACAGATGTGCTGAAGCTAAATACAAAAGAGCCAACTAGACCATTGGTAGAAAGCCTATTCAGTGTTTAGCACTTTGCTGTTATGCTTCTCATGCAGAAAAAAAATCTTACTGACCTCAGGGAGAAAGACTTATCTGTGGGAATAAGGTTATTGTGTTGGTATAAAAAAAGATTTACCTTCTAAATATATATAGTTCATAAATATGCCTCTCCAAAACAGAAACATTCTGGGCATTCTTTCTTGTGAGCAATAAGCATAAACCAAAATTGCTGACATGGATATAAAATATAAACTTTCCAGAATGGTATGAAATCTAAGGAAAAAAAAAAAAAGCCACAAGATAAATAAAGTGTATTTTCAATCATTTAATTACACCGTGGGAACTGTTTATGATGAACTTCTGAGGTGTTGCCAGCTTTGAGCTAATTGGACAATATTACTTCTCCATGAAATAGACAGATGGATGAAGCAATTTATAAACCACCTATTCTTATTGGCAATAGTTAGTGTATTCAATATCTGACCATTTGAGAATAGAATTTTAAATATTATTGCACCATTCAGATGTATAAACATCTGTATCATAGTCCTGTTGGAAAAAGGTTGTGCTATAAACTGTACTTACTAGAACTAAATCTTCAAATATTCTATTCAAAGTGTCAGGTTTTTGTCTTTAAATCAGTGCCATGCAGGAAAAGAATATAACTGAGCTACCAATGATAGCACTGGCAAAATTTAGGTGTTAAACTGCTGCAAAGCAAAGTATTAACTGCTTCCCAGTGACTAGCGATATTATTCACAGAATTCCTCTCCTGGCAAGTAGAGAGTGTTAAAAAATGTTGTGCATCAAACCTTGATTAGCAGTTCTCAAAGCTGACTTTAGTTCCTGGTGCAATTAGAAATAAGTCAGAGGTCTCATACTGAAAAATGCCCTGAGGGGTGAGAAGAGAAGCCACAATTCCTTGTAAATATTTTGCAAAGGAAAATGATAAAAGAGGCATCAGATACTACAAAACATGCACCTGCTTCCAAAAAAGTAAGTGTTAAAAAAAGCAGAACGGCTTATGCACATTATACTCTACATTAGCCAAAAGATTTAAAGCTCAATCAGAACTATATAGGATAAAATAGCCATTTGTTCCCTGCTAGCAAGATCTGCAACCTTGCAACCTTTAATAAACATTGGACTACTATTAAAGGAGATAATAAATGCCATATTCTAAAAATATTAAAGAAATCAATACTGACACAATGATCTCACCATATATTATCTCTTCCATGAGTGCATTCTTTTAAAAATTATTTGTTTCCAACATTACAGGCAATAGTGAGAAAAATGTCAGGCATAAGCTCTGTTTGGGTGAGAACACCTGCAGAGAGGGCTAAATTGAGAAATATGCATTCAGTGAACTCAAATTAAAGACTATGTGAAACCTAGACAAACCTGCTGAAGATTGAAAATTCTCTAGAGAATGGAGTTACATCACCATGGAATTATTTATATGACAGGTTAGATGATATTTTAATAGCAGTCATTGTACTATTTATTGTTGCTGTGAGTCAGAATTCAATTATTTAATACAAATTCTGTAAGGTTATGCTTCTTCTTTGAAGGTTAACATGATTCTAAAAGATCAGAAACTTTTTGGATTTTGCATTGGATGATTGGTTTACAGGAATGTTTGATTAATTCTCTATATCATTGGTTAATTCAGACCTTAAGAAAACAAGTTTGTTTTATTTCACAGGACTCTTGAGTGATTTATTCAGAGACAAGTATAAAGGGACTTTGAAAATCATGCAGTGAGGTCTCTCTCATTCTGTGCATCTGCTCCATAGAGAAAGCAATGATCTTCTGCATGAGAAGTTAATGGACATTAAAAATGGCCTCTCAGCAAGGCCATATTTTTATATAATTGAGATGAACCAGGGTCAAAATCAGTGGTAATCAGCACTGGCAAAAGAAGTACATCACTGTGAGAAATAAGCTCAAATCATGTAGTGAACTGAAAAAAAGCCAGCTCTTGGAACGAGAATGAATCATCTATTTGGTGAATTTTTTTAACATTGTGGTCATGAAAAGCTGAAGATAACTCTGGAGGATGGAGAGGTTATACCTGAATGCTTTTGCTGTTATTTTCAGATGTGCATAAGATACTGGTATTCAGAATTCTCTGGTTTTTTTCTATGAAGTAGGGCAAATACTCAGGAAAATATTCTGAGAAAAAGATTAACTGCTATGTTTTAGATGTGGATTCAAATTTCTTTTGATCAGTTGTAGAATTAGGCTTATCATGTTTGAGTATGGATTCAGGTAGGCATGGCCAAATACATCCATGCTCAGATTTAGAAGCGTTTGTGGATAAGTAAATGTTTGTTGCAGAGTTTGAGGTTGTTTATTAGCTGGTTCACTAAATCAGAAAAGGTCCATTTTACAGAAGATCCTATACCATCTGATGATGTAGCCATACCCTCTTTGGTGTCCCATTGCAGCTGCTTTATGATCAGAACAGGTATTGCAGGTCTTGGGAGTCCTATCAAGTCCCTGCAAGTGCTAAACCATGGTGTGTGAGAGCTGGGGAAGAATCCTTTTGTTCCAGGAGGGAAACCCTTCCTGTGTGACCATGTTTCCTCTCCTGTCTGTGGTTGCTATGGAGACAGTGCAGGGTAATAAGGAGTAATGTTCTTGGGATGCCTGAGATTAAGGAATCTCCTGGAGGAAAGTAAAAAAAAAAATGTTGCAAGGGCAAGGCTGTCTTTTTCTTATTGGGGTTTCTTTTGGAGCCTAAGCAGAGACATGCTCTTGGCCAGACTGACCAAGTACAGCATAGTGGAAATCAAACCTTCAAAGTAGGTGCTTTGCTTTTCTATGTGGCCTTTGTCAAAAATTTAATGCCAAAAAAGTGTGTTTGTTTCTGGATCTAGTATAGTAACTTAAAATGTTGGAAATGCCACACAAATAAAGGTGAGGCCTGGCCCTTTCCAGAGCCCTTCCCTTGCAAAGGAGTTAGAGCCTGGTGTTCTCCTTTACACCACGGCCACTGTCACAGCGAACTGGGCAAACAGCTGCTCTCTTTGGAGAATGCTCAGCCTCCTCCTTGTTGTTGGTGCTTCTCTGTTGGCTTTTCTGATGGAAGAAGAGGCTCAAGCATTTTTTAATTGTCATCAAGGATAGAGACTAATTAAGGTAGTGAGTTTGGCTTTGCTTGAAGGCTGTAAGGGACCAGGATCAGAGGTCCCACCTCTGCAGGACTTGGGAGTCCTGTAATGTCTGGAGGGGAGGTCACGTGAAATGTGTTTGAAAACTGGTGCTGTGAGTGGCATACTTAGATCTGGAGTAGAGTGTTACTCTGCTGGCTTGAGAACCTTGACTTCAAGGAGCCTTAGCAAGTATTTTTGTTTACACTCTGCCCCACAACATGTTAATTTCACAGGGGTATTTCCCCTAGGATATTGGAAATAAGCTCATAGCTTCTCCTTTTCAGGATTTTCAGCTCCTCTGATACTTCAAATTAACGTATGTTCTGAAGCATTCCCACACTTTTATTATGCAATTCTGAAGCATTCTTTAGGCTGCGCTAGCATGGAGGACATGAGTTTACACACTCCCAGAAAAAGTAGAGAATCAATATTTTTCAAAATAGGCAAGTATTCTGACCTTTTGATTATTGGGTGAAAAGAGAATATAACTTTTTGAAGCAGAAGTTGAACAATTTGTTGCCAGTTCTAACAGGGTTGCAAGACAGGGCAAGCAGAGAAAAAAGTAAGGTCTAAGACTTGACAGGAGTAAAATTAGGTGCTGACATGTCCCCAGGGTAAGATGAGAAGTTTTGCAAATGCCTGTATCGCTTGATTGTTGACACAGATGCTCACAGAAATTTTTTAAACACATGTTCTTCCTCCAGTGAATCGTTAAATCTCTGCTAGAATTGATAATATTTTGTGCTTATGGGGTTTATGGTATTTCCTTTTTGGCAGGCTTTAATAACTGCCTCTTCTATACCCCTAAGAAACGTCAGGAGTTCTGTATTACAGCCTAGGAAATGCTAAAGCCTGTGGCTGGGAGTCTTAAGCATTTGTATTTATTACCATTTATCTAGCCACAATAATAATGTTAAAGTACAAAGTAACCAAGAAGGTACAGAACAGGAAAGCACTGGAATTCTTAAGATCAATTTACTCAATCAAGCAGAATACGTCCTTGGACAAAGGGACACTGACTCTGACCAGCAATTTAATCCCAATTTTGAAGGATGCAGTAGGAATTAATGGATAGATAGCCTATGGATAAAGGAAGGAATTTCTCCCTGGGCAGCACTTAGGTTTGCTAAACCAAATATTGCAGTTGATGAAATCCAGTCCTTGCAACTCAGGTGCAAATATTAATATTTGGTTTTAAATATTTTTCAGTGTTACCTAGTAACAGAAGACACAAGGCTCTCTGTTAGGATCTGATTACTTTGACTACTAGAGAGATGCCTCTGCCCAAACTAAGGTGCAAGTGAGGCCATACGCCAAAGTATGGATTTTATTAAACAGCAAATGTGGGATAGAGATAGAAAGAAATAAAAAAGGAGGGAGGGGAGAGAGAGTCTCAGAGCCACAGAATAATTAGAGAGATAGTCACTGCCCCTGTGGATCTTGAAGCATCCCATTTGTCCTTTTTCACTCTGCTCCTCCCGGTGGTGCAGTCCTATGAAACATGAGCTTCCATGGGTACGTACATTCAGGTATTCCTGGGCATGCCAAGCACCTCCCCTGTGGGGGGGAGTTTTACCGTCTTTTGCTAAACCGTGGATCTGTTGCACCACTGGATCACATGCAGTTCTCAGGCAGAAGGCCTCAGGAACGAAGCAGTGGGCTATGGCTTGCCAGACCCAGCCAGAGCTGATTTACAGGAGAGCTGCTGAGTTCACTTTGATTGTGGATTCATTCTTCTCTCCCCAGCCCTGTTTACTTAGATCTGAGATAACTGAACAATACTACTACCTTTATTTTTAATTAAGTTCCTGTCAGGTGGTTTAAGTCACAGTCCAAATTCAAGGAAGCCAGGAGGCACATTTTGGGGCTGGTGGTTCAGTAGTTGCAGATGAGCAGTTGCTTCTTGATAGAGCTTGCTGTAGTGGGCAAAGTCCTTAATTGAGCTTAGCAATATTTGAACCATTAACCATTAATATCTCTCACACTCTCCCATTGCATTTAAATGCAATCTTTTATGCAATCGTAACCATTTATAATTCATCTTTCATGCAATTATAGCCATTTATAATTAATAAAATACAAGTTGTAATTAACAGTTAAACTGCAAAATAATTACTTAATACAAGAAATAAAAAAAGACAAGTGTAGAAAGAAATAAGTCATTAACTAACTGTGAATGTATTTAAGATGGAAATTAATTAAAAGCTTTTTTGTTCTCAGAAAAAAGTCATTCTGGACCAGCTTCCCAACAGTACTGCAGTGGCAGACAGTATACAATTATTTTAAGAGCTTTCCATGATTATTAATCAAATAACTTGGCTGCACAAAATAGCAAAGGAATGATCTTCTATCTTTTAGAGTTCCTTGTCAAGCCTATCATCTGTGTATTTTGTTTCTTTACAAGTTTTTCACATCAATACATGACTAAAAGAATAATACAGAATTACATGTGCTAAATAATGCATTAAGACTAGGCTCTGCTAATGAGGTTTCTTTGCAAAATTTGTTAGTGTCATATTGCTTTCAGGAGATTTAAATGTCTTCTTTTCTTGCAGAACAATACCTATTTAGTTAGATCAGTTTGGCATTTATTGCATTGTATTTTCCATTTTCTAAGTACATCTGAAGAGAATAAATCCTTTGCCTTTGTTCTCTCATGCACAAAGCTTTCAAAAATAGAAAGAAAAGAGTACCATCAGAAAATGAAATAGAGTTCACCTTCAAAGTATTGCATGTGACTGAAAATAAAATAATTCCATTTCATGGAGTGATGTATTATCAGTGCTTTTTCTATCTGCAGATTGACTGTCATGACAGAAAAGTAACTTGAAATCTACAGCAAGGAAAGAGAGGGAAGATATCTGTATTTCCTTCTAGAACATATTATTATCAAATATCTTGAGTCCCTAGATTATTGGTTCATTGGATACAGCATGAAGGTTTTCTTTGACCTTTTGAGTTTCCAAAAGCCTGAATCAGCAAAACAAACCTCTCCAACCACACAAATGCAAATAATATCAGTTTAGAAGAGCCCACTGGCTTTGAAACCCAAACAGCTCAATAGAACCTGAGTATTACTAAAATACAGGTACATGGGTGTGAATTACTGAGTATAATATATATTGTACCACTTTGGAAACATTTGGGCTAGACAAAGAAGTAACAATAAATACTCTTTCACTTTTACTTTCAAGGAGTTTAATGAGATAGCTAAGTTTATCAGAGTAACTAAGAAGACAATGTTACCCATTCTGCTTGATTTCTTTCAAGATGCAATTAGATAACTGGCAGTCATTCTGATACCAGACGTTGAACCACACATACCCCAAATTTTATCTGAACTTATACTAAAATTAGTACATTTAGCAAGATCTGAGGAATTCAGGTGTGAAAATCATCTATGTAATTTTGAAAGACCTGTTCTATCTGCAAATCTGTCTAAAATGGGTTCGTGCTGAATGAAATGTTCACAGTTTAATGTAAAATCCAGAGAAATTCCTGGTGAATGAATGCATACGATTATTGAATTTCCTACTCCTAGTGCCTCCCATCCTAAAATAATTTTTAGGTAGGTTGAAAAGAGGTTTCTGGGGTATGCTAACAACTTCCTGTGTTGGTGAAAAGGAGACCAGATTACCTTTACAGATATGACAGGCATGTGAAATTGACATACCCAACTCTATTTTGCTCATTGCTAGTTCTCTTTTATTCTGTATTGCAGCTACAAACTCAGCAATCCGTTATTCTACAGCATTCACCCTCCTCTGGCAGAAAATCTTCCTAAGAGTAGGGCTGGTGGCACAGCAGAGGTGCAGGTGGTTTGAGAGTGGATCTAAATTGCGTGGTGCTGGGCAGCCCAGAGGCACCCTACAAAGCTCTGGTCGCAAGGACGTGATAGCTGGTCTAACATAGTGTTTTGGATCTGATGGCTCTCAGCCTGGGAAGAGAGCTTCCCTAGAATCTGGTTGTGATAACTAGATAGGGAAAATTCATAGAGACTGCAGAAGGGATTACATTTTGTCCAAAAACCACCTTGAGGACCCAAGTATTGCTTAAATGATATAAAGATGTTGAATAATATATAAATGATATAAAGATGTTGAATAAGATATCTGTGTTGTTCTATAGGAGTTGACTAAAATTTTGAAAGCAATGTGAAAGTCTTTAAAATACCAAAATAATTTTAAGAATGATACTGATCTTATGGAACCCTTACTTCTTCACATCTTGAGGGTAATGAGACATTTTCACAAAAAAAAGAGAAGAAATTATTCTATAAATTATTAGTGAATGTGAGTTGTCTTTCACTGAGTTGCAAAGTGCAACTTCAATTTTGTAATTATATATCAGCATGCTTTACTATTCTGTGGTTGATCTAATACAACACATGAATTCAGAAAATCATAATTCACAAATTCAGAAAACATGCGAGTTGTATTCCAACACACCCTCTAATAATATTAGCCAAAATAGGAAAGAAAGTGTGTGTATAAAAAATACTTGAAAATTTTAATTGCACACAGAAATATATACACATGCATGCCATAGCTGATACCTGTTTAAAGATAGTCTGCTAACATGTGTGTTTCCTGAAAATTTTCTAGTAATATAGTTCAGTCAGATATTAATCTTGGCATACCTGTTCTTCATACTGTAAATTCAACATAAGATATTGAAAATATCTGCATTTTTTCCCAGTCTTTACAATTAAAATTAGAGTTTGCTGTGAGTTATTATGGTCCATGATCTGGGGAACATAATAATATAGAGAAGGACTCTGCTATGTCAGCAAGTGCTGAGTTATAGCAGTTGTTCAATAAATTTTGCTAATCCCAATGGAATCCTGGGTGCATTAGGAAGATTGTGGAATCTCCCTCACCAAAGATATTTGAGAATCATCCAGAACAATCCTCTGCAATGTGCTCTGGAATGACCTTGCTTGAGCAAGGAGGTTGGACCAGATGACCTTGTGTGGCCCTGACCAACCTTACCCATTGTGTGATTCTGGGATTAAAACAGAGGTATGAATAATGAGACTGAAGGGTTAGATATTATAACTGGCATAGAGAAAATAGTCTAGACAAACAAATATCCTCAGGCTAGAGAGTGGAAATTTAAGAGATGTCTATGAATTCATAGAGATTTCAGAGTTGTTGCTTATTATTTTCATTCATTGTTGAGAACAGAGGAGGAATTATGTGATTTGAATTAGACCGTGGGCAATTTAATTAGATACCAAGGCAAATTTTAATAGGACCGCAGATTAAGTCCCCCTTGCATGTCAGTCCTTGTAAATGTGTCAGGCTAGAGATAACACCCAGCTGTCCTTGCCTGTAAAGTTCTTGTCCTTATGGATAAAAGTCTCTGGTTATGGATGCTTTGGTATAACCACTAGGCAGAGAGACTCCCCTGCTCTTTCTTGTCATGCTGCTTTGTCTGGTGGTCAACAGCCTTTCCTCCTACCCAAATATTTTTATCTACTTTTATTCTCCATCCAGAAGAGCACTGACAGGATAATAATGATTCCCGAAACATAGAAATGGCAATTTGAGTGCCTCTTACATGGGCTACGTAAGGAGTAAAGGTAACAGGCTACATAAGTAAACCCTAAAAAATTATTTATTTCCTGAACATTTCAGGAAAGACACAAGCTATAAATATGACTTGATATTGTTATGGATAATGATATTTCAGTTGATGACATGCATGTATTTAGATGGTGTAAATCAGCATTGTTTTGTCTGGCTGAGACTGATCACTGATCTTTTCTCCCTACAGATACTGCAGCTTTTCTACTTTCAACAAAAATTGTCAGTGAGCAACAATCTGCTGATAAGCCTGTGAACAGAAATCATGCTGAATAAGAAAGAGAGATGGAGAAAATAAGAGAACTGTCCTTAGGTGATTCAGGTTTATTTTTTTCTGTCATATATTTTCCAGAGTTCTCCCTCTACATTTTTTTTTAAATTAACTGAGGCAAATAAGTCTCTTTTTCTTGGGAATTTTTAGAGGCCAAGAGACCTTCACTGTTAGGGGGTTACAGTGTTGAGGCAAAAATGTGTTACTAATGCTGTAAAAGGGTCACTCACTTGTCTATGTGCAAGGCTGGTCTTTCAGCTTTTGCTGTTTTGTTTTCTTTTCAATAATTGATAAAGACTTCTCACACCTTCAGCTTCTGTAGCTAGCAATTACTCATTTGTTTTGCTGCCTTTATATATATTTTTTTGCAAGCTTTAACTCACCTATGTAGTCTTCATTGGTTCCTTCCCTTTATTTCCCCTAGATCTTCCAGCTGTTCTTAAAAAGTAATGTATTTCATTACTAATTGATTGCATTTTTCTGTCAGTGACACTGACATAGTCTGTTATGTGTTAATTAGTGCTGCAATCACACCCAGATATTCTAAGTGTCTCTTGTCATAGACACATCAGCTTTTTATCTAATTATTTTCATCAAATTTTTAATTTGAAATCCAGTAGCTGTGTGGGACTCTCTAGGACCATTCCATGAAGCTAAAAATTCAATTGACTGCCTTAGCCATGCTGATATCTTGGGCTGGTCATGAGCCCTAGCGTATTCAGCCCTCTGTGTAGGGTGTTAATCCCCTTTCATGAACCTGTAAGAGCTCATGCTCTCATTTAAAAAAAAAAAATCAAATCAGTTTTTCATCCTTCTTGCTCTAGATGAAAGCCTAAAGGATGTAGAGCCTGTGGAGTCTAATCCCAAAAGAAAGAAAACAACTGAAAACATAACTTTTAAATGTCGCAATTCTGAAATAATTCTTGTGGTCTTTTTAGTCTGCCTGATGATTCTTGGATGTTGGCAATCACCTCTGATCAGCAGACGTGATTCTTGATGCTTCACATCCTCAGGTGGAAACACAAACAGTTCTGTTAGTGCAGGAGTTTAGGAGATAGGGAAAGGTTGAACATTGACAATTTTTTGTTGATCTTATGGTGCACAACATTAAGTGAAATTATAAACCTTGCATAACCATTTTAGGCTTTAGACAGATCTGCCTCTAAACCTATGCTTCCCTATTTCTGAATACCCCTGGTAAAGAGCACATTGACAAGGAAACTAAAGAATTAAGCATCCTATAAAATCTATCCATCTTATGGTCGAAATGACTGATGGTGCCTTTAAATTTGTGTCAGAGCATACCACAGTAATGCAATTTTATTCCCTGCCTGTCTCCAATTTTAGGCATTTACATGATCAATAGAGTTCACTGAGTGGGAAATTTTCATTAATATCATAAACAGTAAGATTAAGGGAAGGAAAATTCACGACTTCATTGCATTGTTAAATAAGAAAAAAACATCTTGCAGTATTAGAATATCCCCAGAGTCTTTTTGAATATTAGAACGAAAATTTTGTGCTTAGGGCTGTTTTGACCTCAGTAAGAAAAACCACTTTTTCTACCTCACTCTAGAAAGATCTTTTTTCTCTTCATCACTCCTCATTCAGGCTAAAAAACAAAAGAATTGCTTGCGCCAATTAAAAAGAAAATGTGTGAAAAATATAATCAGCTTTAAATTTAGGCAATTAACCTTCTTCTGTCTTATAAAGAAATCTCATAGATGTTAAAAAAAAGGGAAATTTTTTTAAGGAAACCTTTTAAATTTCACTTTTTTATTACAGGACAGGAAATCTGGGTATTAAAGGGATGACGTTTTGTTGCATTTAGGAGTTGGCAATAGATTTGTCTCTTTGATTTCATCCTAATGGTCATAATTTCTGGATGGGTTAATTAACTAACCCTTATAATGTCTACCTTTTTTCACGCGAGTCTGCAACATTACCTCTAGAAGAAACCTCTTAAATGAGTGCCTTTCAACTTAACTAACAGACATTAAATGAGCCTGTTCATAAAAAGGAAGTCACAGGGAACAATTTGAAATGCATTACTTTAGAAAGTTTGCAAGTGTCTGGAGCAATTTTTCAGCTTTTTAAGTCTTCAAGGTCATGCGAGAGAGCTTAAGGCTTAAAAAAGTTGGAGGGAACAGCTGCAGTTTTTGAAAACAGTAAAGGCAAACTTGAAACGTAGTTTTATCAAAGCTTGGCTGTTTTCCTATCACAGGCAGTTGACGCCACTAATCTCTTCCTTTTGTTTAAACAGATGCTATTTGCTTGGCAAGTAGCTGAATTTTAAATGCAGAAAATTATTATACAAGGGGAGAAATTTTGACTGGAGGTTAGAAACAGAAGGTTAAGTTCAGGAGAAAATCTTATTTTCTCTGACATTTTCCAAGTTGTGTGTTGAAATTTTCCCCCCACACTGGGGACGATAAATCATGATATTTTCAATATAAAGAAGGGGTTTTTCTGTTTGGTATTTTTTGTGTTTGTGGGTTTTTTCTTTTTAAATTTTTTTTCTTTTTTTAGTTGTCAAATATAATGATGATATTCAAGTAGTAAATGGTTGAACCCTTTGGATAGATTTTGTTTGCATGATTGCACTTTATGTTCGTGAAAGACTAGAAGGAATAATTGAGAGGATCACAAATTCTCCCTCTGTCTCCCTTTGGTGTATCATTAGTTCAATTAGTAGAGAACTGTTGGTACAGTTCTTTTTTATCAGCACAGCTCATTTTTACTCTAGCTAAGTCAGGGTAATCAGCATTCATGACATGGGGACACGGGTTTTGGCCCATTAATTGCCTAGAGCAAAGCTCAGCCATTTTTCCTAATTTTTTGAGGTTGGATTGGAAATCTTTTGAAGGGTGGCTACCCTTGGAATGGATGTCAGTGTCCACAGCTTTCTTCTAAGCCATCCAAAACATGTGAACAGTGCAGCATGGAGTCCTGATGCATTGCAAAGCTTCTGGACATTTGTGTTATGACTTAGGGAGGAAAATGGTGCTTTGTATTGCACATGGAGTGATTAACCAGCCCCCAGTAGCTGTTAGATAACGTGTCAATAGCTGCTGTTTTTCAAATCAGCAGTGACCTGATTTAAATGCCGGTTCCACCAAGGCATCCGTGTGTTGTCTCAAAGCGCACCAAACATGTGTTGCTGAATATGGTTTGGAGATATGGGTCTAATCTGATCTGCTCAGCTCAAGAAGGGGTTGGCTTTCAGGGCTGAGGAATAAAGGTTGTTGCTGAAGCAAGTTTTGCCTCTAGCCCTTAAGCTTCTCAGATCCAAACACAACAGATGGTACCTCTTGCAATACAATATCTCTTTAACATCATGCTGAGGTTTTGGTTTGGTAGGGGCTCTCAGCACTGATTTCAGCAGTGCTCTGGTTTGGTTTTTTTTTCCCCCTTTTATTGAGTGGCTCCCATTTCTGTCAAGACATAACATATTTAGCTAGTTATGGCTGCCAAGATCACTAACAGAAGTGATTCTGTAACACTCCCAATTTTAAAGTTGATTTCTTCTTACTACTTTTTTACCAGAAAGCAAAGAAAAACCCAGTTCCCTCTGTTCTTACCTTCATTCTGTATTCTGCTCTGTCCCAAGATACATTCCCTTCACTCCCTGCACTTCTCTGCTCCTCCTATTAAGAACTGATTATTGAGAGATGCCTCTGCTTGAATTAAGGTGCAAATGAGACCATATGCTAAAGTCAATAGTATAGATTTTATCTAGCAATAAAATGTGAAATAGAAAGAAATGTAAAATAGAGGAGAGGGAAAGAGAGAAAAAGGGAAAGAGACAGAATGTGTCGGGTAGTCACCACCTGTGGCTCCAGGAGTGTCCCATTGTCCCTTCTTTACCCTTGGCTGGAGGGTCTCAGATTATTCCAAACTTTACATTGTTTATGTATTTTAGCAAACAAAGGAATTAATACTCATTGTCTATGCAGTTCTCTTATGCTGTTAAACGATTCTGTCACCTCTAAGGCTAATTAGTCTGCATGCTTGGTCTTTCTCTTGATCAGTGGCTTGTGAATTGGTTGTTATAATCTACCCCTGCTAAAATTGCCTTTTACTTAGTCCAAGCTCATTTCAGCATCATTGCTGAGTTGGCTTTCCCTGTTTCTGCATTCTTTGTGTCTATTATCAGTGGCACATTCTACTCCCCCAGCATTGTTAACCTCACCCCAGACCTGAGAAAACATTCAGACAATAGTATCACCTTTATCTTATCTCAAGTTCCCTTCATGGTGGCTTAATTTACAGTCCAAGTTCCAGGTATCCACAGAGGCATATTCAGGGGTGGGACTTCAGTCATATTTCTGGGCACCGGTGTCATCTGTCCCATAACCTGGGGTGATCTTTGTTTGACCGTTGATATGTGTATGAGCAGCTACTTTATGTAGTTTGCCACAGTGGGAATTTTTGTCTGGATGCAGTACTCAGGATGAGATTGCCAGGCTTGGAGTTGGCACCATCCTGTTGCTCCATTCTGTGCTATTTCATGACAAAGTCCTTCTGTGGCCTTGCAGCGTTTGAGACAGGCAACTGTGATCTTTAAGTCTTTACACCTCCCACAGGTAGACAGCTGCTCACACAATTTAGGAACAGAGATGTTTGTGATGACGTTGGGGAAGGTTGGCAGCAGAAAGGTGTTGCATTTTAATTTTTGAGTTTGTTCTTGCTGTGCAGGTATTTAATCCCTGATGCAATTCCACCTGAACAGCAGAATGTTAATTTTTCCTTGACTGACTCTTTTTTGGCAGAGGCTGTAAACAGCTTAAAAATCAAGAACAAAGGAATGGATCACTTATTGCTCTGCTTCTGACATTTCAGTCACAAACTGAGGGTAGCAGCATGAGGGTGAGATGGGAGAGATACAACACTTGT
Organism: Pyrgilauda ruficollis; assembly: GCF_017590135.1. NCBI lineage: Eukaryota > Metazoa > Chordata > Aves > Passeriformes > Passeridae > Pyrgilauda > Pyrgilauda ruficollis. The sequence goes on from NW_024525489.1 coordinate 15,173,555, forward strand.
GAAATGATTTGTCTACTGTTACTGGAGATAATTTTTGAGTATTGTTTCGCTACTCCTGTGTTCTGTTTGTTGGGTTCTTCCTCAGGTTTTCAATGCTTGCTGTTGGATTGTTAATTTTTAAGGAATGGAGGTCTTTCACCATAATTTTTTTAGAATGTTAATTGTTAGTGGTATTGTACTTAAATGCAAGTGCTTAGCTTTCCTTTTGTAAAACAAATACTGAGTAATTTGTGGGAAAATAAAAGTGAGACCCAGACTTTTTCCCTCCCGAGCTATCCTTACTTTGTGGTTTGGTTTTTTTTTTTTTTTTAACTATCCACTATACACTATATTTTACTATACACTAGTATATTTTTTACTATACAATTTTTTTTGTACTATACACTTTTTAAACTTTTTTTTTACTATACACTATGAAAAGGAGCCAAAAGCAGTTTATTTATGTATTCTGCCTTCTCGAGGTTTATCAGATACTGTGCTCAGCATAGTCCTTAGATAAAAATCCTTAGTGTTAATTTCCTTTTGTCTATCTCCAATGGCAAGTTGTCATTTATGACTTCTGTATCTCCTGCTGTTTACTGATAAATTCTTTTTGTGATGTGTTCTCATAGTGAGTATCAGAGGTAATACTCTAAAGCAAAAATGTGTAATTATTTCTGTTTGTCAGCTTATGAATTCACCTGAAATGAAACTCAGCAACAGGAGACATTTGTCTCAACATTCCCTCATTTCCTATATTTTTGAGGTTTAATCTGCAGTAATTTTCCTTACATTGTGATACTTTAAGCTTCACTTAAACAGGAATTAACAAGGAGGGAGAGGGTTTATGAATTTACCTTTACCCAGCAAAGGTTGGGGTTGCCTCTGGGTAGAACAGCTATTGATAAAGCCATGTTTCTAATAGAATATCTCATGAAATAAGAACCTGCTTTCGGTCATTGGGGATGGCTCTTGATACTATTCTGATTTGCCCTGTAACCTCTCTGATAACTCTGACTTTAGACAGCCCTGCGGGATATGAATCAGGTTTGTGGATCTTTGCAGTGCTGTGAGCTTTGGTCTCCAGTAGGGTTTTTCTTACCTGGATTGAATTTTCCTCAGTCAGTTCCTGAGCATTACCAGGCTGATAGGGGTTTTTTTGGTGGGTTGTTTGTTTCTACCAGCTGTAAGTAAATTTGCTGTTCCTATCTTTAATATAGCCCTTGATACCAGTTTACTTACATTGCCCTGATAGCAGTTTCCTTAATTTCTGACCAGTCTGTCAAGAGGTCCACATTCATCCTTTAATGACTGTGCAGGTTGCTGTCACTTTGTTGGTACCTTTTCCATTTTGAATGATCATACGCCTTTCCAGTCTGTACTCCCTTCAGACATGCATTCTAAAAAACTGAATAGAATGCAAATAAAATAAATGGTATAATGCAATATTATGAAGTAATATTACCATACTGCATATAATTGTAAAATAAAGTTATATAAAAATTATGGAAAGAAAATTAGGAATATCTAAGATCTGATTTTTGCTTTAGATTTTGTGTCAAAGGTAATAATGGATTATTTGCTTATGGTTACACTATGCCTCAGGAGTTTCCATCCTAAGGTTCAATTTCTCTCTGAAGTGCATACTAGAGATCCTACTTGGCTATTGCAGTCTCCTGAAGAAATTAAATCTCCAAATTCCTGAAAAACTCTCCAATGTGGATTTAGGGACAATACTGTCCCTAACAGTATTCTTCAAACATGTGTAGTTGGATACCTATAGTGTACCCCAGTCCTTAAACTTTAGGGTTTACCTTCCACAGGTTGCAGTCCTATGATGTTTTGGGATGTGCCACTGCCTTGGACCTGCTTGTCTTAACAGAAAGGGACTGTTGCACTTGAGTTGAATTCTTCAAATAAAAGACAGGTGGCTGGAGAACTTTAAGACCTGGCTAAGGATGACATAAAGGAAGTAAAGACTTGGAGCCTTGCAAGGTGGAGGTAGAGATCTGCTGGTTTTGCTGGATTTAGTCTGACAATTCATCCCCACCTGTTTGCATAGGGATGTACTTGAGTACACGTGGTTTTGGGGGTATTTGCATAAGTGAGGGCATGGCCTGTTAGGTCTTCTTCAAATGAATGCCTTAGCTTTCATTGTCAGTTCTCTCAGCTTGTCTTACAAGCTCCATGGTTGGGTATTTCTTGCTCATTTTCTCTCCTCGGGAGCATATTGTCCTTCTTACACAGAGGACTGTTTTGAAGATTCTGTGAAATTGCAGATTTCCTTATTTTTTTTGTAGATTGAAGTGTTTCTGTGGTAGATAAGGTGTAATCATCTTTATATGACTTAGTGACTAGCACCTAACTGAGGAGGGACTTTTCCCTGCTTTGTGATCCAGTGTGTATCAGGAAAAAAATATCTGCCTCCGTTGAGCCTTTTAGTGCCTCACAAAGTGTTAAATGGATGAGTATTTTTCGTACAGACAGGAAAGCAGTTTCATACTGGTACTTCTCTTTGACTAGCGGTTCAGATGAGACACAGAGGTTTCTGTTCTTATATGTTCTCTGCAATTTCTTCCATTTCTGCTGGAGTGGGTTCTGATAAATTACAAAATAATTGGATTTGAGGGAATTAGCTGTAGAAATTTTTTTTTTACTAGGAATGGTAATATGATTTTATCATTATGCTCTGATATAGTTTTCATAGAACAAGGCCTACATAGTGGTGCTCTTCAGCGCGAACATTAAGCCAAAGCCTATTTAAATCAAGAGTAAGTCAGTGTCTAACTTAGACAGTGAGTCAGGACTGAATAACCAAAATAATTTGCAGAAGTCAGGACCTCCTTTTATTCTCTTACTGCTCTTCACTTAATAGTGATACTTGTTGCTGACAAACATATTATGGATTTTAGAGATCTCTCCCACTCCACACTTTTAGTTGCCTGGGTCTGGTTTACGGATTCTGTGCCATATCCACATTCCCTATAACTCTGGTTTCAGCTGTGCTGACCCTCCCATTGAGGTCATATGTGTTTCAAGTAGCAGCAGTTGATATGCATATCAACTCTAAATGTCCTGATCTATGTCAACATTTTTCCCCCTTTATTCAGGCTTTTCACAGGGAGGGTCTTTCACTATCTAATAGAGGTAACCAAGACACCAATTTATTTCCTTTATGGAACTGAAACCAGTCTTCCTGAGCTGTCAGATTGCCAATTTTCTGTGTGAATGACTTTTAAAAGTCACTGAGATGTCGAGAGTAGATGCTTTCTGACCAATTTTTATATTTATAAGGCAAGGTTAAGAGCTTGATAGATTCAGTTTCAGCAGGTGCCATCTTAGATGATGCGCCTGGGTCGTAAGGCACATCATGTATAGTATGATGAAGAACAGATTTCCCAAAAAAGTAAAGAACATAATAAAAAAACCTAAAGTCATTATTTAAAATCCAGACAATGTTCTCCCCTAGTTATAAAATAAAACCCACACAACATCAAATACAAGTATGTGCTTTTATATACTCAAGAACAGTTAATGAGAAAGGGAAACAATGCAACAGTAAAACTTAAAAAGCTGTACCTGATTCAATTGACTCTGCCCTTACTTTCAGTGTTCAAAAGCAGCAATATTCATTATAATTTCTTTTCACTTATTCTATTCTTTGCATATAATTTGTACAGAAAAGATACAACTCCCAATATCCCCACTTGAAGCTAAGGATAGGTATTTATAACACTGGGAATAAGCCTGCAGGTATGCTCAACCCTCATATTTAGCAGTAATAGTGCATTTCATATCAGCTGTGTAACTTAAATTTGGGCCCTATCTTTTTTTGGTCAGCACAAACTACTGCAGCCTCTTCTGGAATCATGCATGTAGTCTTTGATCCTGCATTATTTAAAAATAAAAAAGAAACAAAAGGGTTTTACTTGATAAATAATAGGAAGTTGTGAAAAAATATATGGAATTATTGATTTGGGGGAGACATCTGCAATTTAAAAAATACCTGATGTTGCTTTTTGTAGTAGTCTTACATAACCTTTTAGACACATTTGCCAGAGTGAGTTTCAAAGACACAATGATCAGAATTGGTAGGTACAAAGGAAGTATCAAATTTTATAACACATTTTTAAGGCAGACATTTAGTTTGTAAGCAATTAATTTCCAAAGTTTCACTTATGAGTATGATTTCCTTTGTGTGGAATTTTGCCACACAGTTGTATTCCTTGAAGCTGGCACAGATAATCCTCCTCCTTCCACATTAAAACCTGAGTTAATTTCAGCTGAAATATTAGAAGTGCTCTGGATAGCCATAAAACCTTCCTATTTTTAAAGAAAGATAATGACATTTCAGAAGGTAACACTTGGAGGTAGGCAGTTAGAGGGAAGGAACTACACTACCATAACTCTTTTCAAGGCAGAGATTTTCCCTTTAGGCTATTGTCTAAATGTCTCATTTACCAACATTGTTCATCACCTTCTGCTTCCTTTGTTCTGGTACTGAGGAATTGGAAATGGAATCCTTTGTCAGCCTTGTAGAGCTTTCTGTGACTGCCAGTTTGTTAGTATGAAAACCAGACAGACCATTGTGAGTGGCTACTTTGGCCTCTTGTATATCAGTGTGGCAGCCCAATTTTGCTTGAATTGTGCCACTAATTCCAGCTGAGCTATTGTGTACAGTTTAGTGTGACATCCAGCCTTGATTCAAAGACTTTGTGATGGAAAACTCAGCATGTCCCTGGGGAAGCAGATCCCAAAAATATGTTACAATTACTAAAATAAGGCTGTATTTTATTTCTGCATTTTCTAAGATTCAATATGATGCCTGTTTTTGACCCCCAGTGGCTGTGCTCTGGCATTTGCTAGTGTGATTAGGGAAAATTTTCTTCCCATCCAAGAATTAAAGTTTGATGTTACAGTCAAAAAGCTGGTGCTGTTATTTTTTGTTTTGGTTTGGTTTGGTTTTTGGTTTGTTTTCCTTTTTTTTTGACTTGAGTCAGAACAGCATAAATTTGGTCTTTATGCACTCCTGTGGTATGTTCTTGCTGTACAAGAACATTGTTGGATGTGATTTCACAAGGTAATATATTTTAACTTGAACTTTTTTGAAGATGAGCAGCCCTTTGAGAAGCACTGAAATAATCAGCACAGAAAAAGGTGTTTTCATGAATGCTTCAGGAACTGATGAACCCAGATCATGCTCATGGTTGATAGCACTTGAGTAATGAGATCACTCTTGGAAACTCCTCCCCTGTGACACATGTGCCAGGGGAGGAAGGAAGCATATTCCTGCATTGCCAGAGATAATGTATATTTTTACGTTATCATTTAAAAAGATTTAACCATCTGGAAGTTATGGGCAGTGAAACGTGACTTGAGTTGCTTTTCTTTTCATTCGCTTTTATAGGAGCAACTGTGCATTTGGGTGCTGCATAACTATATTTTCATGCCTGTTATAGATCCATTGTGCTGACAAAGATGTGAAGAAATCACTTGCTTCTTCCCTTCTCCAAAGATGGGATGAAACACATTTATACTATTCCTAACGTATATTATTGGTCCAACCAGTTTTTAAAAATGTTTGGTGATCAGAATTCTTCTACCTTTGAAGACAGTTCACTCCAGTGTTTTACCCCCTTGACTGTTAAAACTTATTTTAAAGGAAAATTTGGTATAATGCTCTCAAAATTCCATGACTATTGAACAGGGTGAATGAAATATTTTTCAGCATGTTAAGTTTATTGGGACACTTGAAGACTATCACTTCCTTCTCTTCACTATGTGCAGTTGTAAAAAATTCATTTTGGTTTTTATTGGAAATGTGCCTTTTGTCTTCCTGGCATGGTTGTCAAAGTCAGTAAAAACTTAGAATCATTCCATAATTATCTATGTTTGCACCTAGGTATTTACCCTCTTCATCCCTCAAGATCCAATAACAGAAAAAAAATGGCAGTGGTTATAATATTTCCATCACTGTCAACATGAGGATGCACAGGTTAATTGTAGTTGATGAGGTGTCTGTGTCTTCGATGAGACAGTCTGTTACATCGGCCCAGTGAATATGAGATTTCCTTCCCTGAGCCAGGACATCTTTCTTGGCAATGCAGCATGCTGGATTTGCATGAATATCTGATGAGTTCGGAGTGTTTCTTGGGTGCATATGAAAAAACAAACCCCAAACCCAGTGAAAACTGTTATGGTTGGACAATGTGCTAGAAGTTTATTGAGGTCACGGGCCTCGCTAGTGTTGATTGTGTGATCAGTGTTCACATCCAGAACACAAGTCCTGCCTCGGATGTGCAGTGTTTATACACAGCTCCACATATGGAGCTATGTAAGTACAGGCTGTGATTCCTCCCTCCAGTAGTTTTACAGGTCAGGATAAGGACTTTGGTTTCCCAGATCCACCTGTCATGAAGTGTCAGCTGGTTCACTATCTCCATTGGCACTGATGGATTTTCACCACATGCACTAAATTTCTTTGAGCTCTTTTGATGGGTAGAACTGGGGAACTGTCTGAGGCCTTTGCTTAGCAAATCATACCAAAACAAAAATAAAAGTAGTACAGAAGAAATTGGACAATGGATATGTGATAAGATCTGTGCAGAAAGGAACACTTCAGCATCATTCAGTTCCTGATATTGTCTTGCTAATACTGTGTGAATAAACTGAAATGTGTATTTCCCTCTCTGAGACTAGTCTTGAAATTGTATTTTATTTTCCTTGTCTTTACTTGCTTTATGTAGCATTTTTAACAGTATGCATTATTTCTAATTTTTCTGGTGGTCTGCTGTATAGGAGGCAGAAAAGGCAAGGTTTTGGATACCCAAAGAATATTGTGAAGCTTTTAGCTGGAGCTGGTAAAAATGGCAGTAAAGTGCATGAGGTGGAAAATATGGATTATTTCTATTAAAAGTATTTATAATATTAATAAAATTTACCAAATTATTTCACTCAAGTAATTTATTCAGAGATAAGTAAAAATGCTATTGTAATAATTTTTCTCTTTTGGTACTTATCTCTGTGGTTGGAGTTTTTTTTCAATTTCACAGCTAGAGCCAGATGTTCTATAAGATTCTGAAATATTCTTTAATCTCTTTCATGTTTATAACACTTGCTTGAGAATAGATGTGGTGAGATCAGAAATAGGTTCACTCCTTTAAATCTCTCAAAGTTCCTATGTCCTTTCCTCATAAGCTTCATATTCCCCAAAACTTGCACTTTTTTTGCTGTCTTCCAAGTTAGAAGTCTTTTGCCCACTGTTTTTGAGATCTATATTCCTGACAACTAGACCTTCCATATTTATTCCTTCTGAAACCCATCAGGCGTGCATTTTCCCCCTTATCTTTGGTATGCAGCAACTTGTATGACTATTTTCCCTAAATCCTATTTTTTAGATAACCTGCTTGTTTTTCAAGTGTCTCTTTAGTCTTTTTGTGCCTTGTATTTCTCATTTTTTTTTTTTTAATTTTTCCTTTTGCTTCAGGATATATTTTCTATCTTGCAGCCTGTGGAGAACAGATGGTCTACTTTCCTGAGTATTTGTTTGTGGTATACATGTACCCCAGTGTCACAGCTCAAATCCTTCTGCCCTTTGGTAGATTTAAGAGACATGAAAAGCTCAGTTTTCCCTGGGACATTTAATTATAAATTGAAGCAATCACTGTAGTAATGTGAAAGGCATGAAGTGGCCAGCTAGTTGCTTCCTGGTGGCAAGTGAAAACTGGATGAATTTAAAAATGCACTGCTTGGCCTTTCACTAACAAACCAGCTCAGGAAAACATGGGAGTACTCCAGGTGTGTAGAGGGCTGAATTCATGTTGCCGACCCATAGAATTCAACTGTTCATGTGGAAGAGAACAAACTCTCACTGTTACAAGACTTATTTGAAGCGTGGGTCTTAGTGATATGTAATACTTCTGAAGCGTATCTAGAACCTTCAGAAAGACTTCTTAGAAAACAACTTACCAAAAAACCAGAAAAGGTGGTGCTCCTTTAACCTCTTTTGGTACTTCTTGGAGAACACTGGCAGTGTTTGGTGCTGCTGACTATTAAAATTTATTGTATGGGTTTATGGATTTCAATTTTACTGTGTATTTGAGCTTCTATTTAATGGGATGTATACCTATAAATCAAGGAAGTTCTGTGCTTAATCTGCTCACAATTCCTAAAGCATCACAAAATTCTCTTATGAGTCCTATATTTTTCTAAGCATTCACTGGTAGATACAGTGCAACATTTTTGGAAATAGCCTTTTCTTCAGGTGCATGATATCTGATTTGTTGTCTTGCCTCTTATTTCATTCTTGCTTTGCAGTGTGATAAAAGTTTAATAATTGAAGAACTGATGCCTTCCATTCTTATTTGGAAAACGTTCTTTCCTAGGAAATAATTAATGACACTTACTTTCAGACAAGTCATACACATAAAATGGGGGACAAAAAAGTGCTTCTCGTCTGAGAAAATGTATTTTTTTTTCCTGGTTTGCTGTGCCTGAGGTGCTTTGAATGGAGTCTCCTGGCTTAATGAGTTGGCATTTTCTATACCAATTTCCAGGCAGCTTTACTCTAAAACTCCTGTAATGAGATATTGCTGAATCAGTATATCACCACTTGCATCCCTGTTAACTAAGTGCTGACCAATGGCGTTAAACCAGAGCTCTGCACAGCTGACAAAAAGTGAGTACTCAGTACCACTCCAGTGAGGGCTTGTCACCAAAAAAATCCACCGAAGTCTGCCAGTTCTTTACTGATGGCAAGAAGCACGCACAGAGAGGGCCAAATGCAGAAAGATGGAAGGAGGAGTTATCTGTGGAACTAAATTTCTAGAGAAGTAATTTGCATTAATTTTTCTTGGCAGGCCTGGCTGGCATGTTCTTCAGTTCTGCTTCATATCATCACCACTGCAGGGAATTGTCCCATTGCGAGTGTGTGATATTCCTTCTGTTTGTAGAGATGGGCACAGTGAAAGCTATAGCACTGCATAAGTAATTAAAACTCCTTGGTGTTCAACAAGAAACTTCACTGACAGAATGCTAAGAATAATAGACACACACACACACTGTACAAGAAAAATGTTCTAAATTAAATTAAAAAATAGAATGTCCTCTGCCAGTATGTTGTTATGCAATAAGTACAACCCACTTCTTGAGCAATCCAGGGAATGTAAGGAACTCATGTCATGATTTGGAAACAGCTGTGTGGCCAGCAAATTTCTTACCTGTGGCTGTCTTACCCTTAGTGCTGTCTGGTGCAATTTGATAGGTTAAACTGTAAGTTCTGCTTGAATTTGTTGAGAAGATGAGCAAGTAAATGCACATCTAAGCAAGCCATCATTGTATGCTATCCTGCATTTTTACCCAGCTAACTAAAGAAAAACATAAAGTCAAGGTCACAGTAACATTAAATTAATAATCTGTAATCCTTGACTCTTGAAATCATAGAATAATTCCAAATTGTAAGGTTGGTAGTGGTTTTGTCATTGGCAATTTTAAGTGGAGGACTGATCCCTTTCCAAGGGTATTAATCTAGTCAGTGCTATGTGTCTACATTGACCTGGGTGTTAAAATATACAGATATGTCTCAAATGTATTTATTCAAGGACCTGAGCATTTGTTCTCCTCTTCCACAGCAATCAGCACAGTCTCCTTGTTTTTCTTCAGACATTTCCAGAGGTGCTTATAACGATTCCCTATTTCCATTGCCATCCTAAATAACATTCCTCTTGCTCATTGTTATGCTTGATTTTATTCTTTCCCTTCCTAAAATGGGAAAAAGCCCTTCAATAAAGGTATTGGTAAATTATACATAATAGCAACAGTAGCGCAAGATTTTATGCCTGAAGTACCTACTGACTTCTTCAATTATTGGTTGATTTTTACTTTTGAGAAGCTGTTAAAATCACAGCTTTCATAAATACACACACACAGTATATCCATAAACCCATTAAAAGCCATTGATGCCTATTCACTTGAAAAATAAGGTAAAATAGAAAAATGAAATTATTTTTTCTTTGTTTTGTAGTCTCTCACAAAACTTGTTGTCTAGAGTGGGAACCTAGAAGCATAATTTGTCTCAAAATATGTACAGTGAATGTGATTGTAAATGGTTGTGAGCAGCCTTGAGGAGAAGGGCTTGGGGGTGTTTTGGTGGATTAGAGACTGGGCATGACCTGTCATTGTCAATGTGCACTCCCAGCCCAGAAAACCAGTTGTATCCTGGGCTGCATCCAAAGCAGCGTGGCCAGCAGGGCGAGGGAGGGGGTTCTGCCCCTCTGCTCTGCTCTGGGGAGAGCCCACCTGCAGTGCTGCATCCAGCTCTGGGGTCCAAAACCTAGGACTGAGTCCAGAGGAGGGACACAAGGCTGATTAGAGGTCTGGAACACCACTCCTATGAACACAGGCTGAGAGAGTTTGCATTATTCAGCCTGGATAAAAGAAGGCTCTGGGATCTTAGAGTATTTTCCAGTATCTAAAGGGAGCCTGCAAGAGAGCTGGAGAGGGACAATTTAGAAGGGCATGTAATGACAGGACAAAGGGAAGTGTCTCTACACTGGCAGAGAGTAGGTTTAGTTTAGATATATAAAAGAAGTTCTTTACTGTGAGGATGATGAGGCACAGGAATATGTTGCCCAAATAAGTTGTGTTGCCCCAAATGTGTTGCCAAATAATGTTGCTCCATCCCTGGAAATATTCAGGCCCGGGTTGGATGGGGCTTTGAGTAATGTGTTCTAATGGAAGGTGTCCCTGGTTATGGCAGAGGGAGTTGGAACTAGATGATATTTGAGGTCCGTTTCGACCCAGGCTCTTCAATGATTCCATGATTCTGTGATTAGCTATCACAGGACATAGGACCCCAAATCAACAAAACCAAAATCCTGGAAAAGTATTAAACAGTCTAAACAGTATGCATTTAAGCTGTGGTGTAAATGATTCGTGGCTCTCCAATGTCTTCAACAGGTATTAAAAAAATTTGCTTCCTGTGAATGACAGTGAACTAGGGAACTAATTTGCTCTGTAATTTACACTGTGGCTTTGATCACAAAACCCATGATATATTTTATTACAATAGTACCTATTTGTAATGAAATGATTGGCAGCCTCCAATGTGGGTCTCAAATTTGGCCCTATTTTCTTCATGTATCTTACACAATTTGAAGCATATCTGTTAATTTGGGTTGTCATTTAGCTGCCAGCTTTACTGGAATAGATTTTTAAATCCATGTAGGACACATTGTAATTGAGAATGAGGTTCCAGGTATCTAGTGGTCCCTTCATGGCGCTCCAAACAAACATGACAATTTAGAGAGTATAAAATTAGAGTCATCTGCTAAATGCATCCTGCTGTGAAATTGCAGCCAGTTAGAAAAGGAAAGATGCCCTTAGCATAGAAAAATGGTTTGAGAGAATATGAAAGTTATAATGGAAAATGTAATAGATGCCAGAAATAATTACACAGGTGACTTCCACAGAGTATGACTGCTATTCCTTTGGAAAACCCAAAGCTTGTTATTAATTGAGCTGCAAAAATAGGAATCTGCTGTAGTTCTTTAACCATCAAATACTCTGCTTTTCTTTTATATACGTTGTTCTTTGAAAGGGTACTTGTTCCTGACATCTTTTTCTGCAGAAACAAAGGTTCATTTAATATTCAACTTATAGGATTGTTCTATTATCTGTCTTAATCTCTTGAGGTACTGCTTTGAAACAACTTAGCCAATGGAAAGCTAACATGCAATGGTGTTTTTGAAGATGGATACAGAGCAAATAATTTGTGCAGTAGAAATGGCACTGCTGTGAATATTGACTGCAAAAACCACTTATATTGCAAAGAATGCATGTGTATGAAAAATATAAGGAAGGTGAAGAAATTGCAAAGACATCAGGGTGTTGCTGCCTATAAGTGTTTGCTGCCTTTGGGGTGGTGGGTTTGGTTTCTAACCAGGAATCATATGTCATGGTGGCTTCTGGGCCATTTGGTTTACTAAGCAGATTCAGACATTTTTCTTCTATTTTACTCTTTCCCTCTCAGTGGTCATTATTTGATATAATCCCACTGTTATAGTTAAAAGGGGAGGAAAACATCTTCCACAAAAGAAGACTGAAGAAATAGAGAGTAGACAGGTCTTACACCTCTTGCCTCACTATAGAGTGGCCCTTGAACTGTCAGTACCACTTAATTTGTTGGCAAGAGACTGAAGAGTCTGAAGGCTGCTGTTAATGCTACCAGCAAGAGCCAAGAGGGCAGGTGATTACTGCCGTGCACCCAGCCTTCCTCTTGTTAGTTGTCCCTTGCTTCTGCTGGTTGTGTTCATGAAGGGGTGAGAAAGACTCTGCTGAGGTCACTGGAGAGGAGCATGGAAACACACCGAGGTATAATGCAGGTGTCCAAAGCATGATGACACTGCTTTGGGCATTTGGCTGGTCTTGTTTAGAGCTGGTTTGGGTGCAAGGTGTAAACATAAACACTGAACTACCACAGAGGATTAGTTTACACTGGAGAGCTCCTCCAGGTATCAGCTAACCTAATTTTAGATCAAATTTCAACTCTGATGGAGACTGCAACTTATGATGCATTTAACAGTGAACAGAAAAGAACTAAGCAGTACAAAAACAAGCGTTGTGGCACAAAGCTCTGTTTTTTTAAACAGATTTCACTAGTGCAATTAATAAAGTCAGAAATAAGCATCAAAAATCTTCAGGGAATTGAAAACGTGGGGTTGGGTAGCAATCTTTCAAAGCCAGGTACAACATTTAGTTGACTGAGCTATTCTGTAGAAATAAACATAGGAAAAAATAAACACAGCAACTGGAAGAAAAGACAGTACTTGTAATTCTAGAAAAATAAGACAAGGAGGAAAAATAAGGCAACAGGCAATTTTAACAGGTAAATGATGTACTAGCGTCAATAAAATGCCTCAGAGTAATGTTGCAGAAATTGTCTAAGGGATTTGGCTAATGTTTTGAATACAAATCTATCAAAACTAACCTTTTTTTACTGAGTTGGGAAGTTGGTTTTTTTTTTTTTCTGAGTATCTTCCCACTGCCAACACTGTTAAAACTTATCTCAGCAATAATTCTGCAAGAGAAATCTCGTGCTAACCATAATAGAGCAGTATGATAAAAATCATGATGAATAGCAGACTTGACTCAACTGTGCCTCTCATTTAATGAATAACATCAATTTTTTATTAAATGATTCAGCCAAAATATTAAAGGTGGAGCAATCAAGCAGGTCAGAAGCCTTGAAGAGCTACTATATTTTATAAGTTTCTTATCAATTAAATAAGTTTTTTCTGCTATATGTCAATGTTGATTTGCTCTTTTTTTTTTTTTTTTCTGGCTGAAGTCTGGATTCCACATTCCTTATAAGCTTTGTCTCATGCATTACACAGTGGAAATATGAGTCAAGAATTACTGGATTCCCTTCTTTAGATTTCCTCCTTTGCTGCTTCATGCATCAGTATTTAATCTTTCTTCATTATGCAGTTAAGCACCTGATATGGAGACAGGCAGGTTGTAATCTTCAAGTTTGAATGAAGCAGGTGTGTAAGACAGAGAGGCTTGGGGTGCACCTCACTCCGGATTACTTAGATGTCACTAAACTTGTGGGGATGGGATCCCATGGCTCCTCTCCAAAATTCTTGGTCTCCCCCGCCCAGATATGGCAGGGGTTCAAGATCCAGCTCCCCATGGCTGGATCATACCTAAGTTGAAATTGGAAGGTTTTCTTTCTAGTCACTCTGCCCACAGTGGCCCCTCAGTGGCTTGTCCCTGGTCAAAGACAGAAGACCTGCAAATCCATACTGATTTGCTCAATCTTGTTTGCATGAATAATGGCAGGAGTGCTTTTCAGGGTTGGGTTGTTTAATTTAGAACCCAGTTATGAGATCATGGCTTATGCTTTTCAGCAGCGAGTAAGAACATTAATCAGGATGCAAGGTTTTCAGCTCAGTGGGAAGACCCTGTCATGGACTGATTGCTTTCTGGGAGCAAACATCTTCCACAGCCTTCAAACCAGCTCTGGAATTGTGCCAGTGATTAGAAAGGATAAGGATCAGTAAAAGAAAGTTACAGTCACATCAAAGATATACATAATAGACAGGTAAACAGAAAATAGACTATATCTAATGTCCATATAAAGTTAAAAGTACTTTACACCAACAAATACTTTCAAAGTCAGTGAGGTGGTGTCTTGTTTACTATTATTATTATTATTGTTTACTACTCCTGTGGATAGATGAAGGGCTTTTTTAGAGTTATTTCAATTATTTATGCTTCAGCAGTGGTAAGCAACTTAAAATAGATACATCTTGATGAATATTGTTCAGAAAAATATTTTAAAGGGTACAGATTGGAGGAAAAGGGAAGCATCATATCTAGATCATCTATTATGAGAAACAAGAAATCATTCTGAAATATTTTTGCTTTCCAGGAAAAAATGTTCCACACTAAGTTATTGATTTTTTGATAATTATTTCAAGCAGAACTGTGTGCCGTTTTGCTGCAGAGACAAGGATACTGTGTCACTGCTCCAAACCACTGAGAAACTTTTCTTTTTTATATCAGAATGAAGGACCACATAAGATAGCTAATCAAATTATTGAAATTTGTCATCTTGATAGATCTAGTCACACTTTAACCAGATTTTTTTTTTTTGGGGGGGGGGGGGGGGGCAGGGGGAGAAATGCTGGTTTGCTGAAGATTCCTCAAATTGCCAAGGTTGTTGAGGTATTTTTCTTGAGTAAAGTCTTTATCACAGTCATTGTGTAATGTCTGTTTGTCATCCTGTGAAAAGAAGTCAAACTGCAGCATTACTGATTTCAAGAGAAGGAAGGGGCTTAGGGATGCTGTGTAGGGACACAAAGCCCAATAAAATTTTTGGGGGAGAAATAGGATTTCTGTGGGGGTCTGCTTCTGCCCAGCACAGTAACTGCCATACACTGCTCACTCTTTGTAGACAGTCTTACTCTCAGGTGCTTAAAGATGTGACATGTTAGCATTTTGGGATTGAAACAATCTTTCAGCCAGACTTCGAACTGTACTGGGGTAGTAATGTGCTTCATAGCCATGCTTGCTTTTCAAATGAAGAATGGGGAGAAAAAAATAGGTCTCTAATTGTGAGAGAAGCATGGAATAATTTACATATATAGTCTGAAATTCACAGATAGAAAATGAATTTACCACTCCTCACCTGCCTGGCCAAAGCAGTGTGGCCCAGGTTCAGATGGGTCCAATAGTGAGAATGTTGCTATGAGCAATTTCAGGAAAAATACAAGGAAACTGGTGGCATCATTGTGTCACTGTTAAAAGGTGATGAAGGCTGGTATGGAGCTGACACTCTTCAGAATTGTTCAAGAAAATGACAGCTTGTTCCGAATAACATGACAATCATAGTTTAAGTCACCTGCAAAATAGCAGTAAGCATTTTATCTATGGTTTAAAAATGAATATAACTGGTACTTGAAGTGGATTAAAAATTATGTAGAGATAGAAGCCATAAAATACCAACTGAGAGCTGTTAAAGATTATTTAAGGAAGAAAACAACAAAGGTAATGAGGTTTGTATGGTTTATTGCATTTCATATTGTAAGATTGCAATTCACAGTTTTTCTGGACCTGAAGTCAGCATACTGTTTTGTCTCTATTGTGTGTGGACTATACAGAACTTGGTGGCTAAAAAAAGTAAATAATCTATTATACAGTCTAATCTTTGCTTTTTCCTTCAGGTGCCTTTATTAAATGCCTTTTTTTTTTAAAGATAAAAGCAAGGAAATTGGTGCATATCTTACTTTTGTTCTGAAGAGAGTAATATTATCATCATTAGTGACAACATGAGAGTTTGCTCCTATAAAATGTTTTTCATCTATGCATCCCATGCTCTTCAAAGTGCAAGTATTATTCTAATCCCTGTGTTATGGCTGGTGAAACTGAGTCACTGTGTAGTTATGTCTTTATCCAAGGATGTGTAGCATGAATGTGACAGATCTTGCAATAAAGGTACTGAAATGAGCTCTTTAAATTGAGTTAAAAACAGCAGTATCAGCAGCAGCAAAACATCTTGGAAGTTGGGGATGAGATGAAATCTCAATTGGAAATCCCTATGTTAATATGTCAGATCAGTTGAGACATTGTCAAAAGTAGTGTGTTAGGGAGTAAGGTGAAGTGTAGTGATAATTCACTGGTGAAATCAAACCCTTCAAAACAGCCTTTTCACTTGCTAAGTAACCCAGGAACATTTTAGCTACCGTCTTCTTCAAATGATATAGTTTTCTTTGAATGATCACATATTTAGAGGGTTTGTCTGTCCCAGTCAAGGTGCCTGGATGTTAAAATATGTACAAGTCAGAGCAGAGCAGTGGCCACAGGATGCACCCAAGACAGCTGAGAGACATTCACCATCACCAGCAGAGGGGCTGATTGTCCTCTGGAGATACTGCATTCTCTTCACTGACTGTGCAGTGAGAGTGACAGATTTTGCCACAGTTATCTGGCCTCTTGACAACCAAAATTGAGGAGAGATGGTTGCCTCAGAAAATTAATGTCTCTCAGCCACTCTTCAAAACTTTTTGACGCTTTTGTTTTATTGTCAAACTGCTTCAGTTTGTGAAGTACAAGATATTAGCGTATGTTCAGACCTCGTTAAAGTTTTGAATTGATGAGGTCTGGAATATATGTTGGAAAGGAAAGAATGCTAACGTAAGTCACGATAGCTGCCGGTGATGTGGCAGACTAAAGAGATGTCAGCATGCAGATAAAAAATTTTTCATCAATTAAAAGAAGATGAATTGCATTTAGTGTTCTTAATATTTACATTACATACTCTGTTTGTTAAATATTTCTTGATGTTGTGTCCTTCACATTTAGAAGTTAGGTGCTTGAGAGCTCAAGAAGAAAGTTTGCTTCAGATGTTTCCCAAGGCAGCTGCACAGGCAAGGAATGCTCTGGTGGCTGCCATCCTTTATAAACCAGTCTATTCACCCTTTTGTGAATAACACCTGATTCTGAGTTATTTTATTATCTTTTAGGTCACTTCAAAATTCTGACGTGCTGGGAGGTGACAGAAATGCTTCATGGAGTTAGGTTTAAGGCAAGAAGAGGTAAGCAAGTAGCGTAACTGGACTCTGCTTGATACAGACCATTGGATTTCATGGAGTCAGTTGTGTGTTGAGCCCTAGCTGTAACTGCTCAGAGTGTCTTCCATCAACAAACTTTTGTTTGCCAACAGCATGAAGTGGAAAATATACCCATATCCTCAGTAGCTTGTTCTCTGAAGTATTGAAATCTTATTACTAGTAAGATACACAGTAAACAGCACACAGGATTAAAACAGATCTCAAGTAATTGAATTTTGCCCTAAAGACACTTAAAAATAATAATTTTAGGTAGCACTCTACTTACTTTTACTTCAAGTAACCATTAAAACTTCTAAGTAAGAAGAACTAAGGGAAATTTTTCTGTGTTTAACTTTGCCAGCCTTTAGTTTATCTTGGACTTTTTGATTTCTTCTCTATAGTGAATTCTTTGTTTTTGATGTGGATGTTTTGAAACCAGACCAGGGAAAGCATTATTTAAATTGGGAAAATGTTATTACATAACTACAAAAAATTGGCAGAGAGATTCAGAGAAAATATTCCATCTGTCACTAGTTTTAATTAAATCAAAAGCCCAGAACGGAAAAAATCAAACATGCACAAACCCAAAATTCAGTCAAATTTCTTGTATACTCAGTTATTTTTATTGCAAAATAAAATGACCTCCAAATATTTTTCCCCTTTTATCTACTATGTGTTGTATTATTGTATAAACCAGAAGATTTTATAAGTAAATAACTCTTTCCCAAACTATGCTATTCTTGTTTATTTATGTTTTGAAAGTCTGTATATTATATTGTGTAGCCCTGAAGCCATTTTAGTTAGTACTGAAATCCTGGATAGCCTTTTTACCACTGATTTTTTTCTGTTTCCCTAGAATATAAGTTTTGGATGGTTGTTTAACTGATGAAGAGATTCATATTGGCTCTGTCTTTAGTGGTATCAAATTAACAAAGAAAGTTCTTTGTAAGTGTATGACAAGCAGATTATTAGATTATTAAAGGTTCTCTCTAGACTGACCAGCAGTTTATTTCTTAAAACTACTAAAATGTCTACTGATGTCAGTTTGAATTAGAGATGGCAATAAATTAATGGGCATTATAAGTTATGATGAGAGGGGAAAAAAAAAGTGTTGTTATCTGGCATTAAACAGATAGGAAATGAAAGCTGATGGGTGTTAGAACAATTCTCACACTTGGAAAATATTTAGGAAATTTGTTAACTATGCATGTTCCACACTCACTTCATGATCTACCATTTATAATGCTTTCTGTATGCAATTCATCACTGTTATTGTCAGCATGCTTTCTTATACTCCCTTTTGCTTTTCTGCCTCCTTGTATGCATAAACAGAAACATGTATATTATTTCTATTTCCTATGAATAATAGTAATTCAGACAAAAAGAATCTATAGTTACTATTAGTACATGAAAAATACAGTGCAAACTGTGTTCAGTTTTCAGAATATAAGTGCTTTTTTTTTCCTGTTCATAATTTGAGAGGTAAAAACAAATTCTGTGGTACCTCTGCAAAACCTTGGTAAAGGATTACTCACCTTTTTAAGAAAACAGTCTACATGTGCATTTGTATTGTGTGTGCTGAGAACTCTGAAGTTTTTGGTTTCTTGTCAGTTACAGAGTAGGTTATTCTGGAGATGCAAGCAATAGAGTCCTAGTTTTCCCAGATATCATATCCTGTATCTGTGATGATGGAGGGATGTCTCAATGTGTCAGTTGCCTCAGCCTATGGGGATGTGTGATAGGATTTGTAAACATACTCGGAGTCATAGAATAATTTGGGTTGGAAGGGACTTTTAGAGGCCATTAGTCTAACCACCCTGCAATAAGCAGGAACATTTTTAATTAGATCAGGTCTCTCAGACCTCTCCAACCCGATTTTGATTGTCTCCAGGGATAACTTCTGCTCCCTTGCTTAGGTTTTACCTGCATTCAACACCTTACAGCATCAGACGTAAGGAATATATGAAGCATCGCTGCCAGAAACCAACACCACAGTGTTCAACCTTCAGAAACAAAATGGTGTAACACCTTTCCCATTTCTTGGGATGCTGTTGGTTTGAATCTAGGGGTGTGTTCAAAGTGACATGTTCAAACTTACACGGCTGCAGCAGATAATATGAAGCAATGCTACCTGCTGTGTCAGTGTGTCCTGTGGCAGCCTCTTTGCCTCAGATGTAAGCAAGATGTGCTACTGCTTCTGGGCTAGGTCTGGTTTTGGGTCCTCTCTTGGGAGACATTCTTGTACTGTGGGTGAGAAATGCATGTGTAATTTCCCCGTGGTTCACTTTTTCCTGGGAATGTTGCATGAGGTAAAACTGTGTGTGACAGTCCCAGGTCTGATGGCCTCTGTGCGGGCCCCACTGCTGGTAACACAGCTGCTCAGCTGCCATGGAGAACATCCACATCCCACCTTTACTTCCAGACCTGTCTCTGTAGCCATGGGGAGTTTGAGTTGTCTCAGGCCTTGAGTCTTGCTGCTCAGTGGCTGGATGAGTGCCATGCATTGAGGGTGCGAGTTTGTTCCTCTTCTGGTCGATATTAAGGGATGCACCATGCTGCTGAGAACTGTGCTGTTAGGTTTTCCTTTCCTATTGCTTTGGCTCACTTGCCACAAAGGAAGTGTTATCCACTGCTTTATTGAGTTTCACTTGACTGTCTCCTGCTAGACTTATTTCTTATCGCGTGTCATAGCAATCACACTTTTCAAGAATTTGTTGCAGTTTTGCCATGCATCAGTAAACCCAATTCCCAATGGGACTTGGACCTAATATTTTCCATACTTGTGTAAAATCAGTTTTTCAGTGCAATCGCAATATATGCAACTGTCTGTTGCATATATTCAGGAAGGTGACAATCTTGAAGTGAGTTCTGTTGTCCTAAGAATAGCTGGAAAGAAAAGTGAACAGAGTAAGATGGATATAATTAAAACCCAATCTTAAAACAAGTACAATTTTAAGAAAAAGGTGGTTTGAATAATTTTCTGTAGTGTATTTACATTAGCATATGTCTAATGCAGCTGGAAAAAGTAAAGAGTATTCCAGGATTGTACCAGAAAGATAAGTGTGAATTTTATTTTTGGTGGGTTTTTTTTTTTGTTTGTTTGCTTTTTTGTTTTTTTTTTTTAAATTTTTTTTTTTTGTGTTTAGCTCTTTCCTTCATGCTTTTAGTTTATCAAATTATTCTGTAATATTTGAAAAGCTGAAGCATGCTGTACCTGAATAAAGTGTAAGCTACTAGCAATATAAATGTACTTGATGTATGAGGAAAGAAGAGAGATGCAACTTTTCATAAGGTTAGTAAAATGAAAAGATGACCTTACAGCAATTTAGAATTTCATAAGGTACCAGTGAAGTTTCTAAGTTCTGACAAGTTGATTACTGTTAGTGTGTGAGAAAAGCCTCTTGAGGGTACTTGGGAAAAAGGAATTACAAGAGTTTTCAGTCACAAAATTAAAAGCCGTTTCCCTAAAAGATGCTGAGATTTAATTTAAAATTTGAACCTTTGAGATATGTACTAATGACCCCTGTTCGCCATACATTGAGACAGAGTAATGAATAGGATTGTAAATTACATGCCAAATGATTATGGATGAAATCATAGTGAACAGAAGGCTCATGTCAGTTATGGTCTGGGAGTTATGTAGAGCTCTGATACCCAGCTTAGGTCCTCACCTGCTGTCATGGATGCACCTCTGCTGTTCTGGGGACATGGTGGTGAGTGGTGTGAGCCAACTGGCCTCTCGTTTTTATTTTCTCTGAGGAAAATGTATAAACTCTAGCTAACATAAGAAAGAATATTTATACACATAATGATCTAAAGACACCGAGTTATAAGGAAAAGCTGAGAAATAACAGTTTCCCTAAGATTTCTATTAAAGGGCTTAATGAAAAAAATGAGAAAACTAATCACAAATCTCAAGTTAGTTTCAAAAAGACATGAAAAATTCAAGCCCCATATAGCCCCATTTTAACATAGAGCTTGTTTTTAATTGACCTGATATTCAGCAAAGGTATTTAAATATTTAAAAAACCCTCTATTCATGTTATCTGAATCACTGGCCCATGAGGAATTTAAATTAGTTAATTTCACAGATTTTCATAACAAAAAATTGACTCTGTATTTCTTTCAGAAATATGTAGTTTATTCATAATGATATGGAGATCTATGGTGGGGTATCTCAACAACGATGAGAGCAATGAAGGGTATAATGCTCCAGATAATGAAAAAGCTCTTCATCTTTGATTAACTGAGGAGGTCCAAAAGGTCCAAAATTGTTTTTTCAGGATGAAGAATAACTTGCTTCAGAAATGTTTTGCATACCCATTCAGGGGTAACAGTATATGCTAAAAATAAGCAAATCCCACTGGATCATACTAGATCTTTCACTCCATTGGAGCATCTCATTGTAAATTGAGTGGCTGATTATTTATTTGATCCTTTAGAATAGGTCCTATACTCCTGAGGCTGATACAGGATCATTTATAAAGTCATGGTTACAGTTTTTCTTCTGGATTAGGTCCTGTTTGCAATTATTTACATATATTTGAGGAAATTAATAAAGGATATGAGGAGACCTTGTGGAATATAATATTCACATGATACCGAAAGAGATGCCATTAGATAACTTTGCACTGATTCAGTGTTAAAAGGCTTTGGTGGTAGACTTGAGTATTTAAACACTACCCAGAGAGGTCAGACACGTGAGTTATACCACTGTCTGTCTTGTACAGCAACTAAATCCCAGTTTTGGTCACATGCAAGAAATTTTAGGTCCTTCTTATTTCCTGTATTTCTTTAATTCATGCATAGTCTTATAGGGAATGCCTAAATAGATTTGTGTGTAGCTTGTCCATATGGTCTCATTTGATCCTATTCTGAGTATCTCTGAATTTCCTGGGTTTAGGCTATGATTCTTTCTTGTGTCCCTGAATTTCATCAGTTGTGGAATAAGAATAGTGATGCTTACCTCTATGTGAAAAGCTTTGTATTCTTCTGTTGAAAAATGCCTTGTGAGAGCAAGGCATTATTATTTATAAATTTAACTCTGGGCAGCATTAAGTGGTACCACCAGAATGCTAAAAGACCTGTAAATCTATTGTCCATTCCAATACATTTTCAGAAGATAAAAAAGGCAAGCAAAAGCAGCAGACTGTGAAGACAGGAAATCTACTGGCATAGCATGGCAGGCTGGGATGGCAAATACAATTCTCTTTCTTGCTTAAAACAAGAGGGCATCTTGTGTCTGAGCAAGTTGATGTAAAGTAGGCCTAGGGGAGTCAAGTAGGGAAACAGCAGACACAGACAGCAATAAGGCACTCTTTGGAGCAACAAGAAAACAGATGGTTCAATGGCCCCCTGTCCACTCCAGAGAATATACAATTACTTACAGGACAAAGCCCATCTGGTCCCATAATAATCGCAGAATTCATCATGGCTAAAACTGCAGTAGGCTTTTTGCCAGCTGTTTAAATTAACTTGCCCCTCTATAAACTTATCTTAAAAAATTCTGTCCTCTCCACCCTTTAACCTGCTGTAATAGCTTTACCTCTTGCCTTGTGGTCAGAAAAACAGGAGAAACCTGTGCCACCTGTTAGCTTTGGGAAGGACGGCTTGTGCTTATTGGAAACTGCTGCAAATGAAGTGAGCCATCATAAAGTTTTAGAGGCCACCCTGTAAACTTGTTTCAAATTTTGGCACTGTGACTGATTGTCTGAGGCCAGACAGAGAGAGGAGATGGCCTGTAAAGCTGTGTAAAAGTGTAGCTCATCATGAAAGGACAGTATTTTCTAGACACTAAGCCAAGGACTTGTGCTGCACTCAAATGGAGCAGGTGATTGTGCTATAAATAGGAGCTCGTAGAGGCAGAAGGAGAAAACAATATAGCCATACTGGGATAGATTGCATATTTGGGAATTGTGGAACATCAATGGCTTTATTTAATATTCAGGGTCTGTGAAGTCATGGCTTTCTGTCTTTTGTAGTCACATCTGGACAATGAGATGCACACAGGACATGCTCAGCTCAGGGCAGGAGCCAGTTAGCTGTGTGTGTTAAAGGCTGTGTGAGGCATGTGTTTGTGTCAAATGGGCCCAGGGTGTTTAGATGGCAAGACTGAGCGTAGGGTGCAGGGCAAGAATAAAAGGTGCTCAAATTCAAGCTGCAATCTCCTGGAAGTATCCTTGGAAAGTATCCTAAGCACTTATTTCTTAAGTTCTTTCATGCACATTGTGTCACTTTGGAGGACTCCCTGGGTCAAGTAATATATACAGTTAATTCCTTACTAAATTTTATCCTCTGGGAACATTATTGCCATTTTCAGCTTTGATCTGATTTTATCTTTTGTAAGAGCCCAGCTGGTTTCAGTATGCAGTTGGCTTACAGAAACCCATTCAACCTTTTAGCTATTTACTTTAACTATCAAAGAGGCATGATTGCTACCTGCAGGAGACAGAGGGAAAGGAGAGGAGTGGAATGAAGAGAATATGTGAATATAAAACTCATCTGTCTGCATATGAAACCAATACTGTCCTAAGGATAAAACAAAAGCCTTCTTCCGCAGTCAGGCATCCAGCCTTGTGGAATGAATACTTCCTCGAACATCTTTCTAATTCAATCTCTATCATTTTCATACCTGCACTGCAGCTAAGATTTCAGTAACCAGCTGCCAAAGAAAAATGTAGAGGCATTGCAATATGTTTTTGAATCTGGAATAGGTTTCAGGCTGTCACTGGCTCAATTTCAGGCTTTTTGACAAGCTATAATTTGTCCTTCTCAGAACAACTGACAATATTGCAGGCAGAAGCTGTGCAAATAGCCTGAGAAATGGACAGTTATTTAAAAAAAAAAAGTTATTAAAAATAAGAAAACAAAAACTAAAATGTGCAGGTGTTCTTATTTTGAGTGCTGTTTTTCAGATTAGTGAATATAATTTTTGCAATTCCACCTGGTGGTACAATTGTAAGTAAAGACTGTAAAACTGTGACTAGTTTAGCATTTGTTAAGAGAGGAACATATGCCATTTATCCTATAGGAATGTACAGTGAGCTGGTATGCTAGATGACACAAAGAAAGGAATATAATTAGACATCATATTAATTGTCACAGTGCAGTCTAAACATCAGGAAACTTTGGTAATAATAAAAGGTGCTACTGCATGGGAATTTGACATTGACATTAGAAGGTCCTCATCTCAATACTTTTTGCATTTTTCATCACTTTGACCTGAAAATGACCTGAAAACCTCTTACTGATTCTACTTTTTTTTTTTCCTTTTAAAATATATAGTGTATGAATTTTCTTTCAAAAAGTTCTAATTTTATTTTTTAGTTAAAATCATGCCTGGTTTATGTGGTTCTGGTGTGAACTTGCAACTCTGAGTGTGTGTATCGGTGTGTTTGTCGCTGATGGGCTTTGTTGCCACAACAGCCCCTCTCCCAGCCTTGCTTAGACAGAAGTCATTGGGTGTCGCTGAAGCACAGATGTGCCTTCAGCTTTCTTCTGCTTCAGTATTAAAATGCACCTTTTCTTAATATGTCTTAAGAGAGTTGATAATTCCCTCTGCAGGATTTTGTATGGGAATATACACCATCCTCTGTCCCCAAGCAAGCCACAGTAGCGCGAGCAGCGCATAAGGATGTTGTACCCAGAGATGAATTTTATCCCATTAAGACCCAGATGTAACTGAGAGATTCAATGATGCATGAGGTTTTCACAGGCTGCTAGCATACAATTGAATTTTATCTGCATTGACTACTGTGCAAACATCCCCAAATCCAAACCTAATGACTGTGGAAGGTATTAACCTCTATCAGTACTGTACATGACACCTTGGCATCCTCTGTGTTTACAGTTTGTAGTGAGTGCTTCATTAAGATTTCTCTGTGCACTTGCCATTGCTGCAATACTGCAGGGACAGATTAGAGTAATATGAAATGTTTATAAATCACATTTAGGAATTAAAAGAGTGAGCACAAAACTGCTACTTTCAGATGGGAGAAAATAGGATTTCAAAGCAATTATAGAAAGCTTAATATATCTGGTCTTCTGTTGCTTCAATTCAATACCAGGTGTTTCTGTATGTAATGATGATGGGAAAGCAGTTGTTACCTACTATTGGAAAATTGTTTTGTTGGTTTTTTTTTCTCTCATAGTCATTTTCTATGAAGTAACATCACTTATTTGGCTTACTTTTACTCCATAACATTCAAAATCAGATATATTTCTTTATTCTTTTTTTTTATTTTATTTATTTAAGGAAGGTCTTAAGGTGCATGTGCTATTCTGTGTCCTCAGACTGTGTATTATTCTTGGCAGAATTTTGAAAGCTGAGCAAAGCACCTATTTTCACTGTTTCAAGCTTAAAGTCATCAAAGTATTTTTTAGCACCTTCATATCACTTAAAGCTTGGTAAATTTTTAAAACTGTAATTTTTATTTGAACACGCAGAGAAGACAACACAAAAATGGAAATATGCTGTCATTAAGATTTCATTGAAGTTCCATGTCATTGTTATTTAGTTAATAACATGATGCATCATACTGTGCATCAGATGAGATGCAATAACTGACCTGCTGGAGGCATGCAGAACTGGCTGTGCTGGTTGGATGGGTGAGAGAAGCTCTGAAGTTGCACTGAAGTTGATGTTCCACCTTGTTACTGAGGTAAAGATGTACTTAGATAAGGCAATTTTAATGTACTTAGATATGGCAATTTTCCTAGACCATGGTCACCCTGTCTGAAAGGTAAAGAGAAATTGCTGGAATGACCTCCTTCTGTTTTGGAATAATAGAAGGTATTACCTGCACAAACCCCTGCTTTCTTCATAGCCTTTGGCCATCACGATTACAAAGGCACTGCTGTCACAGTTATTGAAAGATTTTTAGGCACCTGTCTCCTGAAAATTTCAGATTGCTCTGAATGGTTAGGATTGCTCAGATGACTAGGATATCACATTTCTGAAGTGCTCAAGTGACATGGCATTTTGACAAGTCCTGGTTTTCCTATAATTTCTATGAAAGCTTGCTGCTGCTACAGATTTGAAGTGGCTCAAGTGTCATCTCTGAGAAAATAACCAGCAAAACCAGACGAACTTCTGGATACTTGAGACCCTTTGTTTGTCTTCAGGTCTGAGAGACTTGAATATATGGATTTGTATGTGACAAGCATATCAAGACATGCACATATATTGAAAAAGGGCAGTGAATAGTGTGATGCAACATGTAACTTGTTGTAAGTGGTCTAGCTGAGTTACCAAGGTGTAAAAAATCCTGCTCGACATATAGAGCACAGAAGGAGCATACATTTTTTTAATGTAGCTTTTATGTGCATAACAATGCTAAACCAGTGTTCTGTTATGACAAGTGTGACCCTATGTGTCTTCTAGAACCTGAATAATGGGCTCCATAGGGATAATGTTCCCAAGACACAAAGCTTTTTCCCTTTCTTTGCCTTCAACAGTTTCATAGCAACTGAGAAAGGTGTTATTGTTTGAAGCCTTGCAAGGGATTAATTTCAAATACAGGTCATGTTTAGTGTACAGATTTGGGTCAGAAATATTCTTTTATAATGTCATAGAAGTGCTAAAAGTAATGGGACTCAGTTCACTCAGTTTTGAGATGGGGAGTGGGATTAGACTTGGCTATAACTGCTGTCATATACTGAAAGTGTTCTGACTGCATGTATTCCAAGCACATTTTCAGTTCAGGAGAAGACTGGTGTTATCAGTTCCGAGATCTGCATACTAAGAAAGAAATGTTATTCATGTAAAACTTCAAGAATTAATCCAATGTTCAGGCTGATACTAATGTATCTACCATTAATAGTTATGAAATGAGTGCAGTAAAGAAGTGGGTAATATAAGCCCAAGACCTACTGGTATAGTGAATATTCTAACAAAGATAAGTATTCTATGAAAGCTGATCAGCTACTCTGAAGATACGCCATGGCTTTTAAATGTCTGTATTTTGCATTATTATTTAGCTGAAAAGGAATCAAAATAGTCAGGAGACTGAGAATGGTTATTTTTGTCACCCTTGTTTATCACTCCATTGTTAATTGTGTTGTAGAGAATAAGTAGAACTCTAATAGGATTTAAGGGCAACATAAATGTGTGTCAGAATTTACAGTGGTCCTTGGAGAGAAACAAACCCAATATTTTTGGCATTCCTCTGAGTGATGTAAATGAAATCAGGCACTCAGCACAAGTGTTGCATGCAAAAATGTGCTCTAAGACACTGAGAAATAGATAAGCAGATTGTTTACATCTGGGCTGTGTCTTGGGAAGGGCTTAATCAAATAATCTCATATTTACATCGCACAATCATCCTCTGTCACTGGTAGCATCAGAATCTTCTGGTGTTTTTAACTCCACACATGGTGTGGCAGACAGCTGCTCCAGCAGTCTGTCACTTTGCTGCTCCTCCGTGTAATGCAGAACAGGATTGTGATCAGCTGCCAAACATCCTTAACTCCACCCTCTTGATTGCTTTCTGCCTCTCCCTGGTGGCATCATGCAGCAGATCACAGTAGTTAATTCTTCTAGGTGCCTGTCACAGCACCAACACTTGGGCCACTTGTGTTAGAAGTTGTTGCAAAACAGAGAGCTGTCCTTCAGGAGCTTGTCAGAAGTTGCTCATTTCACAGAGGCTATAAAAGCTCATACATACTTGATAAGCACTTCATATGAGATGACAAGACCTGAAGAAAAACCCTGCATCACCTTAACACAACCTTCAACAAATTAGTTCTGACTTGTTTTCACAGTAGCAACTACCGAAGGCACATCGGACACCTGCTGCATGTGGCTGGAATTTGATTTAATATTGTTCCTGTCCCTTGCTTACCTTGTTGATCACAAACAGTTTTTCTAAGTGCCCATTCCAACTTGCTTTCAACCAGGAAGTTTTTTATTAAATGATTGTGCCTACATCTCTCCTAATTCTGACACGTCTTTTTTCGATCAAACACAAATGAAGAGGAGTTCAAAAGACACAGAAGGTTGGAGCCAAATTGTTCCCAGGTGTTTGCACAGCATCTCTGTGATGTATAACAACACTTGCTTGGTGGCTCCCAGGGTGGGGAGGCACTTCCCTGTCAGATGCTGCCACAGCACTGGGAGGCTTCCCCAAGAGAATGACGTGGCAGAGTTCAGTGAGGGAGTTTAAGGTGTTGAACTGAGCCAACTGTGAGGTGGCCCAAAATGGCAAACCAGCTTCATGGCAACAAGCTGTGGCCATTACACAGTAGTTGCACTGAGGCCAGAGAATCCTAGCAGAGCCCTCGTGTACTGGACACTGTAGTGGAACTATAAGATGTATTGTTTACTATCTCTAGGCCTTCACTTTTCCTTGCTGTTTTGCATTCTGCAGCAATGCCATGGTTTTAACCTGGTGTAAAACCTCATGGACGATAGGTGGTAGGTAACAGCCTTAATTACCTAATGGAGCATTCATTACACAGTGAAATATCATGACCTTGTCAGGAAGGGCAGAAGTTTCCTGTTAAATTACTGAATTTTCAAACAAAATGTATAACATTCTGGATGGCAATTTTATGTAGCCACTGCATTAAGTGCAGCTCTTGTGCTTTTAGCCATTTCACTGAGTGTTTTATGTAAATTTTAGCCCAATAAGTCTCCGCAGGTTATTTGTTCTGAATGTGTCTGTTGGACTTTGAAGAGTGAATAATTGAATATTATTTTTTAAATGTTTAACTTGGTCTCGGAAGATGTGTCTGAGAAAGCACAGGCTGTAATTAATTTCAAATATAAATAAAATATTAATCCATTGCTGTCTATGCTATTATTTGCAAGGAATTAAGTCTCTTAGAATCTCCCAGGAACTGCTAAGAGCATCACTACTGGAACACTCATTTATGGTGTTTTAATTGAATTTTTTACTAACTGGCTTAGTTAATTGCAGCATGCTCAGTGGGGTGGGTCAAGGCTCTGCTTCACTGGTATACAATGAAATAGTATATACAAGATTTCTGTGCAAGTATATACAATATTTGCATAGAAATCTTTAGTGGCCTTAAGTGCTCTGGAGTAACATTTCTGATATATTTCCTAAAAAGCAATAGTCTTGCCATCCTTCTCATTTTTTCCTCTTCCTCCTTGTTGTGTGGGTGCATATGTACATTAAAGATGAACAATTAGCCTGGGCATGTGTATGGAAAGTTTTCAAAAATAACTTATTGGTTTAAGGAGCGATAGCAAAACTAGAAAGCACAGTGGAGGATGCAGCAGGAGAAGGGATACAGACGTCTGGATTTGAAACACAATACCTGTCAAAACATATATTAGTAAATTCTCAAACTAATAAACAAAAGTATTTTTTTCCTGCAGGACAGATTAAATTTAGAGTCAGTAAAGGTAGATAATTTAAAAAAGTGTTTGGGATTTTTTTGTGTGTGTGGTAGTCTTAAATGAATGCATGAAAAGTGATTTGAAGTCTTCACACAGAACTTCAAAGCAAAGAGATATCAATCAAAAATGAAAGGAACGGCTAAGTTCCGAGACAAATGTTGTGATTATGTCTTGAGATGGGTGCTGAATGTCTGTCTGCTTTCCAGAATGTTACCATCACATATTCACAGAGGAAAGCTTCTTGAATCATTCTCAACCTTTTCTTAGAATGGAAACTCTGAAGTACCAGGTTCAGCTACCTGTGGAGAGCAGGCACATAGAGCTACCTATAGATAGAGACAGTCATCCTCGTCCTTTGGTGCACCTGTGGCTCAGGTGTGTATTATTGTGTTTGTTGTCTAACCCACAGATTTACTGCGGATTCTGCTGACAGAGATACTTTTGATATTTCCAGAACTCAGTCTGGGAGTATTTTTCAGAACCACATGGGAGAAGTTTATTGGCTGGTTATCTATATACTTTGAATTCTGAATTTATCCCAGTGTCTACTCTTGAGTCTCACTTTTCTTTCAGTGTGTGTGCTTTTCTCTCCTTTCACACTTTCCCCCATGCCTCTCAAGCATGCTTATTCTGGTCTCAGTGAACACAGGGAAGAAAAAAGCAAGAACAGTGCCGTCTCTGGGTATGGCCCAGAACTCTTTTAAGTTAAAACCCCCAACAATGTCAAGCTTAAAGTCCTCTATGCATGCTCTCACTGTTTCCTTTATTACGTATCCCCACATTGTCCCTAAACACTCAGAGCTGACTGTCTGGGTCTACAGAAAAGAATAATGAATCAGAAGCCCCTCTAAATAAATCTGTACACTTTTAACCAAAAATTTAAAGCAAAGTCTTCTAGCAATGTCACCAACCCTGTATTTCTACTGTTCTTGAGAGTATCTTATTAAACATCAGTAACCCCCTGAAATATTTCAATAATGTTGTTTATTGCAACACATGATTGTTAAAACATAAAGTGTTTTATATTCCAGTTGATAAAGAAGTTTTTCAGCTATAACTTTAAAAGCCACTGGTAAATTTACAGAAGAACCTGTAAGCATCAACACAGTGCTAAATACTAATAAAAGAGGAAGAAGCCTGGAAGCTGACAAGAGATGTGGTGACTTAGTGAAAAAAGATAGTTCAGGCAAGAGTAAGCAGAGAGCACTGAGTTGTAAATAAAGAACCTAAACATTTTCAGGATGTCTAGTGCAAATATTAAAGCTGTGTAATAGAGCTTTAAATAACACAACTGGAACATATGTAATACTAAGGACAACACTGATCTGGCATCAGTTAAGGGGTTAGTCTTCATATAATTGTATGCATTAGCACCTACATTTATGTAAGAATGAAATCTTATTGAAAATCTTCCATATATTGTGTCTGTGTTTTCCTTCTGTGGGTTTTACCACAGCTGTGAGGAAAAAAAATAACATTGTAAAATTAAACAAGAAGGGTAAGTAGGTATTCAAGGGTGTAAAAAAGGTGAGTTAATTCTTCCTCAGACTGCTGAACTGTCAAGCAATGGGTTGATTTTGGTAGTGGTGGGGTAAAGAAGCGTGGTGTGAAGGTGGGATATGTTGGTGCTTACGTTGGTGGCTGAGGTACGGTGGTGGTTAAGTCCAGAAGGGGAAGCAGCTCTGGAATTCCCTTTCCTCATACAAATCTCACTCTGACCTTACCCATGCTTCATGCTCAAGCCACTTGAAAGCTGGTGCCACCAGTCATTCCAAATTATAGGATGTTTTGTGAGGCTCATTGTGTGTAACAGACATTTAACTGCTGCTATTGCCAAGAGGCATCTTCAGCACCATCTCAAAGAAATATTCCTTTGCTGTGGATGGAGGTCTGTGAAAGAAGAGGGGATTTCCTTGGCAACAATTTGTAAATAAGTACCTGGCTAGCTGAGATTCAGTTGTGCTGGGCTGCTCTCCTCTGTGGAAAAGGGTAAAACTGGTAGCACATGGACTAGGAAAGAAAGTCAGCATACTTCACCCCCAAGCCTTACAGAAGAACACGTCTAGGCTGGTTTCTGATGATTTCAGGAAAACCTGCTATCACAAGGTTCTTCCAGTTGAATGGAAACTGTCCAAGTTTAATTGTTGTCTTTTTTTAACTGAGCAGACGCTACCCTGGCAGCAAAACACTGGGAGTCACATCCAGTTTAGCATTTATGGTACAGCAAGCTAACTACAACAAAAAGTAAGCATTTCTTCACAAAGGCAAGTTCACAAGTTTAAAGTATTTTCTTTCTGTTTTAGTCTTCTTTTGAATCACAGATGTACTTGAAGTGCTTTTATTCAGTCAAATCAAGTGAAAAAAGGTAATAAAGGCAAATGATAGAATGATATTTTCTTGTGTAATGAACCAGCTTATATAAATGTGATGAGGAGTTTGATACTGTTCTTGTAGTCCCCATTACTGGTATAGTGTAAGACAAAATGTTCGTTTTTTTTTTAAAAACATTACTGAATTTTTCAAAAACTGATGAATCCTTGAGTTATAAGCTTTGAATGTAAAGACAGTCACAGATTTTCATGTCAGTGAAAAACTGTAATTACCTGGATCCCCAAGGGAAGTGTTTTATTTGTTCAGTGGGAGATTTTGTAGGGAAAGTCTATGTTTTTTTACCTGAAACAATGTATTGCCAACAAATTCAGATTCAGCTGTTACCTTTATATATGCTGCAAATATTAGTGTACTTACGCTACCTGTGGGGTAAAGTGTCCTTTAAATAGAAGTATTCAAAATTAATTATGAGCATCATATGTCTAAAAAGATATGTACAAATTCTGGAGTGAAAACAGAGTCAATTAAATATTAACTACTTATGAGTTTGATGATATATGCAATGGTTTATTCATATTTTTGTGTCAGAAAGAAACATTTCTGAGTAGGAGTTGACTGGTCCCCAAATGGAAAAAAGAGGAAGTCATAGCTAATGTGTGATGTGAGTGAACAGAATGAGTGTTTATGCAGCTGATAATTAGCCAGAAATTTTAACCAAAGAATTATCTACTATTCTAAACTAGCACTTTAGATTGTTTTTATTTGGTTCATTTCACAGAATATCATGTTCAAAATGTCTATCAGTTATTCAAGAGAGCAAAAATGAGAAAGGGCATAATTTATATATTTTATGTAAATGTATTTTTAGTATGTATGTTAGCCCATGTGCATAAAGCATAGCACCCTTGGGATCCGTGCTTTCCCAGCTCAGCAGGCTTTCATGTAACTTGCTTTGGATGGAAAAATAGGGGCTCAAGCAATTTATTTTTATGAAAAGAATTATCATTTTAGAAATTGGAGTTTAAAAGTCTCTAAATGACATAAATTCTTAACATGTCTGAGCAGACAACTTATAGTTTTTAACGAGGGAGAGAAATATTACAGTTTAAATACACAGCACTACAAAACTCACTTGTTTCACATGGCTTTGAAACTTAGCATAAATTTCCTCCTGGACCTTACATAACATGTTGCACTTTTCTAAAGCATCAACCATGGCAGATACCAAGAAATGAATATTTCATCACAACCACTTTGATTTTTAAAATTATTTCAAAATGCTTCACTTTTATGTTGAGGCTATTTATTTTTTAGTCATGCATTTGTTTCAATTAATAGCATTTCTAAGCAAAATAAGTGCAAATACATTGAATTGCTGGATGTTGAAATGCTGAATGAAGTGATTTGATGAATGATAAGCAAATTATTGAAAAATTCTGATTTTGTTGTCTTCCTGTTGTCACTACTTCTACTTCTCTCATCTTCCCCTTTCCATGAAAAACTTTAATTTTATTAAATCAGCATTTTTTAAAGTTAAAAATAATTTGTGACTCAAGAGTGCTTGTAAAGGCACACTAGCCATCAGCTATGTTGTTAGTACACATTTATTAGCAATTTGGCTGGTATTTGCACACAGTTCACTGCCTGATTTGAAATGGAAGTGGACATTAGCTTCACAAACTATTTGCCCTCTAATTAAGAATGTGATTTTTTTTTCCAGACTCTGCCTGCTATTAAATATATTTTGCAACACTTCAAATTACTTCATAGAGATGTAATAATAAATTTTGGTTTGGTGTCTGAAATTCTTTCATTCATAGAACTTCTCTGAGAATTTTTCTACAGGAAAGATTGAAATCATTAAGGACACATATAGAAAAAAATAATTCTGTTGCTGATGGTAAACTGAAGGCTACTGTCAAAATTACTCATTAATAGGCAAAAACAAACCCAGCAAAACAAAAAGTTGATGATATTAACTTATTTTTGGATAGAAAAATGAACCTAATAAGTGCATGTAGTGTTGCGTAAACAAAACTGTCATCCTTATTTTGCTTTAGGTTTCTCAGTTTCTGCATCATCTCCTATGTATATTTCCAGCAGTATATCAATTTACCTGAGTCACCATTGTACTCTCAGAAAGCTCTGCTTGCAGATCCTCAACAGGACAGAGACCTATGCATATTTGCATTTAAGCACAATTATCCTGAGTTATTTCATTTCTACACATTCTGTAGAGATTCATTTAAGTGGCAGTTGTGCGAGCCTGTGCAAGTTTCCTGCCACTGGGGAATCCAGATTTTAGTTGAACTCCAGGACAGAAGATTGAGCTTGACTACCTTTGCTTTGATTCCTCATGCTTCTCATTTTTCCTTCTTATAACTCATAAATAAATTATTTCTCTGGGAAAAAAGCCACAAGATTTTTGACACTCAGGTTCTTCCTCAAATACTAAATATAGAGGGAGTTCATGCTCTGTTAGTGACCACAAGGAAGAGTGCCTGAGACCGGTGTGTTTTGCTCAGAAATACGTAATTCTAAAAGCAAGTCTGGGCCTAGATTCATATTGCCTAGCTAGTTTTATTTGAGTATTCACTGAATTAAAGTGATAGGATTAGGAGCCCTCTCATGGTGGGCATCCCTCTGCAGTCATTGGAGGGAGAGAGACTAGGCTCTGGAAGTGTTTGTCTGCTGTGATCCTGTGGAGTGGGAATAATCCAGCCAAGAGGTGGCCAGTGACCCAGCACCTGGCTGTCACCCTTGTCTTAGAGCTGGACCTTCCCCAGGGTACTTGGGCCACACAATTCTTGCTTCTGTTGATCTCTGGACAAGCTTAAACTGTTTAAAATTCACTTTGGAAATAAAAAGGAAGTAGTATAGAAATATATAAATTGTCTCAAAACTGATTCAGTCTTCTTTCCCAAGGAGTGAGGAAGGTTCAAAGCCAGGCGTTCAACACTGAAAGCTTTGTGGAAGTTAGGACAAGGTCAAAGGGATGTTGGTAGGATTTTTAGTTAACGTGATAACTGCTGATCCATGGAACGTTTGTAGAGATTCAGAGAGATTTGTTTTCTTCTGTTATTTTCTTTTCCTTATTGATTTCTTGTTCAAGCTATTGAAATACTGATTTAACTGATTTAATCCTACTGTACTTCCAACATCTACACGATGCCAAAATACAGAGAGTGTGGATTACATCTACAGGTATAGATAATTTCATTTACTGTGGATTTTCATTACTATCTCTTGAGGTAAGGAAGCAGCCTTCAGTGTCTTAGCAGGGGTAGTGAAAGAGGAATGTGAAGCTAGAAGGAAAAAATACAGAATCCTGAAATAACACAATTTAGGTTTGAGACTGAAGTCACCACAGCATATTTTTTCCCCTGCAAATTAGTTCTGCGGACTTACTGTAGCATGCACATGAATAATATTTACATGTCCAGTCCTCCATATGGTTGTCTGTGCTGTTATTAATCTATCTAGTTCTACTTCAGCTGTCACTCAGCTGTCACAAAATTTGCCAAGCCTCTGCTAAGGCCTGTATCTTGGCTGGCTGTGTGTGTGTGTGCCTAGAGCTGTGCTGCTCAGCATCCACTGGGCAGCAGGTAGCCTGGCTTCTCCTCTAAATGCCCAGCATTCCACGACACAAGCTCCCACACAGCACAGTACTCAGTTCTCCTTGCTCCTTCCAGGCCTTCCCTGTGAGTGCAGCTCAGTATCAGGACAGAGGGAAAGCCATAAAATCACTTCTATTAAAGATATTCTGGTTACTTGTTCAGGTTACTTATACAGTGGGAGAGAGGCAAAAAAAAAAAAGAAAGAGGAAAAAATCAAGGAATGGGTAGTCACTTCATTTCAATGAGCATTTCATCTAGAAGAATATTTTTGACACAGATTACATCTTGTTCTCCTGTTGCAGTTCATGTCTTAGAGCACAGGAAGCAGGGGAACCTGAGGATGTTCTGGTGTTTTCCCCTTACTGCTGAATAGCCTAGGTAGAAACACAGATGATGATCACTGTTGTTTTGAGGGTGAGGTATTATTACTTGTCTGTCAGTAGTTATAGTAACGCTGCTTTCCCACTACTATTAAATGCTTGGTGCTGAAGGTTTCTTTAATTCTGGCAAACTGTTTTTCTCTTTGCTTATTTTTCTTGTCTGAGTTTGTTCCCCTCAGATTTTAAAACTAATTTGACAAGTCAGCCTATAATTTAACATGTCATAAACTGGAGGTGCTTCCACAATTTTGGTGCAGAATCTGTGTTGGTGCCTAATAGTTGTATTTGTTCTGCCAAATTATTTTAATGCCCTAAATTTAGGACATGCTTTTCAGCTGGTGTTGATGGCCCAAGCTTCTGTTGGGCTTTTAAGGCATGTCTAAACAGATGGGCACAGACAGCTGTAAGCTTCCCTGTCCACTCTGTGAGCCAGCCAAAACCAAGCCAGCTCTGCTCTGGAAGTTGCAGAGCTCCATTTGTGAGATGCTGTGCCCAAGCGTTTATCTACTGCCGCTTTGGCAGAGTTTGCAGGTCTGAGCTGGCTCTTGCCAGTCCATCCTGGAAAGTGAACAGAAATGTTCGAGCCTGGCTCCATTCTTGGTGTGTGTGTGTGTGCCTGAAGGAGTCAAACCCTGGCTCACACGGGGTGTGCGACTGACTTGGCTCTGTCAGTCTGAGAGGAGGCTCGAGGGCTCCCCTCTTGTGTCATTCAAAGCAAAACTGAAACACTGGGTAGTGCTGCCGTTTGCTCTAAGCCCCTTGCCACGTTTGTCGCCTTTAGGAGCCCTCCCATGGAGGGGTGGTGTGGCAGTCCCCAGCTCATCTTTGAGCACCTCCTTAGGTGGATTTGTTTATTTTAAAATGTGCAATTATTTCATAAACCTTTCCAGTGCCTAGCCTGAAACCACAAGTGCAGGAAGACACACTAACTGCCGTGTTTGAAACAAACTCCTTTGAATGCCAAACACACCGTAAGGAGCTTGTGCTCTCATGCACAAGGCTTAACAGTCTTTTCCCATTTTCCACATCTTTGTGTCCCTGCCATCTGTTGATGTGCCTTCTCTAATTTGGATTATAAGGTCCCTAGGATATTGCTCTAACTTTTAATATCTTTCCTCTGAAATGTTTTTGGTAGTTATAATAATGATAGCTAATTAGAAGAAATAGAACATTGTCAAAAGCTTTCTTCTCAATGATCTGATATTTCTAGTTTGATTAGGTAGGTAGGCACAAAGCTTAGAGACACTTTCTGCTTCAAGTAGAAGTTGTAGTAGATGATACTTCTGGGAACTTTCACAGAGGGCATGTCAACACACTCACACGACTATAATAATCCCAGCTGAAGCATTTAGTGCTGCACAGCACAAAATGCTGCTGAGAGAAAGAAACCATTCATTGCTGATACACAGAATTGGGTGGTGCTGCTGCTGTTTTGTGCTTTTACTGTTCCAGATGTTCAAAATGAAGCTTTTGGCTGTCAGCTCTGGGGAAATATTCAAAGGAGCAAAGAGAAGCTAGCTCTATAACTCCCACCAAGCATGAGTGTGTGTAGAGAATGTAGATAGTACTGAGTAGGGTAATAAAAAAGTCCGAGCTATTTTCTGGGCTCCTGACTTTTGAATTTTTGCAGTGTGATATAAAAGTCAGAATGATGCCAAAAAGCTTCTGCTTAAAGGATAAGGATCATTCCATAGGTACTTTTCTTGTTCTGGCTTCAGGAGGAATTGCATATGCCATGGATATAGGCAGACTGTGGACTGTCTAATTAGGAGAGTGCAGAATTGGAGGATTCTATATAATGCTTAATCTTGGCTAATAAGAAGCAGTACACTAAATTATCCTCTTGCAATTCAGCATCATGCTCATAAGTACGGAGTTGATGCAAATCTGTATTTTTTGGGGAGGAATCAATGTTGGACATTGAAACCAGGCAATAGAAACATTTACCTTCCTCTGTTAACACTGGTTTCTGTTTGCCTCCATATCAGCTAGAGAACTTGCTTTATCTTTGCATTGTTTATATCTTAATAAAAAGGAAGGAAGAGCTGTCATCAGGTTTGATTTACACAGACAGAGAGAGAGCCTCCAGATGAGCATCAGATCTACTGAAGCATGTCCCACATCGCATAACCATCCATCTCCTTTCTTTAGTGAGCTGGGTTTCTGCTTCCTTGGGATGCTAGATCTAAATCAGCAGGTGATACAGGCACTGTTCATTTTGACTGTGGTTTTCTCCTTCCTGTCTGATGGTGTTGATATCAGCTTTTCGTGGGCATTGCAGCAGCATATCTGCTTTTAGTCTCAGAAGGTCTATTATAGAGAGTGAACCGAAGTGCCAGAGAAGCTGAATTGGTATTGCAGACTAAAAAGAAAGGGATCCTGTTATGTCAGTTAGCACAGCTTTATAAACCTTGCAGTGTTTTATGAGAATATTTGGTTGCCTTTTTGCCATGCAGATTCTTAACCTGTCTGAAGGTATTTGTATTCCCCAGTCCTTGATCCTAACACATCTGTTGAAGCCTTTTGCATATGTCCTCTACTAGTCTCCTTTAATAATTGTCTGTGGGATTTTTGTTTTCCTTCAGCCAGTTTGTTGCAATTTTTCAGGCTGACAGGCTTTGTGTATATTCAGAAAGATTTTCTTTCAAATATGAAGTAGCCAAGTCTTTACTTACTGAACTTGAACATGAAAAAATAGTTCACTTACCCATACAAAATTGCAAGCAAGCATTTGCTTTCAAAGCAATGTCCTATTGTGGCTTTTTCTCACATGCTCATTAAGCACTGTGAAACGTTTAGGAATAGAAAAAGGGATTTAAGATGCTTTAAGAAAAGAGAGCATTCTTGTTCTGTTGTTATTCATTTGTACTTTTTAGTGTGTAGAGATCCCTTTCAGGCCCACTGGAATTGCTACCATCCAAATATGTCATAATAGACAGCCCTTGTCCCAGGGATTTGCCAGGCTAAAGAAATCATGGGCAATGGTCCAGAGAAAGGGACAGCAGAGAAATGGAATTACTTGGCTGAGGGCACCCAGGATTTACTGTGGTCTGAAAAAGAGGGAAATGTGTACCTCTGCCTGTGCCAGGGCTCTGCATAATATCGTAAGCCTGTCCCATTATTTTAGGGCCGAGATGAACACCCCTGCCCTCATTAAGCAGTCACTCATGGGGGATGTTAGTTGCAGAAATTAATACATCTTTTTTCTTAATTTTATTATTTTAATGTTAGACTGATATTTTAAAAGCTAATTGTTAAATTCTAGGCTGCCTGGTTCACCTTGAGGAACTGAGTTCTTAGCAAAAGAGTTTCGGATTAGTAGATTTTTGTGACTGAATCAAATTAGGGCTCATATTCCAGTGTCCTAGGACTAGGCTCCATTTGTAAAGACACATGCCTTGTCAGAGAGAACTGGACCAGTGGACAGAAAATGCCTTTCAACACGGGGGACCATGATTCTCCTCCCCATGCCAGGCTGCAGAAGATTTCTATCTCTACTGCAACCTGCCAAGATGGAATTTTGTTGCTGAATAAGTAATAAGGAAGAAAACCAAACAATTTTCCACTTATCTCTTGTTGTTGCAGGAGCAGTTTTTCCACTGAATGTCTTCACAGAGAGTGTAAGGGTAAACAGTGAGATAAGAGAGTGTACAAGGGTAAACAGTGGATGACTATACAAAATATATTTATTTGAGAGGTGTGTGTGGGTGTGTGTTTGGATAAAAGTTAGAAATGTCAGTAAGAAGGAAAGTCATTGTCCCTTCTCTTAAGTTTATTGAAAATCCAAGCAGGACAAGATATTTTCACGATCGCTTTCATGAAATTAATGTGATAAGGTATATCCCAAACAAAATAGGACTAAACCCACCAGTTTTTTGTTAGTAGAAAACTGGTACTTATTTTGTATAAAATACTTGTATATTTTGTATAAAATACTTGAGCACTCTGAAAACCTGGAATTCAGAAGCACAAAGTCATCAAATTCCCTTTTCTGTTGGAGGAAGGCTGATGCACAAATAATTAAGTGCCAATCTGCTAAGGATGTTGAGTTTCCTGTTCTTATTATTCTTCAGTCTACAAATAGATGGTGAAAGACAACGCGGCTGCTGGAGATACCACTGCCTATCTCTTGACAAACACGTGATCATTGAACAAACACAGATATCCCCCCAAACATAAGCTCTCTGTGTGCTCAGATGGTGGAGATGAGGAAGATGGGTGAATTACAGGGCTTTCTGGGAGCCACAGATAACAGAAATGCTGGTGCTACATCAGCACTTCTGAGCACCCAGCAGCTCTGCTCTCACTTGGAGTGATGCTGCTCTGTGCCATGCACCGAGTCTATTAGAGGTCATTGTCACACCTCTCAAAAAACAAAGCACAACAAGAATTTTTTGTTTGCACATGTGTACATATATGATTGTATTCATGCACAGATGCAGTGGTAAACAGTGGTAAGCCCCATTCTCTTTGAAGTTACAATGAAATGAATCGTAGATGTGAGGAGATGACTGCACTCACTCATGTGTCGTGTCTGTAGCAGTTATGATTGGGATGACTAGCAAAGAGAACTTGCTCAAGTGCCCTTATTTCTGGAGGAATGTGGGAATTTCCACATTAAATGTGATTAGTGTAATACTGACCTGATCAGTACCAAGTCTTCAAAGTGAAATAATATCAAAGTTAACTGTACTTAAGTAACAGATTTTTAGATTGCCTTAAAAATCTGAAAAAGTAGAATTAATTTTTCAGTTTAGCTCCAAAAACAGATCAAATTCAGAGAAAAGATTGTGGGTTTTTATCACTTTCAAACAAAGGGGCATTTTGAAAATGTGAGATTAAAATGTTTTAACCTTTTAGAAAGGTAATTATTTTACAACTATATTTCACCCATGTAAACTTTAATTTGTGAATATCTATTGATATGAACTTATCAGTCAGATCAGTCAGATCAAGTAAGCTATGTGTGTTCTATGGCTAAGTTATTTGGATGAAAATTTTCCACTAAACCTTGAAAAAACTAAATTAAGCCCTCTAACCTTCTGCTTCTAGCTACAACTTTCATTTGAGCCATGAAAATAGTTTATTCAGCTTTTCTATCACTTGTCTCTAGGCCAAAATCGTCTATATTTTATCTAAATAAATGTGGAGATAGTAGTTTTATTATGCAGGTTGAATGCTTTATATAGCTCTCCTAGACTTGCTGACATAATGATGCCTTGTGGCAATACTTTTCCAAGATTAGTATTGTAGCATGTAAAAAATTATGTCCTTTCTATAGATTTTCTTGTTTCTGTGAGCAGTGCTTTAGAGATTTAAAAAAATGTTATTGGATTTGCCTATAAAGATAACGAGTTTTGATCCTGTGGCACCAAGTATGACAGTATATTCATTGTTTATACACAGATGCTATAGCTAGAAATAAGAACTTTGAAACATTGACAAAAGCAAAAAGATTTATACTTTCCCTGACAAATGAGAATATTAATATAATAAGTTAATATTAATAATTAATATAATCAGCATATTAATAAGTTTTGACTAAATCTTACAGTAATATATGCTCATACAAGTATTCTCTGAGCCTTGCACAGGAGCTGTTGTGTCAATCATTACAATAAATTCCTTTGCCTTGATAAATTAATTTATACCATATTTTGATGCTATTGCAGGACCATTCTACACAGGAGAGCAGTTATTTAAGGTCAAGTTAACAAAGGCAAAAATTATATTGCCTTGCATTTGTCTAAAAGCATTTCCTGGAACCCAGGAAAATTTGGACTTCCTGCTTGCTGGTCTGTCACATACAGCATCCATGTTGTCACATCTGTGTCAGGTGAGCCTCTCCACATCTTTGGTCCTGGAGCATCTAGCCACGGTGGGCACTGTTTGAAGTCAAAAACGGACTGAATGCAGCTCCAGACTTTCTCTGCCAGTCCACAGACAGGGCATGGCTAAACGAGCGCACAACTTGGGTGCAACAGGGCCAGTCAAGGGATTAGCTGCTGACATAAATTTAGGATCAGGAATTAAGCTTGACAGAAGATTGGCAATTTGCCCTGGAAACAGCTGAGAGGGTAAAAATAGCGTCAGAGATTTTGCTAGGTAATTTTGGCCTCTGGGAATAGAAATCTGAGAAAAGCTTCATATGTTGGGCCTTATGCATCAAGAAGTGCAATATTAGCTGTCTGATACAACCCCTGAGGCTGGTATCATGTTGGATATTGTGTGGGGATGGCTGGTTTCCTTGGGATCTGCAGGAGCTGATTGATGGAGCTGTCACAGCCCCTTATGTGTCAGAGCCTGGGGAGGCCTGTGAGGGAAAATTTTAATGGTGCTTGTCATCAAAGAAAAATTTTGTGCTTCTCACTTCAGTGGTCCTGCTGACACCATCCACACAGGATCATGGCAGGCTTTCTCTTGCTGGCCTGATCTTTACTGGGGCTTCTCATAGATCCTTTTCACTGAATGCGTCTCTTCTGCACCATTAAAGGCAGCGACAGGACTCCAGCTGCTCAGAAAGATGAAGTCTAACAGCTCTAGAATATTCTAGCT
This sequence comes from Pyrgilauda ruficollis, assembly GCF_017590135.1. NCBI lineage: Eukaryota > Metazoa > Chordata > Aves > Passeriformes > Passeridae > Pyrgilauda > Pyrgilauda ruficollis. The sequence goes on from NW_024525489.1 coordinate 15,215,892, forward strand.
AGATACAAAAGTTATGAATATGTAAAGTTTAAATAAATGTCATCTTGTTTGCAGGATGAGAGGAATAAGGAATGAAGTATTTATGTAGGAGTTTTGCTGTTTTGTTTTGTTTTGGTTTTTTAAAAATTCTTTTGTTATTGTATGCTTTCATAATTTGTAATTTGTCTGCATCCAGGAAGAAGCTCAGGTTCACGTTCATAGGCTGGATGTGTTGGTGCTGGCAGAAAGGCTGGTGAGACACAGGTTTGTGCTGGTGAAGAGCAGTGTTTGTCCCCAAGGAAAGAAGGCAGAGCAGGGCAAGAGTCCAGCTGGTGAAGGAGTTTACAGGAGCTGCAGCATTGGTAACTCTTGCACAGGCAGAGGAGGTGGTAATGAGGGCTGCAAAGGCAAAGTGTCATGGGTTCTGATTCCTTCTTGTGGCCTTGGAAATTGAAGGAATAAGGAGAGATTGTAGTACATGTGTTAGAGATGCTGTGCAAGGCAAAACAGAAAAGATGGGAATTTTTTTTTTATTTTATCCAAAGTCCCTTACTTATAAGAAAAGATAAACCTGAGCATGATTTCTCAGAAAATGTCTAGGTCTCAGAAAACATAGGAAATGTGGATAAACAAAGCTCTTTTTTTTCTTTCTTTTTTTTTTTTTTTCTTTATAATTTTGTAATGCTATCTGTAAATGCTTGAAATCAAAGGAGATGTTCTGTTCCCAGCTGCCATGAACCTGGGCACTGCAGAGGTGCTCTGTATTGTGGAGGCTTTTGCGGGTAGTGGGAGTATCAGCCCCTCTGATCCCAGGATCTGTGCTGAGTTTCCCTGGCACAAAGAGCTCCTGGGATCTGCTGCTCACTGCTCTGAAACGTCTGGGCAAGCCCTAACATGTCTGCCCAGCACTTTTGGCGGCAGCCTGAAGCATTTTAAATATAGGTGTTGCTCCAGTTTGAATCTGGTGTAATGAATGCAGTGAACACAAATGCCTCATGGAGCATAAGTGAAAAATAGGAAAAGGGCAACAGGTTGTCTTAGAGAACTTTTCAGAAACTGAGCAGAATATTTCTTTTTGCAGTGAAGCAAGATTGCAGGGGAATGTCCAGATGAAAGGAAAAGGACAGTTTCACACTGTGTGGACACAGGTGGAGGAAGCCACATCCAGATACTTTCATCTTCTGAGGGATGTCACTGACAGGTTGTGGTTCTGTGTTCAACCTCCCCACACTACAGGAGGAAGCACTTACAGGTCCTTCTGAAAACAAGCCAAATATCAGCAGCAAGATAGTTTAGCAGTAGGTAATTAACCAGTTGTACCTCTTTGATCATCATGATAAGGGGATATTTATAGCTACTGTGAAAAAACCACAGTTTCATAAAAGCAAAAAAAAAAAAAAAAAAAAATTGTGATTACTTTCCTTAATCTTTGCTTCTTTTTGAGAGTGGCACTTATGAAACATCTGAATGCTCTGTCAGCTTGTGAGTAAATGTCATTAAGTTAACATAGTTGCAAAGTTTTTTTGTATTGCTAAAGACTTCATGAAAATAATACAGTTTTGTAATATGTAAGCATGTGACAAAGTAGTGGTAAGTAGACTTCAAGGTTAAAAGAGTATTTTTTCTAGTATAGCTTTATGTTGGTATTTAAAAAATTGCTTCTATATTTATTGCCTTCCCTGCAGAGTGAATTCCTCAGGATGCTGCGGTGTGTTTGGGTGTTTCCTTCAACTTTTAAAAAAAGTTTCTGCATTAAAACTTAACACAAATGTATCAGGGGATCTGTCTTGCTGCCACTTTTTCAAAACAACTACATTGAAGCCAGTGGGGACATCTGTTGAACAAGGTGTGGCATAATATGGCCTAGGGCTACTAAGTTGCTTGCTTGATAAATGTTACAGGAAATGTGTTCTGATTATTGCACTCATGCACTTTTTGCTAAGTCCCTTAACTACCAGCTTCTTCTTGTTAATGGCTTTCCCACAAACATGGTCTTTTCTGCCAGACTGGCACCAGTTGAGAAGAAGGAGGAGAATTTAGTCTGGCAGCTGTCCCTCTTGTAGAGCAGCTGGTGCATCTTCAGCAATTATGGAACACCAAAGAGAAGGGACAAGAGTCCATAAAGAGGTAGCTCATCACACTGAGCATTTTAGGACAGGTACTCAAGGGGGTATGTTAGTGCTGCTCAGCTGACTTTGAAAGAACGCTTTGGCTTTACTGTGTCTAAGGCCTTTCATCTTTTTAGATACTTCCAATCTGGAGATAGTTTGTGGTGTTTTGTGCATTAGAGTTGATAGTAAATCAACAAGGATTCTTCTAGTCCTGGAAACTTCCAGGGAAGAATTGGAAGACTGAAGTTGTTTCTATAAGATAATTCTTTTATCCTCAGTAGAATGGCCTGTGTGAGCATCTACACATTGGTAGAGTTGGAAAGTAGCTTTAGCAAACACATTACTGATTTTTATATTGCAGCTTGAACACTACAGAAATGAAGATAGACCTTAATATTACGGTCAACTTCAGAAACAGGGTGTAACTTTAATATCCAAGTCCTGCTTACTGTGGTTTCTTAGTAAAAAGGGCGTGTATTTCCCAGTGAAGGTCAGATATGGAAGGGGTTTCACTGAAGTTGTTTGCTAAATTCTAGACCAGTAAGTCCCTGAGGTGAAAATAGTTGGAACCCAGGAACGTATTCAAGGAAAGCAATTTAGTACAAATTGCCTCTGTTTTTCCTCTTTGCAAAGCAGCTGCTTATAACCAACTGCTGTCAGAGAAAGGCAAATTCAGTTTAACCAGTCTTAGAGTTCTAAGACATCTACTCCTTCTGCTGGAATCATTTATCTTTACACTCTTTGGCTTTGCCAATCACAAGTGAGTAGTGGGGCATCTAAGGCGAAGTTGCTTTTGCTCAAGTCCCTGGTTTGCGCAAATAGCAGAAGTTACTTTTCAAATGTAATGAATTAGAGAAAGGGAACTAAGCCCTATATCCACAGAGGAAACTGATACACATGACCTCACTCATGCACAGCTGCATCAGAAGCCTGATGTAAAGAAAAGGCTCTGTAATGAGAGAAGGAAAGAGAAGAATCAAACTTTAATGTCTTTGTGGTTCTTCTATTCCAATGCAACACTGTAGGAAACAATCCCCAAAATATGTAACTATGCTCATCTTGCTCTTGTGGGTATCAGTGGTTCTCAAAAAATGCAGTCTGTGCAGCAAGCCTCACTTTGAGCTGGTTGGAAATACTGGAAATTTTTTTTCTTTATCTTCTTTTTTTTTTTTTTTTTTTTAATTTAAGACAGCAGCACAATTTTTGAGAATGTCTTTGTTATAGGGTACTTTCAGGTCCAAGAGAGATTTCTGATCACATATTTGAATAGAAAAATTTAAAATGACTTTGTGCCTCCAGTCACTATTTGAGATGCAGATAGTCTAAGTTCAAGTCAGTGCTGTTATTTATGTGAAGTAGGGTTGTTGCCCACGTGTCTTTCAACTAGTAGGGAGTCTCAAACTTTACTGGAAAAGCTGTTACTTTTTTCAAAAGCAAATGCACTTTGAATTTCACACAGAATCTAGACACACACCCTGCAACAAGCTGACTTGACTTATCCGTCTATTTCTGCTCTTCTCATTTTTAGTAAAATGTCTTGCTTTCTGAGCATCTGTAATGACAGCTGTAGACATGACATTTGTTAGAGATTAGTGAAGCTGGAAAGGAACTGTTATCAGCTTATGCTATGTGAAAACCAGGTTATAGGCTTCATAATTTCTGACACCTGAATGACTCCTCCGATGTTTTTCCACACAGTTATCAACATAGCAAGACACCAGCTTTGATGTGTGTTCATTCCTGTGTTCACCAGGGCAGCCTCATGTCTGTTTCCTCACTTATCTTTCAAGTGTAAGTTCACATCCAGTTGTTTCAGCTCCTTTCCACAAGAATATCTTCTCAGTTACTTTTCCAGTGCCAATGAGATTTTCATCTTTCATTGAGTTTTCATATGCTACTGCATTTGAAAAATAAAGAGAATCTGTTCTTTTTACCCTTGACACTTGTTTTATAAAGGACATACACAAGAAGTAACCAGAGCCAGCTGTTCTTCAGATAAAAATACAGAACTTTGTTGCCACTGGAAGAGTTACGTTCACTTTTACAATCTCATGGCATGCCATAAATGTTTTTGCCCTCTGAACTAATATATTTGAAAGCATTTTCCTGCATTCTAATCCTTGCTGTAGAAAGATAATGTTTCCAAGTGTTGCCCTCTAAGCAGCTAATCACTTGCTCAGCTTCCCACACTTTAGCTTTTAACCTCTCCTTTCTGACTGATGAAGATAGTTTAAGTCTGGAAGATAAGGTTTTTCTACTATAATATATATAGGAAAAGCAGATTTTTACAAATCCAAGCAGACTGGGACCTGCAATATTTCACTTCATAAAAGTATCAGATGAGGAAGGATAATTGCCTGAGTACAAACTTGAGTAACTCATTAAATGCACCAAAATTATGAAAGTAATTTCTTGATCTGACATTAAGATTAGTTAAAAAATAGCAGCTGCTTTGTCAACAGAAACAAAGAATTCAACACTTTCCCTTATGCGCTTGCCAAGCTGCTGCTTAGTCTTATCTTTTAATTAAACCTGAACTTTAAATACATGTGTCTACTGTACCAGTTTATTAAATAAAACATCAATAGGCAAACAGTATTCTTGTCAATTAGCATTCAGGTCAGAGGTTTCTGGTTATTTTTTCCTCCTTACAGGATGGACATATTAAAGGTCCCACTTTTTTTTGCAACTTAGTTGAAAGTCACCAATTAAGAAACAGAAATTACAGTCTCATGCTGAAAATATTTTTAGTTTCCACTAGAATTATTTTCTACTACAAAACCACACTCAGCTGTTTTAATTTTGTGTTAAACACAGACATTGCTCCTTAGAAATGAAACCTAGAATAGCAATCTCTACTCCTTATCAGTCCTTGATAAGAAGTTCATAACATCTCCATTCAAAAGGGAAAACTTGATTTGATAAATTTTCTTCAATTCCCAAATAATTTTACTGGTTTTCCCATTTAAAATTTTTTTAAAATTATTTTTAAAACTTTTTGAGGCATTGAATCTCTTTGGGGAATTGGAGATAAAACCCTAACTACAGTGAAGCCAGTGGGAGTTTTACCATTTTTTGGAGGCCGATTTTCATAAGATACGTCAGATGAGACTGAATGAAATTGCAAATGACCCTGTTCATTGCTATGCAAGCCCACAGTTTTGATGTAGGGGTAGTTATTCATTCAATGAATGGAAGTAAAACGTCATGACTTAGATAACCATGCCCACAGCACTAGAACACAATTCAAAGTACTGAATGCAATTTCTGGCTACAAATGGCTAAAATCCACATCATTTTAGGCTTGTCCCAGCCTAAAAAAGGACTCAATTTTTTCCTAAAATAAGAAATGGTGATGGGATCAATGATATTCTTGAAGTTAAATGCATAGTTTTCTAGGTTAAGCCTCAAGTGCTTATAAATAATAGAGAAATTAAGAAGCAATCCAGATTAGTCTCAAATTACTGGGTGGTCAAAGAAAGAATTGAACATATAAAAAAAATTGGTACTCAAACACATGTATGCCCAGTGGAAATAAAGCTTATGTTTAGAACTCTGGTGATCTAAAATATTTTTACCACTTTAACAATATTAACAGTCAAGGCTACCCTTTTCCTCAAACGTAGGATGACTGCACTTTCATTTCTGTTCAATACAGCATTACATTGCAGTTTTGTGCACATTCACAATGCAGCATGGGTGTAACGCTATAATGACTCATAACCTAGAACAAACATAATGTATCTGTCTAATACGAAATGATGTCATAAGCAATAAGGCTACAACAAGCATCTAAGAAAGAACTCATGATGGAAGAAAGCAAGACTGTTTCCAGTGACTCTATGCAAACATTAGGAAGGTGGTTAATTGGTAAAATGAATTGGAATTAATTATGCATGAATCCTGTGGCAAGTACAGCAGCACTCAGCTCATTAAGAAATCATAGTTTGGAATGCAGGGTGCCATTCTGACTGCATTGTATCCTCAATGTGCTTATGGCCACTTTTCAGAGGGTTGCAAGGTAGCTTTATAGAGTGCGCTGTCATTAGGAGAAATACCTGGGATTTCTCAAGCATGTGGGAGACTCAAGAATCCTTTGAACTTGTGAATTCCCTCACAGATGAGTGAAGAAAATATGCTGTCTTTAAAAATAGAAAAGGGTTAACACTCAAAAAATGAGGCCCCAGGGAAAATTTAGAAACAAATAATGAATTTGCATTTTAAAAAATCAGGAGATAATAAAATGATAAAAAGTGCCGTTATAGGTTTTTTTAAAAAATGATTCCATCAAAACAATTTAATTTCCTTCCTTGAAAAGGTAACCAGAATACTATCTAGAAGAACAGGAAAAAATAACAATAAGAAAACTGTATTTTTGTAGTGCTTTTTTTGACACTCTCATAAGCCTTATAAAGTATTATGGTCTAGCTTTAATCGCTGTTAAGGTGATGCACAACATAGATCAAAATTTCCCCACTTTAATTAGTGTGGGACACGGGGACATGTCTTCTTAGGGAAGGAGCAGATAAACAGCAAAACAGACCATAAAAATGAAACAAAATTTATAAAGAGAAATCTGGGAATTCAACTATATAAGGGAATATTTCACTATGGAAATGGAACAGTTTTCTGCATTGCTAATTAATGACAGAAAAAATTTACGTAAAATCATACTTACTCTAGATATGAAGACAATTTTTTAAAATGTTATGGAAGATGAAGTATTGGGATGATATATGTGGTGTGTTCAGAGATTCATGGTGTCACAGAACAATTTAGGTGGGAAGGGTCCTTAAGAGGATATTTGTTCCAACTCCCCACTCAAATCAGATCCAACAAGAGCAGGTTGCTCAAGATGATGTCCAGTGGAGTTCTGATTGTTAATTTTTGGTTCCGGAGGCTTGCACTGAGTTAAATACAAGGTGTAGACAGATAGAGTCCAAAAGTCTGGTTGGCATTATATGAAGGGTTAGGAAAAATAGGAATATTTTAGAAATAGAACAGAAGAATATTTTAGGAATGCTCATTATTTTTTCAAGCAGGATTTCTCAGATATTAACCCTGTGATAAAGCTTTGGAGATATAGAAGGAAATTAAAATTACCAGGACATTGTTTAAAAACCACACAGTTCAAAGAAAACTTAATAACAGAAGCTGAATCTTCTGCTGTTGTTGCTTTAGAAAACATTTGAGATGAAAATTTAAGCTATCAAGTATTTAAAACAAAGGAAAAAAGAAAATTAAGAAGGTGGTATATGTGCTCTGTAGATGCTTGCTGAAAAAAAAGAAAACTAATAGCAAAAATACATGCAGTCTAAAATGAGAAAGAAAAGTGACAAGGAGAAAGAAATTGAAAATTCCAAATGGTGGAAGAAGTCCTAATCAGCTGCGTGTGTTCATTTTCAATAAAGATGTCTAATGAGGGCATAGAAATTAAATCAGAGGATTTGTGCTGGAAGCAAATAACTAGCAACAAGAATTAAATGAGAAGGAGCATAGAGTAAACAAAGTGATATTTGATGAGAATGTTACAAAACAAACAATAAATATGCAGATTCATACAATTTGCGTAGAGAATATGAAAATATTCTGGAGGAGAAAAAGTCTGAAATTTCAGAAATTATATTTTTCAGATTCATGAGAGCCAAAAGGGTTGCTCATCACTTAGGAAAAGTAGATTTGATAGCTGTATAAAAGAGTAGCTGGAAAATTATTGCATAACTTTGGTAATGGTCAATTATTTGAGAAAATATTCAGACAGAAAAATGGAGAGTTGGAAATACTGTAGACTATTTTCTTCCCTTATCTGGATCCAAATTTAGCTTCTTGCTAAACTAAGGTTGATTTGTGGTGGTGCTCCTCTTGTGCTCACAGCCTCCTCAGCTGGGCCATGATCTTGCACGTGATCAGCAAAGCACCCACTGCTTTTGGGAGTGGCTGATTGTTTGAGTCATTGCAGTCTCTTACATGTGGTTAACTGAAGCAGTAATGGTACTTTTCTGTGACATTGAAGGCAAGATGTAAAGATGTAGTTTTTGAATTTTGGTTGAGCAAATATCATGATGGGCCTTTAATGATGCAAAAGTACTTTGCCTTTAGACTAGAGAATGAAGGTTTGGTAAAACATTGAGGAAAGAAGAAAAGAGTCTTGTAGATACAATTAGGATATTACACAGTATTTAGAATATAATTTTCTGTATGGTATTTTCAACTCAGACTGCCCTGCTTAATTTTTTTGTAATGGAATGTACTCAATCCCATTTTCAAGATAACATTTTGGAACACATCAATTACCATGATTATCTGAAATGAATTAGTAGTTCAAGGAAATGTATTATCTCTCTTTTCCAGGGCTGGATTACCTTTCCTGGGAAAAGGACAAATGACTGCAAATATAATGTCTGTTAATCATGATAATACATAAATTGAACAGCTTGCTAGGATTGCATTTATTATTTTGCTCTGCAGCCATAGTAGATATTTCCTTCAGCTTTCCTTCACAGAGGTATATTTCTTCAGCCAGCTTAGAAAGAAGAAATATAACCTATTTCTGTAAATGTGGACATGTCTGCAGTCTTGACAAAACATTCATAATTTGTAGTATGAGAAATGAGGAAATAGAAAATCTTTAACCATCATACCATTACATCCCTGGAAGTATTGGAGTCCTCTGCTCAGCAGAACAGGCATACATCAATTTTTTAATGTCACTGACACTGTGTGACCCTTCCTATTGAGCTTCATCAATAATTTTTGAAGACTTGACCTAAAATGTACAGTGTTTTAAATCCTTCTTGAAATCCTTGTCTTTCAAAACATGCTTGTAGGAGAAGGTGATAATAACAAAATACATTCACTCTGTAACTGTAATGCTCTTCCTGAATCAAATCTAATTTTTCTTGCACCCTTTGCTGGATGTCTTTTTTTTTTTTTTCTTTTTTCGGTGAGGAGGAGGAGGAGGAAATTCATCTTCTCTCTTGCTGAAATCATCCTAATTGAATATTAATTCATCCAGAGAGTGTGCCCACAGGCAATCAAAATTAATGGTGAAAACACCCACAAGCAGAATTTTAAGTTTGGGTCGTGCTGACTGTTTGGAAATATTCAATGGAGTGAAATCTGGAGTGAAATTCACTAAGGTAATTATTTCTTGTGCTTATTTTGCTGTCTATATCCTCTGTATGGTTATTGACAAAGGGCATAAAAGCAAGAAAGACTTCAGCCTGGGCTTCAGAGGAACTTGCCCCTCTACAGCTTGCCACCTAGTTGTCATCAGTTCAAAAACTGGATTTTTTCTTCCTCCTTTGGAGCCCATATGCAGTCCTCACATCTCCAACAAACCAGTTATACTGGAATTGGGCAAAGAGCATGACTCTTAGAATATTCTGTGGACAGCTTGGAAAAAAAAAAATAGGGGCATCAAGAAACACATAATTCTTGTCAAAAATTAATAGAAAACATTAGACCTTGAATTCTGTACTGTCATGCAATACAGGGAGAAGAAAAACAAGCTTAAATTAAAAAGAAAAATATTCTGCTTGTAAAAGAGATTTTTAAAACCTTCTCCCTTGCCCAGAGGAAATATTGGGAAAAACATGTTCTGTACAGAATCCATACGGCAGATTGAGTTTCTTCACCAAAACAGGTTCTCTATCCCAGCCCAAGGAAAAAAACAGAGACTGTAGAAAGCTCATAGAGCTGGGTGTGCCAAAGCAAAGCAGAGTGAATGCAAACCAATCTTACTGGAGTGCCTTATAAGAGTTTTCTAGGCTTGAAACCCTGAAGTACTAAATCAGCTTTAACGTGGATTTAGAGGGTCTCACAAATGTTTAATAAATTCAGACATGAAATAGATTGAAGAATTATTCCTTGAATGAAAGGGTAAAAGCCCTATAATATTGATGATATCTGAGAAATAACCTCTTACCCTAAAAGTCACTCTTACCAGATGCCACCAATCTGTAAGATTTAATTATTTATTAAATTTGATTTTGAATACTTTGTTTCCAAACCGTATAACTTGCAGTTCTTGTTTCTTATCTACTTCTACCTCTCTGAAATCTTCTATAAAATCCTGTTAATGGTTCACTCTTGGGACTGTTGGATTTCTTCCTTTTGATGTCATTATAACCTACTGTTCAGCTTCTGGGTAAGTGTCTTGAGACTAAATGGGAGAGAGGTCTAAGTGTGGGTTTAATAATTTGCATTCCAATGGAGATGCAAATTGCCTGTGATTGTGGTTGAAATGAATGTCAAGGAATAAAGCACTGGTACAACCTTGGGTTAATGTGGTGTGTCCAAGTGTGTTAGCAGCAGTGAGTTGATATGAATATTTCTGTAGTGGGATGACCCTGGTTTTCTTGGGAAAAATGAATATAATAATTGATCAGGCCTGTAGACCCATCACTGATCTTTATCTTTCAGTCAGAAAAGGAAAGAAACTTTCCTTTCATCATCAAACACATTCCTTTTGTGGAGGTTTACTGGGCTGTTTTCTAAGAAGAGAAAAAAAAGTATCCTTGCATCACAGGAACAAAAATAATTAATATGTTATGTGTAAGTGGCTGGCCCAGCAGACTGGCTCTCTCCTGTGCCATTGCAAGTGTCATCCACCTGGGGCCATGTAGACCACTCGTGCAAAAGGGACTTACAGGGGTCCCAGTGCTGTATCTCTCTCTGCCTTGAAGTCCATTGAATCTAATGGGAGGTTTTCTGAAGACTTCAGTGGTCTTTTGAACACAGTTTTCCATGTGCTTTTGAGTGCAATGGGTGTATGTAGGTGCTCATGAATATCCATTCTCTGAAGACATTCTGTCAGAAATTTCCTTCAGGCTCCATACCAGAAAATCTTGGGTGTGATTTTAGGTTCTTTACTCAGCCAAATGTAGAAAATTTATGAGGTCTCAGGGGTTTGCTCCTCCAGTTTTCACAAATATTGGCAATTCTATCATGGTCTACATACTGCAATTTAGTGATTATATCAAAGGAACTGCAGAGGCAATCCCCGTTGAGCTGTTGACTGTGTAATGAGAAGCTTCTATAGTCTTTCAAAGTTACTGAAACAGGTGTTGTGAGGGATAAGAACTTCAGACCAAGGTGAATAAAATCATATCACAGAAGCTCAGCTTCCACAGAAGCAGATTTCCTTATGCCATCCAAGTTAGCATGCAGTTTCACAAGCTTTTGTTGGTTTTAAAATCAATCTCCTGCTCCAACAAAGTTCCAGACTAGCAAAGCCAGAAAGTGAAACTACATAGACCAAAAATTTACAATAGCAGTGGCAAGAATAGTTGTCAGCCTCTTTTGAAGCTACTTACTGGAGCACTAACCTTTGTGCTTGTTTTTGCAGGACAGACAAATATCTACTGGGAACTAGATGGAGGTCATCCACACATTTCATATGGGTCACTGAATAGCGATCACAGGGTAGCAACTTTCATTTTGAATCAGTAATGAAGAGGTGAAAAGCACCATATTTCATTATTAATGCCACAGGCATTCCAGGTCTCTGCCTTCATTTCTTTATCCTACTGGTTCTGTGAACCCTTAGGAACCTGGTTACTTTTAGGGCCGAGCAGGCTGCCTTTTTTGACATTCAAAGGGGATTTTGAACCTTAAAAGTTGTCTGTTCACAGTGGCAAAAGATGCATCTGGAAGAGAAATGCAGCATGTATGAAAAATATTTTTCAGGAAGCAAAGGAAAGGAATATATAAGAAGAAAGGGAATAAGCTCTGTTCTTTTTATATGATAAGACAAACTGTAAAGTAATGAAAGTAAGTAAATAAAATCACTGGTGAAAACGAGAAAAGTAATAATAAAGCTTCCTTCAAACAGATGGTTTGTTTTTATTCCAAGAGATACATAAAAAGTTTTGTTATTATCTAAGTTCACCTTCCTTCATTTTATGACATGAGAGGGAAGAAGAAAGATAGGAAAAAGGAAACTAATAGCCATTTGGAAACACAATGGTGGAATTTGCCGTTTCAAAGAATCAACAAAATGCTCAGGATTGCATATTGTTGTGCAATGAGTATGCCAGAGTACTCAATTTTCAGCAGGCTTAATTCTCAAGTGACAATCCATTGGACCAAGAAACCAGGCTCTGGTCACTGAAGTCTTATATAATGTCTTTATGGGCTTTTAAGGATTGACTGTGAGACAAAAATATAAGCATCTAATTATAACTACAAAACAACAATAAAGAGATTATTGGTACCATTTTGTTATTAGGATGAATACGTTTTCAGTTCAGGCTAGCCCAGCTATCCTTATGTTGCCTTCAACTGACAACCTATGCTTGCATGAAGTGAGGCAGTGTGTTTATTATAACTGGAGATTATTTCAAACAGAATGCCCATCCAAATTTTAAGTTTCACAGAAGGAAAATTGCAACAAAGAGAGCAACTCCCGGGGTATTATTTCTTCAAACTGAAGCCATCTCCCTGCTGGCTGAAACTTACTGAACTTCACATATCTTCAAACATGGTGCTCAAACACCAATATGAAAGGTCTCCTTGTTACCTTGAAAGAAACAGTTAAAGATGTGTCAAGTTCAGTAAGTAGTGAACTTCAGTAAGTGGGGATCAATTGGGCAAGCTACGGTCCATGTCCCTGTCTTTTGGTGGCATTCACTTTGGTGAAGATTTTTTTTTTAAGTATCCATGCCATGTCTCTCATATCTTCCTCTCAAGGTTGTGTCTTCCTCCTTGTTTCCCCTGCTTTTGCAGCATCTCTGAGGTTAGTTTTGGCAGGTTTTGCTCCTTTGCGCTGCACCTGATGTAATCCTGGTCCATTTTCTTGTAGTCAGCAAGTATCCAAATCTTCTGGGTTTTTTGGTTTTTTTTTTCAATTGCATTTCATTTGATGGTATCTCCTTTCCAGAGCGTAAGTCTTTTTGGTTTCACAAGATTTCATTGCGATTTCAATGGAGATCAATTGGTCAAACTTTGGTCCATGTCCCTGCACTTGATGGCATCCCTTAGCTTTTGGTGGCTTTCACTTTTGTGAAAATTTTCTCTCATATCTTCCCCTCAGTGTTGCGTCTTCACCCAAGACCTTTCATATTGGTGTTTGAGTGCCATGTTTGGACTTTTGTGTCTGAGAATTAAATGGGTTAATACAGAACTAATATATCTGATATACTAGATGTGCTTCATAATCATATTTGCTAAACCCATTTTGTAAAGATAGTGCAATGGAATTGATTTTTCTAGCCATAATCTATTCATGCTGTGAAAAATACTTTTGGTCTTGCTCTATTGGCTCTCATTTTCAAGGTGCTTGAGGTGTTTAGAAGCCTTGAGAGCTGAGCCTCTAGTGATTTTCAAGGCATACCTAAAATTCACCTTGGTGAAGTTTTCTATGTACATCAAGTCATCAAACAAATTCCCTCCTGCTGCTGCCCAGAGGTAATAGAGCTCTGTAGCTTCAGAACTGGGTCTGTCAGGAGGAATTGAGTGCCTGGCCACTTGGGTGATGTTGAGGCAAAGGTCAGTCTGCATCCAGTGGGCTGGACGTTCCTCAGAGATTTGAGCTGACCTCAGTGTGCTGCCAGAGTTTTGTGCAGGGTTTTCAGGGCTGGTAGGTGCACATTTTGAGCGGCCCATCAACTGCACAGAGGCCACTGAGCACACAGCAGTCCCTGGAGCATCACAATAGGATAATCTACTGCTCTAGCAATCTTTTGGGCCGTGAAAAATCTTTATATTAAGAAAAAAAGTTTTTCAGGAGACTTTTAGTCATAAGATAACTGGAAGCAAAAAGCCTTTTCTAAGGTCTCTTCTCAAAAGATTATGTCCCTTTTTATTTTGTTAAATAAGAGTATATCATATTTGACTAGAAGAAATGAATGAATTTTATAGGGTTTAATAACTAAGCCAGTGACTCAAATACAAAATTCTTTTGACCCAAGGAGAAAAGATGTTCCAGAGGAGCAATAACAATAAAACCAAAGAAGCAGTAACAACACCTCTACCAATAACAGAAGAAAATAAATAGGTAATAACTTTTACCTAAACCATATTAAAGATCATAAATATATTTTAGACATTTTGTGCTCAATTTAATATTTAGTCTTACAAAAAAACATAAATTTCAATTGCTGGAATACAAACCTTAGCAATATACTTTACTGGGGCATATGTTTGTTTTTCCACTCTGATGTTTTTATTGGAAAGGTGGGTTTCTACTGTTAGTCTGTAAACAGAGGTGAGCAATTTGTCTACCTCATACACCTCAGTAATCGGACAGTGTGGGACCAGCACAGGATTTTCTGGTTTGCAGAATCACCTTGAGGTATTATCAATCAAGCATAATCAATCATCAGGCGATACTTTCAAATTTTTATACAACCTCGCTTTGTTCTTTTCTTCCTCCTATGCTCACAGCAAACAAAATACTGCCAACAAGGGCCTTTTTGCAGAATAAACTGAAAACTGTAAACTTTGTTTCTTCCAACCTTTCTAATCAGGGCAGTACAGTGTGTTTATTAATAACTGTTGACTTGCAAAGATAAGAACTATAAAACATTTTTCTATGTGTCAATCTTTAATTGTCATTAAACCTTCCATAATTTCTGAAAAGCAATATAACTTTCAAGTATTCTCTTTTAAAATTTAAAAGTGAAGATTGTCTAACCTGGAAAAACACACCGTAAATCCAGACTGGCTTCTCCACTGTTTCTTGCCTTTATCTCTCCTGGCCTTTTGGATCTTACAGCAGAATTACTAAAATTCTGCTCTTCCCATTACTCTCATTAATTTCAGCTGCAACTAGGGCCCATTCTCCAATTCCTTGCTTTTTGCAGAGATGTAGCTTATGTGCCAGCTGATGCTCTATGCTAGACAGGATGTGTTCATGGCCACTCATGAGGTTTGTCTTCTCTCCAGAAACCTGATACAAGCCTGAGTCTGGTCATGACAGTGTCTGTACACATAGAAAGGAGTAAGTGCTTCCAGCTCTAAATAGGTGTATTTTTAGATGTCAAGTAAATGGCACATGTGGCACAAGGCAATAATCAGCCTTTCTTGGAATCCAGCTGTCACCACTGGCTACTCTGATATTTTTCCACAGAGCTTCATTTTCCTTAGATTTAAGACCTTTGTCTCTTTATTGTGTGTATAACTTGAAAATTGTATAGTCATTTGTCAGTTCATGTCCACAAGTTTTCTCAAAACTGGAAAAAAATGTTCACTAGGCACTAAAAGGTGCTTCATACAGGTTTCTCATTGTTGGGTGTGCTGGATGTCTGCAAGTGAGAGTAGGTAATGTGCTGTCCCCTCCTCAAATTTTCACTACTGTTCTTTGATGCTGCTACCATGGACAGAAAGGGGGGACCAAAGTCTACCTGGAAGTCTGCCTTGTGTCTGTGAGCCTCTGTATCTAACAGGGAAATGCAGGCTCCAGACACAGGGACAGCATTTTTTTGGGTCACTTTTGATGCTTGAGGACACTGTCAAATCCAGACATGGGGAGAGGAAGACATGTGGCAAACTGAATGTAGTTTAATGATTAGAGTGTTTTCCTGGGAGGAAAGTGACCCAAAGTTCCCACTTCTGTGTTTTACTTTTAGCTCAGTAATGGACTCAGGTTAAATGTATGCAAATCTCAGGGAATGGGGTCTGAAGCCCCAGGTCCATCCCCTGTAACTGCTATCCTTCTCACTGCATGATTTCTTCTCTCTTTGGAGGCACAAATGCCTGTCAACAGCACAAAGAGCTGAGAACAACCATGCTCTTCCCTTTTCCCTATTTCCTCCATGTTCTTCCCATTATATCAACTGAGGTCCTGCTTAGAGTGCTTATCTAGATGTAGGGGAGAGGAGATGAGCATAGTGTCATCCCCTTCAGAGACATGTCTCATCTCCTTGATGAGTTATGATAGATATGTATATTGTAATGTAGAAGTACAGCTGTGTGCACGAGGAGAGGATGGAGGGAAAAGCTGTTATCATTGCTTCTAATGATTTTTTTTAAGCAAATCCAGCATTTCTTCATTTAGTGGCTAAAGGCTTTGAGCAGAATCTATACCAAGTACATTTTTTAGAGGACTGCTCCGCCTATCTTTCATTTTTAATTCCTCATTTATTTAAAGGATTTTCATTTATTTCGTTCACATGAATAAGTGTAAAGCTCAATTAAGACCTTTGTAGAGCACTGCAAAGAAATGCTACTGCTAATTAAGGTGGCATCAGAATTCGGGCTGGGGACACTTACCCACAAAGCTGAGGAAAAACAAGTAACCCACTGCACTACCCATCACACATGAAACAGAAGTTGTGTCTGCAAGGTTATGCCTACACTTATTGAGACCTGATGTTATACCACATTTCTACTCTTTGTGCTTTTAACACAGTTGAGGAAATGGTGCTTGAGGAAGAGTTTGAAAGGTCTCTTATTTAAACAGCAATTCAAAGAATAATGAAATAATTTGAGTTGAAAGGGAGTCTTAAAGATCACATAATTCCAGCCACCCTGCCACAGGCAGCAACACCTTCCACTGGACCAGATTGTTCAAAGCCCCACCCAGCTTAACCTTGAACCTTTCCAGGGATGGAGCATCCACCACTTCTTTGGGCAACCTGTTCCAGCGTCTCACCACACTCATTCTAAAAAATTTCTTCCTTATGTCCAGTCTAGATCTATGCTCTTTTAGTTTAGAAATGCCTCCAGTACAAAAACACTTAGTATTTTTCTTGCAAATGTTGAGTGAGTACTGTCCTCACAGTATGGCTGAAAGCATGGTAGGAAGCCAGCTTCTCCTTCCTGGACTGAGACATTGGTTCTGAAGTGACTTAAACACTCCAGAAATTTCATCAACAATCTACAAATGGTGGGGCATGTTGGTGGAGAGGAAGACCTGGTGTGCCATGAGCTCTGGACTGCTGAGCAGATGGTAGGAGGGTAGGTTAGAGATGTGTGATGGTCATAGAAGGAGTAAGATAGGTTTTCAGTTAGGTTATTGAAAGGGCTGGGTGAGGGTTTCAGAGAAGTTCCATTGTGAAACGATATCTCAAAGCAAGGAAACAGAAGGTGAGGGTTTCATCTGTCTTATTCAAAAAGATCTCTACAACAGTGCATGCAGTTTAAAGCAAAATACTGGGGAAATTCTTGAGTGCATTCACCTTCCAAGGAGACACTTCTGAGCAATGAAGTTGGAAATACTTTTATAGAAATCTATGTAAGTTTTTCATCAACTTTCTGACCAAAACTGGATGCTGTGCACAAGTAAGTGTGATACACTTGCGCAGTACCTTCTAAAGCAAAGGACTGTACATTTATTTGAAAACTGCATATAGAATGACTTCTAACTACTTAAAAAAAGCCCAAGCTGGATCTGAAATGCATTTTCAGTGCAGCTTTTCTGTCTCTAAAAGAAATGCAGCAAGTGCTGCCATATAAACCTAATGATCTGTGTATTTAATGATGATAATACCCTGTAAATTTATAGTTGGCTACACATTGATTGTGTTCTGTTCGATATCTAGAATTTATTGGCTAGCACAGAGACTATGAAACAGAGTTATTATGGTCTCGAGTCCAACTATTAATGTCTTCTTAGTGTCTCAGATTGCATCCCTGCAGGAACTAGGAGCATGACAGTGACTGTGATGGTCACATTCTATCAACAAGTTAGGTACATGCCCTCAAGAGAAGAAAAGCTTTGCATTTTCTGTCAGGAGTGGAAAAATGATTTTACATGGGCCAGTAAAGGTAGCAACAGTGGCCATAGGGTTTAAGTAATTTATGCATAGGTTTTTCAATTGTTTATGTTGGACTGTCAGGTGGAAGTCAATGTGTAAAAATAATTCTATCTCAGCTCTTCAGAACAAAACTCTTGAAGCACTTTAGTCAATAAAAAATGCCCAAATACAGGAAATGACAAAGTGACTTCTGCAGGAACATCAACAATGCAGTAAAGGTGCCTGTTGAATTAGAAAACTAGACTTTATCAGGTGTAGTCAGTGGGAGAGATCACTTGATTGTATCAGCAAATTGAATAGTAATTTGTTCCAAGATTTACCCTTAAGTAAAATTAAGTATCCTGGTAGTTCAGAAGTTTCATATATTGTCAAAAATATCTTGTCCACTGTACTAGCAGGGAACAAAATTAACAACTTTTAATTTCTCATTATCTGTGGCATTTATGCATTGCATGAAAATTTGTTGGAGGTAATTTTTAATTTCTTGAAAAATGATAATAACAGGGATGATGGAGAGTCACTTTCAGTGTCTGAAGACTAGTTATATATCTTTCATAATATGCTTTGTGGTACAGACTTGAAATTAAAACAGTCTGATTTTTTATGACCTGAAAATTATTACATAATATATTAATTGAAGGGTCAGTTTCAATAAAAAATTGATGAGAAATCTATAAAATTTAGCCCTTATCTTACTAAAAAGAAATAGTGAAAACACAGAAAAGGTGCAATTGTGTTTCTCAGTGGTATACATCAACTTCAGTGTCTTGACCTTGTGGTTTTGCTTTACTGAAGAAGATTAGCTTCACTTCATTCAGACACTTCCCTTGAAAAATGTTGACTTTTCAGGAAATTGCAAGCATTTTTGATGATCAACAAGATGGATATGGTGCTCTTTGGTAAGAATTATTGTTTACTAAGACACTCAGGACAGAGTCTGCACTTGCTTCAGAAGTAGAACTAGTCTAATGGTCTATCTTCAAATCTTAGTTCTTACAGTTCTTTTAAAACTCACAAAATTTATTAAGTCCTTTCTTACCTTGTAATGGGCACTGTGAAAATTTTATTTTTTTTTCTAAAAACAGTACAGTCTGCCAAGCTTTCCAAGTATTGCTTTTGTTGAAGATAAGCTTAATATTAAAGTTTTTCAGTTAAGAGTTAAGAGTTTCAAAATAGATTTCAAAAGAAAGACTGTCTCCTTCATCCTATTATGTTTCTGCAGTCTTTCAGAGGTTTCTCAACTCCCTTTCAGTGAATAAGTGTTGACAGTGTCAAAATCTTTAAAAAATTGAGCGCTGAATGGGCTTTAAGGTTGTTTTTTTTTTTTTTGTTGTTTTTTAATTGGGGTGGGGGGGGTTTTTTCTTTGTTTTTTTTTTTTTTTTTTTTTTTTTTTTTTTTTTTTTTGGTTTGTTTTTTTTTGTCAGGTCCTAGATTTGCAGAGTCTGTGGCATTGAGGAGACTGAATAACTCCTGGTGCTCTCTCTAAG
Organism: Pyrgilauda ruficollis; assembly: GCF_017590135.1. Lineage (NCBI taxonomy): Eukaryota > Metazoa > Chordata > Aves > Passeriformes > Passeridae > Pyrgilauda > Pyrgilauda ruficollis. The sequence continues at coordinate 15,235,171 of NW_024525489.1, forward strand.
GTGAAATAGCTTTTCACCTCAAAATAATACTTTATTAGCTCGATTGATGTGACAGTGTTTGAGATACATCTAAACTGCTCAGAAGAGTTGACTTGCCTCCAAAACTTGTTCTGACCCAAAGTGCCTGGAAGAGGTCACTAAGGACTTTTTCATCTTTGCAAAAGCAGTTTTCTCCTACGCAGACATTTCTGTGTGCATCCCAGACTCACAACGTGCAGGAGCTGGTCCACAGCTTCGCACAGCACAGCATTCCCTTGCAAAGGTAAAAAAATCTTAATTGTAAGTTTTAGCTTTGTTGGGTTTCTACTGGTTAGTGTATAGGTGATACTATTCAGTATGCCCTTTTTATCTCAATTGTTCTTATCCTGAAGATTCACTTTATATTTATTGCAGCCAAAGTATCAGATGCAACTGAACCCTTATGAAAAGGGTTTGCTCTTTAAAAACATTCTTTTTCAGACCATAAAATTCCAAAATTTCCCCCTGCCACATTTTTCAAAATCCTTATGTTTATTTTCTCTGGATTTATTTGGAATAGTGTTTTGGTAAAGGATTTTAAAACAGATTTTGATCCTTGACAAGAAAAACTTTGACTCCTTTGGACCCGCTTCACCAAACAGAACAAATCTTTGTATTTACTGAACAGCTCTGCTTTGTATCTCTCTGGTGTGTGTGCTTTGCATCGCCAGGAAAACATGTTGCATGTTTATTCAAATAATGTGTTATTATTCTCTTTGCAACTAGGCAATAAATGTTATCTAATACATTGCCACACACCTCCTGTCTTCCCCGTTTCTGTCTTACCCTACTATAGCAGCTAAAGCAAATATTTGATACATTTTTTGGAGGGTCTCAGAAATGCCTCCCTTTCTGTTTATATCCCTGATTACCATTAATTGGAAAAAAATTCTGGCCCCACTGGCTACATCTGGGCTACTAAGTAACACTAGGCCAGGGACCATTTCTTGGCTGTCAGGCCAAATGTCTCAAGCTGCATCCAAACTCTAAGGCACTTGACCTTCTGCCTCCGCTGGGCCCCATGTGGCTGGAGGGAAAAATTGTTATTTTGTTTGTGTTTCTTTTCAGTTTAAAGGATTTGAAATAGCGTGGGGATTATGTAGCAGCCTTTCAGAATGGTGTTTTTATAGCAGGAGCCTGAAATTATGCTGCATGCCTCTGGGTGCTGCATGAAGGCAGCCAGGGAGTGCGAAGGTAAAAAGCCAAAAAGAACAGCGTTGCAATTTCATCTTGGTTAATGCAAGGTGTATTCTAAGGGAAACTACAGCTGAACAAGAGTCTGGGAGATATTTTCAAAATGTGTCTACCAGTTTAGGAGAAGCAAAAAAGACAGTCATTGTGCATTGAGCACATTCTGGCAAATATACTGGAATGCGCTGGTTTAAATTCCTAATCAAGGATCAAAGGGATGCCAAACAGCAATGAGTAAGAAATTGGATGGTATTTTCTGGATGTATTTCTAGGTTGGAGTTTTGTTTGTTTGATTTTGTGCTTTGTTTCGGTTTTGGCTTTTTTTTCCTGTAGCCTAATTAGAATACTCTGCACTCAAACATTTCCAGGAACTTAGAGAAATTTTTTCTATTCAACAATCAACATTAATAGGTACAAAAGGACCTTTATTAATTTATTCCTTCTGCCTTAGACAGGGTATAGCCTTTCTTAATAAATTGGCATCTTTAATCATTGCCTGTAGACTACCTCCAGCCTGAGATCTGAGGCCATAATTTTTGTGATCCTTCACAGGTATTGGTTACATTTGATTTCAGTATGAGACATAAACATTAATCAGGGGTAGGGAGAAATCTAAAACATTTGGATGGCCTCTCTACAACAAGTCCAAATTTAATTTTTTTTTGTTTTCATGAAGCTGAAAGTTTTATATTTCCTGTATTTTTCCAGCTTCCTGAAAGTAAGTTCTAACATTCCTCGCATCTGTTCAGTTCAGCTAATTTCACTGGAGTTGCAGGGTTCCTTTACAGTTAGTTTTTCTTGCTTTCCTGTCTTTGGCTGTTTAGTTCTGCAAAACAATCTGATCCATAACCTTCAGCTACAGGCTGGTCTGAAATAAAAAAAAAAAAAAAAAAAAAAAAAAGGAGAACAGAACAAAAGAGAATGTCAGCCTGGAATGACACTAATTACATTCTTTTCACTGGACTTTACTTGCAGTTCTTTTAAACAACAACAAAAGTTTCTGCATTCAACCTACTGAGCCTAATCCCTGTCTTTTACACTACACTAATGAAAATCAAGAGGAATTCTATTGATTCCAGTGCAGTTAAATCAATGTAAGAGAAATTTAAATTAGGTCCATTGTAGGCAAGATATATGGCTGCAACCAGTCAAGCATTTATGTAGTCCAACAGCTCTCTATGTAGTACAGAATAAATAAATGCAGAAGATACCCTATTCCAACCTGTCAAGGCAACTGCTCAGAAATTAGCATTCAAGAAGTTCCTCATGGCATGAAATCATTCCGAAACTATACTGGGGTGAGGAACAGATTATATGTATTGTTAACTCAGAGTACATTATACCCCATGTGGAAAGCCAAGACTATTTGTTATATTAGTCCAGAAAAATGTAGTTTAAAATGAGCAATGAAATGCATGAGAAGAAACATATTTGAGATGAAGAAGTGACTATGCATTTTTTGTTTTTACCTTGTAACTACTCGCTCTTTCAGGTCAGTGAATTCTCATTGTCCCTTGCTAGCAGGTGGAAATTAGATTAACATCTGGAAGGAAGAAAATCTTGAAGGTGTTTCCTTCAGTCTGATAGTGCTAATGAGGTTCCTGGACTCAGCCACAGTGCGAGGGACTGCATATATATGGTAGAAGAAGGTTTTTAAAATTGTCTTCTGATCTCAAGGCTGTAGTATGCTCCATGCAGGAATAGATATTTTGTATGCCACAAAATGGCCTTTTAGGACACCTGACGTGCTTTTAAATAGAGGGTCTGTTTGTACAAGAAATGCCTTTTTTTTTCATGATAAAGAACCAGGAAAAAAGAAAGGAACTGGAAGTAAGAAATGTGATATTGTATACAGAGTGGTGAGAAATTCCATGTAGTTTGACAAAAGAAATGTAGCTTTTTTGACATTGGAGTATGTTTGAAATTCTTCTTTTTGAACAACTCTTTCACATCAGTAAAAAATCTGGTCCCCTTTCCCCAAAAAATCTAAAGCCTGATGGAGAGATTTTGTGCCAATAAAGGCTCAGTGTTTCCAAATATACCAGATATTATATAAGAAACACTGTACTTTCCTACTAAAATGATCTCTGAAAAACCCAAATAAACAAACAGCACTCTCCCCTGCTTTTTATTTCCTCAATATGCAGTGAATGTTTTTCTTAATAAAATGAGTTTTCATTTTGGCATTTAACTCAGGTTTTAAAAGATTCAGAAACATTTTAAATGGATGAAATTATAAATTAAAAAAAAATCATTTTGAAATGAAAAATTTACCTTTTATCACATAAATAACATACTTTTCCTTGCCAACTCACCTGCAGTTCCAAAAACCTCGATTTTTGCCTCACAGTTAATTTTATTCTTAATTCCCCAATAAAGAGAAAAATCTATAATTTCCCCAATAACTTTTTTTAACGTACTTTCCTCTGTCTCTCTGTAGCCCTTCTTCTGTGTTCAGAGGGTAGGAATTAAAGCTGTTTTCTGCAGGGTGTTTTCAAATCTCTGTGAGATGTGTAGTCTGTCAGTGAACTTCGCAGCACTGAGTCACTGACACATGCAAAAGAGCATTTTTTGTGAGATGCTTTTTAAAAATATTTGCTCTGTCTCTGCTATATTCACCTTTTCCTTTAACTCACCCTGATTGCCCCGTTAAATTCAACACTAAAGCTGCCTTTGATTTCAAAAAGATCAGGTTCTGGCTGATGAGTAACAGGATCTGATCAGCCTGGTGCTGTGAAGCAATCAGGTGCTCAATGTTCAGGCTGCAAATAAACTGCTTTTCAGTAGGCTGACATTGTACACTGTCACTTCCATTTCATCAAACAAAACTCATCAAGAAGGGTGTGAATATGTCAGCTTTTCATCTTTGCTACCACTGCATTATTTTGATGTCAGCAGTGTCCTGCTATCAGCTGAATAAATGCTGAAAAATAGGATCCAATGAAATTGTGGAGTTAAGTGCAGATTTTCAGCCATACCAGTTTTACTAATACCAATGAGGGCTGTGTAGTTGAATGCCCATTATAGCAGGCTATAATGTAAGCCTTGGAGGACTACTTCCGTGTTCCTTTTGCTACCAGAATTAGAAAAGGGATCCCAGGATTCTTTTGGATCAGGCTGTAGCAGTTTGTGCGATAACGGAAGCAACAGGGACCTGACACATCAACAGGAGGCTGAGAATGAAAGACCAGAGGTTTTACACCTAACTCAGTGATGGGTCCTTCTGAGATCTTGGACAACACTTGGAAATCTCTGTGCACCCCAGATTTGATATCTAAAGGCATGCTTCTATTTGCAATACATTTTGAGATATGTGAAGCTACATGGTTTAAGGTCTGTGGGTAGCCCGAGATGTCCCACTGCCATCAATTATCAAAACATAATGTGAAAATTGATGGTAGACAACATTCAGAAACAGAGGCATGAAGAAAGTAATGGGAAAACAGAAAGAAATGGAGAGAACTGTTGGGGATAAAAAATTCCATGTGTTTTTGGGGAACAGCATACGTCTTGCAGACTCTCATTTTCCACATTTCAATTATCTTCAAAGTGAAACTTTCCACCTTGGAAGCACCTTTTTTTGATTCAAAGTATTCATATTCACTAGTTTTTTAGTAAAACATGTCTTAGAGTGTCTAGTCAGTGCAATTTCTCTTTGTTCTGAGAAAGCTTCTATTTCAAGACATCCTTAGATCTGAAAGAAATGAGGGATATTAACTCCATTTGTAAGTACTAAGGATCTAATTCCTTTTATTTTTTATAAATGTTCTTCCAACATCATCAATGCTACTTACAGCAGTGCTTAATGTCACCATCACAGCAGAAAAACACCTGCTATTTATTCCTAACTTCAAAAATTTTCCTTATTATGGCAAATACTTTCCTCTATGAATGATTTTTTTTTTTTTTGCTTTGTAGTATGGTTTTGCAAGTGGGCATAATTTGTGGAAATATTATTAAAATATTAGAAGGTAATTTTTTGAATCCTTATCAAAAACTTGACACCTTAATTCAAGCCTTTGTCTATTTCAGTAAAATAAGAGCATTTGTATTAACAGTTAAGGGTTTAAGATGACACGATTAATGCCATCTAGAAAAAGTCAGTCAATAGTTTTGCTTTTGGAAATGAGACTCGTGAATCCTTACTTTTGCCCTGGTTGGAAGATTAATGAAATTAAATGGATAAAAGCCAGAAAAGGAAATAAACTACCAGGTGTGTTGGTTAAAAAAATCTTTGTAGAGTCAATGAATTCAGAAAGAAAACTTTGTAGTTCATAAAATGTGTCAAGAAATTACTTAAAATTGCTTTTATGTGGTAGTGGTATAATGACCTATCATAGAAACCCTCTAAGAAATTTCTGTTTTTTCACTGAACTCCAAATCCAAGGAAACATGTAATTGTTAATATAATTTTCTTGCTGTTGGCAATATTCTTACTGTATTATCCTCCAAATAACAGGAAATTGTTGCACAGCTTCTAGCCAGTTGCTTAACTTAGCAGAAGAGGGTACCCACCTAGGAGCAGCCTCCCAGCTTGTACCTAGTGGGGCACATACACAAGGAAATGGGATTGCTGGCTTAACAAAATTCACTCTGAATCTGGTGTTCAAATTTGCAGACAGGGTAGAGGTAGATTTTCTGGTGCTTCTTCAAGATCAAATCCTGAGAAATGAGTTCAGAGAGCTTAAAAAGGGAAAGGAACAAAAAAAAAAAATCAGATGCAAATGCTTTAATGGAGCAGACGCTAAAATCTTCTGCTTGAGAACAGTCTAAAAGTAGTGGTCTAAAAAAGGAAATACTTTTCTATCTTTGCATGTGATTGAACTGCAATAGCCTGCTTTGGAAGTGGCAAAGGCATTTCTTTCCATTACATGAAATAACCTGATAATATATAACCTAATATGCAATATATCTGTACCCTCTGCAAATGATTCTAGTATTAATTGAAGGTATCCATAACGAGTCATTCTCATTCAAGTCTTTTTTTTCAGGCATACTGTGGAGCAAAAGGAAGGACAGACTTTCAGATGAAATCTTAGTGCGATCCTTTCATTTTAGGCATGGTGAGGACCTGTCTATTGCTAATCTTGAGACCAGAGGAGCAGCAAAATAGAAATTATTAGCCTACTCAATGTTGTTATGTCTGTCTAGTCCTATAAGACAGTAAGTAATGACTAGTGCTCATTAGCTCTAAGCTTTATTTTGGGGAAATGCTCCAAAACATTACTGAATTCTTGTAGTTGGACCACAAATCTCATCTAAAAACCAATAAATAAAGGAATCTGGAGAAATTTAAATAGTTGCCATGACCAAGAACAATAATGTTGTTGTATCTACAATAATGTTTTGTTGTATCTACTCTTAGCATTTGTATTATTTTGATGACTAAGAATATTTAAAATCTGCAATTATATGGGTTTAAGACTTAGATTAGACATTATGTAGTCAAATATCACTTCATTGGTTTTAAAACTAAAATTTGTATCAATATTGTATAACAGCCTTGCAGCACTTTAATTAGTGTACTTTTAGAACTGCTTTGAAATTTTTCTTCTGAAAGAGATTTTTCTGCTTTTCTGTCTAATTTATTTAATATCTCTTTACAGTATCTTCTCCTACCCTCTGAAGTTTTGTCCAGCAACTTCATCTGTGCTAATGTCATCCTTTCCTGGAATTCCCTGGAATCATTCCATCTTAAATTAGGTAAGATGGTAATTCGTGACAATCCATATTTTTGCTATGTCAACATGAGTAGCAGCTTCTTATTTCTATTCATGATCAGAGGATTTATTTATAATGGTATAACAAATTCCTGCAGGAGTTTAAAAATTTTAGAAGCATCTCAAATATTTAGCTTTGAAAACAAGTCTTACAATGAAAAATCAGGGTAATACTGTATCACCATAAACTCTTTCCTAGCAATAATTTGTTGATCAATAAATTAATCTGTCATTTAGTTTAACTAATTGTCAAACAGCTTAAGTGTTTCTAAGTAGACATAGCATGGGCTTCTATTAATAGAGTGAAATTTAGGGGATCACACAGATTCTAACCTTGTGGTTTTCAACTAAATGTGGATGTATCAAATTCCTGAATTGAGAAGATATTCACAGTAGTAGCATGTGAGCCCACAAAAATGGTATGTAGGATGAAATGTTTATTCATCTATATTTCAAGCCCAAAGGTAAAATTGCATTTCAGGTCTGTACCATCCTTTAAACTACTACAAAATTTGCTCATTGCAGATTAAATAATGTCAGTCAAACCATCTTGGTTTGCAGAACTTTTGGGACAAAAGTTTACCAAAAAATAATCACCTCAACCTTTCTCTTTGGGTTCAGCAAAAAAAAAAAAAAAAAAAAAAAAAAAAAAAAAAAAGCTGTTGTTTTCTCATTCCCTTGTCAAAGAGATTGCTTTATGTAATTGATTTAGATGTCATTCCTTTTTATCCATCCACTTAATTTTTAATCTGATTCATCTGATGGGCATGACTGTAGGGGACTGGATGCTTCCAGCTGCATTACCCTCTTCAGGGAAGAAATGATGGTTGAATTCCATGTCTACTCTGCCTGTTGTAGTTCTTCCTGCAAAGTCATTTTGTCTCACATTCTGTTTTTCACTGCAAAATTTATTCCCTTCAAGTGTGAATAACCCATCCTAGTTCTATGAACTAAGACTCTTCTCTTCCCCCTCTCTTGATCTCCTTGAAAACGTACTTATGCCTATGTTGTTTAAGAGCAGCTATCATTATAATTTTGAAGGTCTTCAGTGAGAATTAATAATTTTCTAATTAGATATCTGGAAGAACCACATAAAATAAAATAAATTGCTTTTATTTTTAAGTTTATCTTCTCATTTGGGAAAAATTCTTAAAATTATTACTATGTGTTGGAATTCAACAAGAAAATTTTACCCAACCATCTAAATAGTAAACCAATTAACTAGTGCAAAAATGAACTGCAAAACTGAGGGACTTTTTCTAAGAAGCCTATTTTTCATTTTTGCTAGTGAGGTTTTGTAATTATTCAGTCTGCAATGAAAATTTGCATTGATATAAGAAACTTACCACCTTGGTTAACCCCAAATTATCCAACTGGCCTCATCAAGGGATAATGAAATCAGTTTTCTATCTGTGTGTTGATAGAAAGACTCTAGTATTTGCATAATTATATAAAAAATATTTTATTTCTTTAGTCTGGTTTCAGCTGTAGATAAAGATGTTGAAGGCATAACATTTACAATGCCCTTTTGTAGTTTTACATTATCTGTAAAGGTCAATGGAAACTGTCACATTGTCACTGTCCTCTCTGCCATTAGCAGCATTATCATTTTTGTCATAATCCAGTAGTTTTAGACAAAATAGTTGAGTTAAAATCCCATTATAAGCAGTGGTGTGCAGGCTTACTCTAACAAGAAATCTTTGCTTCCAGCACTTACATAATGCTGAATTGTGATAACATGGCTCAGAGGGTGCTGAAAAAACAAGACAGAAACTGTTTGAAAATACGTTCTAGAAAGACCAACTTCCTTTGTCATTCGGGCCCCTGCCAAGATCCTCAAGTCAGCACTTACTTTCCAGAGAGCTTTTCAGGACATTGAAGTTAAACACTCAAACACTTCCGAATCAGGACACTGAGGGTGGGTGAAACAAAGAAAAGGGCAGGATTCATGCAGTCAGCCAGTTCTTGCAAGAACAATTGTTTGCACATTTTGTATTTATAATTTTACACATATTATCTACGTATTCATGTAGGTAGATTAACAATATATTGTAGATTTTTCATCAGAGTTTGCTTGTAGTCTATTTATTTTCTATGGAAGAGTGGCATTACAGTTCTACAACTCTTAATTACAACACACACAAATATTGACAGGCAGACATTTATCAAGTGTATAAAATACATTTCAGGGTGTCCTGAGGGAGTTGCTTACTTAGACATAGAGATCAGATGAAGCCTTCCTGGTCTAATTTCCTCTTTGTCTGTGATCCACTCTTGTAGTTATCTGAATGTTGTGATTTTATGGATAGAATTTTCTGAATTTATGCTAGTGCAAAGATTTTTTATTTCTATTTTTAGTTAGAACAGAGTAGAAGAGCCTTCATTAATTGAGGTACTTATATAAACTTGTTTCCTTGCTGGGTTTCTTTGATGGCAATGTCAGAGACTAGCTAGACATAGTGGGCATTCTCCAGAAATAACAGAAGTAGCAGAAGCAGCAGAAAAAGAAGCATGCAAACTCTGATGGAAATGATGAAGAGGGAAGGTTATTGATTGGCTGGAAAAAATGCTCCTCCTCAGTTATAGTTTAAACATTATTTCCAGGAGTGTCTAACTACTGGACAGTCACAACATCTTCTGAGGAGATTGGTGGAATGAGGGAATGGTATTTAGTTCTTGGCTGTTCTGGACTGAAAGCCAATAAGGCCTCAGGCACTTGTCTGGCAGTCCCCTGGCCTGTCCCCTTTACCAGCCTAAACATTCTGTAAAATGTTTACTGTCTGTTTTAACTGATGTTGTGCTAATTTTCCTGCAGTGTCATGTTTGCCTATTCCTAATACATTAATAATGAATAGTTCCATGACAGCAAATATTATAGTGAGAATAAGAGGGATTTTCTGGCCTTTCAAATTACAGTAATAAATATGTTTAATAAAGTAAATGTAATGGTGTTTTTCAATAAAAATTACAGATGGTCAAACTAGCCAGGGAAGATTGTAGAAAGATGAAACAGTAGGAGCTGTACTGTCAGCCTGAAGTTGTTTGAGCTCAAAGCATGTTTACATTCTGCAGTGTACAGGTTCTCCTTAACTGTTAAAGCAAGGAGATGAACCCAGTATGCCTGGCTTACCCCTGGAAGCAGATGTGTGAACCACAGTGCCCAGAAATCTCTGTCAACAAAGGCTTCAGAGTTTACATCACTTTCAAAAGGTCTTAGGATCCTTGTTGATATAAAATGTCCTAAACTTGTACAGTATCCAAGCATCTCATTCTGGGGAGTCACGCAAGCTCCTTAAACACCTCTGTGCAAGGGGACAGAGCAGACCTGGCCTCTCCACTAGCCAGTCCCCATGTATATTTGGTACAGAAGTTCAGAGTGAATTGGCTGATAGGACCATGTGTCTCAGAGCAATATTAACCTGGAATTTCCCACCAGTGCAGCCTAATGGCTGTCTGAAACACTGTCTTGCAGGAGACCAGTATCAGTGAGCCTGGTGAAGGTTTGCTAGCAGTCAGAAGCTGCCTGCCGCATTGTTTAAAGTTGTTCCTTTTAGTTAATTTTGGCTTATAGTTTCAGAAATTCATTTATGCATATGCAGCATAGGAGCTGCTACTGACAGCAACCAACCCCAGATCTGAAATGGATACACAGACCTCTTTCTGTATGTCCTGTTTGCTTTGTTTGTCACTGTACTTGCTTTCAGTTCCTTGGCACCAAGTGCCTGTGATTTCCCACTCTAGAAGGAGAAAATAATATTTCCAGTTTGTTTCCACTAAGTGACTGTAAGAAATTCAGGATGATGTTTGCCTTTTCACTATAGTCTGTGGTTTGTGGCTGTGCAACAATGCTAAGGGCTTGAGGAGAGGCACATCGCCAGGCACAGGACAAAGTAATGTTTGCTATGTGCTGTCAGTCATGCGCTCGCTATGAGCTAGTACCTCTCAGGAAAGAGGAATACTGTTGTTTCTTGTATTCTTATGTAAATATTGGTGAAATTAAAATATTTATGCAGACAGCAATTGTAACGTGAAAATGTAAAGCCCACCATAGGGACCACTGGAATAAAAGTCACTTAAATATCATCCACTGAGTTTATTCTGCTCTTTCACAAGAACAAGAAAGTGCCAAAAAGATGTTTGTGTCCGAAAAAAGTTTTGTAAGAAGGCTGATGGGGAGGCTGATGATTCTCTTTCCAAAAAAAAGATGTTCCATTGATAATGGTCTTATGTGCTTTATGCAAAGATTAATCATATTGCTGTGAGAAACACATCAGAGGTTGGGAATGTTAGGTCATGTGATTAAAGGATCATCACGGAGAATTCCAAGATTCCATGAGAATTAGATCTGATAGAGAAGGAAGTCTAGTAGTTTAAGCAAGAGAAATGGGACACCTGCAAATGCACTATTGGCTTTAGTTCTGCATGCCCTTCCAGGACAAGAAGTAAGTGAAATAGGGACTTTCAAACTGGATTTCAGAAGGTGGCATATTCATCCTCTAGAAAACAGCATTACATAATAACAACGGAAAAGAAAACAACCTTGGAAATAATTGTCCTTTCTAGGTTAGTAAAACATTGGTTCTGCAGAATCCTGGGAAATTGCAGGTGCACGTTTGTCAGATTTCTAGTTTTTACCTTTGTGTACGTGCTTTGAGGAGAGATGTTTCTTTCATCATTTGCCTTCTTGGCTGGTACTGGAGTAAGCTGTAATAATAAACTAATTTTCTCCAGAAAGTGAGGTTTTCTCTAGACATAATTTTTATAGCACTGATCCAAAAGATTTTCTGATTATTCTGTAAGTCCACAGTGCTTACCATATCTCCCTGCATTACAGGTTTTGAAGTTCATGTATTTCCAAGAGCTCACATCTGTCACATGGCACACTGAGCCTTTTTTTCTCATCTCCTGCATGACTAAAGTAAAGAATTTTAATTGCATTATGCACATTTGGGTCTGGCAACCAAAATTCAGCATCAAAAGTGTGATATCTGCAACCACCAGATGGCAAAATCTTTGAAAATTTAATTTTATTTCCTGGCTATTTGGGAGCATTAAGAACTCTCCTGAGTAAAGAAATTGTTGTACGCTAAAAGCAACATATAGAATAAGGGCAAATATGTAAATGATTTCTTAACTAAAAGAATTAAGAAATCCAAACAAATATTTTCCCTCTGTATGCCACGAGGAAAGCAACTTCCAATGTAGATGGGTTTTTAATACATACATGTTTAACTCAAAGCAATAATGTATATTTTGGTTTTCAGAATTACCACTTTTATAAAAAGAGTGCACAAATAAAAAGGTGACTTGCCCATATTTGGAGGGAAAATGAAGCCACACAGGCTTGCTGGCATAACACATAAACCAGCACATTTTGCATCATTAGGACTGGGTAGCTTTTATATACCTGTATAAAGGAGAGGAAGGAGAGGGGAGAGGGAACACATGTGGATAGGTCAAGCAAAGGTAAAAGGTGAACCAGAACATCAAACAACAGGGATATAATATTGTAACTCCAAGACTTAGCACCAAACAAAATGTCTTGCCTAAAACTGATCTCTTTCTGTATGCCATTATCTGATATTTTTTGTTTTGGATAGAGAGTATATATGCTTATTGGTGCTTTAAGAATGATGAAAAGCAGTAACTAGCACTGAAAACAGATTTGGCTTTGATTCCAGATTCATGTTGCATTTACCTGCATGAAGAATACTTAAAAACTGAATTGAGGCAGCTGTGAGTTCTTTTAGCATATATCATGCGAAAGCTAATGGCTAAGGATGAAGGAAACTATGGTTTTGGGTCTTCCCAAGTGCAGGGAAGGCTTTCAACCTTGAAAGTTTAGCTGAAATCCAAAGATTTGAGGTGAAGTTCTGGCCTTCAGAGAAATCAGTGCATTTTTTCCTGTTTACTTTGGAGGGGCTTAGAATTTTATTTTCCTGGGGACTTAATGCATAGACTGCAATGTATGAAACAAGCAGATGTTTCCTGCTTTGAAAAAGTAAAATAAAATGAAAGTGATTGCAGAACTAAACATGACCAGCAGACATTGCAAAAATGATTCATGAGACATGAGTTATTGGTGTGTAGAGGAGGGAAAGATTTTATATTTTTGATCTTATGCTGGTTATTGCTGTGTAAAGAGGAAGAGTGAATGAAAAACTACCCGCCTCCATATCTCAACATCATTATTTTGTGCTCTGTTCCTCTGAAATGACTATAATAATGTTCCCATGATCCTTCCAATTATTGAAATGGTATCTTTCCATAATATCTTTCAATGTCACAGATTTTTGTGAGACTCTAACAAACATGAATTGAAGATAATTAGACAAATCTGTGACTTTTGGAGCACCACAGACATTATATCCTTAGTGGGGAGTAGTTCTGAATAGAGGTGAAAAAATAAAGATATCTCAGCTTGTTTATGTTGAATATATGATGATATACTTGTCAAAAAGATTTCCATTCTCAAAATCTATTTACTTAGCAGTCGCCTGTAGGTTGACCTGAAAAGGCTGATTCTGTGTTTTCTGCTTTGCCATTTCTTTGTTTTCCAGAAGTTCCAGAAGAGTTGTTTGATTCTGGTGATTAGTCTGCTTTTTTTTTTTTTTTTTTTTTTTTTTTTTTTGGCTGTGCATCTTTGGGACATGGTGAAGGGTACTGGATACTTGAGGGCACTGAAATAGCTCTTCTGAGCCAACATTCTGTTTTTTTCTCTGAGAATATTAGTGCCCAGAAATGCTGAAAAGCCACCTAAGGAGAGGAAGAAAGCATCCTCAAATAGATGTATTTCACAGAGATACTCAAAGTCACATGTCTTATGACCTTTATTCCTGTGGAAATCATAGTCAAGAAGAAAATTTACTGTTTGGGGCAAACAGAGCTTGCTGCACAACAGGGGTTGTTTTATTATCAGTTTTATAGCAACTCTGTAAATTACTGTGGCATGATGAATGTCCAGGTCCTGAACCTTTATCCACATGATTGTCAGTAATACTTTTCTCTCACTGTGGTGTGTGATCCTACTGGATGACAGAATTAGGAGTGCCCAATACTATCCCACTAGTGAAAGTCTGCTCAAGGGGTGAGGCAGCTGTTGAAGAAAGATGACAGATCATAGCATCTGCAAGAAACACATGGTTTAGTAAGGGATCTTCTGAGTCTGGCATTGCAGCAGCTCCCCATATCTGAAAGTGCAACAATGCTAAAGACTAAATGCTAAATCCCTTGCTAACAGACCTAAAATGTCCTCTAGCGGACTAAGCAAGGTAGGGGCAGCTGTCACTATTTCTTTTTCCATTCTGCCCCCTCTGGATGCCCACTTGGGAGGGCATGTTGCTGCTGAGATGCCTGATTCTTAGTTATGTTGACATAGAGGCCTGTAAACAACAGAAGAATTTCAAATGATAGTGAAAATCTACTTCATCTGCAGCCTTTGTATCAGGTCAGAGCAGTACTGTCTTTGTAAATAAATCAGCATCACAGTCTGACATTTGTCTTCATGAAAGTGTCTGCCTACATTGGCTGCCATCAGCTCTCTTCAAGCATTGTGGAAAGAAATAAGTACTTTTAGGATAAGATTAATCTGACTTATTTTGGACATCCTTTTCAAGATGAAATGGAATCCAAAAGTGCTTGTTTCACTTCAGTGATCATAAAAGGAGGTAAGGTCACTACTTTATAAATTAGTATCTCTGTCTCAGCAGATATGTTCCACCCAGTATTACTTTTATGCTGACTGACAGCATAAAGATCAATGAGATTCTGATTGGAAAGACTGGATTAGAAGTGTTCTTTATGACTTGTTAGGATTGATAAAAATGATTAGAAGAAATATTTGGATTCCCATTTCTCTCTTGTTCAGACCTCCAACATTTATTCTCATGAAGAAACCTGTTATTTTGCCTTCCCATTATCCTTGGACTCAGTGGAGGGTGGCACTGGATGCTAGTAACTAAAGTAGAAGAGGAAATTAATATGTTACAAACAGGGTGTGACACACAAGGAGGTGCACTAAATAAATACAGGGGAGCATTTCTCATTTATGCCAGCATCTTTTGAGACACTCCCCATAGCTTGTCCCCCCAGCATAGGCTCCCGGAGGACTTTGTTTTCATGGACTCATTGCTGGAATTAGACTGGTTTGCTGGACTTTCCTCTGCATTTCTCTGGGTGACTGTTCTGAAAGAACTGTAAAGATCCCTTGTGTCTTTGCAGTCCATGAATAGTGCTTTGACCATGGATGAAAGCAGGGGATTCAAAGTTATCAGTCCTATCATTCCTCAAAGGACCATATGCAAAATCAATTTTGACCCCAGAGATGAGCAGATCAAGAGCTAAGTAGTTTTAATCATAATATCATAGAATCATAGAACCATAGAATGTTAAGGGGCTGGAATAGACTTTAAACATCATCTAGTCCCAACTCCCCCTGCCATGGGCAGGAAGACCTCACACTAGACCAAGCTGCTTAAGGCCTTGCCCAACCTGGCCTCGAACAGTGCCTGGCTTGGGGCATCCACAGCCTGCCTGGACAATCTGTTCCAGTGTCTCACCACCCTTGCAGTGAAAAATTTCTTCCTAATATCTGACCTGAATTTCCCCTCTTTCTGTTTGTGCTTGTTACTCCTTGTCCTATCACCACAATTCCGGATCAAGAGTCCCCCTCCAGCTTCCCTGTAGGCCCCTTCAGATACTGGAAAGTTGCTGTGAGGTGTCTGTGCAACCTTCTCTTCTCCAGGATGAACAGTCCCAACTCTCTCAGCCCATCTTCACAGGGGAGGTGCTCCAGTCCTCCTATCAACTTTGTGGCCCTCCTCAGGAGTTGCTGCAATAGTCCCATGTCCTTCTTATGTTGGGAGCCCCAGAGCTGGATGCAGCACTCCGGGGCAGGGTCTCAAAAGAGCAGAGTAGAGTAGACGGGCAGGATTATCTGCCTTGCCCTGCTGGCCATGCTACTTTGGATGCAGCCCAGGGTTCCATTGGCTTTCTGGGCTGTGAACACACACACTGCTGGCTCGTGTTGTTATTCAGCAACCATCACTGCCAAGCCTCTCCACAGGGCTGCTCTCCATCACTTCTCCACCCAACCCGTAGGTGTGTCTGGCATTGCCACAACCCAGGTGTAGGGCCTTGTGCTGCACTTGGTTGAACTTCATCAGGTTTGTACTGCCCCACCTGCCAAGCCTGCCGAAGTCCCTCTGGATGGCGTCCCTTCCCTCCAATGTGCCAACCGCCCCACACAGCCTGGTGTCACCAGCAAACTTTAAGGCTGCACCCAACCCTACTGTCCGTGTCACCAGCAAGGATATTGAACAGTGTTGGCCCCAGTACCAACCCCTGAAGGACAACACTTTTCACTGGTCTCCATGTGGACAATGAGCCATTGACCACAACTCCTTGTGTGCTGCCATCCAGCCAGTTCTTTATCCACTGAGTGGTCCATTTATAGAATTCATGTCTCCCCAGTTTAGAAACAAGGATGTCATGTGGGACACTTTGCTAAAGTCCAGGTAGACAATGTTAGTTCCTCTGACCCTGTCCAACCATGGAGTCCTCAGTCATCCTAAACACAAAAAAATGTTTCCTGATGTTCTGATGGAGCCTTCTGTGTTTCTGTTTGTGTCCACCGCCTCTGATCCTGTCTCTGGGAAGTGCCTGACTCTGTCTTTACACCATTTCTTCAGGTATTTGTACACAGTGATGAGATCCCTCCTGACCCTTCCCTTCTATAGGCTGAACAGCCAGTTGCAGCTCTCAACCTTTCCTCACAGGAGAGCTGCCCCAGATCCTTAATCACTTCAGTCTTTCACTGGGCTCTCCAGTATGTCCATGTCTCACCTGTACTGGAAAACACAGAAGGCCTTGATATCCTGAAGATTTACAATAACTTATTCTGGCAATTTTGGCTTCTAGGTAAGCTACTCAAGTTGTCTGAATTTTGATAACAAGTTTTGGTCATTTGTACTTAAGCCAGTGGTGCTAATTTTTAACATTTCTATTATTATTGTTGTTATTTTTTGTTATTAATTCATACTGTTGTTGTGAGGGTTTCAGTGGAAGCACAGTGGGACCAACTCAGAGCAAAACAGCTGTAGCAGATATCCCGAAGTGTTGTCAGTGGCATAGCTCAAAGGATCTTCAGTGAGGAAACTGTGTGCAACTGGTGCATTCAGTGCTTTTCAAGTGTTGCCATAAGAATATTATACATTTGTAGGTGCTTATATGAATATGCCTAAGCTTGAAATGCAGAATATGCACAGTAATACCCCCTACTAATCATGTCCAGTGGAACTATATCTGGATGCTTTGCTGCTAAGTAAGTCCTCAGAACATCAGCCTAGGTTGTAGAGCAAGTGTCATTTACTTGAACTTGGTGTGAAATGCTTGGAGAGATTTTAAGACAGAAGGGTAAGTGTGGGTTAAAAGCCAGACTGTTTTGCTCTGTATGATCACTTCATACCTGCCAAATACAAAAGAAACTGCTGCTACCGCTGTTTGTGGCATTCCAACTATGCTGTTTTTATCCATGAAATGATGAGAGAAGAAAGAAAATAAAGCAAACTTGCAGTGTCTGCTGCATCTGTGATCTCTGTCACTTTACTCATGGACCTCTGCTGACATTCCTAATGATTGTAGTGCTTGAAAGAAGTGATCCTTCTTTGTGTACCCAGATTTATTTAGGCAAATCCCCACATTTGGTCAGATAGACTGGGCTTTCCCCTTTTTATATATATGTATAAAAGAAAGTACAAATATATATATATATATATATATATAGTCTGATATACTTGTGGAGCCAACACTGGTTTATATCATCTACAACTTGTTATCTCTCCTGATAATATATTACTGTAAGGAAGGGGGCAATGGCAGCATTTTATATGTAGTGAGTATTGTGTAAAAGTATTATTATGTAAAAGAGTACTTCATAACCCTTACTGAGGTTTTAAAACACATTAATTTAGTAGTTTCTGTTACAGTACTATTAAAATGCCATTGGGCACTTCATCAAAAAGTCTATTTTCTTGATGTTTTAAACAGCTTTTTATTTATAAAAAACTTTGGACACTACCTGCTAATTAGGAAGCAACATTCATATGGTCATCAAGAAAAAGACTGTGTCTGTTATTTATTATGTAAAAATGTCATTTGAATAGAAATTATTTTGTATTCTGTGTCTCAGATACTACTTTTTGCCATTCGCCAAAAATTTATGCTAAAATAGATTGCAGTCTTTTTGTATAAGCTTTTAGGCATCCTGAACTCCAGCACCTGTCTGTTCTAATGGCAAGTGACCTAAAAAGACTGTTATTATTTCTTCTGTTTTGGTATTTTTAATGATAATCATATTTTCTACTTCCTCCTATTTGGAGGCCACCTAAAGCCTCCTGAATATTTGGATCTGCTTCAATCAGGTAAATGATGTATTGAAATCAATTTATGCTACTATATTCAAAATTTCAGAAGGCAAACCCTGTCTCTTACATCTTCCTAAAAATTGCTTATAAGGAAGTAATGTCATTGCTTGTGCTTTATCAGCTGACTCAGGGAATAACAAACTTGATGTTTCAGTAGACATATGTCTTGACCTATGAAATGATAATTAGATTTTGAGGTTATTGCTCTCTCCTGCACAGACTTGTCACATTCATCTTAGGAAAGGGAGATGAAAAAGAGGCAGAAGGTAAAATGCAAAATATTTTTTAAACTTACAAACATTTATGTCTGTGTGACTTATGTCAGTAGCAATTCACTTGCTTAAAATCTCACAGTATGCCTTATAATCAAATAATTTGCTTTTAAGTAAATGCCTGTAACATCTAATCATATATAAAGGTAAATATTGGACTCAAGATGCAGTAAAATGAGGACTAGTAAGTGGAGTCAAGATAAATGCATAATAGTAACTTCCCTTCAGGGTCATTCAGATTTGACTTTCTACTTATGTCTCAATGTTTTTGAACTTTTATAAAAGAAATTTGAACTGGTTGCGGATTTACTTTATCTGAAAGATTTCATATAGATTGGAACTGCAGCCGTTTCCATGGAAAGCTGCTTCCTTTGCAGTGATAGAAGAGTTTTTCAGATTTCTTAACCAATCATTAAATTAATGCAGCTTTTTCTGCGTTAGGAGGTGTGTTTTTAGTGCTTTGGTTGTATCTACATCTTTTTTAACCAGAGCATTTTTTTCCATAGTGCTGTTAAGTCTAGCCTCAGAGAAGAGCATATTTCTGTTTGCAGAGCAGCATAATCCATTTTTCATCCTTCTTTAACATTTGTTATCTAGAATTGAAAAAACTTAGGTTTTATTACCTGTTGGCAAAGTGAAGCTTGTTTTAAAACAGATAACTATTGCTATGCGGGCCCTAGACAGGCCCTTTCAGATGGTGGGAAGTACAAAACTGGACTCACAACTCCAGATTTTTCTCACCAGGGATGAATAGAGAGGAAAGAACCCCTCCCTTGAAGGAAAGACCATCTCCCTCAACTTGCTGGCAATTCTCATCCCAATGCAGTCTAGGATGCAGCCAGCCTTTGCTGCAAGGACACATTACTGGCACATGGTCAGCTCGTTGTCCTCCAGGTCCTTTTCTGAAAAGCTGCTTTCAGGGAGGATTAACTTTATCATGCCAAATTTGCTTGAAAACGGTGATTTAAACTCTGAAGCTGAGATCTGAAGAAGGGCTTAAATGTATCAATGATGAATGTCAAAAAACAGTCTTCAGTCACAGAGCTGCAGAATCTGAGATACCTTGCAGGGAGGTTTGCAGGGGCATACAGAAAGCTAAAAGCCTTTTAATACCACCACCATGTATAGCTGGGATCTCGTCCATATTAGATGCTTGAGCAGGAAGGTGCCTACTCCATCTGACAGTGAAATACTGAGGACCAGAATATGTCTTAAATCCTATTCTCCATCTACTCAAATTCCTGCCCCAGATCCTGCCAAGGGAGGCGGGTGACTCCAGCAATTTTCTGTAAAACTTGAGTGATGACCACTTTCTCCTTTTCTTTTCCTTTAGGAACATGTTAGGGCCCTTATTCAGTGTTTTGAAGTACCAACTTTAGGTTTTCTGTTGTTTGAGGGGAATCACTTCTCAGGAGAATCTCTGAAGTCAGGTTATTGCATGAAGTCCTTGCACTTCACACAACAGGATTAAATATTCTCTGAGTATGAGAGAAGAGAGGATTCTTCAGCTTTTTGAGTCTCCTGGGAGTCTGAGGCCTGGACCTCACTTATGCAATCATTCCCTCCCTTCTCATTCCCTCATCTTTAATTGTTTTATAACAAGTGTGAAAACTTTATCAGAAAAGTAGAAAAAGCCTTTCATCTTTCAAAAATTGTGATACTTTGCCCAACTAATGGATGTAGGTCACAGATACTCTGCAAATTTCATTTGTAAATCTGTTTGAAGAAACAACTTTTTACCACACATTTGTACCATACATAGATATTTGAGTCTGGATTACTTTAATTAGGAGCCCAAACTCTTCAGATTGCTGCAGTGATCCGAGTAGTGACTACTGCTTATGAAACATCTTCATCATTTTTACTTGAGTTGTAATGATGCATTTCTTCCTGATGAATAGAAAAGTGGGCCACTTGTCTCATGGTCAGGAGAAGAGAAACAGTTCAAGAAAATAATCTTTAAAAAAAAATCATACAGAAAGAAAGATTGTCTGTAAAAGATCAGAAATAACAACAACAATAGAGTTAGGCGTACTATAGTTTAGATACAGACAGTTAACAAATGCCCTTAATAGCAATCACCTACACCCCAAGCAATTGGTTAGCATTACCCTCAATGGCATTTTAACCTTAGACTGGTGTAAAATATTAATTTTTGATGAGCTTGCTGCTAAAGTATTTTTATGTATAACTTTATAATTTTGTTTATAGCTATTATGGGTAAAATTCCAGGTTAAATCACATTTTGTCTCCTCTAGGCCATCCACCTCCTAAATGTTTCTAGTTATCCTCGAATGAAATTGCATTTTCCATGTCCAGCACCAGCATGATTTCCTGAGGTCAAAGGAAATCCTGTGCTGTGCAGAATGGAATGGATGTGCACCACTTCACAGGCCTCTGCTGACTGTCAGTGCCTGGGGTAGTGTTACAACACCTTGGAGTTCTTTCTTGAAGAACCTCTGAGGTAACATAGGTGTGGTGTTTACAATGACCAAGGTTTAACAGCCTATGATAGTTGTGTCATTCTCACTTCATCTTCCCTTATGTTTTGTTTTTCTCTGTGTCTTTACTCCTGTTGGTTTCAGATGATGTGATCTTTTTTTGTCGATCACATGAGCAATTAAAGCTCTCACTGGCCTTTCTTTGTTTTTTTTTCAGTGAATTAATTTTCCTTCGGTTTTATATGTGCAAATCCATTGTCTTCAAAATATAGCTGAGGTACCACCTGAGTAAACCCCTCAGGAATGTAAATATGATAATTACAGTCAATTAAAAGACTAAAAAAGTGATGTGAAATCAGCATGTGAAGAATACTATAGCCATATTTAAAAAAAATTTAGTGGCTTTACACAGGTCGTCACTTCAAACTTGGTAACTGCCTTCTTGAAGATTCTGGTTGCATGTTTTTTGAGGTTCAATCACAGATTTGTCTGGTTCCCAGCTGTGGACATACTGTGTGTTAGCTTGGCATTACTTCTTATTTGTTCAGTCTATTTATATATGAGGTCTCTATTACCATGGCTACATAGATTTCTGCAAGGGCAAGTCACAGTTGAAGCCTCTGTGTTTCACATGTTCCCAGGAGAGACTTTTTCATATGTTGTGCCCATATCTGCAAGGGCTTATGAATCTTTAACTCCGAGCCAATTCCTTAGGCTTAGCATAAATCTCTATATGTTCCAGTGTTCTTCTATTGCAGTTAATTGTTCTAGGCCTTGACAAAGCTATGAGACAGTAAAAATTAGAAGACTTAAAAATGTCTGTCATCTTGGTGGCTACTTCTGAGCATAGACAGTAAGAAATCCCACAAGTATTTGGGCCAGTCTGAAAATAACTAAAGGTGATCTTTTTATATCTTAAGAATTATTACAAAAACCAGTGTTCTCAGTGCAAAATCTGTTACGAAAGTGTTGGCTGATGCAGGGTTGAAAAGCCTGTAAAGCTGCAGGGGAAAAGATGACATCATACTTATTCTTTTTTATATTTGGATCTATTATCTCAATACATTAATTAATTTTTGTATAATAGACTGGGTTTGAATGAAATCTTTAAAGTTATGTGAACACACAGTAATGTTTAATTTAACATCCTGATACCTTGGTCATGGAGGAGACCTCTATTTTACAGGCTTTACAAATTTAGAATAAAAACACAAGCCCAACCCACACAGAATTTTCAGGATGTATGGACTAGAGTAGTCCCACTGGTTTTTATGTGTGTCAGTTCACAGTGAATGAGAACCACAGACAAAACTGATGTAAAGAAAAATAAGTAAAAAATAAGTGCTTATGCCAACCAGATCTCTGGAAGAAATTCTCCAGTGCAGAATTATTTTGCACCATCACCTTAAATGTCCTTGAATGTCACCTGAACAGCCTGGAGGGAAGGTTTCTCCAGATCTTCCCTCTCTGTTGGTGATAGCCAAGGCAGGGAAGAATGCAGGGAAGGCCAGGGCTGTTATTTCTTGTTTTTATTGTTGGCCTGTTGTGTCTGTTACTGTCCTGTTGAAAGTAAGGAGGTCCTTGTACTACTCTAACATGACTTGAGAAGAACATTCCTGAAGGAAGCTGTTGCACCAGGATGAGAGCTGAGCAAGCAAATCCCTTGGGGCACCTTTGCAGTCTGGCCACTGAGTCTGTTGAGTCTCACCACTTCTAAGTTCATTGATACACCCAGTTGTCCCAGCTAGAAGTGGACCCTCAGAAAAAGGTAAGAGAAATCTCACTCTGTAAAGTATTTATATAGCTTATTTTTATACAATTATATATGTGTATAAATGTATATATATATATGTATATTATGAAAGTATTTATGTAATGTAGGTCATCAGTAAAACTTCAGAGAAAGTATGACTAAAATTATTCACTTTGAAAATATATCTTTAAAAATATTTTGAAGGAAAATATCCCCAATGACCAAAGCTGCAAGGCAAATACTAAATTGTTGATCATGTCTATTCTTATTGTTGTGAATGCTGTACCACCCTAACAGTGTCAGTATCCTGTTTAAAGTGACGATTAGAGCTTGAGGTCAGTTTACTAAAAGGACTTCACTGGGTAAGTCCTTAAGTGAAAACATTTTGGAAATTAGCTGTTCCATGAAGAGATTAATTGGGAGACTGTAGTGCTTGGGTGGGCATGAGTCTCAAGACATTAAAATCTGCTGTTCTGGAAATACAGGTACATTCCATTTTATTATTAGCTGCATGGACTGTACAGCCTCAGCCATAGCTGTCTGTTGTTGTACAGAGGACTAATGAAAGCCTGGGATGCTTTCCACTGAGACAAAGACAATGAATGAAGGGAAGCTGTGCTGAAAATCTGGTCCTTAGCTAGTAAGGGTGGCACAAAGATGTTAATTCTTGCTTTTGCATTCTTTAGGTTTGTTTCTTGCATAATTAATTATTGAATTTTGCATGTCCAGGTTCTCTGAGTTTTCATTATTGAGGAACTCCAAATAAACTTCAATTGTAAACTTGAATCCCACATCAGGCCCTATTGAACTGTTTCAAGTGCAAACCCAGGAGTGAACCTTGGTTATTTCTGAAAATTTGGGCCACAATTTATTTGACCTCTCAGACAATTTGAAACCTTGGGGTTGAAAGTAGTATATGGACTGAAATGTGATTATAGATCTCCTGAAACTTTAACCTGATTTATTGTGTTCTACTCAGACTCTACTTTTTCAGACAGGAAATACTTCAGAAAAGATGCTCTAGCATGAAACTCCTTCAGACACAGCTCAGGTGCACAAGGGAAACCCCTCCAGCGTGCCTGCTCTACTAACTGGTTAGGACCTTGTGCTTTCTTACAACTTTCCTTATGATATCAAGTCCAAAGTGCAGCTCATCTATGACTCTTCTTTCTCTAGGCAAGAACCAATAGTATAAATTTAGCTACTCATACATATCAGCGCTACTCAGTCGCAACCCTTCCTTGCTGTGAAATTCCATATTGATTTTTTTTTTCCTCTGTGCTTCTTAAGGCATGAATTGATTATGATTCTCCATCTCTGGTATCTGGACTCTGCAGTTTCACAGCTTTTCATGACCACATAAATTATCAGCTGTGAAGTACATGCTCGTTGCAAGGAGATGCATACTGAAGTGGGTGGGAGGATCTTGAACTGATTTTCCTACTGATTTGTGGAACTCATGAGTTTCTTTTTGAACTACCTGATCTTTCATGACTCTTCAATCAAACCATGAAGAATATTTGCACCTCTTTTTCCTTTTATCCTTTTTTAAACATATGCTGATAAATACATTTATACCTATCAAGAAGGTTCCTCAGCACTGCATTAAGAACAAAGTATGAATATAATTTTTTGCTATTTGTAACACAAATATAAAGTTTTGAACTCAAAGACAATTTTCTCACAGAACATTATTTTGTAAAAAATGGTGTTTTGATGAATTGAAGCCTTTTGCAATGGCCTGTCATTTCCTTCAAGACTCAGAGGAGATGCTGTCAATAATGATGCTTCCTAGGGTTTTTGTTGTTTTATTTTCCATTTTCCTGCTCTTTCCCCAGCCATCTTTGCTCGTTGCCTGGCAGGGACATTGGACAACTATATCCAATCTTTCTGGCTTATTGTGTCCATACACTGGACTTTGCTCCTTGGGATGTCCTTATGATCAAATGGCTCATTAGAGAGGTTGTTTAATTGCCCCAGTCCTTCAGGCTTGTGAGCCATGCCCTGTCTCTTTAATCAGGCTGGCTCCCCCATCCTCAAAGTGACTGTGATGGGGCTGGCCTGGCTCATCAGTTTCCCTGTTGGTAGGAGCTGGGATTTCCGTATGCTGATGCAGCTTGTGAATAGGGTGTCTGGATTCAGTCATTAGAAGGCAGGGGAGCTGGCTGATCCCAAAGATGTCTATGATCATGGGGGAAGGGAAGAACAACAGTTTTCTTCTGTGGGAAATCTTATAGTTTATTTTTTTAAAAAAATCTTAGGGTTATTTGGTTGTTTTTTAAATTAAGCAACAAGATTTATAAATACACAGTGTCAGACTCTCTACAGATGATTCTAGTAATCTGTCTTCTTGGATGATACTCTGGTCCTGTTGGTGCCTTTGAAGATCTGAAGGAATCCCTGTGCAAATGATAAATGCTTATAGGAGCTTGATATGAAAATGTGATTCAAAAAGTATGAATCACGTCTTAATATTGTTCCTTGAAGAGATGCAAAATACAGTACTATGTCAAGATGAAAACTGTATTTCTTTAGTATAGAAATATAGTATATTAGTTTAAAATCAATGCCCCAGATTGAAGACCAGCGTAAATTAGCACAGCTACACTGACCTAATTCAAGCTATACTGATTTACACTAGATTTGAATCAGTCCTGCAGAACAGAGATTTAGTAGAAAATATGTAATACCTAAAGCTGAATGAATATGTGAAAAAAAGAGATATGTACCTATCAAACTGCTTTGTCATTGGCCATGCTTGTGTGAATGTCAAAGTGTTAGCCAGTAGGCTTACATCAGGAACTATTCTTCATTAATTTTCAAACACATGTCTAGTAAGAGACCTGCCTGATTGACTCAATCTTTCTGTAAGGGTTGGACTGGCAATATGAGAAAATATATTTCTTGGTGTACTGTTCTCATATTTTATCTTAACAGTAAAATATTTTCTTGTTCCTCTGAACTAAAAGTGCATGTCACTGACAGTGACAAGATACAGGGCTACTCCAACATGATATTTCTTGCCTTGCTGAGTACATGTAGCATTGGCCTTTGCCATAATAATTGAAACATGTCTGATCCGGGAGTCTAAAAGGTTCTCCTCATTCATTGGAGAAAACATAATTTGGAAAATCTTTAAGCCTGAGCCAAGGCTTATGGTGAATGAGGGATATTACTTAGGAAAATATAAAGGATTTGAGATACTGCTTTTTGCTCCATCACTGGATCAAAAAAATTACGATGGACGCTTCAAAGGTGCTCAACAGAAACAGCAGTCTATTAGTAATAAAACTTAATTGTGAAGATGCTCATACCTGAGATAGGTTAACTTGTTTGCCTGGCAGGTGGGCTACGTGCAGAGGAACAAGTGGTAGATTATATTCTCATCATTACAAGTTGCTTTCATTCCTCATAACCTGGTGGCCTCTAAGTTCAGGTTGCAGAGGTCTCTTGTAATGAAAATTATTCTGCTTTGGGCGTGCTAGATGCATTTCTTGGCTGCATAACACACTCATTTCCATTAATTTATCTTCAGACTCCATGCAGTCAGCTTAATGGAGAATGGGAAGCTTATCTTAAAGATCCTATTTATTTCAACTCTTATAAGAAAAAAAAAGGGACAGATCTGACTTGCATTATATTAACATTGATATGTAGTAGAGGAAGGGTCAAATTTCATTTATTCCATTCAAGTGGATAATCACAAGTGCTTAGTTTTGTTTGCAAGGTACTCGGATGTTTGGGATTTTTTAAATAAAAGGAAATTTTTTTCCAAGCATGAACATTTCTTAAATGAAATTGCAGTTAATTGAAGCTGTAATTGCTTCAGATGAACATCATTACAATGTTTAGAAAGTAGTTTCGAGTTGTTGTTTTTTTTTTTTTTAATGGCTTTTGAGAGAAAAACTGAAGCATTTTTTGTGCTATATTTTAAAAAGGTTCAAAAGAGATTGTAGATAGAATTAAATAGATTTAATTCAGATTTAATAATTTAAAAGGATTCTAAAACTTTACCATATTAAAATATTGAAGTCTTGAATGAAAGGAAAAAAACTTAGGGAGGTTACCAAAAGTGTGAATATTATACTACACTTTAAATACCTTACTATACTTTTAAATTAAATTAAAACTTTCAATAATATAGTGTCTTGATGCCTTTCTTTTGGCAGTAAGACAGATTTTTTCCCACCCTATACTTGGGATCTAACATGCTGCTAAAGATATTGTGTTATCCTCAGATGTAATTAACAGTTATTGTGAGAATTTTTGTATTTTCAAATAGGAGCTATTTGCACAGACCTGCTTCAGCTTCCACATACCCATGAGGCACTCGGTGTTTTACTGACAGCTCAAAAGACAATCCAGTACATATACACATGTTTGTGCTTCTCAAGTGGCTGCCAAGGAAATCAGTGGCATTGTGAAAGACTGACAAGTTTAATGTCCTTGATATTTCAGTCTCTCCATGTCTTGCATTGGATTTCTTCTCCCTGCCACGTTTCTGTCAGGGTGGATGGGACTTGAAAGCTGCTTTAGACGCCAAACTCATTTCCTTGTGAGTAACCTGCTGGGAGGCTCTGCTGGTCATGAGGTTTCCTGTTGCAGAGGTTGGCTACTTCCCATACTCACCTAACTTGACATTAGATTTCTTCTTGTTTAAATAATTTTCTTACTATGCTACTTTGCAGAAATACCACACAATTACTCTCATCTTCTTCACCACAGAGGTGATCAGAGATGATAAACTTTTGTTATGGTTTAACCAGACAGCTGAACAGCACACAGCTGCTAAATCACCATCTCACTCCCAATGGGATGGAGAGGGAAATGGAAGAAAAAACCCAGTAACAATCATGGATTGAAATAAAGCCAGTTAAATTGTGCAGAAAAAAAGGAAAGGTTAATAATAATAGTGATAAAAGAATTAGAACATAAAAAATAAGTGTTGCACAAAGCAATCACTCACTACCTGCCAAACTATGCCCAGCCAGTTTCAAAGAAGTGCTCCTGACCACCTTTTTTCCTACTTTATAAACTAAGCATCTTAACGCATGGTATGGAATATCCCTTGGTCAGCTGGGGGTCAGTTGTCCTGGCTGTGTCCCCTTCCAGCATCTTGTGCAGCCCCAGCCCACTCACTGGTGGCGTGGTGTGAGGAGCAGGAAAGGTCCTGACTCTGGAGGTGCTGCTCGGAGGTGACTGAAACATCCCTGTGTTATCAATGTTATTCTCATCCTAATTCCAAAACACAGCAACAAACCAGGTACCAGGAAGAAAATTAGCTCTATCCCAGCTGAAACTGGAACATGTAAAATATTTTGTTTGATGTTTTTCAGAGCTGTAGTTTTATTGCTCTGCCACCTACAGCAAATGGAAACTATAATAAAAAAAATGTTACTATTAGTCTCAAATAAGTATTTAACTTAATGAGCTAGTTACTGGATATTAATTAAATCTAAATATCTTATTGATAAGATCAGCTCTTTCTGAGATTGTTTCATACCATCTGGTTAGCTTATTTTAAGTGACAAAGGATATAAGTACATTTCTATTAAGTATATTTTAATGGGCATTTTTCAAGGTGTAGTGAAAGAATCGAGATTTTACCATTTAAGAGTAATTACTTGCATTAAGAGCATATATACAGACTGCTGTAGTAACCTATCTTTGGAGCTGTGTCATGCAGACAAGAACAAAATATCAGCATCTTGTGTTGTGACAGCCTTAGAATGAAAAGCAGAGACATATCTTCAACCAACACATATCTTCTAAAGCGGATTTCACATTTCTTCCTCCTGTTGCTTCTGCTCAGTAGACCTCAGTCTGCCTTGCAAGCCTGTGAATTTCTTATCAAGAGATCTACAATAGTGGAACATTAGAAGAGGATAATTCTGGAGACACAGTAGACTGGCCATTTCAACATTGCCATCCCCTGGTGTTCTCACTACAATTCACCTATACATTGCCACTGCTGTTACTTCTATTTACACATGGGACATCTATGCCTCCCAGGATGTAATATAACCAGAAAATTCCCACGAAAGAAGGAAATCTATTTTCTTTTTAAATTAGGTTATATAAGGTGCAGCTGAGAAGCAAATAACAGAAATGATGACAGCATTTAGTGAAACATTCTCTGCTGTGTGTTTAGTGCACTATGAAGTCTAGTAAGAAAGGATTTTTTTTGAATTTGTGGAAAAGGAAAAGTCTTTTTGAAGTCATACTGCTGCTTTTGTCAAAGCATGGATCTGTTTGCCATTAGGTATGGATAACAGTAATTTTCACAAAAATCCTCTTTTCAGCTTGGATTTAAACACAATTTAGCCACATCAATTCTTATTCAATGACATTCTGAGTGACTGAAAGAAAATGAATGACAGTTTTACCTGGGAATTAGGAAAAGGCCATTAGCTGTCTTTCAGGACCACCTTGGTCTGCAGCCACAGATATTATGGTCAAGCCTTACAGGGAACAAATGACAAAAAGTTGGATGCTGTCCCCATGGGCAGTTTTATTCCCTGTTCAAGCCACGAGGGTGCCATAGGCGATGCTCAGAGTTGATATGCAATCTGTTTCTTTCTGTGGCCAGCTGGGAGCTGAGAGTTTCTGTGACAACCACCACTTTTCGCTAATGGAGAGATAATGGTAACACAGCACCTAAAGCAACTGGCCTTTTGTATTGTTCAGAAAGAAGAGTAGAAAGAAAAGGTGAGACAATTTCATAGACTTCAGTACAATGACTGGCCAAAGAGAAGGGTTTTCCAGGTGCAAGGAACACTGGGCTGTTGTGTTAGGTTTGGCTCATACTGAATCTATCTTATTTACATGTGTTGCTTATAAGACTTAATTGGATTTGAATATTTGTTGTTTAAATGTGTTTAATAAAGTCAAAACCTCACAAAAAATCAACAGCCAGCTCCCTAACATGTTTAGATATTTTATCTGGCAGGAAGCAAGTTCAGATAAGAGTAGGCAGAAAATAATGAAAGCCCTCAAAATCCACATTGTTTAGCAACTGGATAATGATATAACTGCACATTTGATGGCAGAGTGCTTAACAGCCAGCATCATTGTCTCATAAATTCCACATGCAGTGGGCTCTGCTGAAGAGAATGTGCCTTCTCAAACCCATTTGAATGCTCTTTGCTTTTAATTCATCTGTGTGCAGGAAGTAGAACCATTTTGGTAGAAATAGAAGACTTTAGCACCAGTTTCTTAAGGCACAATTTGAATAATTGTGAATTAATACTAGATTCATAAGCTATAGTTCCAATGCAACTGTGAAGAAATAACCATTCTCTAAGCAATGTATTAACAACAAAGGTGCCAGTACACAGAAATAAACTTAACACAAAGGTGCCAGAACACAGAAATAAACTTTGTGATGAAAAGTACATAATGTGAACCAAAAAACTAATTTCTGTTTTTTCTTTTTTTTTTTTCCCCCATTCTCTGTCATTTCTCCCCTTGAACACTAAGCCTTTTATCTTTCAGCCACTTTCAGCCTCATGATCCCTATTTTCAGAATGCTAAAGGCAGCAGAACCACTGCAGTTACAGCATAGTAGCAAATCATCTATCAAATAATCTCATCCAGGCATCTTAAAATTCATTTTTTTGCCTGACCTCCCACTCTTCCTCCTTTTAAGAGGGGAACAGAAAGCCCCAGAGCTCTCACTTCAATTACACCAGTTCCCTCTACTCCTTATTAGTTTCAGGAGGCTCTAAATTTCCACCAATGAATCAGACTTGCTGGCTTTTCTTTAACCTCAGTCATGCAGCTGTCATCCTGTAATTGCAGACTTCAAACTGAAGAGAAGACAGTGAAGCAACTGCAAAGGTGATTCTTTAGAGGGCAAGAAAAAAGTGTGTTCTTACTTCCAGTTAAACTAACCAGGTGAAGACAAGATAGTATGCAAATGCTGGGTCAGGTTAAGGAGAAAGCCTGAGCAGAAGGAAACGTTTCTAACTCTCTGTAAATTAGCCACAAAACCAGCTGCATTGCCTATTTGAGTACCTAATCTACTGATAAATTTGGAGGTTGGTTGTATAGGCAGAGACAAGAAAGGAGGCTAGGAAATATTCCCATAGGAACTTAGGGTCCAAGCCTCTGAGGACTGGTACCACGAAAAGTGATACTTCTTTCTGTTTAAGAACACAGTAATTTATATCCTAATTTATATCATCTATTTTCAAGGGCTGAGATTACTTATTGTGTCCTGTTCTTGGACCTGTGTTTTTCCCAACTTGCTATGAGTGCAGCTGGGAATTTGGACCAATTTTTTTTAGGCCACAGCAGCCCAGTAAGTTATTTTTTTTAATCACCGTTATTATTATGACTAGAAATCATTATTTTGTTTTTATTTCAGATGCTGTTAGTTCCTATTAAACTGCAGCTCAGAAGCCTATGTTTTCCCACAGCAGCTATAACCCCTAGAGAGCATGTAGAGCTCAGAGAAGCAGCCAGCACTGTTTGTTTCTTGTGCATCCCCCTCAGGGAGGGCGATGCTGGTACACCACCTGTTTTCCTAGGAAATTATTTCCCCTGCAGCAGAAAGGAGCTGTGCTAGCAACGGGAAGTGTAATTTGTAGCGTGCTGAGCCATCTTCACTCAATATTGCCCTAGATAGCGAGTTGTTTCCGCAAGTTCACAACATTTGGAAATGGGAATTTATGTTAGTGCCTAGCTCTTAGAAGAACTGAGCTGATATGTGCCATGTATGTCTATGTGGAGTGAAATGTGACAAAATTAGAAAGAATATAAGAAGGAGAATAAGCATGAGCAAGGAAAACAGCTCTTACAATCGGGCTCCTTGATCACTTTAGGAACACTTCAGTGGCAATTCTGCAGCTCCAGAAATACTTGGTGCTCAGCAATGCCACCCTAAAGCAGGGAATTTAAGTACTTTTACACAAAACACTGATATTAGCTCGCCAAAGTGCTTAAGAACTTTCCAAGGTCTTGACTTAGCAAAGCCATGTTATGCAGCATTGCCTATATGAGAATCTTCTTGAGGTAGTAATAATATAAGAAAAAACAAGAACCACAGATAATTAAATCAAAATGATCTGAAGAACTTTACATGTTAATCAAAGATTGTCATATCCAAAGGAGTCAAAATTGTTTAGGGAGAAACCTAAGACTGAGGAAAAGGAGTCTTGTGTGAGCAGACAGCTACTAGTGGGCTCTAGCTTCCTCTCTCTCCACCATAAGTTGTGAATGGCTGTGCTTAGAAGTTCTGTGGTTGCCTCAGTAGGCTCAGGAAATGTGCCTGGTGCCTGTAGTGTGCTTCAGCACAGTCAGAGTCAGATCAGCCTGAAATATCTGAAGGAACAAGAATCATGAGATGTGAAGGGCAAATGCTCAAAATAAAGCTATAGAGCAATGGACTCAGAAGGCAGAAGGTGACATGAATGTAAAAGAATCGTGAAAAATTCCACGTGGAGAAAAAGTAGAGATAAGAAATCCTGCCACACATTATCCATTTTTAATGAGGGGATCTTTGATGAGGTCTGAGGCATCCTGAAAGGAAACACTAAGATAATTATGTTAGGTGACTTTTAGGAGTTGTAATCAATAATTCCTTTATATAACATTTGTGAAACTCACAGTGAAATACTGAACTACTCATGCCATCAGGATTAATAAAAAAACCCACTTACAATGGACCTTCCTGGCTGGAGTACCTTAATTGAAGTCCATTTAAAATCTATATAGGAGTTCTTAGTTCTAAATTAAAGACTTTCTTAGCTGGTCTGGCTGCTGCTTGCTGCCACATGCCAGAGGCATTTTTCATTTGCCTAGATGATAATGTGCCCATTGTAATAAATGTTCAATCATACAGTGAACCGCTTGGCACTTGAATTTTTTTTCTAGATTACTGTCAAGTCAGCCAGCTT
Source organism: Pyrgilauda ruficollis (assembly GCF_017590135.1). NCBI lineage: Eukaryota > Metazoa > Chordata > Aves > Passeriformes > Passeridae > Pyrgilauda > Pyrgilauda ruficollis. The sequence continues at coordinate 15,267,888 of NW_024525489.1, forward strand.
GAAGGGGCAGCAGGTTATTTTCAACAGCTGGCAAGTTCTGGCAATAAATAAATAGTCCTTTTTATTTACATATTTTCCTGATTTATTTACATATTTTCATTTTGTTGTCTTTTACTGACTTATACATGATGTATTTTATTTACAGCCTCTAGAGGTAATAATATCAAATAGAAAGAATGTGCTACTATAAAGAGATAGAAGAGCTATATTACAATACCTTGAAATGTGCTGTGTTCCGTTGAGCATACATGAATGAGAATTGAATATGTGGAGAGGGGGAGAGTGAGGCATCTATCTTTCTGTCTGTACCTGTTTATAAAGCCACTTGTGTTGCTCTACATATGAAAATGGGATTGCAACAAAAGTAAGGCTTTGATGTACCATATATTTTTTATTGAATTAGAAAAAAAACATGACCACGTTTTTTGCAATGGGAATATTTCAAAAAGGAGGTGGAAAAGCATTGGCTGATAAGCAAGAAGAAACAGCAGTGGGTAGAATAAAGCTGGTTACCCCTAGATGCTAGTCATGCTATTTTATGATGTATTATTTTGTCCAGGACACAGGCGATTTGCCATGGGTAGCCATTTCTAAAATATTAACCTCCAGGATCTGAGTTCTGCTCACCTAATCCACTGAAATAATTCGACTCCAAAACAAGATCTCTTGCAGTCTGACTTGGCCCTTGAAAGGCTGGATATATTTTTTTCTGCACTTGAAAGTAAAACTGTAAACATTGCAGTCACAAAGCTGGCAATAAGAACAGTTATTGTTTCCTTGTTCTTATCAGAAATTGCATCTGGATTGTTTGCAATTAAAACAAACTTGCAAATACAATTAGAAACTTTGGCTTAGAGAAGCAGCCAATGCATGCCAGGGACTTGCAATGATGCTGTTTGATTATAAAGATGCAGCCAGCAAGTGCAGAACTGGGGCATTGGTGTGGGATGGGGGCAGTGAGCTGGGCAGGCAGGAAATGGGAAAGGATCACAGCACTACTGGTGGGGAGAGGCTATTAAGAAGTTCTCAATGTGAAAGGTGCACAATGCCATCACTCCAGGGGCTGTCCTCCACAGCTCCTGTCAAGGCACTCTTCCTGGAAAAATGGACAGGGTTATTTTGTCTGCCCTCCACCTGCCCCTTGGACATAATATGCAGCATTAAATACGGCCTCCCCTTCTCCCTCTTCCCTTAGAGGACTAAGGACTGGTTTCCTGCAGCTGCCAGCTGTTGCTGTCCTGTCTGGCTCATCCCCATCTCCTCCTACTGCACAGGATAGCCTTGAAATCTTCCCACAAAGAGGGGTTTTCAGACAGTATGCAGTCATTTCTTTCAAGGACTGAAAGCAGAGAGCAGTTATGACTAACAGGGTACTTCAAGCTGGATGTAGGAGCCAGAGGTTGCTGGATCAGGAAGGATGACATTAGAAAGCAACCCAAAACCAGGACCATGTCTTCTGCTGTGCCATATGTGAATATGTGGAGCAGAGAAGCCATTTTCACCTTCCTACTCTGGAAGCCAGATGAATGCCAGTTCAACATTTGACATAATTTGAAGTATCCTGGGATCCTGACAGTACAGCATCTAGAGCTAGATGTGCATGCTGTGTGTGCACCAGCCAGCTGGTTGTTTCCAGTGTGCTGCTGTAGCTCTTCCTCCAGCACATGCAATATCCCAACACTAAAAACATGCTGCATAATAGCCAGGTAGCCTTGCTTTAGCCTGCTCATAAGCTCTATCGGACTTCCCAGTAGGGATGCAACACAGGGGTGGCTCAGCATGACTGAGGAAGTTGTCCAAGTTTCTGGCTTTCTGTACCATGGGACAACGGAGTCAGAGTGAGCAGAAACTTCAAATGCAGCATATCCAAAGGAGAAGCTGCCAAATGTCCACCTGTGCTTCTAGTGAGAAAAAAGGAGAATTTTAGAAGGGGAAAACATTTGATATTCAAAGATAACAGCCTGCTAAGCAAGTATCTCTGTACTTTTCATTTAGCTTAATAACAACCACAAAAGGCTGGCAAGCTTCCTTCTTCAACTTACTGAAGCATTACGCTGGTACGTGGGAGTATTGGCTCTGGCAGGCATTGTGTGCTGTTTCATTTGTGAGTGAAAGAGGCTGTCTGCATTTTGAGGCATCACAGTGAAAACTATACTCAATTTGTGGCAGAATAATAAGGTGATCTATTGTACCGCTTATGGAAGTAGAAAATGAGCTCTGCTCTAGGTGTATAATTTTCTACCATGGTTGCAACAGAAGTATCAGCAACATGCAGATGCTCGTAGGTGCTGTGCCCCACACAAAGGGTCTTTGCCTGCTCCTATATGAACACATGTATATCCCTGTACTGGGAGGGGCTGTATTAATCTCTGGCCTGTAGCTGTGCAGGTCTTCAGCCTCGGGAGCAGAGGTTCTTGTGAGGTATCAAAGGTCATGGTGGAGAATTTATATTGAAAACTTGATGAATATTCCTCCACCCAAATTTCAGTTATAGGGACCACAAAAACCTGCTTTTTAAAAATGGAAATAAAAATAGGTCTGTTCTGTCACATTAAAACAGCTGGATATTTTAATATCTGTAATACAGTCCTCTCTGAGCCTGTGCTCTACCTACATTCCTCTAAAGAGTAGGAAGTGCCATTGATCAGGCTGTGATCTTAGCAGTCAGTCAATGCTGAACAGAAAAATGCAGAAATATTTTTGTTATAACAGGTTATGGGAAGGAATGTGAGAAAGATACTTCTTTAAACAATAAAAAGTAACATAAATTTTCTGTTAGAAAGGGAGCAAAATATATTTCAGAGGTGAGGAAAAAAGGTGTGTAGCTGGCAACATTTAAATGTTTTTTCTTCAAATATACCCATCCAAGTTTGCCTAATGATTCTGTTCTGTAGAAACTGCTGCAGGTCTGAGCTCAGAAACAGCTGTCTTATTTCTCTGCCTACACTGTGATAATGTGTTTTTGGACAAAGTGATGCTCAGTGTAGAAAATTGTAAAGGAAAGAGATGGGGAAAGAAATGAACAAAGATCCAGTGTAAAAACTGTGTGGAAGTAATGTTTATGTCTTCTCTGTGACATAAGGTAATGGCTCTGCCTGATGTAATGGAGCAGAAGTTGTCATCTTGAATTTAAAGAATCAGAGCAGGGAAAGTAAAAAAAAAAAAAAAACAAACCTACAGTATCAATAGATAGCAAACTCTTCCTAAATTTCTGCTGGTAGTTAGGAGTATTTTCAAGACTGAATAAAGTTAATCCTGAGACAAAAAGAAATAACTCTGGGCCGTAATATAAAATCATACTGGTAAATATTTGATGAAACAGGGGTATAAATTCAGAACTGGAGCTCTCCAACCCACTATTCAGAAGCCCAAAATAATTAAATTTTATGATTTCCACCAAACAAGATTTTCACCACAGTCTTTCACAGTCACTGCTGATTCAGAAGGGTCTAACTCTTTTTTAAGTCAGTAGTGCTTTCTGAATGCAAATAAAACAAAACATGCTGGTCTGTGTAAGGAGAAGCATGGCCAGGAGACCCAGTGTATTTACTGTTTGGTTTTCTCTAGTACTGCTGAGGCTGTACTTGAAGACTGTCCAAATCTGGATTTCCAATCAAAAAGAGGTGTTGAGAAAGGTGACAGGTTCTGGATAAGTTATCCAGAGAGGGACCAGAATGTCAGGGACCTCAAGCTCATGACCTCTGAGGAGACCAAAGGGAGCTGCCTGTGGAGAAAATGAAGCTCAGAAGCTATGTGATAGCCTGCATATGTCTCAATGCCAAAGATGGCAACACGAAACTTTTCTCAGTGGTAGCAGATTACACAAAAGCAATCCACAGAGTGAGGATTTAGAGGTTCAATGACTGGGTCAAAAAAACCCCTTTAACAGAAGTAGGGGGTGGTGGAGGATTTCAAAAGTCAGCTGCATCATGTCGTGGTTGACCTGATTTCGTATTGCGGTAGCACCGAGTCTTCTTCAGGTTATCTCCGTAATGAATGTGAGATGGGAAATCTCTGTGACTCGGGCTCTGCTGCACACTGGGAGCACCTGAGGCTGTAATGACATTTCTGTCAGGTACCCTCACCAGGAGGGGAAAGCAGCCCCGCATTTTCCATTACAAGGTCATTATAACATGTAAGCCTATTAAAGCCATCAGGACATGCATTTCTGATTTAAGTTCTCAAATCCCAGCAATGAAGAATCCTATCAGAGGACATGTTTACTTGGAATTTACTTTGCCAGCCTTCTTGCTTGCTTCATATATATGACACACTTACCAAAATACCATTAATGGGCATTTTTTCTTATCAAAAGCCAAATTTTAATAAAAAGCAATTCCCTTGGATTTCAGCAAAAGTATGGGAAGCATCCAGTGAGAAATCCTAATAATTCTGTTTCTGAGGTGCTGATATCAGAAGATATCTTTCTTCACTCTCACTGACAACAAAAAACTTTCAGATTTTTAAATAATTTATTTGATGCAGTTCTATGCTATCATGCTACATGGTGAGAATTGTTTGTAATTGCTTGCAAGCTGACTGAGCGGCTGAATTTGTGATGAGCACCCATTCATAATTTACAACACTGAAAAAGAAAAAAACACTAACTTTGCATTAATTTTCCCTATTTCTATTACACATATTCACTGAGACCTAATTAAAACTCTATTAGATTAGAAAGCAAGAAACTGAACATGAGTTTGGAAGATTTTGGTGGATATAGTCCAACATTATGGATTTCAATGGGGCATGAATTATGTAGGGAAATTAACTTCCAGAAGTAATTAATATAATCACTCTTTGAAAAATTTAACCAGAAGTCTAATCATTAAATTATTTCATGCAAATACTCAATGTTTGATGAAGACCAGGGAATTGAATGACTGGAGGGGACCCCTCCCTGAGAGCTGACATTGAAACAGGTGAAGGATATGAAAGAACAGTTTCTGCCTCTTTTACGTAAGTGTTCTGTCTCCTTTTCTGTACTGATTTAGAGACCCTCAGTGGGTACAGTCCTATTAGCAGGAAGCTGAAACTGCCAAAAATTAAACTACATAGCAGGCTGTCTTTATGTGGTTAATGATGGTTATCTGAAGCTCAGCGTTGTTTGCAGGATTTTTAACATGGCTACTTTCTTTTTAGGACGAAAAGACATGCCTAATTATCTGAGTTTTAAAAAACAAGACACACAGTATCTTGCCCTCATCTTGTACATTTACATTTTCTGATGTGATATGGAGGTCTCCTGTGGGGAGGAATTACAGCAGTGGCAAACTCTTGGATTCATCCCCTCTACTTTGCTCCTATCACCATGGGACAAAAGGAGTGAAGGAATAGAATGGTGGTGTCAGGCTTGTAGCAGCTCCTGTGTCATCTCATATTCCTCTAGTATGGAAAGGAACTAATCAAACCAAAGGAGGGTCACAGGATAGAGGCTTTTTATTCATTAAGTCTCCATCTCTGGCAGTAGCTTTTTAGAAGCTCTCACAGGACCTGGCTTGTTCTATATAATAATTTTATTTATAAACCATGACACATTCACTGTATATCTCTGCTATCTTGTTTAAAAACACACGTACTGAATCAAATATGGGTTACTGGGGAGAAAAAAACCACAACACACAAGCAGAATAGCAAGGCAATAGTTTCAGGTGCGTCATCTCTCAATAACCATGTAGGTGAGGTGGTAAAATGCTGGAACTGCCAAAAATAAAGGGACCACTGAGGAGTTATTGCTGGTTACTGTGGTTTTCTGAATAACACTTGAAAGCCTGAAAGTGCAGATCCTGGGTGTAGGTAGCTCTGGGATGAAGACATGATGTGGAGTTGGCAGGAAATTGCTCATGGTGAGCTCAAACAAAGATGAATTGGAGAGGAGCACCTAAGGCAGCTGGCTCAGTTCTGCTTTGAGAGGAGACCAAACCATGAGAGAGGCAGGCTCCTGTGGAGATGTAGTTAAAGGCACCTCTGAAAAGTTGTGAGGAATGATCAGATGGCTTTCTGGCTATATCTGGAGCTGAAAGTGTGTTATGGGGAACAGGAATTGTATTATAGGGTCTACATTGAATGATTTACAGATTTGAACATCCACCTTCCATGAGACCCTTTAAACTTAAACCCAGGTTATGAAGGTAGAAAAGCTTGAACATGCAGGTTTTATATTTTGTGTGTTTTGTTAGCAAAATTAAAATGAGTAAAAAACCATAAATTAAACATGCAAACTAAGTGAATTAATATTATAAAACAATAAGATACTAATTAGCCATCTGCTTAAGCTGGCTTGATTAAACTAATGCTTTTTAATATGTTTCATACCATAAACTGCAAAACCAGAGGTCATGTTTACTTGTCAGCCTGTCAGATCCAGCATTGATTTGACTTACTCACAATGATGGTATCAGAATATTTTTATTCTGGCAGGTATTTTGTGTGTATATGTGTATATATAAATATATGTACATAGAGTAATCTCTTGTGGAATTAATATAAAGATTACAGTGTTGATGGTGTATAATGCAGAGTGCTCATCCCCTAAATTGTCAAAAAAAAGTCAGTGCTTCATGACTGGCATAAATAAGGATACATGAAATATTCTGATGTAGTTCAAGATAGCAAAGCAAAGAAGACTCACCAGCAAAGACGACACAAGCAGCAATTTTACAACAGGAACAATATTTGTTGTGGTCTGCAAGATTTTGCACATCTACTTGTGAGGTTTTAGGCAATGAAATTATGATAGGTAGGGCTGTCCTAGAATTTAGGATTACTGAGTTTTTAAAATAACATTGTGGCATACTGGATGTGAAAGGCAGTTGACTACTTCACTTCTAGAAGCTTGCCCAGTGCAGGGTCTTTAGTTGTGTCAGTCATTACAAAGCTGGCAAAACCATTCACTTTGAAGTGGCTTTGGAGTACAAGATGGACCTTTGAATAAGCATTTTTTTTTTTTTTTAATGACATAGAGAAAAAACAAAGGAATTTTAGGGTCAAAACTAGAATATCCAGTAGAAATAACTGGAGCCTCTAGCCTCTAATGCCACTGAACCATTTGGTTTTCTTGCTCTTATTGTCTTCAGTAGTCCAGAGCTGTATTTCATCTGCTGTTGGCCCAGTGACCAAGGGAATGCCAAGATGTGTTGTCTCTCTTCACTAAAGAGGAAGGTGCAATGCCTCTGGCTGAAGTATGCAATCTAAGTGGCAGTACAGAATGAGTGCTTTCTGGTGAAACTCCCATCACTCAGCATGGCAACAGGTCTAACCTGAATCTATTTTTGAGGGGAAGAAAAAGAAAAAAGAAATTCTGAAAGTAGTAATTTTTCAATGGAAAATTTCAGTTACCTGAAACACTGTTTTCTGTGGATATCTACTTGACTTTAATTGGAGTAAAGCTTCCTTAAGGGAAAAGTCTAGAAAGTCACTACTTCAGGGTTTCCACAATCCAGTCACGGGTCTGAGGTAAGTTAGCCAGTCATGTCTAGAATACCACAGGAGCCCATCTTTATGCTAAGCAGCCATCACCTCTGCAGCTGCAGTGTGCACATATGCTATACCTAGTATTGTACAAAAATAAGCATAGCTCTGCATAGGTTTTAGAGATATATTTTGATCTATATAATTTCCATTACAAGGCCATTTAAGATTTTAGGGGCCTATTATGCAAATTACTATTCATACTATGAATTACCAAATAATATAATACATTTTTTACTGTGTTTCAATGAATGGGTAATTATCCAGGAGCAAGGCAGGAAATTCAAAGCCATTGAAAAAATAGATCAAATGGAATCTGTAATGACAAGATGCAGTAACTTTCCTCCAGACTCTTCTCCAGGGGAATTGTTCTAGCTCTGAGTATTTCATATTCTGGATATGTCTCTTAAGTCTATCTAGGTGAGGGTAGCCATGTTTGTCTCTGTTTGGGTTTGCATTTAGCAGAAGGCTGATTGCCCTTTGCTATTGGGATTTACTACATAAGGACCTCTTACTTTCTATTAGAACTAGTTTTTTATTCTGCATCCATTCTGATAGGTATTGTGTCAATATGTATTTTGAGTTAAAGTTATTTTCTGTTCATCTTTTTAGGTGGTCTTTAGCCTTTAAAAATACAAGCTGTTTCACAAGTTGATATTTCTTAATGGAGTGTTTGGGGGAAGAATGCTCTGAAACTAAATAGATGACTGTAACAAAGGTTTTCAGGGGCAAAAGTTAATACAAAAATTCCATGGGCTGTATGGAATAGACACAGAAGCCTACTCATTTTAGTTGTTTTGGATTTACCCATAGGAAGGTGGAAGGTGTAGTCCTTTATAATGCGTTAAGCAAAGAAGAGATTTGTGTCTTACTGGCTGCGAATTCTTTCCCTCATGGAAAATTTCTGCCAGAACAGGAACCGGTAGAATATGTCGAGTATTGTTGCATGTTCCCAAAATATGTAGAAGATCTCTGGGGTTACTAGTAAAATGTTTTGACTGCCAGCTTCAATAAATTGCATAAATCTAAATGGAATTATAAGTAAATATAGAAGGGGGATAGAGACACCAGTTTTTTCCATCCAGAATTAATAGTGGACTCACAAATCCCCAGGCACTATCTTTATGGTGATTAGTTAGGATTTCAGTGGTGGTGGGCTCAAGTAGTTGTGTGGTGGTTTGACATTGGCTCAATGCCTGGAACCCACTAATGCTGCTCTTTTCAAGAGGACAAGGGAGGGAAAATATCACAAAAGGCTCTTGGGTGGAGATAAGGGCAGGGAGAGATCACTCACCAAATACCATCATGAGCAAAACAGACTCATCTTGGGGAAAATAATTGAATTTATTAACAATTAAATCAGAGTAGGAAAACAAGAACTAAAACAAAGTCTTAAAAACACCTTTCCCCCTCACCCCTCCCTTCTTTCTGGGTTTGACTCTCTTCCTGATTCCCCACCTTCTTTCCCTGAGCAGCGCAGTGTGACAAGGAGTGAGGGTTGCAATCACTTCATCACAGTTGTTTCTGCTGCTCCTTCCTCCTCATTGGGAAAAGCCCTCATGCTCTTCCCTTGTACATTATGGGGTCGTTTCCATGAAAGACAGTTCTCCAGAAGCTTCTCCAAAGTGAGTCCTTACCAGAGGTGCAGTTCTTCAGGAACAGACTGCCCCAGCACAGAGCCAGTAAACCTACTCCGGAATGGGCTCCTCTCTTCACAGGTCTCCTGGCAGGAGTCTGCTCCAGCATCGGCTTCCCACGGGATCACAGCCTCCTTTGGGAGGCTCTGTTCCAGTTAGGGGCCTCCATGGGCTGCAGGTGCATCTGTGCTCCATTGTGGCCCTCTATGTGCTGCAGGGGGACATCCTGCCTCACCTGGTCTGCACTGTGAGCTGCAGGGGAATCTTTGCTGTGGTGCCAGAAGCACATCCTCTCCCTCCTGCACTGACCTTGATGAATGCAGAGCTGTTCCTCTCGTGTATTCTCTCTCCTCTCATCTCTGGCCACAACTTGCTTCTGCACAAAACTTTTTTTTTCCCTTCTTAAATCTGTTATCCCCAAGGAACTACCACCATTGCTGATGGGTTAAGACTCAGTCAGGGACAGGTCCATCTTGGAGCCAGCACTGGCTCCTTTGGACATGGGGGAAGTTTCTAGCAGCTTCTCAGAAAAGCCACTCCTGTAGCCCCCTCTGCCACCAAAATCTGGCCATGCAAACCCAACACAAAGTGCTTGCCATACAATTAATGTTTCAGAGTAGTCCTTTCATCAAGCCCTCTTACACATTTCTCTCAAGTCAGTGGTCCATATATCTCCACTAACAGTAGTGTTGGCCTTTGCCTTGGGCATGGAGATTGTGAAGTGCAAGATTGTGGCAGAAAATTCCTTTTGGCCAAAACAGTAAACAGAACTGACATCTTTCCTGCAGTATTTGTTGTATTAGCTATACTTAGATGAGGAAGAAGTGCAAATGTAGCAGTAAATGTATCTACTGTAGTTAGTACATTTCCAGTGTCGCATGGGATCCCTGAGATTTGTGAAATGTTATTAATTTTTGAAATTTCATATTATATTTTCATTGCCCTATAGCTCTGAGACCATGATATTAAAATAACAATAGTTATTTATATTAAAATGTACAAAATCTTATCTATTTTCCCTCAGAACCTCTGATCAAGTCCTGCAAAATTTGAGTCTTTTGTAGGGACTCTTTCTGGAGACATCAAATCAGATTTTTAGAATGGTCATAGCTGTTATCCTCCCTCAAAGAATGAATATTACCTTTGCCATTTGTTTATAGCTCGATCTTGCTGACTTATAAATACTGAGATTTATTCCACCAGCTACTTCACTGGTTACGTATCACACAGCTCCCCAAAACTAAAGTGTCTATGAGCATCTCCTCTGTAAGGTTTTGTGTTAGAATTAGAAGAATCTTACATAAGAAGATGATTTGGACCCATCTGCTTCAGTCTTCTTTGAAAGGAATCAGGTTCTCATTGAATAAGGACTTTCATACTCCGGTTTGTGTGCAGAGATTAGAGAAAGTATGTACATCTTACCTTTGAAGTTAGGACTCCTGTTAATTTGTGTTTTTCCTGCAGGGGTTGACATGATTAGCCAAAAAACTTTAGTGCAGTTCATTACAAAATAAAACCTGGCTTCTGAATCACCAGGGAAGTCTCTGTGGAAGAGGCTTAGGATCTGGTTAAGACATGTGAACATTTAAATGAATGCCTCTCATTTTACACTGAGAAAGAAAACCCTTTGCAGTCATTTGAAGTGACAAAAAAAGTTCCTTTGATAAAAGGAAGGCAGCTACTCCTATTATTTCTTTAACTTCTCCTTATCAAAAGCTTTTTTTGTTTTGCTTTTGTTTTTTGTTAAACAACAAAGACTATGTTCAACATCTCAATATTCATTGTTTTCACGCTGAACTGAAAATAGCTCAGTGGTGATAATAGTTCCTTCAAATCTCCCTGAATCTGCAGGACAAAGAAAGTTTTTTCTTCTTATCTACATGGGCTCTGAGTTAAAATTTAAGAGAAAAATATCTCACTTATTCTGATAATGTGAAGTTTGATGTTGTTGCAAAATAAATGGTAAAGCAGGTAGATTTAAGTGAGAGCTCTCTACATATGATATTCTCCAAAAGAAAGCTTAAAAAGCTCAAAAGATATTGTTCTGGGGAAAATACAGAAGAAACATTTGTTCAGTGTTCACAATGAACGCATTTGTACCGTGTCTAAACTGCTACAAATCTGAAATCCAATAAGCTTTACAATACCTTTGGCTGGAAACACAGTTAAAGATACTGCAGAAGAGATTGTGTAAAAACTGTAGTGTATTTAATTTTATTTTATTTCAAAGGCTGTTGAAAAAAACAATAAAAATAGCTAATCTTTCCATGCTGACTTCTGAGATAAGGAATATCAGGCACAGAGCTGGAATACTTGCAAGGTGTAAGTGTGGACAGGTGTAAAATAGCTTCAGCTCCATTTGCTTCTGAATGTCTATACTCCTACAGTGAGAGATGCCAAAAAAAAAAAAAAAAAAGACAGTCCCTTTAGCTCAGCTGCTGTGTGCTCTTTCTGATGTGGGAAGCATGTTAAAATTAAGCAGATTGACTATTGTCAGTGCAAAGTTCAGTGCTATCTGAAATACTGAATATCCGAAAATTAAATGATCCTTAAGGAAATAACATTTTAGTTAAGGAGCAATAATTTTAAAATGTAATAAATTTAAATACTCAATGATTATGATATTGGATTATATATAGTTCAGCAATTAGATCATCAGTTACTAAATGTATTTGTTACCAATATAATTAAAATGTTAATTACCAAATTCTCAGTTGGTTTCCAGCTAGAATGCCAATTCCTAGACGCAGAGCAAATATCAGCCTTGATGTAGGTTTTGTCAATACTAAATCCTGGTTGGAAAAAAAATACCCCAAACATCAAAATTGAAATATATCTTTTCAATAGGAAAATCCAAATCTAATATATTTTCAGCACTAAAATCCAAGAAAATATTTCATGTTTTTCAGAGGTGACATTACTGAATTTCTGTTTATTGTTTTGAAGTTTTGATTTCTCATTATTAAAACTGAACACATTCATATCTGTTCCCAAAGTGTGGACAGATATTTTTACTCAGCACAGGTGGGTATGCAAACAGGACAAATTTGCTACATTTGTATCTTAGGAGGGCATCAGGAATTACACACCTGGCAGAGGCTTAAGTAATTTGGTGGCAGCACCGCCTCCAGCACCCCTGACCGCTATCACACAAGGACCCACAGCTCACTGACCCTCCCAGTTCGGTCCTAGAAAGAGCCTTTGGTGCCGCCCAGAGAAAAACACCCTCTGCTCTCAGTTTTCACCTCCTCATCTCATTCTAGCCCTCTCTCCTTATCTATACACTTATATTTTATACAGCCTTTATTTCCACAAATTACTAATTACATTCCTAACAGATGGAAGAGGTACTTATGCTGCTGCTTTCTCCTCCCCTCACTTGCCATGTCAGCTTTTCTGCCCAAACATCCTAATTTTGTGCCCTTTGGTATTCTATCCTTCAGGCCTAGCTCCAATTCCTCTAAAAGTTTGCCAGTGCAAAAAGTCTTCACCTTTTCAACCTTCTTGGCTCTGAGTTTCCTCACTACCCACAAGCTCTTAGGTATCTCCAGCTTTCTCAGTTATGTCACACCCTGAGTTCCTTCTGCTTTTGTGTCCATGGCTTGAGTGATGGTGCAGTTGGCAGTGCTAGGAGGTGCACAGTCAGGGCTGGAAGGGGAATGTGGGCACTTGGAATGAGCTCCTGAGGTAGCAATGGGTTTTAGGGTCTTCATGTTTTGATGTGTAAAGGATTGCCTGTAGGTATCACTGCTGTTGTCTTCCATCTGACTTCCTTCATCTATGCTGCGTGCTTGTGCAACATTTTTCCTTTTCCCACGTGATCAGTTGAAATTACTGATGAAGTTACCTCTCCCTCCTTCTTACCTTCTGAATGGCTGTAGATCCAGTTGTGCCCCCTGCCGAGCCTTCAAAGGTCTGTGTGCAAGGCTGCAGCTAGTAAAAGGCCACTCAGGATGCTGAAAGCTAAATTAGTGCCATGTCTGGGAAAGGTAGTGGCAATTGCGCGTACTAAGAAACAGAGTCGTTCCTCTCGCAAGCATCCATGGTACCATCAACATCTATAAAGAGCAGGTCAGTGTCCTTGAGCTGACAGGATGCCACTGGAGGTGCATGCCCTTCCATCATCCTGCATGCATCAGTCCAGCCCCTCCGTGCCCTAATCTAGAGCAGAGGGTAGAGAAAGAGAAATCAAAAGTCCACCTCTCTGAGAGGGCAGGATTTTGTGCGGCAATAAAACATGTATGGCATTTTCTGTAATTGCTGTTTCTTTATAAAATTACTCAACGCTATATAAGTATTTCTAAAAAATTATTTCAGACCACTCAGTCCCAAACAAGACTTTTTATCCTTAATTTTAAAGAAAAACTTTTATATTTCTACTGGAGAAAAAAAGGTTTAAATGAATTTATACTTATTTGAAAATGAAAAAAAGATGGTTCAGATCTGAATTACCATTTTGATACCAAAATGTGTCTTTATTACTGGGTCCATTATTAAAAACCACATTTCTTGGCCTTTGTCTCCAGTTTCCCACCCTGTCCCATGGGAGAGGCCATGGGCATGCAGTCATGATTAACTCCATCTTTGTTTGAAAAATGTGCTGGTTATGTGCAGGGTATTACCAGAGGCAGCTATGTGTTTGTCTTTCATTTAAAACAAATTGGAGGAAACTGCCCAGTTTCCATTTTTGCCACTAGAAACCTTCTGGTACTGATTCTTTGGTGATATGATCCCTCTCCTGCCTTCTCCCCTTGCTTACAGAAGTGATGAATGCCTGGAAACATGTCATTTTTCCTGACTTAAGAGTAGGAGTGGAGCCATGCTGTGCTTATTCACCTTCATTCTACAGGGGCTTTGATGGAGCACAGCATCCCGTTCCTGTGCAGGATCATGGAATAGAAGCACAAATGCCACCAAGACAGAGACAAGAGCAGTTCTTAAGGGAGTCAGTCTGGCTTTGGGGAATTTGGTTCTGGGAATGTTTGCAAATGAACACAGAGATCATAAAATTATTATTGCTGTTACCACAGTTTTGGTGCTACCTGTTCTTGTTGGTGTGACACTTCATAGCCCAGTTATGAGTGGGACTTCACTGTGTAAGAGAATAATGGTTTGCTCCCCTGTAACTGGAAATCTAAGTTTGTTTTTGGCGGCCCCCTTTACTCCATATTAAAACCTTTGGTTTAAAGTTTGTAAAAGCTTTGAGCACCATTGGTACTACTTTTTGAAAAGCATTTTTTGAATTGAAAAAATGAGCTGTGACTTTTCCATGCACCCTGCTTTACTGACAATTCAACTTTAGTTGAGATAAATTCTTGAAGATAGCTCCTAGGAGAGTCTCAGCTGTGGTTTGACAATATGTTGTCTCTGGCAGAAATATCAGCTTTAGAGACTTTCTACACATACGATATTTCTATGTCGTGCCTCTTCACCCCTCCTCTGCCTCCTGGATCATTGCAAATATATACCAGCCTAGCTGTTTTTTAGGGATGGTCCACATCCTTGGGGGTTTTTTTAAGTGGGATGACATATCTGATATGATTTGGAGCACAGGCCCCAGTTGCATTTTCCTTGTATGAAGGATTTGGAAATTGCTGTGGTAAAGGGGTGGAGTTAAGTGGCACAAATCATAGTACCATAAAAAAACTTAGGTTAAGAGGGATCTCAGAAGGGACCAGCCCCTGGCTCAAGACCAGGCTACCATAAAAGATACAGCAGGTTTCTAATGGCTTTATCCAATCAGATTTTAGATGTCTTTAAGTATAGAAAATCTTTAGCCTCATCTCTACAATCATAATGCTAATAAAGGAGGAAAATACAGAGGTTGCATGCCAGCTGTGTTATATTTTGATAATTGAACAAGTCTGTGGGCTATCATCCCTTCTTTTCCATCGTAGCTTTAGAAATATTTCATTTCACAGAGGAGTAATGGCAGCTCTGTAAGGTGGTTGTACTTTAGCTAATGAGTCTTTTTTCATAATGTGGCTGATTATCTCAGGAGACATGAGTTGAAGGGTCTGCATTACTCCCAGTCTGAACCAAACCCAGGTAACAGTTCTGTATGTATAGTGAGGTAGTGCACTGGATAGATGCCCACGATGCTCCAAGACAATGTGCACATGATCAAAAGGAGTGGACTTGGAAATGTGAGCCAGACTTCTCTGTTCATGTGTCAGTGCTTGGATCGAATTCCTAATCTGATATCCAAAACAAAGAGAGCTGCAAAATCAGCTGAAGCTGCTGCAGTGTTTGTATCAGTCCATTTGCTTGTGCATTAATTCTTTAACCACATGTAAATGTCTAGTGCATGAAGCAAGTGCAGGGTTTCTGTTTGTGTAACAGTACTGCTCAATATTGACAATAGTTTTTTCAAGCTATTGGAAGCAGCTGAAAGATAAGTATGCCAGGCAAACCAGGCCTGACTGCAAAGCAATAATTCATTCAGTCTGTTTGTCACTTAGCTAAAATTTGTCTTCCATTTAAAGAAAAATGGAAAGAAGAAATAATGAACTCAGTTCATTAGCTTCTACTCATACAGTCTTGAAGTTATCTGCCTGGCATGAAGAAAAAGAAGAAAAAATAAAGGAATGGAACAATATTTACAGGATTTTTATTTAAATGATAAGTATAGGTAAAAACTGCTGAAGAGCTTTCTGCAGGCTTCTGAAAACCTTAAACACACTCCCAGAGAAATTGATATAAAACCTTACTTTTACCCATTGCTTGCAAAGGGAGCTAGAGAGTAATAGTTTTGCTTTCTGGTGCAAACTGGAATGGAGCAATGTTGATTCATACTAGATTTAAAGAGCATTTGGGATGCTGGAAGGTTGATTTCAGCAGGAGCTGACTATCCTCATTTCAGACAATCCTCATGTCTTGTTAGGCACGAATATTTCTGTGTGCCTTTTCCTTATATCTTAGGAACAGAACTCTGAGGCCTGAGTTTTTTGTTGGGAAATGTGGCTGTCCCCAGGGACTCAGATGGAGAGCTGCCATGCTGTCCAGGGACCAGACCAGCTGGAGGAAGACCAGATGCAAACAGTGACAGCAGCAGCTTGCAACTGAACTGGAAGATACTGCCATGAATGCTTCTGCCTCAATCCCTCTGCCTGACTCACTGTTGACTACATATGGCTGCTTGTTATAGTTTGATAAAAAATTATTTTTGGTCAAAATCCTCTTTTTTTTTTTTTTCAGAATATAATTATTTCTTGCCTTCAATTCAGTGTTAGAGCAAATATGGCCTAATAATGGTTCATATTTTAGGGCACCACTTTCTTATTAAGAGAGTTTCACCTGTATCTTTTGATTGAATATTTATGCAGATTTTCCAAGATTAGAAGGTGCACAGCATGGCATGGACCTTCTGGTCCCCCCAAAGTGCATGGCCATTGGGTCACTGATGTTATCATTGCTGAGGCTCACCTCCACAGAGAGAGGGTCCTGGTTGCAAGGTGAGTGAGACACGGATCTCTTCACTTCTGCTGCATCAGTTCACTTGCTGAAGTGATAATCCAGAAGCCTTCAGACTGGGGGAACACACTCTGTATCCAGGAATTTAGAAGTCAAACACTGTCTTGGACTGCAGACATGTCATCTGCTAAAAAAAGCTGTCTTAATTTTAATTGTCCTACTTATTAGTTCTGTTTCTCATCACTGCCTTTCTTCGGCCCCTGTATTGTTGTTCTTCCTAAATATTGTATTGTATACTGGATTTTAAGAATAATAGTTTGCAAATAGGTAGTTTAGACAATTTGGGGCTAATATAACAACTGAAAATAAAAATATCCCATCTTACTTATGTAGGGTATGTGTGAAAAAAAACAAGAAACAAGACAGGGAAAAAAAGAAAATTAAGAACATTAATAGGGAAACAGACTATTCGTCTGATATCAAAATTAATACATATGAAATGGCTACTAAAAACAGCAATATGGATTTCAAATGTGTATGGACCTGGCAAAATAGGGAGAGCAAGGTACACACCTTTCTCTCCCTATTTTGATACACCTGATGAAAAGATCAGATCAGAGCCAGAGACAACAGACAGAAAGCAGAAAAGAAGGTGTCAGAGACTTCACAAACAGCTTTGAGAAAAATAGATCCTCTGTTTAGTAGACAATCTGTGCAATTTCTTTAACATGAAAGAACTATAATAGTATTTTTCAGGATCTAAATTCCACAAAGTTGATTTGAAATTATATGTGAAATGAAGGGTAAGGATATCAAAGTAAGTTTGTGGGTTTGGCTTGTACAGTGACAAGTCTTTTGTGAATTATGGTGGAGTGCATAATATTGAACTTATATATTTGTCTTGTAAGCAAAACAAAGTGTTTGAGTCCAGTTTCAGTGCAACTGGAGAAACCATGCACATGCTAAGGTGAGGTGGGTACCCCTGCATGATGTGTATAGGCAAGGTAGTACAAGAATTCAGTGTTTCTTTATAATTTGGTCTTAGCTGTCAAGGATGACGCTGACTTAGATTACAAGGCAGGCCTGTAACTGATTGTAAAGTGCAAAGAAATTGCTTTTCCCGTAAACTGTTCTTCAGCTTTCCTGAAATCAGTTTTCTCATCTCCATGCGCAGTTTGCCTCTGTCATTACCACTATTGTAATTTTGCCTTTTGCTTTAGTTTTTTTCCCCTTATTTCTATGATTTGCTATGACATGCAGCTTGAACAGGTAAGGTCTGCAAGCTAAGTTGAAAAAAATGTCTTTCTTCTTCTACCTCATACTACTAATTTGGAGATATTTTAAGCACCAAATAGAGTCAATACTACTCTCCTCCCCTTTTATTTGTACAGGTGAAAATAATTAATAAGTTCATGTTGAAAAGAAATTACTAAATATATTGCAGTGAAGAAGAAAGAAGGAAAACATAAGAGGGCATTAAACTCAACATAGTAGCAATAACTAGGTGTTTGTTTGGTCACCACATAAACCAATGGATCACACAGCCTAGAGGAAGGGCAGACCTTTGTGAAATATTAAGGGCAGTAGAAGAACTTCAGTCCGATTCTCATTTACAGAATAAAGTTTTTATTTTAAGTAAAGTTAGATGAATCTTCAACCACTCCCTCAATTTATTTCTTTGTATTGTCTGTATTCTTGCTGTCACAGAAGAGAAAAAAGAAAGCTGTTTTAGTAAGGATTTAGGGAGAACTTGCTAGGAAGAACTTTTTTCCTGTGCAGGTGAGCACAGTTTGTTCAGACAGGTTGCAGAGTCTCTCTCACTGGAGATATTCAAGAACTGTCAGGACACTATCCCATGCCATGTGCTCTGGAATGACCCTGCTAGGGCAGGGAGGTGGGACCAGATGACCAGATGTAGTCCCTCTCAATCTGATAGTGTAATTCTGTGATGTTTAACATCTATGATACTAAACATCTGCAATCATAAGAGGACAAGTATTCCATAGGTGTGTAATTCAGATAGTTTTAGTCTGAAAAGGTATCTACTGACTCTTTACATGCTGATGTTTTGAATCTGAAGCTAAATCTAATTTAGAACTGGTGTTTTTTTCTATGTAAGAACAAACCTGATGAGCATTTTGCAAGAGATATACAGAAGTGAACATAAATATTTTTAGGACTTATATTGTGAAGAATTATGAGGCTGAAATGAAAATGCTATTATTAATCATGATTTTCCTGATAACAATGTGCTGAGCTTTCACTTGGAAAGGAAAAACACAAATTTAAAATTCTAGGAAATTGGAAATAATATAGGGATAAATAATACTGTAGGAAAAACCTTATGACATAAGGAACTATATGTCATAAATATTAAACAGGGTCTGGCCAAGGCCTAATTGCTGCATAGAACAGAAATATTGTTTTCAGATTTTTCAGCCATTTCCTACAAATCATACAAGTTTGTAGAAAGTTAGGATCTCTTCACAGTAGAGAGTTGGTTAGTTCACTAACCAACATGAGGATTAAATTCATCAGTATTCATATGTACATTCATATGTATTGATTGGTACTTTTCTACTTATAGTTATCAAGTGAAAGTCCCTCCAATTCCTCTTTGCAGTCATGGAAAAAGAGGATTTTTAGATGCCTGCATCTTGTTGAGTCACTGGAGAAAATCAGTTTGATTTTAACATTGCCTATAGGCTGTTAATGGTTTTCTGAAGAGCATTAAGTCCCCCTCTCTCTCTCCCTCCTCTTCCTCTTTTTGGTTATTCCTTTAAATAATATAATCCTTATTTCCTGCCTGTGTCTCTATACTTCTTCAGCAGCAGCCCAACAGTGTTTACCCTGATAGCCTTAATACTAGCTGCAGAGTTTTCTAGCTAAACCAGCTGGACTTTTGGCACTTTCACAGGGCTATGAACATCTTAAAACCTTATGTGGCCACAATACATATTCAAGAAATAAGATCCATTCTGAAATTCAAACCACCCTGGCACATATTAATAAAATTCTTCCCTGAGTTCCAAGTGAATTTGCTCTCTTTGCATCTTAAAAAAAAAAATGCAATAAACATTTGCTCAACCATAAAAAGGTGGAATGAATGCAATTAAGCCATTTAAATATCAATCATTTAGACAAACAAAACACACAAGTGCCCAAGTGTTCAGCCAGTCAATTTTATAACCACACAGAAAAGAATAAACTAGGAGTATTTTAATGGAAAAGCAAACTAATTTGTAGTCTGCTACAACACAGCACTAAGCTTCTTGGGTATACTGTGATTAGACATGGATTGAAGTGGAATAGCTACCTAGAAGCCACAAACTCTGATGGTATTAGTGAGAAGTGTAACTTTCCCACAGCCACATACAGGAGAAACAATGGTCTTGAAGGGGGAGTGGTGTTAATACCAAAGCTTAATGGGGCAAGACATGTTCATCAGAGAAGCTGGCTTTTGGATTAGCTCCAAACCCATAAAAGTCTGCCCAAGAACATTTGAAACCTGACACAGAAGATGTTTCCATTTTTAAAAAATGTACTGCAATTACTGCAAAATTGTTTGGGCATTTTAGTATCAAGGAATAATGGTAAAGAAACCAGAAAATATGTTACTTCAGAATCCCCCCTTATGCCATCTGCAGCTAATGTATCAAATGCCATTTCTGAATGCTTTGCAGCCACAAGGTGACAAAGTAGCTATCAGTGAGATAAGGCTTGTTCTGCTTAGAGCCGTTCTTGCAGTTACAATGGGGAAGAGATAAATTACAGACTTCAGTGGTCTTTCTGGACTGAAGGAAAGGTTTGAGACAGTTACAGCTGAGATTAGCACTTTGGATAAGAGAGTGACAAGAGATGAAAGAAGACCAGAAGCCTGCAAGAAGGATCACAAGATGTAAAAGAAAAGACTCTAAAATATTCTGCTCATACAAATGCAAATGATCATGGAATAATGAACTGAGCACCTGCGGGACAAAATTAAAGCAAGAAAAAAAATTGCAAAGTGGATAAATTAGCTGGTTTAAAATTGCTTGAGTTTCTACTGTGGTCTGTGAATGAAATGTTTTGTTTTCAAACACCATGAAAAATGTAAAGGAAAAGCAGGAAGTCCAGGAATGGAGATGAATTTTTTTTCCTTCTCTAAGGATCTTAAACATATTCTAAGCAAAACCCACATGCTATTAGATTTGGAAATATGTCAAATATGCCTGATTTCTAGAAAGATCCAGAGGCACAAATTGACTAAAATGAATATCAAGGAAATAGCTTCTGAAAGAACTGTGGAGTGTTTACAAAGATAGCTGCAAGTACTTGGCAGTGGACAGCTCTGTCTGATATAGTCTGTTGTTCATGGTAACAGCCTCAATGTCTGCACTGACATTTTGGGGAGAACCTAGCTGCCTTTTCCTTGCACTGTTTTTGCTTTCAATATGAAGCTAACTTAAGCCATAAGCTAACATGTTGATTTTGAAGCTGTGGGAGGTTTCCTTATGTGAAGGATTGGTCTGTCAGTTACTTTAATATAAATACTGTAAGTGCTTTGTAACCTATCACAGTGTTTAGTGCTCCTGGTAATATTCTCAAATGAGTGGTAATAAAATCTTTCTTTTAATGAAGTGGAGTCTGCCCTCAAATAAGGATATTAACTTGGAGATTTACCTTGAATCTATGGCTGACACCCTCTTGAGGTATTTCCTAATGAAATGATCAATTTTTCTATGCAGTAATACATTGAGCTTTTTGTGTGGAAATTCAGATTTTATAGATGTGTGCTGGATGGAACAAAGGAAGCTTCAGAGACATAATCTGCCTCTGCTTGCAAGGGAGACTTTCTAATTTAAGGATGTCAATGGTTAAGAAGGAATGTAGACAAAGAGAAAACTTAGGGCCCATCTGCTTTCCTGGCAGGATGAATGCATTAGATATTGTGCACCAACACAAACTGTGTTGGTTGAGTGTACTAACACAGCTTGCTCCTTATTGATCTATTTGGTAATAGAAAGTTAATAATTGCTTGGGGGGTTTTGAGGACATATGAATTTGTGAGAAGCTTGATGTATTTTTTCAGATCCCCAGGAATGCGAGAAAAAGCTGCCATTGAAAAATATAACTTAATTCTCCCTGTTCCAGAGAAGACCTGGTAAATGCGACAGTTTAAATTCAAAACACAATGGCAAAGAAAAAGACTCGCCCAGTTCTCATCACCTGGTGAGTGGAAGAGTTAGAAACAAGTCATGATTTTTGGATATTGGGATTTGACAGTATTGTTGAAGGTAATATGCACTGTATATCTGCTGAGTGGATAAATACAATTCCATTGAGGAAAATCTTAGGCTTTGAGACCAAGTCTTTTACACCAGTCTCAAAGTCAGTCTATGGCTGGAGAAATTTCAGGGATTTTGAGTTCTAGTCACTTACCTTATTCACAAAACTTTAAGTGTATGGTTCTATGGCATCTCCTCCCCTTGAATCGCTGCTTTTTGATCTGCTCAACTGGACACATGCTCTTGGAGATCCCATTTGTAATTGTTGCTCTGCTTAGTTTGGTACCTCACAGTTACACAGAGATATTTTCCTTGCACAAGATAATCTGGTTAATGGTAAAATAGTAAGTAATCATGAACATGGCTGGGCCTGGGTTGAATAGTCAAGCAATCCTTTGAGTCAAGGCTTGGAAAAAGAAAGGTTTTGATAATTTTTACTAAACTTGTGGACTTCTGCTTGATTTATGAATGGACGTAAATGCCAGATATTGCAAGAATAAAGCATAATCATTGCTCAATGACCGTCTTGAAAAAATATTGATTGAATTATTGACTTCTTATTGACCTGCCAACAATAGCTTCTCAATTTAGTTCTGCATGGACAAAAAAAAAGGTGGTTACCTTGAGGTTATGTTGAGAAGACTACAGATCTCAGACATTAAGCCACAGGCTGGGCTTCAGGATGTTTATCATAGTCTCTGGTTGTTCCTACACTGTCCCAGTAAAGAAACAACCTGTTCTGCCAGCTTCCTAAGTGGTGATTTCAATGCTAGAGATATTCATAGGATTATCTTCTCAATATTTTTTATTTTATTCATAGCTTGTCCATGTGTCAGTCTGCAAATGTCATTTTTTTCCACCTGAAATGTGTCACCTCTTTCTAAAGCTTCTTTGAACAATAGTTTGTAGATAATGTCTTTGAACTCTAAATCCAGCTTCTTGGGAAGCTTTAGCAAGGTCTAGAAACATAAGTGCAAATGGGAAAAAAGATGGGATTCCAGGAAGCTTTAGTGGTATTTTGGGACCTAAGCATTCCTGTTAGAAATACAACCTATTTCTTGGATAATCATGTCAGGATTAGTATTGAACTCAGAATTGATGGGAGTTCAGTGCACAGGGGTCTGTAAGGTTATAAAATCAGAATGCTTGATTACAAACAAATAAAAAATGCTTTTACATGAAAAGGATTTTGTTTACAGGCAGTGAAAAATGTAAGGCTTCCTTTAGCTCTGCACAGATTGTTGAGCGTTTATCAGGTTTTCCTCCATGCTTATTTATACTGAGACTTTGCAGCAGCAACTACTTAATTTATAGCAAAACATAATAGGAATGGCAAAAGAAACTTTGGAAAACAAAAGTAACTCTGTGTGTGTTTTTATATATCTCCTCAATTAGCTACAACCCTTATAAAACAGCCACTGCAATTCTGCTTCTTTACTGCAATGAGGATGCTCTGGACTTTCTTCTCATGTCACTTCTGCATGAGGTGATTTAAAGTTTATTGACTTATTTGTGTAATTTCATGCTGGGAATAGACTTTATACCAGTGTTTGGGAATGTGTTTGGTAATTCTGAAAATATTCTTCCCCCACTGCTTCCTTGCTTGAATATGTAACACCATTAGAGGCTGTAAAACAAAGGGCTGTGCTAGACAGCAGAAGACAGGTTTATGGGAAGGGTACAGCACCAGATACCAGCTGTGAAGGCTCCCTTGTATCTGTCTTCTGCTCCTACTATAAAACTAAGTGCCTTTTCCAAGGGTGAGAAGTAATTCACAGTCCTTACAATAGACTCATTTCTACTGACTCAAGAGTTTTCTTATAAAAGACACTTCTAAAAGAAATATCTACCTCACTGGGTAACATGATTTGTTGCTAATCAGTATTTTGTGATACAAACAGGTAGATGTTCAGGTATTCTTATATATCAAGAAAGAAATTTCCCAGTTAATGACTCACAGAACAAGTAATTCAACAAGATAATTACCCAGGTAATAATTACATTAATTTAAGTAAAAGAGAAAGGGCATAGTAGCTTCAGTTGAACTGCAATTCACTTGCAAAAACCAATTCCTGCACTGAGGAAAGAGCCAATATTTGCATTTGAACTCGCTGGATAAAGGATCGGTTTGTAATTGCACTATTTAACATATGCAGATTAGACTACAGAAGATTCTGTATTGAAACTCAATGAGAAGAAATGAAAATTCCATGTCTGAATATATAGTCATACCATGTGATTACCAATAATTTTCTCTGTATGACAAAAATAGATCTTAATCACTTTAAAGCCTTGAATAATCTGAAGCATTATTCCAATAGAGAGGCTAGCCAACAAACCATCACTTTTCTCAAAAAGATGTGGAGCACTCTTAGCCTCTTAACACTACTGAGAAATGTCATTAGCTGAGAGCTTTTCACTTTGAAAGTCAGAGGTAAAGCCCTTACTCCATTTATGTGCACCCTTCAGCTCTTACGTGACAGACTGAGCACGAAGCATCTGAAGTTGATAGATTTTGACCCTGGTAGGATGGAGACTAAGCTAATACCATTGAGCTAATCCAGAGAGCTACAGCCAAGCTGATGAGAACCATGACAAGAGCATTGTGTTACCACTGTGAATAACTGAGCAACTAATTTTCTTCCAGAGTCGCAACAAAGGAGTGCTTAATGCAAAATTGCCCAGGGATGAATCGGCAACATCCCCAAAAAACAAATGCTTATGGGTCAATTTCCTGTATGCATAGCTCCACGTCAGTGCTAGGCCTGTTCTTTGGAATCTTATCTTCCCAAAGAAACAGCAACAAAGTCTTTAACACTTCTGCATGGTGTTTTGCATTCAGAGCTTAAAAATTCCCACAGGGTCAGATGTGATCAGAAAAGGCTTATCTGCACTGTGCCTGGTTTGATACTTGCTGGCTTGCTAATTATCAAGGAACTAAATGCCCATTTGGACTCCTTGTTATTTACTTTAAATGCAATACATTCATTATCTGGTATCTCCTGTGCCTACTCAAAAACACATTAGTTGCAGCCATTTAATTTTTTTTTACCATCTGTTAATACTGCAAGGCTTGTCCTAGGGCCTGCATTTTTGGCATCACAGACAAGATGACAGTGATACCTGTTATTGTCCTTCCCCAGTACAGCCCCCAGCTGACTACACAAGGCATAGAAAGGCCTCTTTTTAGTTGTGTGTTTTTTTGACTCCTATCCCTTTTACTATAACTTTTGATGCACTGTGTCTGTGTCAAGGTGGAGCTTTCTTGAACAAATTCAGGGGAAATTTTCAAGCTGTGTGCAAGAGCAAAACTAGGAAAATTTTACTATTTTGCTTATGTTCAAAAACCCTCTTTTGCCTTTTTCCTTGAGTTGCTCTAGTTCTCCTAGCCTTTGGAGAAGAACTTGAAAACTAGACATGCAAAGGGCTTTGTCGTGTCTTCAGCTGAATCACTTAAGTCTTTCAAATTCGCAATTTGCATGTGTTATGTAGAGACCTGCTAGAACCTTGCAGTCAAACCACTTTGTGCTTTGGGTATCCTGTTAGGGTGTCCTCTTGTCACATTTTCTCTGCTGCACCTGGCCGAACCTGGACCAGATCCTAGAGATATTTTCTGTGAGTTGCCAGAGACCCCCTTTCCAGGATCAGAGGTCTGATCTGTCCCCTTCTGTCTCTGAGTTTTGCTCCAGTTATTTCAGGTAACACATTCATATAAGTTCCTTAACAAATCATTATTAATGTTCTTAAAAACAACTTACCAGGACTTTTTGGGTCTCTGATGCTGCTGTTTGCAGCAAGTACCTCTTATGGGTAAAACTCTCCTTTTTTTACCCTACTTAGATTCATAGCTGGTTTATTCTCCCCGCCCCTCCCCTTTTTTTTTTTTAATGTTATCTATAAAGTATGCTTTAGTGTAAATCTCTTTTTGCATCTTTTTTTTTTTTTTTTTTCCCATGTGATAGACTCTCCATGTACTTTTTGTCTGAATAGCTCCTGGGCATCATTCCCAGCCCAAATTTATATTTTCTGCACACAGGTATGACAGAGGAGGACTTCAGAACTTCAGATTGTCTGTGTCAGATAGCATTCAACATTTTTCTTAGAACTTAAATGATGGAAGAAGAAGTACACATATTAAGCAGAAATTTGAGAGTAAGAAAAAAAGAAGGTTTTGTAATACACTACCCAAGGAGAATGGGCCATCTTGACTGTAGGAGATCTCAAAAGAGTTTTTGTTTTTAATAGTTGTCAGTTAGGAATAACATATCCCAGATCTGAATAGATTTGGGAGGTGTGGGATTGACATGGGTTTCAGATAGCCATTGCTGGCCAACTAATAGTAATGTCTTTTTTCTGTTCCTAAAAGAACATCCTTCCTTTTAGTGTTAGGTGTCTTCATCTGATTCCTTTTATTCACTTATTGCCATTTATTTCAGATAATTTCTTAATACACTTAGCTTACTGAATGATATACAGATATACAGATCCTTTTATATCTGCCAATTTTGTGTGATTAAAAACTCCCTTCTTTTACATTGAGATAACTAAGAAAAATATTAAATAAGATCAAACCAAGACAAACCATCAAGAAACTCTGCTATATTTAAATACATCTAGAATGAGCACATGGTCTGTTTTTTTATTATTTGGCTTTTTTTTTTTTTCCTTAATATGTTCCTTCTAACAGCAGTACAGTTTTTGTACAAGAGCTACATTTTCTCCCATATAACTGATAATTTCCCATGTGGTGTTGTACTTTGCTGTAATCCAAACAGACTGACAAGCTTCTTTCCCCTTGTGTAGAAAAGCAGTTATTTTATTAAGTGAAAATGTCAGGATAGTCTTACCAGATCTATTTGGTAAATCTACGTAATACTCTGCCTTTTGCATTTTGATTTCCTGCCTTTTCTTTTCAAAGTTAATCTTTCCTCTGAAATCTGTATGGCTTCCTTTCTGCACCACTGAAGTAAGAATAACAAATCTCTCCTTCTGCTTTTAACTATCCCCGGTAATTGTAGGGATTTCTATATGATGGCTCTCTGCTACTGATGCCAGCTTTTTGTATACATCAAGTCAAATGAGGCAACCTGTTGTTTCATTTGTTATCCTTTTCAGAACTCTCGTAATGATGAACCTCCTCCATATGAAAACGTTAGCCTCTGAGTTTTCCTTTCGTCTTGGATGCAGAGATCTCATTTTATTTTGACATTACTGCTAGACAGTCTTTCTGTGTTATATTGATTTGGGTCTCTCCATATCTTTGCCCCACAGATGACAAGCTTTTTATTTCTCTTCCCCTCCCTTCTTTTTTTTTTCTGTATGGCTGACAAGTCTTTTATTTATATTTTTAAAATCTAATTTGTAATGTGCATGTCAGTCTACATTTTGTACCCTTTCATACTATTGCCTGTGCAATCTTAGCTCTGTCTTTGCTGATCAGTGTTTTTTTTTTCATTCTTTGTCAACCCTTTATTTTTTCTCATTTTACTTGATGTGTTGGATACCGTGATGTTTTACTCATCTGTTTTTTATCTGTTTTTTATAAAGTTCCTCAGTAATTACTGCTATGAAATCTGAAAAAATAGTATTATCTGATAAAAAGGCATTTGTAATAGAAGATATTACACTGTGTACTATGGATTTCCCAAAGTATCTTTGAGAGGTGCACTAACAAAGCTGAAATGTTACATTTTTACATGTCATTGCAGAAGAGAAAAATATTTTAAAGTTTCTCACCTACTGCTGTTTTACTTTGAATACACCTCTCCAGTTCATTAAAAAAAATGAATATTTTATTTTTTAAAATTATATAGAAGGGCATCAAGTTTTATTCAAAGCAAAGAAGAAAGAAGCAGAAATATTCCAAATAAATTTTTCATCTACTCCCTTGCAGTCAGAAAATCTCTCTTAAAAGTCTGGGCTGATTTTCTATTTCCCCTTCAGATGAGCACTGTGGCTGTAAGAGGGCACATGACTCCTTAATGATTATTGTGGGTAGCTGGCAACCTACAAGGCTCTAAATGTTTATTGGTATTTTAAAGGTTTGTACTGCTTTATTAGCAAGGCTCTGTATTGTAATATGGCTGTGTTTTGTGACCTGAATGGTGAGCCAGAAATTTCGAGAATGACTGTTTCAGAGCCAGAATGGCTGTTTCAGAGTGTCAGTAGTGGGCAGGCCAATACTAATCAATTGGTTAAAGATGCCAGTTGAAATGCAGTCTACTGGCAAGAAATGAATCTTGGGCTTAGAAAATACAAAATACTTTGAAAATGTGGAATAGTATAAGTTTGTCAGGAATAAAAGCTGAAAACTATTGTATTTCCCTGTCAGGTAATATACTGTATAAGCTCTAAGTCTTTAGAAAATTCTAAATCTAAATGAAAAAAATGTCTGAAGATGGTTAAAACTAGCAGTATTTCAAAACTATTGTTTTCAAAATATAGCATCTCACAAATAAAATATTAAACTGTGATCTTATTCATAATCACAAAGATAATATTATTTCAGCTTAACCAAAACTTTTATTGTGTTTTCAGTGTGCTGCTTAATTGCTTAATTAAGGCTTCTATTACTATTTTAGAAAAACAGATAATTTCACTAAATGCTTGTATACTTCAGTATAAAAATTAAAAATTACATTTAATTCATTTTGTAGTGTTTTTGTTGCTTTTTTGATAAATAGAGCAAAACTATGGGCTCAGTTTAGGGAGAATTTCAGGTTTGTCTTCAGATTGGCTTCACTGTGTTGTAAACATGCACTTGAAAGTCAGTCAATGCAAAATGTTTTGTTAATAGATGGCTGAGAGAAGGTTGATATTGTGAATTAATCATCAAATGGAGCATCTTATGATTCTGTGCCAGTGTTCACTGTTGCAGTACCTGCTCATCTTCTATACCCAACTGATGGCAGACCTGAAGGCTCAGGGTCACGTTTAACATTTTCCTTTCAGGAATGAAGCTTTTGGTCATGGGCACTGGATGCTTATTCTAAAAAGGTGAGCAATTTGGTTTTATTGTTGCTGATGTTCATTTACCTTTATTGGCTGGATAGCTAGAATTTTTCTGTAGGAAGAGTGTTATTGCTATGAGTATCATTGTTCAGAGAAGAGGACATAGAACAAGCAACTTCTCTACTTAATTGTGCAGCTCTTTCCAAGTCATTGGCTCTTATGCCTTGGTCACTTCAGGAACAAAAGTGGATCAAATAAAATTCTTTTAAAATAAGTGAGTACATTAAAGTTAAGCCGTCATGGATAAATGGATAAAATAAAAAGGAGTATGTGAGTGCTGCATTATTTAATGTGGATTCATTCCTGGGGCATGACTTTCAGAAGACATTTGAGGCTTCAGTTTTGTTTGGATAGATTTTGAGTACTGTGTAAAACCTTGCATTTCTTCCCATTCCTCAGGAAACCATAGGGTCATACTGGAATGTCACAACAGCCATTTATTTCTTATTTATCAGTGCATACACTCTTGTATTGAATTACTTGTACATTTATGTCATTTCACAATTCTGAGATTCAGACTAATCATGATGGATTTTAGTGACTATTTACTCCTGCAAAATTCTTTGAGCTTTCCTATCCCATGAGGCAAAAAGTAGTTACATTAATTTGCATTCAGGAATAATATTACCTGTAATTTTCTAAAATGCTGTTTTAACATGGCCAGATTTCTGGGTGACTAACTGTGAAATTACTGCTTTTTTATAAATGCTTAATTTCAGCCCATAATGGAAAACCATTATACAGTGCCCAAAGGCTGATATGGTAAGTGGCTTTCAGAGTTTTTCATTTGATAACAATTTTTGTTGAATTAGTTATAGGATATATAAAGAAATAGTAAAAAGTTTGCTCTAGTCTGCCAGAAATTTTGCTTATGTATCAGAAAATCCTGCAAGCTGTGCCTTCATACCAGCTGGGAGAGGATGTCTAGCCTAAACTGCCAACTGAATACACAAATTTTGCCAGAAAGTTAAATTCCTGATCACTTATTTGAAAGATTATTTGGCCTTTGTGTCTTACTACTTGCTAAGTGACACAGAAAAGAATATCAGGGTGGAAAATTGTCTTATTTTTAAACATGGGATGAAATATTTTAGGATGGTGGGCTT
This sequence comes from Pyrgilauda ruficollis, assembly GCF_017590135.1. NCBI lineage: Eukaryota > Metazoa > Chordata > Aves > Passeriformes > Passeridae > Pyrgilauda > Pyrgilauda ruficollis. Next base: position 15,297,792 of record NW_024525489.1, read on the forward strand.
GCACAGTGAGAAAATCTACTTCAGGATGGGAGAGAGAGGAACTGTCAGCATTTAGGGGACAAAGGATTCCATTCTTTTGCTTCTCTTTCCTATAGTTGTCTGTTTTTTTGCCTACCAAGGTCCTGAGCACCTTAGACCTAGAACTTCCACTTCCTCAAATGTTTTGTATGCCTTTATATTGAAGACTATTAGAAGCCAATATCTTAGCTTTACTCAAAGCTAAGCTGTATTTCTATGCCAAAGCATCCTTGCAAGATGTGAATGAATTGAAGGACTGAGCCAACTCTAAAAACACTGGCAGCTGAATCCCTAATTAGGAACAAAAAGGTAATAAACTGTTCATGTAAAACCATGTTCCTAGAAGAAGAAGAATATTCCTCTTCTGACTTAGCTTACCTTTGCATGCTTACCCGAGTTGAGTTCAGAAAAGGGTGGAATGTTCTTGCAAGATGACGTGTCTCTATTAAAATATCAATTGCAAAATCCTGCTGACAGTATGTGCTGTGAGAACACACTAATGTCTTCAGGAACTCAGTATTACATTCATGGCATTTTAAAACCTGCTTCAATTCATTAGGCTGAACAGTGTTAGCAGAAGCAAGTGTGGATTACATTTCTAAAAAATATATTAATACAAAACGTTGAAACTTGTTACTATGTGGTGAGCCAGACTGGGGTTCCTCCAAGGTCAGTGGGTAATTCTTATCAATTCCTTGGAGGAATTCACCAGACGTCATTAATGTTAAGACTTTCCTTTAACTACACCAGTATTACAAATCCTTAATTTTATATTAATTTACCAAAAACCATCACTCAAAATTAAAATTTAGAAGTCGGACTTTTTAGGTCCATCAACAGTCATTGCTTAAGTGAGTGTCTAAGTATTGCCTTACTGACACAGCTAATTCCTCCCCCCAGTATCAGTGATTCACAGAGTACACGTGTTCTGCCTTCGGAAAATGTGCCTTGGCCCATGGTTGGAATCAAACCCAGATCACATCCAAGCTGCTTGAATCTAAGCCACCTAGAAAAGAGCAGCTATGTGGTGAGAAATGGGATAAGGGAGGTGACAAAGCTTTGATTCCTGGTTGCCAGCAAGAATTGAAGCATGCCTTAGTCCGCATGAATCAAGCCTCTCACTGTATCTCCAGCATTGCTCCGATAGGGCACGAAATGTCATCACACAGGAAGGGCTCTTCCTACCCCAGTGTGAAACCTGTAGGCTGAGAGTATTAGTTATGGACATTTATTGGAGGGAGGCATCGTCATATGGTATGCAGATCAAGTCTTCTGTCGCACTTTGATCCTCTCATAACACCAAGGGCATTTAAATATACGAATTTTTTTTCTCATGCTAGACTTGAATTTTTTCATACTTAGTAACTTAGCAGTCAAATGACACCAGAAGTTCTTCAGGGCTTCAGGAGGTGATAAAGACCCTAAGAATACCAGGACAATACACTTTTTAGATGAAAACACTTGTTGGGTTGTTTTTTTTTTTCCATTGAGTTCTGGCCCTGAAATGCAGGAATGTTGTCTGAAGACCATAAACATGTGAAAACCCTCCATACTTCTAAAATGAACCCAAACCTCTGTTGCAATAGTTAAACATAAATAGGTTTGTTTTTTTTTTTTTTTTTATTTTGACACCTGGTCCCATCCAGATTAAAACAGATATATTTTCCAGAAGTGTGTGAATATAGGTTCAGTACTTTTTTACATCTTGTTTTCTGCCTCAGACAGTAACTAATTCAGCAAGTCCTGCTGTACGAGAGTCAGACTGCAAGATCACTGGAATCTCTTCTGGCCTGGTAACAAATGAATGTGTGGTTTCATGCCAGGAATAAGCTATTAATTTGGACTACTTCTCTGAACATCCTTTGTCTCTTTACCTGACTATAACAGTGAAAATGTCTCTACTCTGAAGACCACGAAAACGCGATCAGCACTGTAGAGTAGTAATCAATACGGATGTGTATTATTACACTGTCCCCTTGGCAGACTATATCAAATTCATTGAAGATGTTTAAAAGTATTCCCAAATATTCCCCCAATAATTTATGAAAAGGACTTCCTTGGAAAGTGCTGCTTTAAGCAGGGAAAAAAAATCTATGCCATTGGAAGCTCAATGCTATGAAAACAGCATCAATTTTCTTGATGAATTTATAGTTCAGGAGCAATTTGGTGTGAGTCTTCAGTTCTGACAGTACATGTGACTTTGGCTAGATGCCTGGATATAAGCAGTGAGTAAACAAAAAGTGGTGGAAATTATCTTGATCTCTTATGTTCTGTGTGCTAAGACAAATAATAGTAGCACTTAAATATAGCTGCCAAAGCTATCTGTAATAAAAGTACAAGACAAAAAAAACCCCCAAAAAACAAAACAGCAGTCCCTAAATTGAAGAATCATTGATCATTGTAGGCTGCAGTAAATCTGCCTGTATTAAAGTTTCCTGGAATGGGATGCCTAGGATTAAAACAAATAACTCTGCAATTTGTTAGGCCTTCTTTCTTTGAAGGGCTTGCCAGCCATATAGAAGGATTAAGAAAGGTCTTAGGATGCACACAAAATTTGTATTTGTCTCAATATCAAATGCATGTGACATTAGACAGGTATAAAGAGAGATAGGAGAGCAAGTGAAGCTAGATCCTTGTAACCATTTTTCTTCACCTTATTATCTAAGTAGTCTTGAGTTAGCTGTCAGGTAAAAAACCTGCTAAAGTGATAATGCAGATATACAGTACCTGGTGCACAGGGAGACATGAAAACAAATATTAGTAAGTGTGCAAAAAGCCTCCTTAAAAGCTTTTCTATCTCCTGAGGTTTTAAGAAGAGAATCAATTCAAATGCCTCTCCGCTCTGTAAACATAAGAGAAAATAGTGGAAAATAGTTACATCTAATGCATTTTGGTATGGTACATCATGTTAGTGTCTTTTAAAAGGCTGATGGCAATTTCAGAGATTTTTACAACAGTGCCTGTGGTTTTTTGTGAGACTGAATTTAGGATTTTGAAAAATATTTTGGGTGTTTTTACGGAAAGAAAGGACAAAGACTGTGTTCAATTATGTTCTACATTTTCTCCTTAAACACTGCACAAAATGTTGGTTTAATTTCTGTATCTGGTCTCATCAGGGAAATGCATTTCTTAATAAACATTCTTGTTTTCTTACCTCAGAGGAGCCGACCTTTTTGGGGTAATAGCAGTTTTATGTTATTGTAATTTTCCAGCTTTGTATGAAACCATTACTTCCTTGCTTTGGACAGATTGTCAGGGTTTGTTTTATAGTCCACAATATCACTTTTTCCCTATGTGACTTCAGTGACTTTCCCCTCACAAAGCAGCATATATCTCTATAGCTTTTTGTATGCATTTAAAATGAAGTCACCATGGAAATCAGTCAGCATGTACTAGGAGAAGGGGGAAATAATGCCACAGAGAACTCAACTCTGCTTATTACAGTAGAAATCTGTAGGAAGTAGGTCTGCACATTTGTTTGACAAGTGAAGGCTGGTTTAGGAATCTTTGACCAGAATATGTGTGAGAAATACTCAAATAACAATTTTGAGTTTTCTGTTGGTCCAGCAAGGGTTGCCAAAAGCTGCATCAATATGTGTTTTCATAGTCTATCCTGCAAAGCCTCAAGTGTAACTTTAATGATGTTGAAAATCTTTGAAAATCCTTGACAAAGTTCTTGGAAACCTTTAATTTATATCTAGGAGTACTTAATATACAAGGCTTGGAACCCTTACAATAATTTACCCTTCTTCTTCCCACTTGAATGAATCTATGCAATTTTCTTTAATTCCTGATATAACCTCAGTAGACAAACTCATTGCTCTTTCCCTCTAAAGGGATCTTGCTAGCCTAGAGTTCATAAAACTTGAGAAACACAGATTGCTTCAAATTATGTTCTTATTAACATTAACAGTAATTTTGTGGTGATACAGTGCAGTCTCCCAGTTCCATTCAATAAATCTGGAGTGAATCATTAGCTTGTATGAGTTTTTATCAACTTTAAGAGCAATGTTTTCCTCTCTTATTTCTTTGTAGGTTTTTAATTCATTGGTGTCTCCTTCTGCCTAAGATTTCTACTTCACACACTACAATTCATATATCTGTAAAGAAATGCTGCATCCACTTCATGCTATTGCCTAGGGTATATTTGGTCTCTATTTTTCTGTCGATTTATCTAATTTTGATATCTGATTGAACCTTTTGTCTTGTGTATTCATTTTTTCTTAAAAATGTCTTGCAGGGACATTTTTCTATACATTATATATTTGAACTTCCAAACATAGCACATTATGTACACTGATTCTTTTAAACACAACAGTATTCCTGCTTGCAAAGAAACGTGCTGATGCAGGTTCAATTTGCCTTACATACAGGAAAAATGAGATGATACATTGCTCTTCCCTTATACTTGTTTTTGCATGTGTATAATTGCATCTACCCTGAAAAACAGATTGTTTTTTTCTTTTTTTCAAATGAGTATTTTGTTAACCTTCACAAGATACAAAGAATGCTTGAAAAGAAATTGAAGTTGTAACTTACGTCTTCAATTATGTGATTCATTATTGATCAAATCTTCCTATAGTACTAAGGGCTGTTTGTAAATTATGATCTCATTACAAGTAAGGTTGAAATATTTAATGTCAGCCAGTGCAATTCTTTAAAAAGCACTGTACTTAGTAACTATTGTAATTATGTCAGGAGACATAAGAGAAGAGATTAGTGCAACAAGTGACCTAGCTTTAATAATGTCATAAGAATCTGCAATTGCAAAATTATCCACTGTGTTATGAATGTTCACTAACATAATATTCAGGTCATTCATAATTTGTAGCACTTCATGAAGTAAGCAATTATTTTTTCCAGTGTACAAATATCAAGTCCATTAATTTTAATAAGTCTCTCACTTGCAATCCTGAGAGTTGTATATTTAAGCATAGTAAAAAATGCCTTCAGCTGTGACTGAAAAATATGTATTATAACAGACAGTATTTGACTGCTAGCTTTCTAAATCCTGGTACTGAAAGATTTAGAGGTCAAGATTGAGTTAAGAACTAAGAACTGTACAAAAATGCCTGCAACCTACTCTAAAATAGATATTGACAATATGTCTCAGATTTCTTTCTTTACAGATAAATTGTGTGCATTGATGTTCAGCCATCCCTCCATCCATCCATCCATCCATCCATCCATCCATCCATCCATCCATCCATCCATATCCATCTCACAGTATTTTAATATTGTATCTTCAAGACTTAGGTCAATCTGAAAATTAAAAAGAACCCCAAAACACAACAAACTGAATGAAAATGGAAAACTTGATCATAATCTGTGTGTGGGATTTTTTTTTCTGTCCTGTAGGAAATGTTATTATTCAGAGGAATGAGGAACAGATCTTGTTCTTTTGCTCTCCTAACTGCACTGAGCAATTATCAGAATGAATAAAACCCCAAATTTGCCCTGTGGATAAATCAGCTACAACAACAGCTTTCCTTTGAGTTCCCTGGTGTTTTCTGTCAGTGTCTACATCTGGGAGCATCTGCTGGACTGACTCAAAAAACAGTGCATAGTGCTACTCCAGATCAAATAATGGCTAAGGTGTTATTATAACAGATAGAATTTCCCAGGTATTTTGTATTTCTTGCCTTTTTGCTGTCTGGTGTTTACCTTCATGTATTGCTTGTTACTGTAATTTTCATTCAAAGTCTTGAGAATAGGGAATTCGTTAACACATGTGAATTGAGCCAGGCACACTGTGAATCTTTCCTCTAGGTACCCTGTGAAGAAGAGCAATAACATCTGTATTGTGAAATCTCAAACGAAAGAGGGCTTAAAAAACCAAAACATGCTAGGTCTGAAAACTGGAGATGCTTTGAGATTGCATTGCCCAAGTGTTATCCTATTAAAAGCTACATTTGGTGTGAGAAGAGAATAATTATGTGCAAATATTTTCCTTCACTGAAAACTCTCCACCAACTAGTACCATCATAATAGATAAAAGTGCAATTCTTCTCGCCCAATTTAGACTCTGTAATAGGTGCCTGGTGTAAGAAAGTCATTTAGACTCCCTGTACAGCTGAGAAAAGTTGAGATAGAGGAGAAACTTTAGAGAATAACTCATGTACCTTAGACAGGTTGAAATGAATTCCTTCTGAAAACACATCTTTCTTTCAAGTAACTGTAATGGAAACCTCAATTTCTCCTTATTGAGTCTGCATGGTCATCCTGCTGACACTGGGCTTAGACTGGACTCAGCTTTCAGATAGCTGGTTCGTCCTATGAGCACCACCTGTATTATCTTTAGCACAGAAATGCAGTATCCTTCATTGTGCTTGTGGGGGTAGCATCAGCCAGCAAGTAGACTAAAAATCATGAATCTTTCAAGGGAAGTCTCTCTTGCCCTTCCTAAATAGCTCCTTAAAAAAGGAGCTCCAGCCATGAGTTTCAAAAATATTTAAACAAAGGTATGAAGTTTTCACTGATTTGTGTGAAAACAGGTTTAGACAAGAACTGCACTTTGCTGAAAACATAATTCATGATGCTCATACTGCACATCTGCTGGGTTTTTTTGGAGACTGCAGAGGTGGTTTTTCAACCTCATCTGCTTAATTCTTGCTTTCTAAATCTCCTGTAAATTCTGCTTAGTAGGATTTTCTAGGGGTGGGAAAATAAAACATGCTGTCATACCAAACAGACGCTTAAGCTTTCTCCAGTATTGTTAGCTGTTGAGAGCAATAAGAAAGATACTCTGCACTGAATTGTCAGGAAAAACAATTTTAGAAGCATTACCTAGAACAGTGACTTGTCCTTTCCCAATTACTATTACCAAAGGTATTGTCTTTGCTAGCATTTCTAGGGTGTACTTTCCACACTGTTGCTGTTTTTTCTTGCAACCTGGGCCTAATTTGTTTTGTGGTCACAACTTCCAGTTTATGTTTCACTTTCATTACCTCTTATTTTACAGTTTATTTTGCAGGCTTTGTCATTGATAAGAAATTCAGGAAAGAGAAGGTGACCTAATGGAAGCCTTTTGCTATCTGAAAGGGGGTTACAAGAGAGCTGGAGAGGAATTTTTTACAAGGGCATGTAGAGACAGGACAAGGGGAAATGGCTCTAAACTGGCAGAGAGTAGGTTTAGATCAGATATAAGTAAGGTATCCTTTAATGTGAGGGTGATGAGGCACTGGAACAGGCTGCCCAGAGAAGCTGTAGATGCTCCACCCCTGGAAGTGATAAATACCAGGTTGGCTGGGGTTTTGAGCAATATGGTTTAGTTAAAAGTGCCCCTGCCTATGGAGCTGGATGATCTTTAAGTCCCTTCCAACCCAAACCATTCTACAGCTCTATGATATAGATATTTTAACTAAGCTCTAAATTAGTTTTCTACTTCTAATGCTATTCCTGTGTAATGATCAGTCACTAAAAGACTGCCACAGACCCCATAATGACTAGTTTTCCATATTATAAGTGGAAATAGTACAGAGCTTGATTCAGATCAAGCTTATCACCTTGATAAGTAAGATAACATGCTATGTTCCAATGAAAATATTTTATATAATTGTATGCTTCTGTTAAATTATATAAAATGCATAAATGAAATTTATTATATGCTGATGAAGTGACAAAAAGAATTTGTGTAAATTAAGAAATTTCTGTGTTTTATGTATTTAATGGAGTGCAGAAAACCGATGCTATTACAGTTCTCTGTGTTTGACTTGTACAGATCTAGGGCAAATTAATTCCTGGTATAGTGCCATTAATTTGATGGGAGTTACATCAGAGATATGAACTCATTTAGTTATTCCTAGCACCATCTGGAAATTTATAATGCCACAGCAATGTTTCACTTGCTGAAGACATGTTCATTCTTTTTGTCTAGTATGGAAAGACAGGGATTAAAAATTGAAGATCACTTTAGCATGCTCTATATCATCTTAAATTCCCTTGTAGGCTTTGTTATGTTTGGATGACGAAATGTGAATTTAAACAATATTTAAATAAATGTAATAGTGCAATCAAGAAGGGACCAAATAGGTCTCAGGACACAAAACATTTTCATGAATATAAACATAACCCTTTTTACAAGGAGTGGATCTGTAGAAGTGGTGTTTCTTTGGATGTGTGCAATAGCTGTCTCTGCCTGTCCTTCCTGACACAAATTTGTATCTCTGTTTTAGTGCTGGCATGTTGGAACTTCACTCCAAGGACCAGAATAGATCTGTATCACAAAGTGCAGCTCAATCTATCACGGCTTACAACATTGGAAAATTCTGCCAGAAATGTTAGAAACTTCATATTATCTTCCATTTATTTAGGAAGTTGTGTTGTTTGTTCTCATTATTTTTATTGGCATTGTGTCCAGAAATGTATTTTTAAATTATAAGAAATCCTTGTCTAGTTTTGAAATTATGCTTTATTCTTGCGGAAACATAAAATGGCAGCCTAAGCTATTTCCTTTCTTCCCAGCCTCCTCCAGAGTACAGACAGGAGTTATGCTTGCAATGACTTCTGATTTCTTGTTTTCAGAAATGCACTCAGTATACCCAGGCCCAGCCTCAAAACCTCAGGTAGCTCAAGACCAAAGGTACAGAAACAATAGGAATATGAACAAAGCTGTGACTACCCAGCATGTGGAGATATTTTCATGCTATGTGTACATCTTTATAACTGTGTAACAGGAAGCTCTGTCTTACACAGAGTGACAACACTCCAGAGCTGGCGAATTAAAAAAAAAAATTAAAAAAAATCAATGAACAAGTTTAATTGATTAATTACCACACTCCAGCTTTAATGTGACATCTTTAAGACAGCATATTATGAAACTTCACGCAGGTGCAGAAGGCAAGTCTACTTGTTGTTTCATCTGGAAAATTGATCCTTCTGCACTGTAAGTACCTTCTTCTTTGTGTTTGCCATGCAGAGAGCATTGCTGGTCTGGGCAGCATGCCCAGCACAGCCCTCCTGCCGTGAGCCCCTCAGGCAGCAGTCCCGAGGGGAGAGCTGCTGGTAGCCCGGGGAGCGATGGAGCACAGCGCTGACAGCACCATCCTCATCTTCATCCTCATGGAGTCACACAAAGCAGCGCTAGAATTTTTGTTAAACATGACAGCTTCGCTGAAATACAAATATTGAAGTGAGTTAGTAAGGGTTTACCATAAATTCACTGGTAATGTAATTTCATAACCTTGCCTGAAGCTTCCTCATCCTTGTTTTTTGCCTATTAGGCCCTTGTTGTTAGTGTCTGGTTTGTATTTACAAAACCAACAGTATTCATCAAAACTGTTCACCTTTGAAATTAAATGGAAATGTTGCTGTGCAGTTCACTGAAAATTACCTACCTAGGAAAATTTATATACAAAAATTTTTAGTAATTATAGTTTATTTTTATTCAGACAGGACACAGTTAAAGGAAGAAAAGATTTTTTTTAAAATGAATTTTTAATATAAGTAAGTTGATTATGTAGCTATCTGATGCTAGGATGACGAAGTTAGATAGTCCCATAGATGTGTGTATTTATGTAAAAAAAGAATTCATGCAGCATAAACCAGATAATTTATCTTTGTTGCAGTCAGCTTAGTAGACATATTGCCTCTGGAATGCTAATAACTAAGAATTTTTATGTAGCAAAAATGGAATACACTGTATTTAAAAATACTCAGAAGGAGAATTTATTTTCAAGGACAGCAAAAACATAAAAATGTCTAAGGGGTCACTAATAGCATAAAAAACCTCAACTTCCTCCCCAGACTGATAAGCAAAGAAACCCCTCTAACCAAAATATCATCTTTAAAACTGAGTTCTTTGCAAGAGTTTATGATAAATATCAATGGATCCAGTGAATCAGGAAAAGTGCATTTAGATGTAAGGATGTAAAAATATATCCAAAGAATAAAGGAGGAGGGAAATGAAAAGCAAATGAAAAGCAAATCTAAATTTTAAAACAGATTCTGGTAATTACATCTTCCCAAACTGTCAGTAATGCAATCTTTTTTTTTTTTTTTTTCTTTTTTCATTTGCACTTAAAGAGATGCTGAAGAGGAAACTCTGTCCATTGCAGGGATCCTTGACATATGATTGACATGATATCACTTTGTATAAACTAATAGCAGCCGGAAAGGTGATTGATGCGTCAATCACCCCTAATTCACTGCTGCTATGCCTTAACTTCTTTGCTCCACTTCTGCAGCTGGTGATCCACAGAATTTTACTTCTATTTGCTGGTGGAAGGCATATGCTGTAGGGACTCCTTATATCAAAGGAGCAAAGCACTGTGGGGAGCCAGTTTCTGAGTAATACTTTAACATGAGCTCTGCTCCCCACAGTACTCATGTTTTGTGGTAAGCATAGAATAAATTACTTCTTCCTTGTTGATGCTGGGGAAGGAGTAAATTTGTCCCAGTTGCCTATCTGTTAGTAATCCCCATTGTCCTACACCTTGCCTTCTCTGAAAGACATGATCTAGCTCTTGGGCTTTGACATGTCAAAAGTCAGCAGTCTCTGCTGACTGTTTACATGGCAGCATATGGTTGTATTTAATTTTTACCACACTTTAACCAGTGATTTCTAATGTAACATTTTTCTATTTTGAATGATACAGCACATTTGACACTAGAGACAAATTTCAATGCCCAAGACTGCAGTACAAAAGCAAGATTTTTGGAAGATTATGCTGTCACACACCCATCAAGAGTGTTTTCTGTCTTTCTTCCTCTGTTGTCCAACAGTTGAACTGCTGGCAGTCAGAATATGTTTTACACCAGGAGGTAGAGCTGAGTCATATGAAAGTTTACCTATAGCAGAATCCTGGCTGCATTTGGTCAAAGCACAAAAATCTGCAAATGAAGCCTCTGAAGACATGAGGTACTAAAGGATTTTACATTGCTGTCATTCATCAAAGGCTACAGGCATTGTGCCATCTCTCTTCTCCATAGAGAAATAAACTCTGACAGCTTTCTCAATTCACTTTCAAGAAGATGCAAGGCTCAACAATAAAGTAGTGAATTCGTGCTTCAGTCTTAACATCTTCACCAAAAATGTATCTATTATCCAGGCTTCCATATAGCCCAGGACACTCCATATAGCCCAAGAGAAAGGATATTCTTTGTTCAAGAGGATGTTTCTGTGCAGAAATAAGCCTGGTTCAGGGTGCAGAAAGTAGTCTAGGTAGTACATAGTAGATTGCAGTAACAATCATGTCTTCTTCCTCCTGTCCTGTGAATATTTCTGGAATTTTTACTTGCTGCAAATGTATCAGCCCAAGATCCTATCTACATGACTGCAACTTCCTGGTAACCTTTCTGATTGTGGCTACTTGGAAAGAATTGAGGTGCCCCTTTAAAAGCCTTCTTTACCTGCTGGGGTGGTAACTGAAATGAAGAGCACAGACCATAACTGAGGAATGCATAAGTGCATGGGCACTGATCTGAGAGCACTAGAAATGAGGCATGCAATTCAAGAGCAAAGGTTATTTGTTCTTGTTTGGAAAAAGAACATCCACGGTTCATAAATGCTCGTGGTCAAAAGGAACGACAAGAGTCAGGGGGTTCACAAAAAACTCACAAAGTGTTTTTAGTAAATTACTTGTCTTTGAAAGTGGTATATTAGTCACTGATCTACTATATAAGCACAGGACAGAGGAAAAGAAAGATGTTAGTTAAAGGGAAGACAGAGAAAGAGAGGAAAAAAAAAAAAGAAATTAAAAAAGAAAGAAGGAAGGAAGAAAACAAGCTCCCACTTGTGGTTCCAGCACTGATCCAGTTGATGGGATATTCAGGGTCATGGGGGCTCTGCCTAGGCTTGGTTGGGGTACCACTTTATAGACAGGTTTTCCCCCCTCAGAAGATGTGTTTACCTTTCTGTGCAAATTAGTTACTATGCATAGTCTGTTCTTTCAGACCTTTCTGGAAATGGGTCAGAAGGGCTTCGGGGGTCTTGGGTGGTCTTGATCCCCCCCTGCAATCCATGCCCACTTCTCAGCCTCATTCCTGCACTTGGGCTGTACTGTATTGTGTTTATCTCTAGGAATTAAAGCAAGGAAGTTTGTCCTGGAAAAGTGCTGTCCTGCTTCTGCATGGCCCCCTCTTCCAGCCACATCTCATTCTTTCCTACCATGTGTTACTAGCAACATTCCTTGTCTATTATTGTCAACAATCCTTGGCTGGCTCCACAGCTGTTCAGCTCTCAGTGTTTGAGACATTAGCTCCTTATCTTCTGGGCTTCCACACTGACATAGGGAAGAAAGAGACAACATCTTGGTTACTGTCTTATAAAAGCTTCAAGATTTGTGCAGCTTTACAAAATTGTCAGCCAGTAAGTATACACCCAAACCTGTGTGGCATTGTCTTGATGAGTTACCATCACTTTGAACAGGTGGAAAAAAATTCCAAACTTAATAAACAAGCACAGATACAATTTGTTTTTGCTGAAGGATTTATTTTGTTGATACTGTCAGTGTTAGTGCCTCACCTGTCTCCTTTGCAGCCTAAAAAGTTTCTGTAGTGAATTACACACACTCAAAATTCCTTTTTGACTGATGTTCTGAGTGTTGTAAGCACAGAAGGAGACAGAGAAAACGAGATCTGCAGAACAAAATCTGTAGAAAGAGAGCAAAGAATCTAGCTTGGGTGAACAGAGCTTCAGCCCTGGAAAGCCCAAATCAAAGACTTTTCATGTGTGGATGACAATTTAACACCCATTAAAGCAAGGTCACTTTAACAAAGGTCAGTAAAATATTTCATCTGGTATAGACAAACTCTGATGGCTGTGAGTTTATAACAACTACTTACTATTTTTTAACTAAACCTGGCCTCTGCTTCTGAAGCATTACTCAAGTTTTGGAAAGTAAAAAAGATGAGCAGCAAGTGCAATGTCTTGTCTTGCGAGATCATTTTCACTATGCACCTTCTCCCATAGAAATAAAAAGAATAATAAAAATAACAGCCTAGTCTTTTGTCTTGTCAGGATTTGAACTATCTTGCTTAATTAGGATAGAATTAAATGGAATTTTCTAAGCACATCCATCTTTATTCCCCAGGGTTATAGTTCCACATGAAGAAAGGACTCTGAGGAATCCTTTCCCAACTTTCACTGGAATTTATTTCCAGGACCTCTGGCCTCTGATCAGCTATGCCCATATACTCAACCTCGTCCAGACAGATACTCTGTTCAGGACTGGATTCACATAGACTTTTTGATTTTTTTAGCTTAGTCTATTTCCAAAGCAGGCACAGTTGCCAAGTCTGAGGATGAAGCTACCAATGTTTAAAAAGGATGTTTCTTGCTTCACCATGATGCATAAATAAAAAAGCCTGTTTCTGTGCTGCAATGCTTGATACTGGACTTTTGCAAGAGGAGTAGTGAGGCCCAGCCCAGCTGACCTGTTCCTCAGAAGCACTGCCTCCAAACAGCTCTGCAGGTGCAGGGCTGTCTTTGTGCTTGCTGATTCCACAGAGTGGTGATGATACTTTATTTATATTCATAATAGTCCTCTGGAAATTTAGAAGAAATTACAAATCGTAGATCCTTCTAAATGTTGTATCACTTTTACCCTATGGTATACAGACCATAGGGCTCCCTGTGATTGCCCTCCTCTGTTCATGTGAGACAAGTTTGCCATGATTAAGCTGCTCATATGACCCAGCAGCCGGGAGCTGTGCAGCTCTGATCCCTGCCTCTCTTCCCAGCCGCAGGGCAGGGGCATCCCGAGCTGTATTGCCAGCGCCCAGCTGCCTCAGCTGCTCGTGGGGAGCCTTTTCTTTAAAAGCACTAATCTGCAGTGATAAAATCATACATCACCAGTGCTCTTAGTGCAGTGCTAAACATCTATTAACACTGACAGTCGAGTAATGAGGTGACTGCAACAATTAATTTCCATGTTTCCATTGAGCTATGCTCTGGAGGATTGTTACAGTGATTCTTTGTGAACATCTGAGTGTGGGGAGAGGGGGAAGAAAGAAAGTTCCATGTTTCAGCACTTCCACCTTTCTGCTAGACATTGCCAAAAGGCCACTGTCTTTGGAATGCTTCCCTGTTTTCAAGTGCCAGAAATTTGATACAGTGTTATTTCATGGATTGCTGAACAGAGGGAGAATTGCTACCAGCAGTGTGTTTTTGCAAAATCAGTGTAACACGCACTTGATTTCATGCTGTTTCAGAATCCAGTGAAATAGCTTCACTCTTTCTCTCTTTCATGATGACAAGTCATTAGTAATGTTACCAGGAGACTGAAATATCATTGGAATAGGCATTGAATGTTAAGATGACTATATCTAATGTTTCATTGCATGTTGGGTCTTTTTCCCAGTAAAAAAATAACCTTAAATAATACTACAACATTTTTTTAAAAAATCCAAGCTCATTAAAAATGAGTGATTGTTCTAGAGACAAGAGACAAAAACCAGATTTTCCCAAAAGGCAGCCTCAGTACCAGCGTTTCTGTTTATGGACTTACACTTGGAATCACTGTTCTGGTTAAGGGTGTAGGAGGCTGCCCCAGTTCAGTGAGGAGCTTTAGGCTGAAGAATAGTCTGTGTTGGTAACAGTAACTTACAACAGAAACCATTAAACAAACACAGCCAAAAGGTAGTGGTCTCAATGCTTTTGGAAAGCAATTGGATCTGAATCTTGTGTACATGGGCATAGTTCCACAGAAAATAATGGAGTTGTATCAGTTTATGATAAGATTTGCACCTACTGCTTTCAATAGACCAGTGAGAATTTAAAGTGGGCTTGGGAGTCATCTTTTCTTCTTTCAGCAGCTGACAGAAAGGCAGGAGAGGTCTTGGGAAATAGGATTTACATGGGGAGTGACAGAGTTTATCTGCTCAGTACAACTGTGTGCAGAAGCTCCAAAAGGAGCAGTGACAGCACCAGCTGTGACACCGAGGCAAACAGCCACAACCATGCAGCACCCTGATAGCACGGCTGGATTGGGTTATGGTGGCTGTACTGGATCTGAATGCAAATAAAAGGTTAAAGTTCAATTCCAAGCATCCCAGAGACAGTCCTAGTCTAGCATAAAGAAAGTCTTGATAAACACAAAATCAACTCTAAAATAAAAAATAGCCATAAATCTGCTTCTGCAACTCTGAAATTAAATTAATCCAGTAAATACTTGTATTGAATGCTATACTAGGGAAAAGTATACTAAAAAATAATTAATTATCTGACTTTCTCTACCAATAATTTTTGCAGCAGTGCTGCTTAAAGCCTTTAAAGTGATCACACTCTGCTGTGCCAGGCGCTACAGCAATGTGCAAGAGACAGAGTGTGCCTCTGAGATCTTTGCCACAGCTGTGCATGATGCCCAAAAGCAGATGGATGACAGCTGAGACAGATGTCCGGGGAACTGATCCTCCA
Source organism: Pyrgilauda ruficollis (assembly GCF_017590135.1). NCBI lineage: Eukaryota > Metazoa > Chordata > Aves > Passeriformes > Passeridae > Pyrgilauda > Pyrgilauda ruficollis. The sequence continues at coordinate 15,313,165 of NW_024525489.1, forward strand.
TTTCACCTCCAGGGCCAGAGGTCTGGATCAGCCTCATTGTGCTGCTGCCCCTGAAGCATACTGCTCTTCTCTGCAGACCTTCTTCCCAAGTGTGCCTATTCCCAGGCAAGCTTGTATGCAAATTTTTAATCTGGTAAATAAGTAAAGAGAGGGAAGAGACAGTTAGCTTGTCTGCAATTTGCCTCAGTTCACAGTGGCTCCAGTGCCTTCTTCAGCCAACAGTAACTTGCAAATTCAGGAATTTGCAAAGACTGACTAAGCAGTCTCTGGAGAAAGCTATGGAGGAGCTAAGGAGAAACCTTTCCAGTCAGTGTGGTCTCAATCACGTTTTCTAACAGCATCCTTTGAAAGCAATTTAAATTGGCAAAAATTTAAATAACTTACTGAAGACCACTACTCCACCAACAGAGGTGCAGCAGTAGGTCTGAACTCATGGCACCAAAATCAAAAAGGCCGTTCAACAGATTTTATGTGAGTGACAAGTGAAAATCTCCATGGATTTATTTGAAGCCCTAAAAAATAACTCTAACTAATGAAGTAGGTGGTGAGACAAATTGATGCATAGGAAAATGTTTGCTCTCTGACATATAGGATAAATCAACACCTTTCAGGGGATTGTTGGCTACCACACCTGGCAGGTAGTGTGTAAATTTTTTTTTTTTTTTAATATTTGTTTTGCAAAAATAGAGAAATGGAATCTACCAGCAACAGAGAGCATGCATGACATGATTGATTGCAAATAAATCTTAAGGGCAAAATTAATGCCTGGCCCCTGGTGTGGTAATCTATCAACCAGTTTTGGTGAGGTCACTCCACCTTTTTCAGTCTGCTCTCTGTCTGCTAAACAGCTTCCTATGGAGAATGTCTTTCTGTGCTACATTTGTTTATGTCATGACTCTGCAAAATCTGAATTTCAAACGGTCATTGAATTTCACACCCTGATTGAAGCACTGTAGCCTGACACAAGTTTTAGCTTCCTTGCTGCCAAATCCTCCAAACTGTCAAGAAGCCAAGAAGTAATACAGAAGGAGCAAGCCAAGAAGTAACATAGCAAGCAAAAGTGAAATTCAGCCTGATCAATGCCTTAATTTGGTCTGGTATAAATCCACCAAAAGACTATGCTGGCTCTAAATAAGGGAGATATAGACAGACATTGTCAAAGACATGAAAAGCACAACAAAATGCATATTTGCCACATGTTTATTACTATGGCTTGTTTTTTGTTTTAATATCTTCATAGAGCAGTGCTTGCAGACTGCATTTTGGTTACAGCACCAATTTTTCTTATACAGTTATCTCCCTACTTCCCCCTTCAGTTCCTCAAGAGATTCTTCAGAGCTTGTTTATCTACATGTAATTTTCTTTTGAAACGAGAAAATGTTTTTTGGAGGTTTTTTTCCCCTGTAAATTTTTTGGTGAAGCTAATCTTGAAGTTCCTCTCAAATTTCAGTTTTGCAGTGTTTCTTTTTTCTCTAATTCCTAAAATAAACATCATATCTGACCTCAGCCTCCTACTTCCCCTCTTTCAATCCTTCTGATAGCAAAGGCCTCTGTAAAAGCCATCTGCAAATGAGGAGATGCACAAAAATAATGTCAGCTCTCAATTCTTCAAGAGGGCAATTTATATTTTCTTGTAAGAGCAGAAAAATTAGGGTTTTTTTGGTTAATAATTCAAAGTGAACAGTCCTGTAAATGGCCAGGAAGAAAATATCTGTGTTCAGTTTTTCAGTAAGGACTTAATTCAGTGGCTGGAAGCTAGTGGAGAGCCTGGGTCAAAAACTGGTCTGGTGCATCTGGGAAAAAGTCCAGAGGACAGATAAAGAGCGACACATACAGCTGAGTGTGCCTGCTCTCATCTTATTATCTATTTATCTCTGTTTAATGCACTAAGAGGAGCATGTCCCTCCAATATCTAGGGTAAGTGGAGAAAAAATAATCTCTGGATATGTTTCCATTGTCTGTGAGGGGTCCTACATAGAGTTGAGCCTAGACCATCAACCATGATCAGGCTGAAGCTAGAAGTAGGATCCCACTGGGCAAAAGGTAAGTGATTAGACAATGTCCAGGGAGTTGTCTGACAGGCAGGCAATTACAAGCAGCACCATCTGGCCACCCCTGCAGTCAGTCTCTACCTTATGTTTTAAGGCTGTACCTTAAACTTCTGTCCCTTGTGGTTTTCAGAGTGGCTGCAAGTAGCTGATGGAATTAGTGGATCATCTGTTGGAATCATCATTGTCTCCTTAGAAAAAATGACTGTCTATGCATTTTGCATGGACTAATTAGCTTGCAAGAAGAGCTATTCGTTGTGGCAACTATCTCTTTGAAAATGGCATTTACTAAGCACCTGGAATATTTGAGTGGCAAAATGATCTTTTGCTTTAAGAGTTGAGGTAAAAAAATCTGACATTTTACCTTGCTATTCTGCTTTGTGCAAACCATCTGACAGCAGAACCTGCAAGGCTAGGAAGATAAATCTAAACTTTGTGATACTCCCACTGCACCCCCTCCTGTTCCTTCCCCAACTACTTAAAGAATGATGCTTCTCTCTCTTTTGGTACTGTCATCCAACACCAAGTAATAATTTGGCTTCTTTGCATTTGATTTGGCTGTTTTCTGCCACTCCTTTGTCTTAATACACTCATGTGTGCTTGGGGACAAACCTGTGAGCAATTACGCAGACCTCAGGTGTCTCCAAGTGCAAGTTTGGAGGACTCAGTTATGATCAGAAAAACTCTGGTGATAGTAAAGAAGTTGGTAGCATAAGCTACCAAATTTAGCTTCAGTCTTCTGATAGCTTTGATTCTAATATTCACTTTAAAATCCAAAAAAGCCTAATCAAGAGAAGGAATAAATAGATTGATAAAATGGTAAAAAAAGGAATCAGATAAGATTTAACAGCATCACCCAACCTGAAGGGAGCTAATTCTGGCTTTCAGTACTTTAGAAAGATTGTTTTCACACCCATGGCAATTGTTACATGACTGCAAAAAAATCCCCATTGGAAAGGAAACAACCATTTCCATACCTTCTGCTGATTTATGCCTTTGAACCACAGCCTGGCTCTCAGTGCAATGAATAAAGAGAAGGAAGAAAAAGGGTAAGAAATTGCAGGTGCTCTGCCAAGCACAAAGCTTGTGACACCAGAGGGCAATGTTCCTTTGTTATATTGGTTGTGGTACAAAACCACAAGCCTGAAAAAATCTGTATCACTGGCAAAAGCTCTTTTTATAAAAGAACACAGTTTTGAAAAACTGGAAGTTTACTGCATTGTGTGCTAAGATAGACTATCAGTTCTGAAGCTTTGCAAGACGTACAGGTACTGGCTATACAGAATGCTTTCCTAAATCAATTTTTATATTGGATCACATATGCAATGTCAGCAGACATGCAGCATCAGGGGAAGCTGAAAATCTCAATCACATCTGTGCTCTGGGTGAACATGGTATAAGAAATTTATGTTCATTTTCTTCTGTGTGGTTCACGAAAAAAGATCACAAGTCTTTTTTCAGCTAAAATGGAAAACAATTGTTTGTGTAGTCACTTGGTAAAATTAAGGATCTAATAAATTAATAAACATAAGTGACATTGAATGAAAAGTTAAAGTCAGTAATGCTATACTTTTCTTTAATAAAAGTATTAACACAAACATGCCCCCTTTTCCTTGTGCCATTTCTACAGTGGTCTATTAGCTTTTTCCTTCCTCCAAATAAAATAAGACTGCACTCTTGGCTGCCTGATCAGGGCTGTATTGGAGCTTGTTGGAATCCTGGGAAGGTGCATGTGCCTAGGTAGAGCTGAAACCCCAGGCAGTGGGCAGCTCCACTCTGGTACAGAAGGCCTGTCTGGGCTGTTAATGTCTATTTGACCTTTTTTATGCAGGATATGAGGGGCAATTTGTCAGTAACTGGGTAATTGGATCTGATCAGTGAATAAACACCTTGTGCAGAAATTAAAGGTAAATCAAAAACATATTATGAATGGCCTCAGGCAGGTGTGAGGGCGGTGTCTCTCAAACATGATTTAAACATGGCAGTATCAAGTGCTAATTTGCTGTTTTCTGTTTGTTACCTGCCGAACCAGAAGCAGACACCTAAAAATGGGATTCACAAAGTTTTAAAAGGTTAGATGTTTCTGAAGGGGTGAGAACAGGAGTATGGAAATTCACAGAATCACAGAATAAACGGAGTTGGAAGGGATCCATAAGATTCATCAAGTCTAATTCCTGGCCCTGTGCAGGACGTCCCAAAGTCACACTGTGTGCCTGAGAGTGTTCTCCAAACACTTTTTGAGCTCTGTCAGGCTGATGCTGTGACCACTTCCCTGGGGAGCTGTTCCAGTGCCCAGGCACCCTCTGGGAGAAGAACCTTTTCTCAATATCCAACCTAAACTTCCCCTGACACAACTTCAGGCCATTCCCTTGGGTCCTGTCACTGGTTACCAGAGAGAAGAGATCAGAGCCTACCCCTCCTCTTCCCTCTTGAGGAAGCTGTAACTGCAACGAGGTCCCCTCAGTCTCCTCCAGGCTGAACAGAACAAGCGACCTCAGCTTTCCTATATGGCTTCTCCTCAAGGCCCTTCACCATCTTACAGCTCTGCTTTGGACACTCTCTAATAGCTTTTATATCTTATGTTGTGGTGCCCAAACTGCACACAGGACTTGAGGTGAGGTCACCCCAGTGCAGAGCAAAGTGGGACATGCTAGCTGTGGCCAGTGACTGCACTGTCTTTCAGGTGTTTTTCAGTATCTCCCAGAATAATCTCTATATGGATCTGGCTTCATCCTGAAAGATCTTAAACTTTCTTCCCCTTCTGGGGATGGCCCAACTGCTTTGGACAAAAGTACGATGGAAATTGAGGAGGCAGAGTAAAGGCAAGACAAAGCCCAGAGGAGGGGAGCAAAGGTGCTTGAAGGTGTTCAATGGCTTATGCCCAGGTAATACCTCCATGGGTATGGCTACTCAGCTCCAGAAAAACAGAGATAAGGGTCAAAACAGAGGAATTGTATCGTGGAGTGGAGAAGGTGATGAGGTGTGATGGTTCAGTGTTTCTCCTGGTGAAAGAATTACAGGGCATCGAGAAGAAGCAGCTGGTAATAAAATCAACAAGGTTTTCATAGATATTGTGAACGCTAGAAGCTTACACTGATTTGTGGAAAGCAATGCAGTAGAGTAAGAACTATATATTTAACAGATAGATAATGCCCTTTTCTCAATGATCCATTAACCACAAAACTGTGGAGTTGGGAGTAACTAGTGGGAAAGCAGAACAGTGGGCTTTTCTTTTTCTGTCCTCTTCCCTAGGTCCCTGCTATGGCACCCTGATGGAGACAGCCCTGCAGGAGAGGGACTGCTGATTTGAGCTGGTATAGGTAAAGCTTATGAATTTAATTCTACTTGTTCTTTCTTTTCCACTCTGTACTGGATAATGTCATTCCCTGATTTTGTAGAGGAAAGACAGAGAGAATATGCACAACTTTGATTAGAGGTTAGAGGTTAAATTACTTGGTTCTTCTGCCTCCCCCTGCCATCCATAGCTGCATCAAGGACACATTATCACTTTGTCTAAGCACATATTATCACTTTGTCTTAATTATCACATTATATTCTGGGGGACTTAAAATATCTCCTTATGGCTTTTGAACTTTACTGACCTCACTTGCACGCAGGGATTATGTAGGAAACTTTGAAAGAAACACTAATTAAAATTCTGCAGATAAATGGAAAGGGGGATAAAATGTAGGAAGGCTTGGTCAGAGGCACATTGTGTCAGGCTATCCTGATGCCTGTCTAATCAAAGATTGATAAGAATCTTCATTCACATTTCTAGGAAAAAAGAGAAAGCTGTGATTCTGTAGACAAAAGCAGTAGATCAAATCTATCTGACCTTGAGCAAAGCAACTGATGCAGTGTCACATGGGAAATTATCAGCTAAAACAGTGAAGATGGAGATTGTTACAGGAACTGAGATGTGGTAAGGAGCTCTCTAAATGAAAGATGACAATGAGTCATGCTGTGAGGCAAATGATCAAGCTGAAAGAGGTTACTAGACAATTTTCTCAAGGACTCTCTGGACAAAGTTTGTTTACTATTTCTAATAAAGACCTTGGCATAAAAGAGAGGAGCATGAAAATTAAATTGACTGACACATATAGGAATCATCTGTGGTGCATGGCAGTATCAGAATCTTGTATACTGACATGGTGTGATCTTGAGGACAACAAGGGTAGAAATGTGTACAGCAAGATGCAGGGTAAAGTCACATCTTGGGGCTAATAGCATCAGTCTGTGCTAGGATCTCAGTGGTGGGAAAGGACATTAGGGAAAACATCTTTAACTTCAATAAGTCAAAAGAATTTGGCTTAGTTAGGAATGTAAAATAATGTCTCTAATGGAACTGGAGAGGGTGGTTCTCTCCTATATGTGTGTCCCAGAGGACACTGCTAGAAACTGAAGAACTAGTTTACCCAAATTATGTACTTATGATAAAACTATTTGGGATGAATCAGCCATAATTCAGTTGCAGCTGCAAAAAGGAAATATTTCTGAAGGTAAAGAGTATGGAGCCATATTCTAGAAGGAAAAATAAGGAGAGGAGAAAAATATCTCATTTTAAGATACATCATAAAATAATGTCAGCGCCAATGACAGAAACTGGACCCAAAGCACTCCACTCCAAGACTGCCTATAACCAAATGATTTAAGATACATCATAAAATAATGTCAGCGCCAATGACAGAAACTGGACTCAAAGCACTCCACTCCTTCTGTCTTTGCAATCATTTGGTTATAGGCAGTCTTGCTTTTATTCAAAGCACACTGAATTCTTTCAGTCAGATTGAGCAGGTTGAATGGAGAGAGTTGCTATTCCAAATGCCTGTTGACACATTAACCAAGATACACACCCAGGTAGGAATTCAATCAGGTCTCATACCACCCTTGGAATAATAAATAAATGGAGAAAGACAGAACTTTCATTCTTTTCTCCTTCCAAATTCTTCTTCCTGCCTCTTGGTGATGTGTTTTTCCTTCCAAGCCACACTGAGATTAAAGGTGCACCAAGTGTCACAGAATGTAAGAGCAGGACAGATTCCTAGCCTGTGTTACCCTTGGCATTTTTCAAGGCTGTGTGGTACATCCCTTACACTACCTTATTTTATAATATCTCATGTGTAAGCAAACTTTCCTGTCTGTCTGTTCTGAGGGCACTCTGGCAGTCACACTCCCACCACCAGAGACTGCACTGCTGGAACTGAAGCCCCACCTCAGCGAGTGGCTCTGGTGAGCCCACGGACGCCCTGCTTGGCTCCCTACGCACACCCACCACAGTCACACAGATCAGATTTTGTTGTTGGCTGGGTTTCTCTTGCATCCTTAAAGCAATTTATTCATGATGCAGCAACACAGGAACAGCTCAAGCTGAGTGCTTCCAGGAAGGGATACCTTATAAAGTAACCCCTGGGTTTTATGCCTTCATAGTCTATGCACATGACAATCTGGGCTCTTCCTGCTGAGTCCTCAGCTTCTGCTGTGTCTCTCTCAGTCTGGTCACCTGGCTGGGCCACAGGTCCCTGTGCTCTTTTTTTTTTTGTGCAAAGGGTCCAGTTCATGGCCTCTTGCGTGGGGCTTCTGCCACCTGGAGCTCAATCTGCAGCTTGCACACTGTGCTGCCTGCACTGAATGTGCTCCTCACCATCTCATCTGGCACCAATGACCTGCAGGCCTTTTCATGTCCCTCAGAAGAAGAATTTGATTGTTTCTATACAGCACAGAATATCAAAACCATTGTAGCTTCTTTCCATGTTTAAGAACTGTCCTTAAGTTGATTTATGTCCCTAAAATATTTCATTCAAAGTTATTCAGTGCTGCTGGCATATTTGAGACTAAGAACTTTTCATATCATACTTATTATTCCTGCTAATCTGTAGTTTGTTAATCACAAATACAGTGACACACACATATATGTGATATATAATAGGTATTTTGCTGTTGCTGCTCTTTCCTGGCTAGATGGCTCATAGAGCAACCAAGCACTTTGAAAGAAACTTCTGTCCACTACCTGTAGCAGGCCCAGGGCCTGCAAGGCCTCCTTGGCGGTCAGAAGCCTGAGCTAGGAAATGCCAAGTCACGATGACTCGGGCCTTAGAAGCCCCTCTCTTTGGCCTTTCGGACCCTGCTTATCTCTCTGTAAGCCTATAGGTCACTTTCCCCTGACCCTTACTATTGGACAATTTCCAAAACCCCTGTAGGGTATAAAACCCCCTAATTCTGCCTGGTTCGGCAGAAGAGCTGTCACTGAGAACCTTCATGGGGGGGCACCAATAAATCCTGCGGAACCTTATACAGCTTTTTCTCCTCTCTCTCCCTGCGTCTGCTGCAGCGGCACCAGCAAGCTAAAGAGCTGAAATCACAAAGAGCTGATAATCACTAAGGGCTGAAATCACTTAAGCTTGCTTGGCTGCCTGCAGCTGGGAACTGCTTGGGAATTCGGCCGCTGTGCTGAGCCCACTGAGCTATCCTGGCCACGGCAGCCCACCAGTCATAGCCCGGCTGGAAACTGCCCTGATAACTACCCAAGCAAATACTTCTGTGGTGGGTAGGGTATTGTGACAAATTTAATTTCCTCAACTACTTTTGACTACATAAGTGTTCTGCAGACCAGTGTTCACTGAAAATAGCTGGTTCTGTGCTGCAGGTAAAACTGGAAAGGGCCCTGCATTTTAGTCTGAATGTTCAATTGCAGGCACCTCCCTCCTCAGCTTTACAGTTTTGTAACACTGCTGGTAGCAGATTTAGTCAAAACTTTTAATCATCAGCTTTGGTCACTCTTAATCTTATCAGCTCACTAGCCACTTCTATAAATTGTTCCCTCGAACAGAAAGTGGTCACAATTGCTGCTGGCCTGGGTAATTGCTACTATGTTGTATCTGACAATCATGATATGTGACCCTCATTACACCAACTTCCACTGGAGATAGTCACAACACACAATGAGAGAAAGAAAGGGTACCTGACTTTCCCACATCTGTGCAAAGTGTGTGTGTGTTTTATGCAGACTAACATGCACACCCACAGATACAAGTTAATCTAATTTTGCATTGTTCTCGAAGTGTGAGCATGATTAACACATTCAAAATGAGAATCTTGTTTGTTTAGTTTTACATGTGTACAGCAGAACTAGGAACAATAGAAGAAAATTACATCAAGTGCTGCTTTGCTGCATCTCCCAGGACCTCAGGAAAAAAGCCCTGCAAGGATATAGACACAGCTTCTTGTTGTGCAGGCATTCAGAACAATACTGCTTACCATCTGTTGAAATATAGTAACAAGACTACATGGCACACTTCCATGTGATTTTTGTTTATTCCAAACACTGTAGCAAAACCAGAATCCTTTGAGGAATGGGAAGAATAAAGAAGTAGTGGATTTTCTGTGTGAGAAAAGCAAGATCTTTCTATATGAGTAAATGTGAGAAGGAAAGCAAATGGGAAAATGAGCTGAGAAAAGTGGTGGAAATTCCTGAGTATGGATGATTCTCCCCTTCTTCATGTAAACTTTTTAGATGACTAGCATATTAAAGCCTCTATGAATTTAAAGATGGAGATCTGAATGAAAATTCCCCCCAATATATATTCTCTTGGGCTGTATGTTTGCAAACCTTTGATATAGTCCCATGTGGTATCCAAGCAAGGTGACTAGAGGCCACCTAAGAGCCATCTTAGCAGTCACATTTGTGAACTAGTCACATTTGTGTACCTGCTGTCTGTCTGTTCCCACAGTGACTTATTACTTGCTGCTTCCTTAGGTTCTCCTTAATTTCATAGATAACTGCATTTCCTTGTGTAAAGCTTTCCAAGGAATCTGCTCCTGTCTGTGCCCAGAATGGCAAATGAAGAGCTGAGCAGCCAGGCCCCAAAATTAAGTGAGATGCTAAGGGCACACAAAGTGCAGCTATAAAAGCTTTTCCCTACATGTAGGTGGTGGCATCACTGAAGTCTCAGTGTAACTGAGGGCAGCCAGCTGGCTATGCACTGTCACAGGACGAGGCAATGGTTCCACTGCCCTTGGCCAGGAAAAAGTGTCAGTGATACCATGGAACTTCCATGTCAACTACTTGTCCATTTTGCCACAAACAAGAAAACAGTGGCTTGCCAATTGATGGGGTGAAGACAGGTGGCTTTTTTCTCACACATTTATTAACCTGCAGTACTACAGCCCTGCTGCCTTTATTGCTGCCCTGGAGTTTTGGGTGGTGGCATGTGTCTGACTGTGCTGCTTTTAGCTCTGCTCTGGCTAGACTCCACAGTAAATACTCCTGGCTGTACAGCTTTGGGCCAGGGTTTGATTGCAGGCATCTCTCATATGGTTGTAGGACGGAGTAGCACAAAAGGAGGAATTAATTTGAACATCTCCTCTGGCCAACGTAGAATTATTCCCACTGAAAAGATATTGAAATGGAGGAATAACTTTCCAGAAGTTGATTTTTCTCCCTTATTCCTTCTGTTTTCTATCCTAGTGTTCACTTTGTTGCTACATCCTTTAGTTGTTCTCATTGCTCCTCCCTTACCATTATCCCTGGTGCAATATCCCTGGCTTTATGTGCTTGAGAGGGTGAGAGAGGATACTGCTCATGCCAGAATCAATCTCTTACATGCATAAAATCCTGTAGCCATGTATATATTGGCTGTCTGTACTAGCCACAACAGAGCCACACCAGGAGCAGAGCAAGAAAGCAGCTAGGTGTTTAAGGATGTTTAAGGATGTTTAAACTTACCTGAGCATATTTTCACTGTGAACAGAAGGAAAACTGTTCTTTTATATCTCCCCAGAAAATATGGTTTTATTTGTAAGATTGCATAGTAACTATTAATCATGTTCTTTCTCCAGCTCTTACCTGTGGTGATATACTTTTCAACAAACAACAGCTGAAGCTTTCTTTGATCTTGAGAGGCTGAAAATGCCAAGCTTTCAGATGGCACCCCTGTAAAGTCTCTGTTCTATTTGCCTTTATTTCAGTGTCTACAAGCAAAGGTTTGTATTTATGAGAATTTATGGTTTATTCTGGGCTTCTTATTATTTTAACATCTTGTTACTTGGGCACAAAGCACTAGAGAGAACCTACACAAACAATATGCAGTGTGAAAAGGGAGATCTTTTTTCTTGAGAGTGTTCAAATCTTGGAATATGTGGATAGCAGGTTTTTGTTCACTGCTGGAGGGGGTACTGACTCCTTGACACGATTCATGGAGGAATTAAGCAGAGTCATGAGGCTGAGGTTGCCTGGTAATGAAGAAGTAATTATCACAACATATGAGCTGCTGGCAGTGGGTCTCACTACGATTGCCATCAGATCTAGGAATGTGCTCTGAAGTCCCTCCTTTCAATGAGGATGCTGTTTGTTTTCTCTTCTGGTTTCTTGCTTTTTTTTCCCTTTTTCCTTGCCTTAAGACTTCTTTGGAATAAACAGTGATGTGCCAGAAACCTTTCTTACCACAATCATACTTATAATAAAAATAGATGGCACTGAGGATCAAAAATGATGGAGCAGAACAGACAGTGGGATCATTAACTTCAGGTTGAGACCTGGGCAGGATGCTGTGCCTGTGGGCTGAGGCATTGAGGTGTGCAGCAAAACTGTTTGCCATGATATCCGACATTTCATCTTGAATCTTTTAGTCTATAAATGTTTGATCCAGTATATTTATCAACTCACATAAGATCAAATACTGCTTGGTAACTAATTTGGCAAAGAGCAGAAATCCATCAATAACTTCAGTGTGTGAATATACATGCTTTGCTATCTCTGTTCCTCAGACTAAAGTCATGTTGACAAGATTGATGCAGCCCTTGTTTTTAAATATGAAATCTTAAATATAAAGATATTAATCTGGAAATAAGAATAAGTAAACAACAAAAAATTAAAATACAATGTAAAGTTATTTTCACATTTATATAGTTTTATTTTTATCACCTTAAAAGCTGATTACTTTGCTAATGGTACTGTGAGAGTTTCTTATTAGTGCAAGCAGGAATTATAACCCTAGACATTTTGTGCCTTTAGAAATCTTCTCTTTCTCTACTTTGGAGCTCAGTAATAATGAGTAATTTTCTATATATGCCATAGCACAGTAATTGTGCTGTTCTGAGTCTGTTACGTTCAGATTAGATTTAACAGAGAAAATTGGTTCTTATCATAATGCTTCATTAAAATTTTAGAAGTAGGACAATACCAAATGAGAATTTGACTTTATTATCTGCAGAAATATGAAGGCAGTTACATTTATGCTATTTATCATATCCAATTAGACTGTGCTTATGAAAACAGAAGAAGGGTTATTCTTCAGTGTGACTTTTCACAAATGTATGTGATATTTTGTCATATAAACTGCCAGCTGACAGTCTGTGTATCTCTGAGGTCAGGTGAAGCATCAGCTGGCGAGCTCATGTGATGCATAGGTAGTACTGGCAGTAACAAATCTCACTCCTGAAGAATTAAAGTATTGCAGTTTTGTCTTTTTTTTTGAAGCTGTTCCTGCTGACTTTAAAGTCAGTGGAAGATTAGCCATTCATTACACGGCCAGGAATGCCAGACTCTCAAAGCCTACTTTGATTTGTTCTTAGGTCTACCTCATAAGTATGAATTTCCACACTTACCCAAACCAGTCTGGAAAACTCCTGGAAGGAGAGTGCTGTGTTGTAATGATAGCTTTCACTTCTGAAAGCGAGAGGGAAGAAGCCCAAGGGATCACACTTGGACAGCAGCTTTGCAGCCTTGCACAGCAGCAAATCTGTTAAGCAATTAAACATACATCCTTTCATCTGTGATGTGCTTTCATGTGATCTTAAATTTCATAAACTGCCAAATTAAGAATTCAATAGTAAGTGGTAAATTGCAGTCCTTATTTTAACAACCACCAATTAGTCTAGCAAATGACAGGGTTTGATCTGCAGAAGCAATTTTGGACATTAACAAAAAAGTAGTGAGACAAAATATTGGTCATAATGAGCCTCAGCTCAGAAATTTGTTTATTGTACTGTTAGTGAAAAATCTTTAGGTGATGGTAGTGCTGCAGTTTGGAAGTCCTGGACTGGTCTACAGGAAGCCAGGTGTCTCCCATGCTCATTATTCTCAGTAGAATGCACAAGAAAAAAATGGGAATGTTTTTCCATGGCTGTGTGGGATTTGGCTCAGCCTGCCATGCAGCAAGAAGCTCACTTGATGTTCCAATCTGCAGCCAGGTTTTCTGTTGGGCCTCATTTTTCTTCTGTCCCAGCCTACATGTTTTAGCATGTGTAGAGCTAACGGACTCCTTTCCTTTCCTTTCCATCCCCACAAATCCCAGTGGCCCAATTGGTCTCATTCTTTCAGTGATCAACCAGCACTTCCCTCAATACACACCCTACCAAAAAAAAAAAACAAAAAAAACCCAAAAACCAAGAAACCCACCAAAAATCAAAAAACAAAACAAAACAAATCCCAAAACCAAAACAAAAGCAAAAAGCCCAACAAATCCACAACAAAAATTCCTCAGTTCTGAAGAGCAGACAGCTCCCTATGTGGCGTGTTATGATTATAGCTCCTTTAGATCTGTATGTTTCACAAAAACAACATTTTGCACTGCACAATTAGTTCTGCTAGCACAGAACAGGAGAAACACATCCTGCTATCCTGATATAAAATGACCCCATCAATGATAAACTTAATCTGTTAGAATTACTTATCTTCAGGGCAAAATATCTAAGATGTAAACATTTTCTTGCAAGAAACCTTCTAATAAAATGATGTGTCAGAAGTGTACCTAAGTCCTTTTAAATGCTATAGGGAAATGAGTTGGTTATTTATTTTTGCTGGCACACTCCCTTTTTGTGAATGTTAACACTGGGATATGCAGTTCTCTGCATTGGTTGCTCTAAGAGAAAAAATAGCTGTCCTTCTCTGCTGCTCTTTTCCCCCTTTCTTGGAGAATGATCTAACATTTGTAGAACAGACATACTTGTGCATCCTTGAAGGAAGGTGGGCAGGAAAGAAAGAACCAAGAAATTATGTGCATGTCTCATCACCAGAAAAATATATTTAAAAAAAAAATATCTTTATAAAGAGACTCTGTATTGCCATTTAAAACTGTAACCTTCAACTTGGACTTACATCTTCGTGACATCAAGGGATGCATAAAATATGTTACCACTAAAATATAGAGCACTAGTGAGGTTATCAAATGTACTGAAACTCAGTTTGGAGTCATGGAACTTAAATACAAGAAAGATATTTTTACCCTTTATGGGGAATAGAGATTTGAAAGTTTTTCATAATTTTTTTTTTTAATTAAGCCTATAGGAGAAACATCCCCTAATTATAGCAACATAACATCTAATGGCTCTACTAAATCCCCTCTGGTTTCAAAAGTATAAATCTTAGATTCTTAGGTTGAGTTAACTTCTTAGGTTGAGTTAACAGGACAAATTAGGACAAATTAATTACACTGCTCTCTCAGTTTTCAGCACAACCTGTTGAAAACCTTCACTGAACTGAAACTTGCTTTAGTTACACAGTTATAGTTTACACAAGCAATATTTTTCCCAATCCTCCAATATTCACAAACTTTACTTTTTGAATATGCTGTTCAGCCCTCTGAAGTCATCAGTGACATTTTGAAGGTGCCATATAAATAATTGGCCCATCTCACTTGCTTTTACCACATTTTTGTACTTTTTTTGTGTCTCTGAAGCTGATTTTCGGCTTCCTCATTCTCATCACTTCATGTCAGATGCACCTTGACCCTGATGTGAGCTGCAGGTCACCTCTTCATCCTGCCTGCACCATCCAGTGCAAAGCAGCCCACTGTGTGTAAAGCACCAGGAGGGCTCAGGGTGTGCAAGAAGGCAGGAGGGCCCATCCAGCCCAAGTGGAGGGATGCTCCCATTCCTGCTCCTTGCTGGAGCAGAAGTGGGAGCAGAGCTGCCTGGCTTGGCTGTACTGGTGGCATCCAGATGGCAGATTTTGCCACATTGACTTCCCATTTCTGTTATAAGCAATTATCGCAGACTGTTTTTCAACACAGATTGGAGGATTAGGAGTTAAATTGTTGTGATTCTCTGCATTAAAAAAAAAAAATCTAATTTATTTTTCCATCAGTGAATCTCATAGGTAGTTGCTATTGAATTGGTTGGTAGGATGGATTGGTACCCATCTTCTTACATATCTGACCATTGTATACATTTAGTAACGTCTTCTGGAAACACAACAGACTTATAATTTTTTTTGGTTTTTAAAATCATATTTATTTAAAATTGTTATTTAGTATCAACTTCATAAGGGAGCTTGCAAAGTTTAATCTTAGACTTCATTGCAATTGCAAATGTATAAACATTGGTATAGTAACCCCAAAGTGGGCCTTTTGTGATTATCATTTTATATGACTGTATGAAAAGGAATTTGGCTTCAAAATGCCACTATGAATCATGCAACTAAACAAAAAGAAAGCAATCTAGTTTTGCACTGGAAAATCAAGTATAAGCCAATGAAAATCCAGGATTAGCTGTGGACATATTTTAGTTTATCATAGTGCAGAACATAGAAGTGTGATGTACTTAGTCACATACGTAATCCTGCCACCTTCAGTGAGACTCTTGCAGAGTGAATTCTGATTCCACCAATACAGGGGTTGTAGCATTTCATATAACAAAGCTATGATAAACACATTTGTACAACAGGTCCTTGGGATTAAAATTTTTTTTATATCACAGTGGTCTAAAATCTCTCTCGCACAGAGAATCTGTAGGAGTTTTGTGGAAAGAGAAAAATTCATTTAAATGTTATTAATAATTTGCAAGCAATTGTTTCTATCTATAAATAAAATTAATCTTAATAGAAGAAAAGCATTTTCATAAGTATTTTTACAATACGGATACACCTACTATTTGACATCCACTCCTTCCACCAGTTTCTTTCTTATTCTTTTTCTTCATCCTTTACCCATTATGAAACCTTCTCCTGGACTCCAGACACCCCTTTTAATAATGTTTGAATTGCTTGTTTTCATAGACATTACTCTGGACATTCTCACTACTCTGACTCCTATACAAAGGTTAACATCTTCTCTTCTGTAAACACTTAAGCTCTTTCACTCATCTCCTCCCTACACAACACCACATTCAACCACACGCCATTAATTCCTGACTTTTTATGGCTCTCATCTCTAAGTTATCAGCTGCTTTCAGCAACAAGTATAATTACAAAGTTGAGTCCTTACTGATATATGGCTACAGCATTTATGTTAGTATTTAAATGCTATATAAATGTCCTGTTCATTGAATGCAAGTTATCCCTAAGCAGGTGTGCACATCCTTTTAACTCTGCATCAGGCTGTGCAAATGTGGTTTTCAGAAGAATAGTGGACAGAATGAGAATATTCCTGACTCATTGATAAAATACTCATGTTTCTTGTTGTCATACTGATACCAGATATAGGAAACATCCTCATCTCTGAGGGTTTGGGGCATAGGCAGAGAAATGCTTATGGTGAGACTTGCAGAAGCAGCAGGATAAACAGCCCCTGGCAAGGCCAGCGCTGCAAGGAGCTGCAGGGACAGCTCCACTTGGCCAAGTCCAAGCAGACTCCCAAGCACAGGGAGGAGCATGGGCACTGATGATTAGTTGCAGTGATGTGCTGGCTGTTTGAAAACAGTCCTTGAACTAAATGGGAGCTCAAGTCAGGCAGAAGGGCAACCCTTTGCAGGAGGTGACCAAAGTCTCGGAGGACTGTGTTTGTCCTGTGTGACTCAAGAATATGACACTGTTTCTCTTCCAGCTCACTCACTCTGTCATACTGCCCTTTTTCCTATTTGGCACCTTAAAAGTACACTGCCAGAGCACTGCTACAAACTTAGCATGTTATTTTTTCACTTGGTTCACAGGTTTTCACGTTTCTGTGGCGTTTCACACAGATCACTGGATAAGATGCCTGAAACAGCTCTTGATCATATGATTAGTGAATTGTCTACTTAAATATTTTGTTGTCCACACCATCAGAAACAAAATTTTTACTCTTTTTTTATTTACCAGTAGACAAAAATAGGACCTAGAGGAAAACCAAAATAAATGTTATCTAGATAACATATCTAAATGATATTCTACTTCAGTTTTAATGCATGTTTGTGTTAGCTAACATGTTTAAATATTAGGATCTTAAAAGCAACAGAAATCCAAACACTTGAATATTTCCATGTTCCTTCTCTTTGCTCTGAGGCTACAGACTAAATTTGAGCAGAACTTGTAAGTAATTTTAGTCCCTTGGGAAAGTTCATTCTTCCTGGAAAATTCTTCCTTCACTGAAAAATGTGTCAACATCCATTTGACTTTAGTTTGAACAGGAAAGGTAGAAAAATCAAAGTTTTCAAGCTGTGTTTTCCACCAGTGTCCCGCTGATGCCTTGGGACTGAGGGACTGTGTGAGCTGCAGAGCACTGCTTTGCTCAGGCTGGCATTGAAGGCACTCAGGAACAGAGCTCAGGATTACACAAAGAAGGCTAGGACAAACTAGCAATGCTGGTGAAACTGTGCCTCTGTACAGGTAATATCTCTTTTTCAGCTGTACCTTCAAGTAATGAGCCCCATGGGACAGAATTACATTATCATCTGGTACTGCTACTGTCTGGGGCTTTAATAGTAATTCACAATATGATTTTCTTATCATTTTAATGAGGTGTTATTTCTCTTTTTAATGTACATACAGTGCTTTTGTTCCAGACATTATGAAATACCAAAAAACCAACTTACAGTATTGTCATTAGAAGAGACACAATTAACAAAAAAGAAAGGAAGTGAACAGCTTGCAAGTTTTGAATCTGACAGAATACTAAACAGAATACAGTGTGTGCAGGAGTGACAAGGCAGTGGCAGAGCACAGGAATGACAGCAGAGCCACAAGTGCACCTGAAAGCATGCTTGTGAGATTGTAGTAGTTCATTCCATAAGAAGTGAGTGTCTGCATTGAACTTAGGATTCTGAGAAAGATGAGAAATCCTTTTTAACATGTTAGATGGGTGTCTCAGGCTTTAGGGTGAAAAGTTGTAAGATTAAAACTTACAGCCCTCCTAGAGGCACTGAAGTGAATTATGATGACTTTTACCAGTCTCTGTCACAACTCTGTTGATCTTTTGTCAGTTTAATTGCTGACTTTAATAAATTGGCTTGTAAGAGGTTTCTTTTGTTCTTTAATACTATGTTCTCTTCAGCTCTGATCATTAATTGCAGTAAATAGCAATAAATAAAATAAAAATTAATTACAATGACAAAGAATTAATAGTTTGACTCGTAATCAGGCTCATGATTGCACAACAAACTGCTGACAGTCTCTGGTTCTTCGTGGAAGGTCTGTGAATTCCAAATGCTATTGCAATGCCTATTTAGTTAGAAAATGCTTATTGTCTATCCACACAATTAATTTATTTTCTGCTACTTATTCTGCAACAAGAAATTAGATTATGATTGTTGTTTGTGATGTAAAACATTTGGAAGTTTACTCACTGAAAGTAAACATAGTTATAGAAAATTATGCATAAAGAAAACTAGTGCTGCAGAAATGCCCCACTGGAAATTCAGAGCCCATTCTTTGCTATCCAATCACTATAGACAGATTTAGACTTAATTTAGAAGTCTTCTGCTGCATCTGACTCTGGAGCTTGTGCCCACATGAAACCACAAGGGATGGAGCATGTGAGCAGATTTGGTTGTTAGCAAGCCATAGCCTGCAAAGCATTTGCTTGGCTATCTCTGCCATTACCAGCATCTAATTAATACATTTACAGGAGCAGGAACTGCTGAAGAAATCGTGAACTGAAAAAGCAGATGAACTCTATTAGGGTTGATTGACTTCGAGGAGTTCTGGATTAGGCAGACCAGCAGTATGCAGATAGAGCAGGGTAAGATCCGATCCAGGCTATTGTGGGCATCTCTGCATGCCTGGATCTTGGGAATAATTACCCAACACAGAGTCACTGCCTGACTTGTGGAGATTGGGTCTGGTATCTCAAATGCTGGATCAGTTGTAGGATTATTTTCAAAACAGGGGCCTATGGCTTGTGTTTTAAATCAGTCCTGATTAACCTCCGAATTTGCAAGCTGAATAACCTACGTTTCCCTTTCTGCAGCCATTACTAAACCAATCACCACAATACCCAGGCTGCACTTGTAATGTGTGACTGGGAAAGGCTCACACTTGGCACAGGCTGAGTACTTTCAAGATCTGTATTGAAGGAAGTACTTAGCACCTCACTGGAGTATTGCTAGTTATTTTGCATTCTGTGATGAGAGTGACCTCTGTTAAGGACTGAGTAATGCTATTTCAAGGTTTTGACTCTGTATTTAGAGGTTAACACAGATAGGTCTCATAAGTGCTTTAATTAAACTCTTATTCTTAAAAGATAATTTGCAGCGGGCTAGCTACAGTGGACTCTTTCCATTGTAGAGAAATTTTCAAGGTGGCAAGAATAATAGTGAAAATGACCTTCATTTTCTCCCTTTGAATGCAGTGGTGTTTGGATGCTGCATGGGGCCACCACTGAGTACAGACAGAACTCAACACAATGCAATTCTCCGAGGGAAAACAGGACCCCATTCTGTTAAGCGCAGGTATTGTGTGTGCTTTTCTGCAGAATAAACAGCTCCTTTTTGGTCTCTGCTAGAGAAACACTTTTTCTTAGAAATAATATCCTTTGCCCCCTCATTTCACTTTTTAAAATCTTGTTTGCAGTGAAAACTGGAAACTTTATTGTTTTTTGAAAACACTGAAACTTTTAATCAAAAGAAAGACAACGAAGGAAAAGAAAAATAGCATCAAAGCTGAAATATTTTAATGGATGTTTTATGTCTTTTTGGTTTAAAAAAAAGCTTTCTCCCTTGAGACGGACTTTCAGAAAAAAAATTTGAACCATCACTTACCTTAAAGATATAGGATGGTAACAGCAATCTTAGGCTTTACTCTATAACAGTAATTTAACAAAACTGACACTCTCCTGCCGATTCACTGCTGATATGGTCTTGCTACTAGGCAATTGTCTTAATATCAAAGCAGAGGAAAAATTTGAGGCTTTGAGGACTGCATCATGGTGTGACAAGTCCTCTCTTTTGGTGCTGGTATTCTGCAGAAGGACTACTGCACTTGAAAGCCTTTAGTCAGCTGGCTAGAGGAATATTTGGGTGTGCAACCACTCAAGACAACTCCACGTCACTGAAAATTGAAATTTACCCCAGAAGACAAGGCTCATGTCTAACTTGAAGAGTTAGGTGTTTGCCTTTGAACTCCTTCTCACAAAACTACAGGCTGATTTTCATAAGGCAGGGGATAGACAAAATATTAAGTATAGAGACTGGTATTGTATGCCTTAGTGCCTTGTGCCCACTTGGATACCACCATGCAGGTAGAAATATGTACAGAGTAATAAATGGTGAAACTTTAGTTTGTTTCCAAATTAATTTTACTTCATTAGAATGTTTCCTCTATTAGGCATGGTTCTTTGAAAACAGGCTTTTATCCTGGAGAATGTTATCAGAGTTTGTTGGACTGGAAATTGAAAAAAGTGAAAGAACTCTAGAAAATATTACATTGTTTTCCTTTTATTTATTATTTTTTGAAGATATCAAACCTCTTCTGAAACAATTCAAAAATTCCTGAAATGGAAATTTCATAGGTCAATAATAGGAAATTTGCAACTAATAACTTTGGAGCAAGGAAGAAGGTAAATATTTTCTAATATTTGATTGGTTAAAAAATCAGTTGGTGAAGGAAAACTTGACTGAAATTATTTTGATTTCTTGTGTTTTTACTTTTCTGGCCTATTTTCTGGTAGAAAAAAAATCTTTCTTACCCATTCAGTCAACATCTTGCATAACTGTTATTTTGATAATCATACCTGGGTATGAAAACTGTTGTTACAAACCCCATCTTTTTATGGATTCCTTATTTAGAATTTTGTTCTATTGGATTCTTTCCTGTGTTTTCACTGACTGTGTTATTGTGTATGATTTAAATTTATCTCTGCTTATGCACAAAGATAGCAGAAGGCGTCTTGGTAAATGAATAAAAACTAGTCCATCACAGCACTCACTGAATAAGATACCCGTGAAGATGTGTTCAGAAAGTGGCAGCAGGGAAGAGCTGGGACATTATCACTGAAATCAGAGACAAATGAGCTGCTGGAAACTGATTAGAATCAAGGACTGTTGAGGAAGCATGCAGCACAGGAGTGAGAGGTATTGAAACCAGAGATAAGCAGGAGGATAGATACCCTCTGTGTTCACTACAGTGGATGCTAGGTGTCAAAAGTGAAAAAAAAAAAAACCCCAAACCCTAAAAACAACTAATGTGGATTATTAACTAAGAAAAGTATTATCAAATATTTGCAGTCAAACACTCAGAGTAAAATGACCCTAGAGGGAAAAAAAAGAAATGTTGGCTTGGATGCACTAAATGCCATTCTGAATGAAATATAAAACAATGCAGGAAGGCCTAACAGTCCTCCTCCACATATTCCCTCCTTCCTGCCTCCCAAAAAAGAAAGAAAATAAAAGCTGCACAACTTAGAACCTGTTAACGCTGCCATTAAAAAAAAAAATCTCCAAAATGAATGCTGTCAACTCATCTATGGAACAGCAATGAGACAACAGAGAGCATGGCAGGACAATGCTGATAAAGTTTGAAATTGCACTTTGTGAAATGAAATCAGATGGCTTGGCATGGTCCTATGGACAGGAAATACAAGGTTAAAAACCAGAGGGATAGACGACAGTGCATCTTATGTGTGTTTCCAAAGCCTGTGTCCTATTTGATAAAATTCGTGTCCAGAGACCTCTTTCTCTAAAAGAGAAAATAGATGTAATTCTGAAACAGGTACCTAAATCTTATCATGTTGGCAGGATTTAAGAGCATCCAGTTTCACATACTGTAAATGTGGATTTGAAAAAAACCCTCATCCCTCTTACCATTCTCAGAAAGATGTTCTGCCCCGTCTTTAATACAATTAGTGATTTTCTGTGAGGAGTCTGTTAGGAGCAGGCTACTGGAAGAGACACCAATTCATTAGGTGCTATATTAGCAATCCGCACCCAGTCATAAGTCTTTAATCATAGCAGGGTTCACTTCCATCTTGTGGGTAGTGTCCAGAAGTTTAATGAAAGAAGAGTTGAATGGTTTGTTATTCCACATGCATTTCTTCTGATGCTTGTGAACAAAATGTTTTGTTTTAATGAACCAATGGCAAAGAAGTTCTCCTACAGTCTTCAGGAGGGCTGACTAAAAAGTTAGTGTTCAAACATGATGTATATTTTTCTCTTAATATTCATTTCCACAAATAATTTCCGGACTTCACTCTTGAATTTTGTTTTGTTCAGAAGTGAGGAATGGCTGAGGTTAAAATTTGCCATAGATACATATGGCCCTGCCTATGGAAAAATACTGTGTCTTCATCCAATGGTAACTAATATAGGGATTAACAGCACCTCAACTTATTGTTACAGGGGCAATCCAGGAATATCCCAATAGCAAAAGTCTTCAGGCAAACTTCACCACTCATTGCTTTATCTCCTGCATGCAGCTATTGCTGATTTTTTCCCCTCCATCAGCCAGATGAATTGTCCCATGCAAGCATGACTTTACCTGCTCCTGGACATGGATCACTGGGGTTTCAGGGGTTCTATCCTTGTGATTAAATGTGAGCATCTGCAGTACAGGACTTATAGCTAGTCTTATCACTTAATACTCAGTGGGGTTTATCTAGTTTGTATAGTCAGTAATGTATCTAATGCAATCCATCTTATCCTAAAGTCAATGTCAGTGTTTTCTGAATGAATCATGCTCTTAACACCATTACTCTAAGGACTTCAACCTTGTTGCAGATCCCTACACTGCCATTTAAAAAAGATTAATTCCACAGTAAGATTTCATTGTATCACAAAACTGATCTATACACCTATTCATACTGCTCTTAAAACCCTATTATGGGCAAACAGGGAACACAACTGACATATAGACAGAATGATTTATTGTTAGTCTCATTAAATTCTTGACACACAAAACAAATATTTATTATTAGCCCAGATACAATAAGAAGAACAGTCATAGTCCAAAGGAACACAGGAGAAAACCCAAAGAAACCCACCTTATTAACAACATGGTTAAAATATTTAATTAAAAAACCCTCAGAACCTGCAAAGACCAAATTTCCTCTTACCAGCCTGGTTGTTTCACTGATGTTATGGTTACTCATTCTCTGAGTCACCATGTCACAGCTTCAGAGTTCTTCCAGAAGGGGACGAGGATATCAAGAGTCATTGGTGCCCTGGAGGCATTGCCCAGAAGGGGTTTGATGCTAGTCACAGTGACACCTTCTTTCTTGGTGCTGCAGTCTCCTGTTATTAATCTCTTGTTTCCTGACACGGCATATGTATATGCTCTTTCCTTTCCTTGCTTGTCAATTCTGTTTCAGTTTTCTTTGCTGTCCCTGACTTGCAAGGCTGCTTTCCTGCTGTGACCTGTGGCAGCCACTGTGATTTGTGTTTGCTGGAGGAGAGCTCTGATATCTACCAGTGTTGATGCTCTTCCACAGCTTGTTTTATTCTAGAATTTCTGCCACAGAACACAACTATTGGGTATTGTTATTAACAATAACCATTAACCACATTGTTGCACAAAATTAAATGAAATCAAAACCAATTTAGGGAACACTTACATAGCTGCCAGACAATTGCTATCACAGTTTATACAATCTAAACCCAGCTCAAGACAAGTCAACATCAACAGTCCTGGAGTCTCTAACCACTACTAATAGCAATTTACATTTCATGTGCCACAAAAGGGAGCGAGGGCTGCAGATGGAATGGGGGTGGAACGTGGCTGCTGGAGTATAAACTGCAGTGAGAACTACTGTGAAATGTTTTGGCTGTGCAAAGGCTTGGGGGCCTTGTGTAGGGCTCATCCTACAGCTGGGGTTGGAGTCAGGACACTGTTTTTAGAACATGTGTATTACTCAGTGGCATCACTGCACTGAGCATGTCCACGGCTGAGAGTCCCTTGCCTTCATGCAGCTTCATTTTCTGGAGCAGTGCCAACCATATAAATACTTCACAGAAAAATATACCAAAAAATTCAGTGGGGTCAACCTCTTTTAAAATGTCCTTGTCAAGGTTATTGAACACCAGCCAAGCCTTTCCTCTTTAATCAGTGGAAGCTGCCATTTGAGTTATGATTGTAACCTTTGCTTTACTGTATTCACCTCCCAGTGGAATCCCATAGAAACTGTGTTATATCCATGGGAAATTTATGTTACCTTCCTTTGGTTAAGCTTTGTTTCTTTAGGTTCTTGCTCTCTTGCATTTTAACCTCAAAATAGAAAACTATTATCCCAATTTATCTGATTCATTGTAACAGTAATTTAATCAACACTCTCTTAATTTTTATCAAATAGTTATAATTTAGATTTCTTCTTGCTCTAGCCAATTGCTTCTGTGAATCTGAAAAACACTGTCTGCATCTTTAATTCTCCTTCCAATAGTTATTGGCTTAAGAAATTTTCAGGAGAATTTTTTTGACATAAAGAAAAATCAAATCTGTTGTGAGTTTGCCAAAGTGTACAGAAAAATGTATCCCTCAAATAATACCATTCACAAATGAGTCAAGACATTTTATTATAGTATTTTTAGGTGCATATTTTAATTTTTTTCTCCGTTCAGAACAACTGAGAGCTTTGAAGTTTCTTTCAATGTAAACACTACAGTCATCGGTGTGTAGAAGTAATAATTTAAGACAACAGCTCTCAAGCAGTTCTCAGAAGAGTCTTTGTAGCATATTTTTTATAGTCCACAACAGTCACCACATGAGTCCCTGCTGTTTTATATTTCAAAAAGTAGCACTCTTATCTCATGGAAGAAAGAAGAAACTGGATATCTTCTTAGAGACAAGGGTCATCAGTGAGCCGAGGTTCCGTGAGTCATCAGCAGCATATCATTTAAAAGGAAGAAGAGAACCAAATGAGACTGGTATCCTAACTTTTTCCTGGCTTAGTAAGTTTTGAAAAAAGGAATGCAGATATTTATAGAAAGAGGAAAAACGTGCCACAAAGAATTCTTTTATCATTAAAGAAAACGAAAATGCATTAAAGCCTTTTCTTGAGTCACAGATTAGTCTAAGCTGTGAGAAACACTGGGGAAGGTGAGGCATATGACAGTTCCCCCATTAAAAAAAAATACAACAAAAAAATCCTTTTTGGAAATGCTTAATATTTTTTGAATCCAAATAGAAAGACATGCATCCACCTGAATACCTTCCAGTATACTCTGGTGTGTCAAAAATAAAGCCCTTTGAAATCATGCACACAGGTGTTTCAGATTTAGATTTCTCTAAGTTTCTGTGTGAATTGTTAATCATAATGCTTCCTATTATTTGTGAGAAGACATTTTGCTGTCATACAGACAGCATGAGTGACAGGTTTTTCTCCCACCATTTTATATGAATAAGGAATTGTTTCATTGCACACATAAAAAGGATATAATTTAGAGTTAGTTATCATTTCCAGACTGTGCTTTATCTATTTTTCACTCACATTTTGCTGTCATACAGACAGCATGAGTGACAGGTTTTTCTCCCACCGTTTTATATGAATAATGAATTGTTTCATTGCACACATAAAAGGATATAATATAGAGTTAGTTATCATTTCCAGACTGCGCTTTATCTATTTTTCACTTGGCAGAAAATGAGCCCATAGCTTACTGCAGTCATTTCTCGTTCTAACTTCTTTTCAGTATTTTTCAACATAGAGTATTTTCTTTAAAACTGTCTTTGACAATGCTGTCAGTTGGGCATTTTTTTTTTTGGGGGGGGGGGGATTTGTGGGGGAATTTTTTTTGGGGTTTTTTTTTTTGGTTTTTTTTGGTTTTTTTTTTTTTTTTCTATGTTTGTTTTTTGGTTTGGTTTCTTTTTCCATCTGGTCTAAATGAACTGTTTCTGGAAAATTGGTATTTAAATTCTGAGATTTGTGCTTTAATTTTAAGAAGAAATGTGGATTCTCAGTATCTCAGTTAAGCATATGATATCTTTCTTGAATATATCATCAAGTCAAGGGAAAGGTTGTGCTTTGAATATAAGTGGAGAAAAATGTATCAAAACTAAGGCAGAAACCCATCTGGAACTCTAAGATATTAAAGTACAAAGAAGTATCGACTGTTGCAGAAGCTACATACACTGAAATGATTTCAACTTTTTTCATACTCCCACTGTTCTGAATTACTTTGTCCATTATTTATGAACTTCTTATTCATAGGTGTTAAGGTTACCCTTTTATTGTTTAGTTTGGTAAATAATTGACTTTGTCTCACACTCCTGATGCAATCCGAGAAGCATGTGGAGGGGAAATGATGTTCATTGTTGATTTTTAAATTTCTCTCTCTTTTTCTCTTATATTTCACTCTCATTCTCCACTGCTTTATGTTTTGCATAGTTACTAATAATTACACCTGTGCACCATGGGAACTTAAGCTTTTGCATCAGAGCAAGAGAGTGATGGAAAAAAAATTAAAACCAAAAAAACCACAACAAACCCCCAGAAACATTGGGCTTCAGCCTGATTTGTTTCTCACTATTTTTCCCTTGTCTTCTGGTACAACTGCTGCAGCTACCAGAACCCCTTAACATTCTGTAATTTTCCAAGTGATATGCAGAAGAATCTCATCTCTTCTCCCTCTGAACAAAGATAATGGAGAAACTATATAAAATGTGCTGTAACAAGTTACTTCAAAGAAGCATCTAAAATTGGTACCCTTTTTCCAGAAATTGAGTAAGGCTAGGTGCTTCTGAAGAAGTTGTAAGAAACACTAAATAATGATGAACTAACTTGTTATAATGACCAATTAGTAGCTGGCTTGTGAACCTAAGCAGCAAGGTTGGTATTCAATCATATTTTTTTCAACACATTTTTTTTCATATTGCTTTTCCTCCTACTTTGTTTTTATACAGCAGCACTGACTGTGCTCATTATCTTCAGAAATGCCTATTGTTCTGACCCTTGAAAAATTCTTGGCCTTACTTTGTCAAATAAATATATTTATAGGCTAGTTATGAAGTATGTAAAAGTGGCAGGTTTTTTTCTGTGTTTGTCCCATGCTGGATCAGTAAGTGATAGAGTTCAGTGCAAAGCAGTCACAGGAAAAGCTATACAGTATCAGGAACATCAGGAAACACAGGAATAAACAATCTAGAGGACATTTCTTTATCTTATCCAAAGATTTCCACCTTTTGATACTGAAATTATATAATCACTGTCATAAACTTCAACTTTTATGCCTCTGAACTCCCACAGGGAAGCTATTCTCACTTTTGTGCTTATGAGTGTGCTGGCTTCACATTTCTAATGTAAATTTATTTATGGGCAATGTTTTTTTCTTTGGCAAGTTGTTTTTTTGTTTGGGTTTGTTTTTTTTTTTTTGTTTTAAATTCTGGTTTGCTCTCAGACAAAATGCTCTTGGATGCTTACTCAGTCTTTGATTTATTAAACAAGCTGAAGTTTCCTAGCCTCTCCTCAAAAGATTGTCCACCAAGTTTATCTTTGCGTATCTGGTTAGAAAATGTTTGTGGTAGGAACTGTGGATTTGTGCAAAATCCTGGTTAAGGGTTTATCAATATCTAACAAAATATTCCAATCACATCCACACATCTACTAGAAACAGCTTTTTAGGGTAGAGTCTTCCTGTTTATCGTTTTCCAGTAAATTTATTGTTTGTGTTCTCATTGACATTATTTTGATGTCTGCAGGCCTGGAACTGTTCTGCTTTTTTTTGTTCACAATTCAAATTTTGCATAGTTTTGAAAAAAAGTATCCTAATAAAATTCTAGGTACACTCTCAAAAATTTCTTGATACAGTTTACTTCACATTCAACTTCTTTAATTAAAGTTTTCTCTTTTGCCCTAAAGAATATCAATTACAGATTTACCTTTATTGTTTCATTTTGTTTAATCAAGGTAATCACAGATCATTCTGCCTGACTTAATTTTATTTAGCCATTTTTTCTACAGTGGCCTCATTACTTTGGGAAGCTAAATTTTTTATGTATTTTCAGCTAGTACCTGGTAGGAAAAATATCTCATTATCTCCAGGCACATTTGCACCCAAATTACTATAATTTCTGTCTCTATACCTGGAAAGTTAGATCCTCACAGGAAAGAAAATGAAAAGATTGATACTTTATTTCTTAACTTCTATTGCAGAGATTTTCATCCATAAAGCAGTGTAATCCTGTGAACTATGTACTAGAGTCCTTAACTTTCTTTTAGCAGATCAGAAATAGGCACTAAAGATTAGCTGTGGCTCTGCACCTTCCTCTTTCTGGCATGACCATTCCTTGTTCTCTTGCAGCTGAAATCTGGGAACAGCTTTTTTCATTGGCACAAACTGGATTCTTTCCCTCTCCCAATAGGATCCATTTCATCCTCAAGTCCAGACTGAAGCCCTCAAGTTTCAGTCTCAGGGCTCACTGAATGTGATCTCTTCTCCAGGAATGAGCTTTGAAAACACAATCAGACCAAATTCAGATTCAGAAGCCAGGGATGTTGCCTTGTCTATTGATCATAATTTCTCCAACACTTTCTGTTTAATGTTGCATCTTCTTTTTATCACTCCCAAATCATGGCCAATGCCAAATAGGACTGGAATAGGATAGAAAGTGATATTTTCCTTACAGCTGGGATCAATTATTATGGCTCATTATTTTCAGATATTTTACCATGTCTTATTATAAAATTCTAGGTCATGCGAATGCTCCTGCTCCAGCAATTCCTAGAGGATATTGACTATCTGATATTCTATTCCATTATTTTTTGTCACTATTTTCACTTAGAGTTCTTTAATTTGTATTTCCCCTAAACAACAGTTCTTTGTGACTGACTGTTGCCTTACACTCCAGCAGCTAGCTCTCCCTTGCTGTTCCAGCACATACAAATCCAGAGAGGATCCACAAGGGTAGCTCATGCCACAGAGACTTTGCAAATCCTCTCTTCTGGTCGAATTTCTCAGAAAGCAGAGTTTATATCAGAGGTAAGGACTAGGACTAGCCTCATAGCTGCAAAGCAGTCATCCAATTAATTTGTACTACACTCATCGCTGTAGTACGAGAACACCTTGCATGCTCCCTCTGTAGATTTTTAAAGACCTATTTTACTATGAATTGAATTGGAGAAAATACACTTGGCTTAGCTGTTAATTGCTGACAGACAAGAAAAAAAGTAGATGAGGCAGATATAACGGGGGCACAACGTAATGTTATCTGGCTAAGGATTTTAAGAATGATCCCTAATAAATGTGTACTCTCTCATTGAAGAACTGTTGGGAAGAAGATTTCCCTTTTCTGCCAATGGAGAGCTAGGCATGTGATCAAAGAGGATCCACATCTTTTATTAAAGTAGTGTCACAAGCCAAATCTTTCAATTTTTCAAGGAAAATAAAAAGAAATGCCATTTCAAGTGCGAGAACTGCTGGTTAAACTAAAAATTTGGGGACAGGAGACATGGATTCTCTTCATGCCTGCCAATACAGCAGGCAGCTATGACTTCAGACTTAACTGTTTATGGTCTGATTTGTAGAGATCCCATTCACTTTATCTGGAGCAGGTATGCTCAACACCTTTGAAAATAGGCTTGCTAATTGTTTTGTGCTCTAATTTCCCTATTGTAAGATGAGGAAGAAAAGAAGATCTAATCCATGGCTTGTAAAGAGTGCTGGTAGAGGTTCCCCAGGGAAGTGTCAGGCCAAGCCCAACAAAGTTCAGGAAGTGTTTGGACAATGCTCTTGGGTACATGGTGTGACTCTTGGGGATGGTCCTGTGCGATGCCAGGAGTTGGACTCGATGGTCCTTGTGGGTCCCTTCCAACTCAGGATATTCTCTGATTCTGTGAAAAGTCATAGCAACTACTCTAGAAAAGCTGCTCTTGCTGAGCTGAGCTATGTATAACAGATGCAATATTCTAAGAATGATATAATGCCATACTCCTCCCTTCACTGATCTTGCCCTTGCCCTTGGAGTTTTCCAGGCTATAGCCTCTTCAAGCCTCTGAATTTAAAAGTACTTGATGTACTCTGCTCTGCTGCAAATAGCAGGATCTCATGAAGCAGGTTTTAAAACAACAAATCAGTCTGCAATGGCTGCTCATTTCATAAAACTGTTAAACATTTCAGGCTGTAAAATTTTTTTATTTCACAAGCCATGCTTTTAGAGCTTTCAAGTTCCTGATTTGCAGGGAGAAGCTAGTATTACTACCCTAAAGCACTTGTGTAATATTAAACTGATAAAATTGCTTTAGGTTTATTCATATATAAAGAGATAGATCATTCATCCCTATGTGCTGACTGGAAGAAATATTAACCCACCATTTGTGAAACAGTATTTGTTAGCAGATTATCTATTAGCCCACAATTAACTCATTCAATTTAGGATCTGAATTCAATCTTACATAGTAAATAAGAGACAAAAATACTTTTTTGCATTGGTATTTTCACAATAATATTTTGTGGAGATTCTTTGCTGTAAGCTTCCCTATTTTGCTGGACTGTATTTACCTTGTTATGTGCTGGCACTGCACAAAATATTTAACTATTTCAATCTCTGCAGCAGAAGCATGTTTTGTATAGCACGGTGCCTTCCAGCTATCCACCTTTCTTCTAGCTTTGCTGAGTACACCTTCCCTGATGGAGGAAGGCAAGGGAAATCATCATGTTGTCATCAAATTTAAGAGACTTGGTGCAGTTGCAGTTGGGTATCTGCTGTCTCTTTGCAGGCTGCTTTCAGCCATGCCCCTGTCATTTTGTCACAAGTGGGCAGTAATTAACTGCTAATTGAAATCTCGAGAATCTCAGCTTGCTCCGTCCTGGCTGAGAGTCGTAACCCTCAGCCTGCCCCTTTTTGGCTCTACCTCACTGTCTGCTCTAGGAAGGAACCTGGCAGTTAGTGCTAATCACAGAAAGTGATTTAATGTCTGCAGGGCAGTTTGGGAATGTGTGTGCTTCTGACTGAAGCTCAGCACAGAGCAGCACCCAAAGCAACACCTTCCTTTCAGAGCCGCTGCTATCACTGGTTCAAGCCTTGTATTCTCCTCCCAACAACTTAAATAAGAAACTTAAAAATTATTTTATATAAAAAGATATTTGCAATATTGAAATTACTGCAGTTTTACAAAGATAAAAAAACTCCCACAGAACAAATTATGCAAGCAAATTTGTGTTTAGTATGACTGACAAGGCTTTGAGGCCAATGTTGCATGGTGATAGTACATCTCTTTATTGCACTTATTATCTTAAACAATGGAATATCTGCTTCCATTAAGTTGGATGGTATATAAACCAATATCTTTCTAAGTCCAGGTTCTTGCCTTTTTTGTTGTGGGAATATTGCCACCGTGCTGTTTTGGAAAATTTAGAATGGTTTTACCTCACTTCAGTCTCTTTTTAAACTAGGAGGTGACTTATGACTATCTCACATGACAGGTAATACTTTATAATAAAAAGCGATATGTAAACATGACATGCCTCCCTTGGCACATGCCAGCCAGGTGAATTAAATCCTAAGAGAAGTTTGTCTCATTTCATGTTAGCGCATCTTGAAATGTGCTGACAGCAGGAATTGAAAGCTTCCAGAGTCCAGGCAGGAAGGCAGAAGAACTGGAGTATGTGAGAACTGAACCTGGAAGATGACTGAGCTATGAGTGGCTGCTAAACTGTTTCTAGGAAGACAAAATATATGTAGTCCCATTATGGAAAAAAGATAACAGTCATGACGGTGGGAGACCTCAGTTTGGAGCTGAGATTTATCCAGAAGGAACGCCAAGGGCAGCAACTTGGCCAACTTCTTCCCCCTGGCCAAGCAGTGTCCTCTCAGCCTCTGCAGGAAAAATAACTTTTTTCCTTATCCTGTTATGGATATTTCTCTGTCATTGCTTTGCTTATAATGGTGTCAGCTGCCAAAACAGCCACCTGAAGCAGTCTGTGCACAGCCTGCACACACAGGGACAGGACACATGAGGTGGGACCTCTCTTACCTCCTGGGGCTGCCTACATCCTGTCTCAGCCCACACAGGCCTGGGTGCATCTGGACCCCTTAGTCTCCTGGAGAGTCTTCCAGCAGTTGGCTGGTTTCCAAAGCTCTTCTCTGCATTGATAGGTCCAGTGTGATCAAAAAATTCTCAGCACATCCAGAAATCAAAACAGTGTTATTCTGTAGTCCCTCCCCACTGCAGTCTCATGTCTCATTTGCTCTTCGGAGCACCTCTGCTCACTGAGCAGATGTCTTCAGTGATCTGTTCATGATGATGCAGCCAGTGTACTACAATTTTGCTTGGAAATAGGAAGCAACAGATGGTGCAAAGAAGATAAGAGAATTATCTGCCATTAAAGGGAACAGGGCCCAAGACCAGCAAATGTCCCTTGCCTTGCCTTGCCTTGCCTTGCCTTCCCCTTCCCCTTTCCCTTCCCCTTCCCCTTTTTTTATCTTTCTCTTTTTTTACCTTTTTTTTTTTTTTTTTTTTTTTTTTTTTTTTTTTGAAAGAAAGACAGTTCAGGGAATTGTGAAGCCAAACAAACAAGTGGTACATAAATAGACAACCAGATGAGAACAGGTTAGGAGTAAGGAAACACTGGGAGGAAACAAAGACATTCAGATGAAACAAGAGCAAAAAATGCATAGAAAGAAAAAAGAATGTAAAAGCAAAAAAAAGTTTTAAATATATATAGGCAGACTGTGTATAATTTCAGGCGGCTACTCAGGAAAATGAACAAGTCAAGTAATTGAAAGCAGAAATGAAATTGCAAAGGATCACAGGATTTCAAATTAAGTGAACAAATTGTATGGGGGAGGGGTACAGACCATACAATACAATAGCTTGAATTGGCAGACAGCTTATAAGAGTGGTTCTGAGTGAATGACCCTTCATCTCCTGTGACAAATTGGAGATAATGCCAGCATTTCATTGTCATTTCACTTTTATTATCACCAAAAGTTTAGGCCAGTATTCTATTACCTTGAATGTCTTTATGGTGTCAAGTTGAGCTGGAGGAGAAATGAACTTGATGACAAATTTGCTGACTCTGAAGAAGAGGGTAAGAGAATAAGGCAAGGCATTTAGGATTATCAGAAATTTAAGCAAATAAAATAATAAAAATGATTCAAATAATGCATTTGGAATTGAAAAGAAGATATTTTATTTTGTTTTGAATAATTTTTGATATTTCTAAACTTTTTTCCCAAAAACTGTATGTCAAGAGAGCAGCAATGCTATTTCAAGAGATCGCTATTTTACATTTTAAAATGTCAAAAGGTTATGACAATTTTGAAGTAAACATTTTTACCATTGAACAGCTTTCCTCTTGTTTCAGAAAATCCTGCCTTTTTCAGGTGTCCTGGCCGCAGTTGTTCCTGATTTGGGTCATAACCTGGCTTCAGAATGAGTTGGTTGTTTGTACATTCACTGGAAATATCTCAGCCAAATTTGGTGTCAAAAGTCCAAGCTGTACCTAGCCTCTGAAGCCTCAATTTTCATGACAATGACTAGGATGTGACTGAGTCTGTCAATACACAAATCTGTGGCACAGCTATAGTAAAAATAAGTAGGTACAAATTAAAGTTGAGAGAATTGAATTAATCAAAATAAGCCACCATCTCCTGTGGTGACTTTGTTAGTAATATATTCAGTTTTCCATATTCTTATCTCCCAAATAAATCCACTGCTTGAACTTGTGTTTGCCACATGCCGTACAACATGAAAAAGCATTTTTTTGCTTCAGAATTCTGCATCTTAAGAGGCAAGGTGTGTTGTGGGACAACAGCTCTTAGACACTACCCTGCATCCCAGATTTAAAGCAAGATCCTGGTTCTCTGTCCTACCCTTCTTCCTCCACTTCCTTATGAAGGTGCTTTCCCTGGAAATGTTGCTTCCTGCTCATTGCCAATGTACAAGGTTTTACTCGGCAAATGGACATCAGCTCCTGTGATTTGACAGATGACTGTCAAAGACATTCAGGGACATGAGGAGAAAGTGATATAGACTATAATGAGATAATGTAAAATTTAATACAGGATATCAAATGTAATGATTTTAAAATTCATATATTTAACTGGCAGCCAAATGCAGCTCTTTCTAGGGAGGTGATATGTGCTCCTGGCTTTTGCTTTTCTTATGAAAACTGTCAGTCACATTCTGCATCAACCTGGGTTTATGCTTAGCTTTATCAGGCAGACCAGTCAGCACTGAATGGCATTAATGTCATCTTGGGGTAATGAAAGTGTAGATAACTATCTCAGAGACTGGTTGGGAAAAAAAATTCAGCAAGTAGCTAAAGGCTCTATTTGCCATATAATTCACATTTCTCATAGAGGAAGTTATGCTCTATAAATTGTTTTAGACTTTCTTACTGATGAAACAGCAAGAATTTTGTTGCTGATGGGCACAGGAAGCAGTAATAAATAGCCATGGATGCATACACAGGAAAGAAAAATGGTTTGCATTTTATCAACAGAGAAAAGGGATCAAAATGTAGCCCTGGATGTTTCGCAAGTTACAGCACTGTTAATGGAGAAAAATGTGTCTTCTCTATGACAATGATAACGTGAATGATAATACAGAAGATCATTCATCCCTTCTTCACTAGGTATATGCTGCTTGCTGTTGCTGTGGAAGCCATTCCCTGATGACAGACCACAGCGGAGTGAAATAATTTCTAATGAAACAAATCTGACCAACCTTCATGGGGATTGGACACTTTTTGGTCCTTGAGGCATTCAAGAAATGTGCTACTTCTAGTGGTAGATCCCCTGTTCACTGCTACACCACAGCACAGCTGATAAATCACTTTAAAAATGGAGCATCTTAACAGTGTTCTGCTGTGCTAGCCAGAGTGCTTGGGCTCAAGGGGTACCACAACAAAACTGTTTCAAACTTTGGGTTGAAAAGACAGTAAGAAAACAGGAAAAAGTCCTTTCTTTCCTTTCCTCTTTGAACCATGTTTAAGCAATTATAAAACCAAAGGTAACATTTACACAGGCTTCATGTCTTTTTGGGAAAAATGGTGTTCAAGACTAGTCTTCCCACCCTCCTCATCATAGTCAAAATAATGTGACCAGCATGACAAATATACTCCTTGATTGGTGAAAGGGATAACTATGATGAATCTTTCTTAATTGTTAGTTAAGCTATGATCCCATATTTTCATGAAAAGCAACCCAGGAGGAGTTGCTGATATGTAGTTGAAGGAGGCCAATATGTATAAAGTGTCCATCAAGAAGGACTTGACAAGAATTCAACCATTGTCAGTCTTCCTTAATTTGATTACTGGGGTGTTTATATATTTATGTACACTATGATATATATATATATTTACATATATATTTACATATATATTATATTTATAGTTTCAGAGCTGGGATGATCTATGATGCTTTCTACAGTAAACTGTGGGTCAAGCAATGAGCCAGAGAGTTGGTGAGGAAAGGGAATCAGAGAATTTCTTGAGGGAATTTTTGTGGGAAAGGACTCTATTATATTTAGGGACAAGACTTGCCATGATAAGTTTGAGTTTGCTAAAAAATGTGCACACTGACACAGAGATAATACAAACGTTGTTGGAAAAGTGGATTACAAGCCTCAGCCAGAGCCAGATCAATAATCCACAACTTTCAGACTGTTGGGAAAGGTGCCATGTATGTCACCCAGTGTGTGTAAGTGAGTAAGAGAAGAAGAGGAGCATATTGAGTGGATGGTGAATGCTGGAGACTGTCTTTGCAGAGAACAAACCTGTCCATTCTGAGACATGAAGTGGAATTGATTTCAGTACACCCTTTTATGAATGAGTCTCAGTTGAAACCCAGACAAGGGAGGGCAAGGCTGGTGAGAGATTGGATACCAAGCTTTTGGGAATTAATAACCTCATCAGGAGGTGTGTCGGTTAGTGCACAGAAAGTGCAGCATTAAAGCCCTGATTTATTCCAACTCCTGAGAACATGTTCTCTAGTTGATGAACTGTTGAGCACAAAAACCAGGAAAGGTATTTATGGTTTTCCTTTGTTCCCTGAAATGGGGTTGTTGGTGCTATGCTTGGTTGAGCCAGTCAGGAGTGGCCATCATTGTCTTCTCTTTCCTTGCACTTTCCATGCAGACCCTCATCAGCATCCTCCAGTGTCCAGGATGTACAGATTCAATGGCTGTAGATTTCCCATGACACAGTATGTGCAAGATCTCAAAATATACCCAGGGAAGACAATCTGTTTGGCCAAGCACTTGGGATGGCTAATCTCTCCCCAGAAAGTGGGATATGGCTGAGAGACCTACTTTGGGCTGTAGGCATCACTGGAATAGCTCTGGCCTGAAACCCTGAGTGACATTTTTATTAACTGTCATATGGCTCTGATTTCCAGGAGACTTCCCTTCTGATCCTGGGCTGGTCCTATATGCCACATATCACCCAGTTTGCTCTCCCCTGCTTACGATTATGTGGCCACTCAGAATTTGTTAACTCAAAGTATGATCAAAAAGAGATGAGTTCTGCCTGCCATTCCACTTTTCAAGATTCCATCCTTATTTGTGTATTGTACAAGGCAGAGTCAGAAAGAGTAGGAGGCCTGTGCAGCTGTATCCAACTCCCCATTGTACTCATGTAGCAGCAGCCTGGGTGACTTGCTGCTCATCGCCTTAGACCTTGCTGTCCTAAGTGACCCAGTGGGATGATTAATGACTTTATTTTATTTGCTGAAAAATTATCAGACTCAAATTTATATAGAGCTGGGTGGAGAACCTCTGAAGTTGGCCAAAACAATTTTGACAGGATTCCAAAGAAAAGAAAGGCACCTTTGAATCTTTCAGAAAAATAGCGTCCTTCACATCTGCTGCACTAACTATTTAGCATCAATTCCTGGTGCCAAAGGCAAGGTCTAAAGGAACAGGAAGGGGCCATCCTAGGCAGAGTGTAAGAGATGAGACTCCACCAGAGTCGCGATGTATGGAAGAGATTTAGTGCTGTAGCATTTTACTGTTCTAGTTTTCCCACAAAACAAGGGCACATTTTAACTTATTCATTCAATTATTTGCTTCTTTATTAATTATACAATAAATAAAGTTTGGGAAAATTGTAATGTACTGTATAAGACAGATAAGCACAAGAGAGAAAAAAATTCTATTTTTTTTTCCCTGTGATTGCATGGTTTATCTAGGTTTAGGAATAGAACTCTGTAGTAATTGCAGATGGTGGCCTGGAGACAGTATCCAGCTCTGAAGGGCTCTAAACCTCTGCAAAAATGGTCACAAGATATTTCCAGGAAAGAATCTCTGTGACTTGTAATTTTCACTTAACTATGTACCAGTAGACATGTTGAGAAGGAGGGTATCAGCCCAAACTGACTTCTCTGGCACAGGCTGAGAATTTTCCAGGTATGTGAACAGTTAAAATTTTTTCGGAAACTTCAAAGAGGGGCTCCATAAGACCTGGCTGATTTTACACAGCTAAATTCAAAATTGCCCTGTCTCCAAGCAAACATAGACTAAATTGCTTAACATTAATGTACCATACTAATGAATATGCCTTTCAGATAACAACACAGGCAGTGTCTCATATATTCTTTCAAATAAAATGAAATACATCTCAGAAAGGTGTTTGAGAATCTGCTCTGCATATTTAGTGGCAAGATAGTCTTTCTGGTTCGTTTAACTGTTTCATACCTCTGTAGCATATACTCTTCTTTCCCTTGTCCTCCTCCCTACCCACACTGAAGCTGACTTTATAAGGAACTATTTTTGCATTTCAGCATGACACATGCACAGTTTTTACTTTACAGCCCTTATAGGATTTTGCATATATTTTTGAGGGAAAAAAAGAGACATTTATAATTCAGGCTAAATAAAATGTTTAGTGAGGACAAAGAGACAGTAACTACTATCAGAAGCTTGTAACTCACAGTTATGGTATCAGGAAGCAGCCAACATTCAAGCAGCAGACAACTGCCTCTGTCTAGGATGTATTTGGTGCTGAGTATTATATATTGGGTGTGAGGGTGTCCTTGCATTAGGGAAAATAAAAGCTCTGAGTTGGTTCAAGGTCACTGTTGCTGGGAGCACAGGTATTCAATAAGCTGAGTAGGTGATAAAGTTTGACTTCTAGAATTTTCACATTTATAACACAAAGATAGCTGTTCTAAGCCTGCTGTTAAGTGTCTTCAGACTGTCACAGCTACAGCTATAACAGTCACATCTTGTTCTCTATCCTTGTGAAAGGAGATGATCACAGTACAACTTGTGCCATGCTGTATTGTCCAACTATCTCTAAGCAGGTTATTGCAGGTATCAGAAATCACCTGACTGCAGCAGCATGAAGATCCACTCAGGTTAATTTCTCCTGCTTCCTAGTAACTTCCTTGGCAAGGAAATTGAGTCCAAATGGTGCCCTTCTTTTCAACAGAGCAGGCTGGTTTGGAGCTAGTGTGGATATCCATCTTGGCAGTGTGCTCCAGAAAACCCCGTGGGCAAAGCACTTACCTGCAGCAGAGGCAGACAAGCACACACTGAGGTGTGCCAGGAGGAGTGCACCCAGCAGGGCGAGGGATGTAAGACCACTGAAGGGCCCCCTTGTGCAGGGGAGATGGGCAAACTGGAGTGTGCTCTGCAGAGGCCCACCAAGATGGTGGGGTACAGATTGCTTGCCCTGAGAGCAGAGGCCTGGTCATATGGGTTCAGGTACCCTGGAGAAGATTTTAGTGGGGACAGCAGCCGCCCAGTCTCTACCAGTAGAGTATGCTGGTGCCAGGCTGTTCACAGAGGTGCCTGGTGAGAGGACAAAGGATAATGCATGTAAAGTTGAAACAGAAGTTCAAAGAGGTAAGCTTTTTCATCCTGAGGTCAACCAAGGACAGGAACATGCTGCCAGGGATGTTGTGTGACCCCCATCCTTGGAGAATTCCTTAGCAAAACCAGGTTATATCAACAAGAAGGCTCTGATAATGAAGCCTAGGGTGGGACTTGTGTTTTCACATGACACACCACATACAGCAATTTCCTCATCTTTCCACATGATCCACAAGATACACTAATTTCCTCATATTTCCACAGTGCAGTCCATCATCATCCAGCTGCTTGCCTGTTCATTTTATACCTTTTGTCACATTTCCCATACACAATCTTTCTCATTAGGACATGTGTTGGAATTAAATTATTTAATTCTTTTATGACTTATTTGCAGCCTAATATTTCTTTTTCTGTGACTAGGTTAGATAAGTATTTGATTTTCTCTGTAACCCTTTGATATCTATTTGATGATGATTAAGAACTAATTAGGCTGTATGTCTTACTCCCAAATGTTCTCTTTAGAGGGAAAATTCTCATGTTTAAATGTTAGAAATGAAAGCGATACCAGTACTTGTAGACATAATCTATGTAAAGTTATGTAGATTAGATATGTGTATCAGGTTGTTTCCTTCTCATATTTTGTCCCAGCACATGGGCTCTACATGCTGTGCTCTGTTCCTGTCTCACTGGAACTGTAAAACCCTTCAGCAGTGTAACACAGTGTGCTGTGGAGCAGTGCAGGGGCATCCCACTACACAAATGGGTGGCAGTGTAAAATCCCCAAGCAGATAGAGAGCTTGATTGACCTGACAGAACCCCATATTAAGAGAGACTAAAAAGAGTGCCTTGACAACTCCTGTGACCCAGGAGCAGTCTGTAGTTTTGAGGTTGCTGGTTTGACATAAATTAGCACCACAGCAGTTTTGCATTACCTGTTGTTCCCTCCATACAGCTTCTGTCTCAGTCCAAGACCTTAAGACACAAAAATCCTTTAAAAAGCACAAGGTCCTTTTCATTTAGTGTTAATTGTGGATCTCAGAAATTGCTGTATATGGAGATTCAGACATTATATTCCTTTTTTCTTCTGTGGATAACAGGACACACTCTCAGAGAAACCTTGAGAGGTGTAAGAAGAATATCTGTTTCAAACTCAGCTTTCACAGCTGCATGGCTTTCCACCAGACTAAAACAGGAGATCACAGTGTCAGAGCTAGTGTTCACTGACAGTACAGGTTACAAGTAGTTCTGAGAATAACCTTTGCCTGTGAACGAGGCTTCTTCATCTTTAACTATTTGACCCACTGTCTCTTTTCTGTCTTTAATATATATATTTTTACCATGTGATACAGAAACAACCCTTGTTCCTTGTCTGTGTGCGGCTAAGAGTCTTCTAGATTCTTCCTGACTGTATTTTATAACAATGCACTTGGGAAAGGACTCTGACCACTGTGAACTTAGCAATGTTTGAGTATATTTAACACTAGAGACATCAACTTTCAATGATTTAGTATAAGCACTTTTCAGGAATAAAGGCAGTAAAACAGCAGATATTTGGATTTAAAAGTGGCTTTGACTTTACAGCCGTATAATAGACTTGCTAAAATCTACTGTTGATAAGGTGATACCCCTTTTGTTTGGATCTAAAGACATCCTGTTTTCCTCAACCATTAAGGGAATGAAGGGCTAAAATCACTGAAAGTTCAGTGGCTACATAAGTCATGTTTATTTTCCCTGGAAGGGAGTCTCTGATATTCACTCAGTGGAAATGAAAAAAAAAAAAAAAAAAAAAAAAAAAGAGCAGAATATCATTTTCATGTCACAGTAGCATAATGAATGAGACAAGCCATCCACTTCACAAGGACTGGGCACTCTTGATGTAGGCAATCCATAAATCTCTTTCATTGTGTTTGTCAGCAGTCATTTTTAAGGGCTTCTTTCTCAATTCACAGGTTGTGGTTATTAGTAACCTCATAGCTCTGCTGCAGATGTCATTGAGGCTTATTCCTCAGAGCCGTGTCATCAATCATGGCTTTCACATGGTTTTCACATACTGGAACCTAATAATCCATAGCATTTTTTTCTCCCTAGTAAGCATGACTTCAGTAACTAAATGGAAAATGTAAGATATAATCACCATGCCCATGCACAGACCACATTGACTTGGCTGCTTAAACTGACACAAGGCAGTGACATTTTTGGTAATGCTGTACATTTCTCTGAGGATTACCCTATATGCATGGAAAGAAAAGGCAAGCACAGCTCTGAGTTACATACAGGAATTGGTGCTGATGCTGCTGACATTGGAATTGCCATAAGCTTTTTCCAGATATCACTCTTCATGAGGCTGCAGTGTCACTCCCCCAAGTGTTGCCACATTGTTAAAACCTCTCGCAGTCAGAGCAGTTCAAAAATATATGAAGAAACTGATGCTGAGGATTTGTGATGGTTGAAGATTTGTTTCAGAACAAGGAGGTTTCCAGGACCTTATGAATGCATGATGTTTGCTGGAGGATGAAAAATGTTTTGGAAAAAGTGTCTGCTTAATTAAAGCACAAGAGGTATTTCACACATTTCAGCAAGAAAATGTCTGTAATCTTACTACAGAAAAGGTCTTATCTAGTATGCAGTTCTCAGCTCTAAGGTGGAAGATGAGGAGTCTAAAGTTTTTTCTAAAATATGGTGTAAGTGTGGTAAAATATGATATGCTTTCTTATATCATTAGTTCTAAATGTGTGCATGCACATTTTATAATTATGATATTTCCAATCCAGGAGGCTTTGTC
The DNA here is from genome assembly GCF_017590135.1 of Pyrgilauda ruficollis. Lineage (NCBI taxonomy): Eukaryota > Metazoa > Chordata > Aves > Passeriformes > Passeridae > Pyrgilauda > Pyrgilauda ruficollis. The sequence continues at coordinate 15,354,798 of NW_024525489.1, forward strand.
ACTACATTGCAAACATGGTGAACAATCAGCTTTTTCCCTGGAATGAGTTGCAGCTTAGTAGTGAATCTCATAAATTTAATCAGTAGGCACATATATTAGTGTGGTGATTTATAACTCAGATGTTCATCAGTGACACCCTTGCTGCTTGTTCACAGAATAGATGGAGTATTTTGGATCTGTGCAATTGCAAACTGAACTCCCCACTTTTCCCTCCCTGCCAAATACTCTTTTTCAGCCTCAGCATATTTCTTCTGTGCTTTGATTCTGGATTTAATAGAAAAATACAGCTCTGGTGAGCTCTTCCTGAAATTGCTGCTGCAGCTCTCCTCATCCACTGAAACCATTTCCACAGACTGTCAAAAACCAAAAGCAGAATCTGCCCTGATGTTTAAGCTTAGGGCATGAACTTCTGATCTTGCCTCGTTTCACCCACTTAGTTTAATTTTTGGTTCGGGAAAGATTCAATCTAGAGTAAGTCAGCTGACATCACAGGTGGGAAAACAGCCTTGAAGGAGAATGTATGGATATTTGTCTTCTGTTCTTCCAAGAATAGTGGAGGAAATGGACTGCCCTTGTAGAATGTAAGCCTAAAACAAGAACAGACTCAGACATGTAGATGGGAGACAAGTCTGTCTGCTGCTGGTCACCATTTCTGAGGAAGCAGGTACCTCAGATCACCTTCTCTCATCTCCTTTGGCAGTTTCTCTAACTTGGGAGAAGTTAATAAGCTGCTGCTAAGCTATTTGAAAGAACACTGCAGTGGAAAGCTATTCAAAGTATACTGCAGCAGTGAAGCTGCACACAAGTACAACATGCCATGGACGGTTCCACTGGACCATAATAGTGGCGGCTTCCTGAGGCTTCTTGTAAAGAGAGCATTGACTTAGAACAAGCTATAGGCATTCAGGTCCTTCTTTGACAATTTTCTGGCTGCTAACAGCTATCCTTATGCAACCAAAAGAGTCAAGCTTTTTTCCCTGACCCTTTCCTTTGGCAGGTCTGATTTCCTCCTATTATTCCAGAAATAGGAGGAAAGCATGCATCGCATTCCATCCTTGCTTTCCTGTAAGGAGGTGCCATCTATTGCTCTATCTGCTCTTCCATGTTCCTGATGGAACTCATCTATTTGGAACACCGCAAATGTGTTGAAAAGATCAGATCCCAAATGGGTCCATGAATGAGGGGTAAAAATTTCAAACTGAAGTGTTGGCTGTTGGACAAAAATTTGGATGCCTGGATAAAAGTGGTTGTGTTTTCTGCAGTGCTAAGGACTTGGAGGTCTCAGGGCTCTCATTGAAATCCAAACCAGGAGCTGATAAGACGAACATATTTTAATGCCCTTGGAATTTCACAGGTGAGCAAAAATACATGACATTGCCTGATGTTCAAGTGCTGCAAAATTCCGCAAGTTTCTTAACCCTATTACCAAACAGAGGAAGCATAAATCCTTAATTTCATTGCCTTGTTTCGCCATGTAAAGCCCATTAAGATATGTCCCCAGAAACAGCTGGATTTACTCCCTCTGCTCAGTACATTAGGCTCATCAGATAATTCACATGCACTTTGTACAACATTACACTGATGACATTAGTAAAATGTGAACTATCAAATATAATTTTTTGAAACACCAGTCAAAACAAAAGAGCTTGATGGAATAATTTAAATATTCTTAGAATAGTTGCTAAAATGCCAATTTTCAGACTTTCAGCTCTTTTTTTCCCCTTTTTCCCCTTCCACAGAGTAAAACTTTCTTATCCATATAATTCCTTTGGTTTTGTTGAGAAATGAAACGGTCCAGAAGTAACAGAAGTAAAGCTGGCTGTATGCTTCCCAGCTTCTCTGCACCAGACCAGCTTTGTGGAAGCTTGTCACTGCAAAACAGTACTTCCAATCCATGAAAACTTTACTTGGTGTACTCTAGCAACAGCTGTGGAGAGAATCTCTTGTGCAGCTCACTCATTACTAGTGTCTTCTGTGTTTTTCTTAGATGATTAAATGCAGGATTTTTTGCTGTTCCTTTGTATGTTGAAAGGAAACTTATTTTCTCCAAAGGTGCTCTTTAAAATATGACACCATGGAAGGAAAGCCATTTCAGTTGGCTAAAGAGATAGAAAATTGGCAGAAAAAGTAATTGGATACCTCTTAAAATTCAAGGAAAAGAGGTTCTTGGTGCAGGGAAAGTTTTTTTTTTGTTTGTTTGTTTTTTTAATAGCAATAAACTGCAATATCTCAAATGCAGAAGGTCTCTCTGTTTTGGAGAAGGCAAAGCTCAAGCATTGCAGGAAGTTGAGACTGGAGCATCTTTTATGGTAATTTAGATTATATTTAGATCTGTAGCTTTACAGCACAGATCTTTTGAAAAATCTGGGAATTGTCACCTGCCAACTTGTAGTATTTCTTTCATTTATCTTAGCACCTTGGGGTGTGACACTTCTGAAGGCATACAGGGTACAAGTCTTTTCATGAGGCACAGGTTTTAAAGCTTTTTATCCACTCACCTTGGATACCCACTGCTGAACAGGAACTCTGAGTTTGATTTTCACAAATGCTGATATTTTGAAAATTGGTTCTACAAAATTATAAAAGGGCTGAAGACAAGAGCTCAAATGTTTAGATATAGGACTTTGTAAGTATTTATACTGAGTGACTAGAAGCAAGTCAACATACTGTATACAAATATGGCTGCCATACCATAAAGCCGAATATTTTTATATTTTGTGGGGTACCTGATGATGACTTACATGAGAAACACGTTCTTCAAAAGAAAAGCAAAGCCCTCAGAGACCTGTAAGACACTATAACCTCTGATCTGAATGTTCAATACCTTTTCCCTTCTGTTTAAATATCTTTCTCTCATATAAATTACAAATCAATACTCTAACCACAAGAGATTCATCAGTCTTATCTTCTGCTTGGCATATACTAAAATGATCATGATTATCACTTGTAACAAATACTTGGTGTTAATTAAAGTACCTTTTCAGGTCATTTCTTCATGGCCTATGATCTAAGATTAATGACTACAGCTCAGTAGACCATTGTTAGAGATTGTTTTCTCCATTCTGTGGAATGATAAAAATTTAATTAATTATATCTTGATTAATGAATTGGAGTTGAACATGATGTTGGTGGGGGGTTCATTTCCTCCTGCAGAAAACAGAAGTTCTGAGTTTTGTTCCTAACAGTATTTGTTAGCTAGTAATGAGATATTGGTATTTAAAATACAATATTTGAAGTGTTCAGATGAAACTGATCAGACTTACACTGTTTTATGTAGCATTAGATAAAATGGCACATTCAGCCTCTAGGAAGGCATGACCTGTGGTTAAAAGGAAGACAGGACAAAATAAAGAACTGGTCATTCTCTGATACTGACTGACTTAGATATTTTCATCACATTGCTTCCACATTGTCTCCTCACCTGCCATTTTGGCAGAATGTTTGACAGAATGGTGTATGGCTTGTGCTGTATTATTTGACAAATATATTGTGTTATAAACACATACCCTACTTTATATTACTTGCATAAAGAGTAAATCTAATAATTGAGGTGTTATAATAAAGTTTTCATGTCTCTAAGAACCACAGTCAATCTTTTTCCACAAAATTTTAAAATAACTGAAATTATTCAGAATCCTTGGCGCATCTATGAAAATGCTTGGTGTTTATTATTAGAGACAAAATTTTGAACTAATTACAGTGCTTTGACAAACAGAGCTCTAGCTGACTGACATAATGTTCGTTAACAATGAAAGGTTTTGTGAGAAAAGATACTTAGGGTTATTTGGAAATTCAGCAACTTTAAGATTCTGAAATTAGATACAAATAAAACTGCTTCATATAATCACGTGTAATAAGAAAAAAGTTTTTGAAATGAGTGTGGTGCTGGGCTAGGATGTTACTCAATTAGAACTGGGAATGTTTTAGTTTCTGATATTTTATATATCAATAATCCTTGATGTACAGTGAGATTAATGGCTGACTGTTCTTTCTTGCTTTGTTCTTTGTCCAGCATTGTCATCTTGCATTATCTGGCTGATTTGCATGGATTATTACTTCTGAGAGGTAAGGACCTGCATGTTATCCTTTTCTTTTTTGTTGGAGGGAGAATTGGGCAGAGGGTGAGCTGTGTAACTCTGGTGGCTTTTGAAGGATGCTATGGACAACTGGATTGAAGCCCAAACCTTGCCTTGAATCTCAATCTAGTTTGTCACTTCAAGTACCTAGTGGGAGAAACACTTGCCAAGATGGCACTGGAAGCTCTTTGGATTCCTTATTCTTAAGGTGGAAATGTGCTGATTCCAGATACTCCAGATACTCTATTTGTTTGGTGTAAATAGGCCAGCCAAGTTGAATTCTTTATTCCCAATACCTATTGCGGTTTCTTTTCTTCTAGACTGTGCAAAGAGGGTGAATGATTGTGTCAACTCAGTGCAGGCATGCCGACTGCGGTCAGTGTCTCTGTGAAGCCTTCGAGAATAACCAACAATTGCTCAGCCTGAACGAAGAAAATCACAGACAACCCAATCTTGTCTGTGTAGGAGTACTTCTATTTCTCAGGACAAACTTGCCTGGGTTTTGGGAGGTAAATGCCATGTTTTCAGTGCTCTGAAGATTTAAAGAACAGCAGGCTGTGCACACATCCAAACAAGACTGATTTGTTTTGAAAAACTAGAGGGCTTTTTTATGGTCCAAGCTGCTTCATGTTGTGTCCCTGGTTATAATGTCACATTGATTACTGGGTCTAAACTAGACCAGAAACCTTTACCAGGAAGACAGCAGCTAACCCATTTTCTACTTTTTTTTCAGGCTTAAATAAGAGGAGTCTGAATATTTTCTGTATTTCTATATTCAGATACTTCACACAATCACATACAAACATGGAATAATTACCTTCTAAAATAGAGAACAGCAATTTTTCCTTTCATTAAACTTTACTTTTTATCTTATACAACATATGTACTTGAATTCCAGTGATATTTCACGTGGATAAGAACTGAAAGATGATACAAAGGGGTTTTTATTTTGTGCAACATTTTTTACTTGTTTTCTATAGTCTAATTTTTCCTGCACTTAATTATATTAATGTCTGTCAGTTCATCTCTATTGGACTCTGCTGGTAGAAAAACCGTTCTGCTAATGAGGAAGTAAAACTGTCAGTTTGATTAATCAGAAGTGCTCATTCTTTTAATTGTACTGTAGTTGTTGATTTTGGGAGAAAAATATTCTGAAGAGCTCAACCTTTTATTTCATGTTGCCTTTGTGCGTTGAAAGGGGAAAAGAAGAAAGGTGCTGCCTGGGGTAATGATATGAGGACAAGAGGGTGTGGTCCTGCTGTGGGCTCGGGAGTGCCAGGATGCAGAGAGTGGGCTTGTGATGGGGGACACCTGGGAACTGCTACAGAGGGGGAAAAGAAAAATGTGACAAACCTACTCCTGTGTGAATTTGCACTGAATGACTATAAGGAAGATTTTTTCCTTGTTTTTTTTTCTTTTTTTTAAATCTTTTTTTATTTTTTGGTGTATCATGAACCTTTTCATGAATATCTGTTCAACTGATTATCTGATAATTAATATTTTCTTCAAAATAATGATATAATATCTAATTTCTTTCCATAAGGGCAAATTCCTTGTAGTGCCATCAAAAGGGACACAATCACAAAGTACCAAACAGCTCACAAGAGCTGCATGAAGAGCAGACATTTGATACTGTTAGAAGGGAGAAGTGTAAGACATAGGCCCTTCAGCCGAGCCAGATGTGGTGTGTAGGTATCTTTGTAGATGGGTACCGGTGGGCATCTGGAAGAGAGAAAGAAGAACAGAGAGAAATATGTGGATATACTTCTAGGTATAGGACATATTCCCTAGTAATAATAATGCTGTTTTCTAGAAAAGGTTTTTTCTGTCCTCCATATTACCTCTGCATAAAAGGATTTGATGAGGCTTATTTTGCTATGGATACATTTGTGGGTAAAAAAAACAAACTACAGTTTGCAATTATAAAGCCTGCAATCAGTAATGATAAGCATAGAAAAGTAATTTTATGTGCCTAGATCTTTGGTATGAATTGTGTGCCCAATATTACAAAAAATTTTGGAACCTATTTTTAAGGTCTATCACTGAATTTTCTTTGTCAGGTGGTTCATCCTTTTTATGTATTTCTTCATCACTTTACTTATAAAAACATTTCTAGTCATTGGTTTTGAAGAGAGATACAGGATTCTGAAAATAAGGAATATGTATCTTTCTCCATCTTGATGTAATACAGATGATAAATAATAATTTAAAAGCCAAGTTTCAAAGTACAGATTTCCATCTAGATCTCTCTAATCTCCTTTTTGTCAACTCTATCACCTCAAAAAATAAGAAGCAGGAAGTAGAGAGTGATGCAACAGGCAAGGCAAATTTGTATTGGTGTAATGAATGTCCTATTAAGTGCCTTGTGCTGCCTTGTCAAATGGAATCAAAACTCTTTGATGCTGTGCATTCTGGATGAGTGATTTGATTTTAGGTAAATTTGGCATTCATATTTGTACTTTAAACTAGATGTGGCACATAATGTTCATGTTTTGATCACTGCTTCAGTAAACACAAAGGTTTTTTTTGGTGTTTTATGAGTAAAACAGAGTTGCAAGGTTGTACTCGACTTGCAAAACAACGAAATAAATCATAGAACAAAGTCAGCATTCAATAAATTATGCACTTCACATCAAGCTGTGTCGACATCTTAAATGAAGTATAGCTTAAAGATAAGGTGTTAAAAGGGAAAATTACAGATGTACAGTGAGTTTCTTTAAAACTATCACTTATCCCCATTCCATCACTGTAGCTGTCATTTTCTCTTTTGGGCTTTAGTTTTCTTTCTACATTTTTTGGCCTAAAGTGTCTGAATTATGACAGAAACTGCCATATTATGAATAATTCTTGATAAATGCAAAAAGAGATGAAATCTCTACAAACTCAATGAATATTTAAGGTCACATATATAATAGCTCTGACAGATTGTTAAACCTGGGGGCTCTTTTTGAACTGAAGCAAATTTCATTGAAAATCTGAGATTTTCTTTAAGTATATATTGCATGTCATACAGTCATATTAGAAAATTCTTGTTTTTGACAAGCACACGTTCACTTTTCCTCCCTGTGGCTCCAGTCTGATACACAGCCCTTCTGGTCTTTTTACTCTCTCTCCCTACCCTTTTACTCTGTCACCCTATGCCGATATCATGAGCAATACACTTTTTACTTTCACTACTGGGCTATCACTTCAAAAGAGCTATTTTGTGTTTGCAAGAAAGTTTACAGCTGAAATATGTGAGAAGGAGTTCCAATAAGGAGGAAATCTCAGAAAATTCAGGGTTTGCATTTGCTTTGGATCAGCATTTAAAACTTCACTTATCCAGCTCATGTGTACTGTACACAAAGGCGAGCTGTTTGCTCCATTAGCAAATGTCAATTCTCCCAATTGTTGGCATTTCCTGCTTTCTTTCAGGGTGGAATCAGGAAACGTGAATATTATGAAAATATTTATACTAAGTACAAGAGACTAATAATTATCTTCACAGCAACTGAAGTCAGGAAATTCAGGCTTAAGCTTCCAAAACTGACCTAAAATTTGACTCTTATTTCCAACCTCTATCAGCCTCCTTACCATACAGGATCTGAATCATATATCAGGGTATTGCAGAGGTTTGAGCCATTTTAGTCAATGCCAGGATGAATGCTGGCCACAGGTTTTGTCACAACAAATTGCATGTTTTCTCTGTAAAGGCATAAAATGGGAAGAGGGATGTAGAGGTGGTTAATACTTGCTGTGTGACATGGTTTCCGTAAATTATGCTGTGAGTTTTGGCCAGTAAATTTTACAGCTGTGAGCTGTATTAATAACTTTTCCTTTTTAACTTTACTTCCCTGATATTGAAGAAAACTGCAGGATTCTGGACTGATAATGATACCTTAGATTGGGAGCTGTGTGAGGAAGCCTGGATTGGGGGGGCTGAAAACTGATAATTTAAGGACTCGAGAAATTTAGTTATAACTAAATTAAATTCATATATTATAAAATTAAAAAGAACCCCAGACAAACAAATTGTGGTTGATCAAATATCCTAAAAGTCCATTCAATTCTCTATTGTGTATCTGAATATATATTTACAACATTATCTGCACCTGAATTTTAATTTATTAGTATTTATTTAATTCATTAGTATGCAAAAACTTGCAAATATTTTTACCTGCTAATTCTTTTTAAAAGGGTAGTGATGTCATATAGTAAAGTACAAGGAAACTTAAATCAGATTTTTACTAGCTAAGCTTAAATTGTGTGGCTTATTTGACAAATTTTGCTTGCTTCACTGGCTTTCATTGCAACCTGTACTGTCTTTGGGGTACCTTGAAGTTCTGCAGGCCATGGTTCACTGCCCCAAGAGGCCTGAGAAGCTTTCTATTGAATTTAAAAAAGACTGTATCTTTGCCAAGAAATACACCGTATTTTTGATTGAATTTATGAACCTTGCAGTGACTTGATGAAGCTGTCAAACATGTAGATATTTTTTGAGAAATTACTCAAAATTTACAACTGAATCTTCATGAGATTAACTAATGTGACAGCAAATGGAAAGGTGCTTAAGGGACATTTTAAATAAGTAATTGTGACATAATTGTTCCTGTATGTATTTTACAAACTCCAAACTCTATCCTTAAAAGCTTCCTGCAAGTGAGATCTGCTTTTAGTGGTTTTTACTTAGATGCAACTTTGAAATAAGTAAGCCATTGATTCTTTTTACCTATACAATATCCTCCTATCTAAAGGCATGAAACTTGCTATTCTGTAAGATTTATCTTTGTTCTGTGTCTGAGGAAAACTTAAAAATTCATTATTATTAGAATTACAAGACATATCTAATGTTATATGAAAGACAAGTTTTGTTGCATAACTGTTTGAGGTTCATTTATGGTTATGATGGGAGATTTTAAGGAGCAGTTTCTGAAATATGGAGCGTGAAAGAAGGATGTCTGCAACCCTTCCTGAGACTCTAGTGGCTACATACTGAATATCACAAAATATGAAGAAAAAGCATATTTTAGTACTGCATGAATTCAGACACATAGGAGAAAGAATTCCCTGTAATCCTTTGGCATTCTTGAGGACAGAACATGTTTTTTAATTTCTGTGGAAACCTTTAAAATTTTAGTGATTTATGTTAGTCAAAACTCTGAAATATTTTGGTCAAGAAATATTTCTTAGTGGTTCTAGTAGTCTGAACTGTATTGTTCAGGTTCTCTTGTTCCTAGTCAGACTACATCTTCCCTCATGCGTCATAATTCCTCGGTGAAATCAAAATGTCCTTCATTTTTGCATAAAGTTTACCTGTATGAACTTCAGTTTCCTTCTTCTCACATAAAGTTTGTCATATTCTAAACTCCTCTTTAGTACTACTCTTGGTTCACAGAACACACTGGCAACTGCCTAAAATAATGTAACTATTTTGTGATTGAAAAGTAATCCTCAAATGTGGTTGGGGTACTTTTTCCATTTTCTGCTTCTGGGCTCAAGTGCCTTCTTTGGAAGACAGGCAATTTACCTCTAGCCTGACTAATAATTATTTATTCCTGTCCTTTGGTCCAATTCCAGTCCTTATTATTCTGCTTAGCATTAATTTGCCTTTCCAATACCCAATGTATATATATCTCATTTATTCAATTTTTTCTTTTATGCTTACCCTTATTTTTATAGTTAACAGAGAACAGCCTTTCAATTTACACATCCAATAAACATTTTATAACATGAAGTTGTACCTAAAACTCTCTGTAGTTGCTTGAAAACAGAACATCCGAGAGACAACTGGTTGATGAGACAAAATTCATTGCTTTGGCACAAAAGAAGAACAGATTACCAGGCACATGATTTTACTAGTTTTTAGCTTTCTTCATCTAGTCCCTGTGAATTGTTTTCAAGGTAACTGAAGAAATGCAATTCAGCTTTTCCTTCTGCTCAAATCATCTTCCTATTAGAACTTTATTTCCATATTTGAGGCTGAATGGTTCCCTGAATCAACCAAGTCCTTTCTCTCCAGTTTCTTAAGGACATTTCTTCATCATATCTTTCTTCTATTGTTGGTGTATAAAATAAAAATTGTAAGTAGAAAATTGTGAAGTAATTCCCTTAGAGAGCCCTGGGCACCTGCCGCCTGAAAGCCTCTCATCCTGTCCCAGGAAAGATTGTTAGATTACAAATCTTTCCTTCAGGCTGGGCATAGAGCTAAACTGCGCAGCAGGAGACATCTCTACCATCCTTGAAAAATCTGCCAATATAGTGTGGCATTTCTCACGTGCCATGCCCTGCCACCATGGTGAGAGGACCTGTTGCTCTGTCTGACTTGACATACTGATGCAGGCTGACAGCTCGATCACTGCACATTTCTAAGACTCATTTCTTAGTACAATGCTATCTTGCCAACTCACATATAAACCCCAAAACAGCAAAGGAAATGCAGTGTCATGTCTTCATTGGCATGTTGGGAGATAGCTACTTCACCATATTCTAAAGAGCTCCTTCAGCTAGCTCAACAGTGTGAAGCAGACTAAAGAATGCTCTGGAATTTTTGTAGTGAATACTGTTTTGCTATCTCTTACTGCAGTTTCAAGATGTTAACTGGGATACAGTCAAATATTGTACCCCCGCCAGGTTCCTGAGTACTGCAGAGAGATGATAACCCTGGTGTTTCTTAAAGACACTGTCTATTCATTTTCTTAGCTTTTGTTGGGGAAATGGGACAGACTTTGCTAGAGCATGCGTTTTAGTGTAGATAAGGAAAATTGTTCAAACTTTTCCACATTTCTCTGTGATCTCCTTTTCCCTGTTGTCGGTGGAATTGGTGGTGTGGCTTTCTGTCCCTTCTGTCCCTACTGTAGAGATTGCTTTCACCTACATGCTGAGCAGAAGGTACAGTGAGTTCTGTCCGGTCCTCCCTGTCCCCCCACCCTTGCACCCCTGTATCTCATGGACTGAAAACAACATAGATGCTGTAAAAAGTCTTACTGCACTTCAGACCTTACTGTGTCTGACTTCTACCTCACACTGACAAAATGCTGAGTTTTCACAATTATTTTCTTCTGAGCAATTGCTGTGTAAGTTATCAGTTCAAGTGAAGAGTGGCAGACACTGTGTAAGGTAGAACTGCTCTGATGATAATGAGCAAGGGTGCACAGCCAATGGACTCAGACAGGCAGAGCTCAGAGACTCAAATCATTAGTGTTCTTCTAACCTCCAAGTCACTCTTTCAGCTCCATCCCTAGGGGCTGTGATATGTGTGAGATGTTAAAGATAAGGCCTCAGAACTTCTGGTATCCTTGACGGCAGGAGGAGGTAGATCTTTTCACTCCTTTCTCTTGGTTCTGCTCATTCTGTTTCTGGAAATCTATTTGTGGAAGTTCTGCACCCCAGATTATGAGCTTTGGAATATCAAATGCAAATTCTCCTATGTTGTTTAAGAACTATTGAATATAGAACTGCTGATGTACATAAGAAGGGAAAGCAAAATAAAAGTGTCCCAAGGACACTGCTCACTCAATGAAGAATTGTAAAAATTAAAAATATTATATAATTTTATATTCAAGTTTTCAATAAGGAGAACTATTCACTGAGAAAACAAGAAATCTCAAGTGAATAACAATGACCATCATGGTCCAGTCTTTCTCCAAGTATGATTATACTGAAATTAACTGATTTATTAGACACAAATTTGATGGTATGGCGCATAATGATCTGTCAACACTTTCTCTAGGGCTAGCAAAAATAGTAAATACTATGCAACAGCAATTGCATTAGCTGATTATTTACCTCAGTACTTTGTGAAGAATTTTTAGAGCTGGAGAATGAGGTGGCAGAGCCCTAAGACTGCTGAAGAGAAATTATTGCAGTCTAAATGAAAAAATAACGGATCTTTTTCATTTAGACTTGTATGCAGAAAGACACCAAGGAGTAAGAAGAGGACAGTAATGATGGGGGTCAGGTCAATTGTGATCATGCTGCTGTGGAAATGAGATGGAAAGTTCATCTTGTGGGATTAATGCACTGGTCAGCTGCCTGAAAAGCCAGGAAAGGCATGGCTGAGTATGGAAGAGGATCCAGGTACCCAAAGAGAAGAGGGCCCTGGCTCCATCTACCACTGAGACTCAGTCAGCTTTTCTGATGATTGGCCTGAACAAGCACAGTTGCTGTGCTTGTCTGTGCTTGTTCTTTGGATGTGTACATAAGGAGTCTAAAAAAAAGTCTGCTCCTTTTCTTTTCATTGCTTGATCATTATAATTTTAGCAAAAATAAGAATTTGTTAAGAGTAACACTGTGAATAAGCTCTTCTATGCCAAAGGCAAGTGTTTGAATTTTGTCAAGAAGAAGAAGTGCAGAAATCTGGACAGTTTCTTAAATCTACCCTCTTCTTGGTCCTCTTCCCCTTTGTTT